>NW_027507718.1:482518641-483256141 GCF_037356315.1 Lithobates pipiens
TTTGTTTTGTTTTTTATCTATTGTCGCTCTTTTTTTGTTTATAGTGTAAACAATAAAAACTGGTGATCAAATACCACCAAAAGAAAGCTCTATTTGTGGGGAAAAAAGGATGCAAATTTAGTTTTGGTACAGCGCCAAATGTCCGCACAGTTGTCAGTTAAAGCAACCCAGTGTCAAATTGTAAAAAGTGCTCTGGTCAGGAAGGGGGTAAAATCTTCCAGGGCTGAAGTGGTTAAGGTATTGCTGAAAAATACCGCAGTATGGCCACTAGGTGGTGCTGGCACTCACAGGAAATAAACATATTAGACACATTACGGCTTTGTGAATGCTGGCACATTTGTTTGGTTTATAAATCCCCAAGCCCCCCGTTCACATTGAGTGCGGCTTTAAAATTGTGCGATTTCACCTGAAATCGCACAATTTCAAGGCCGCATCTCAGTGTCACTTCCGGTGCTACTTTAAAGACATCTGTGTGGCTTCATGCACTGATGTCTATTGAAGTCGCACCAAAAATCGCCAAAATGTCCTACTTTTTCAAACCGAGGCGGCACCGCAAAGTCGGTGTCACAACAATTTGAGTGGTGCCACTGCCGGAAATAGGATGCGACTTGTCGTTCGATTTGACCTGTCAAATCGCATGTCGAATTGCTCCAATGTGAACGGGGCTTTAGGCTGCATTCACACCTGAGCGTAGCATTTTCAAGTGTTTTTTACCGCGATTCGCGACGTTTTTTACTGCGATTTGCCGCGATTTTGTGCAGGGCAAAAGGTCACCAATGTTAAAAGAAGAAAAATGAACAAATCTGCTCAATTCGAGCGACAAAAAAGGGTCCGGAACTTGTTTGTGCTTCAGGCGTTCGGCGTCAGGCGACATGGAGTGGAGATGTGAACCATCTCCATTGAGAATAATAGAATTTTTCCCCTCTAGCGTTTTGTAGCTTCAGGCTTTAAGCTACAAAACGCTCAGGTGTGAATGGGGTCTAAGACCCCATTCACACCTGAACGTTTTGTAGCTTGAAGCCTGAAGCTTCAAAACGCTGGAGGGGAAAAAATGTATTATTCTCAATGGAGATGGTTCACATCTCCACTCCATGTCGTCTGAAGCTCAAACAAGTTCCGGACCCTTTTTTGTCGCTCGAATTGAGCAGATTTGGGCGTTTTTCTTTTAACATTGGTGATCTTTTGCCCTGCACAAAATCGCGGTAAAAAACGCAGCGAATCGCGCGATTTTCTGCTTGAAAACGCTACGCTCAGGTGTGAATGCAGCCTTAGGTAGCTATCAACTGTTTAAAAAAAAGACTACACAAAGTGTGCAGAGTAGCGATTTAATTGTAACTGATCCCACAATACTCCACACATGTACAACTTGTTTGCCATCCCAGCAATAATCCCTGAAGTGTGTACTTACTGAAAATACAATATCATACCACACCAGCATTGACCAGCATTGAAGAAAACAGTCTTCAGCTACCCTTGCAATCACTGCTTCTCTCCTGGGGCTGCTGTGAGCAGCACTTTGCGCAGCAGGCAGTTAAAATTAGATTTTGGTGTTTTCTAGCAGCAATTTTTCCCTATGTGTACAGATTGGTTGTTTTAAAATGTTCCAGGTAGTAAATGTAAAAAAAAAAAAAAAAAAGGAACTTGATGCGTTTTATTGCCAGACGTAATGTATCCTCTTCTCCCTTCATAGGTGCCTTGTTATTCCTATGGACAGAAGCTGTCTAAGTTGGCCATCTTGAGAATAGCGTGTAACTATATCCTGTCCCTGGCAAAACTGGCGGACCTGGACTACAGCGCCGATCACAGTAACCTGAGTTTTTCTGAATGTGTAGAGCAATGCACAAGGACATTACAGTCAGAGGGAAGGTCAAAGAAGAGGAAGGTAAGATCAATCTCCATGTCCTTCCAGCTCTTCTCCCCGACAAAGAAGGTGACAATTGTGTATTAATAGGGATCTGATTTCCTCCTCTGAATGTGACGGGACCTTTTTTCTGTAGCAGAAATCATAGAACTTGTTCAGGCTTATCCAGATGAAACAATGCAAAGGGCAAGGTGGTAAGTGCAAAGTGCACTAAGCCTATGTGGTCTAGTTATAAAAAGAAAATCACATAGTAAGTTATCCAGTGAATCTACATGTCAGGGCAGGCGCTGCCACTAGGCAAACTAGGCAGCCGCCTAGGGTGCACTGCTGCCTAGGGCACCCGGCCACTGGTGTTTCTACACTCTCCTCTCTGCAGCAAGCAACAAAGTCTCAGCATCAGCAGGCAGCCGTTGCTACATTCACACATAGTGTCAGAAGTGCAGTGGATGGCGGAGGACTGTGTCTGTGTCTTGACTCCCGAATGTATGAAAGCAAGCAAACATTCTTTGATGGGCACTGGTAGGCTGCATTGATGGGCGTTGGTGAGGCTGCATTGATGGGCGCTGGTGAGGTGAAGCTGCATTGATGGACACTGGTAGGCTGCATTGATGGGCACTGGTAGGCTGCATTAATGGGCGCTGGTGAGGCTGCATTGATGGGTGCTGATGAGGGTGCACTTGATGGACACTTCATTAAAAAGGTGGGGTATACATGGGCAGGGCAAAGGGGTGGAGCCAAGGGGGCGGCAGGTGAGGTTTTGCCTAGGGTGTAAAAAATCCTTGCCCCGGCCCTGCTACATGTACATTCATTTTATGAAATTGAGCAAAAATGAATGTTTAGTCTACTTTCCATTAAGAACGAATGTCCTTTCATTATATGTAGTAGTAAAATACCGTATTATGGCCATTAGAGGGAGCTGAGGAGCATAGGAAATAAGTACACCTTTGTAACAAGACATACAATGTAACAATTCTTGGGAATGCCAGAGGGAATTAGCAAATGTAACAAATTCACACACAACAAATGTACATTCAGATTCACTGAACGAATGGCTACCCCATACTCATTCACATAGGATGGGGGGCTGGGATCTGGGGGCTCCCAGATTCTTATAAGCCCCCTTGCCAGCAGACCCCGACAAGCAAAGGCCAGGGTTGTTGAGAAAGGGCCCTTGTCTTCATCAACATGGGGGCAAGGTGCTTTCTTTGGGTGGGGGGCAGGGCCCCCTTGCCTCAAAGAACCCACCCCCATGTTGAGGGCATGCGGCCTGGTATGGCTCAGGAGGGGGGGCACACGCTCGTCCCCACCCCCTTTCCTGACCGGCCAGGCTGGTTCTCGGATAAAGGTCTGGTATGGATTTTGGGGGGGACCCGCGCCGTTTTTTTGGCATGGGGGTTCCCCTTAAAATCCATACCAGACTGAAGGGCCCGGTATGCCCATGAAGGGGGAACCCATGCCGTTTTTTTTTCTTAAAAAAAAAAATAAAAATTGGCGTGGAGTTCCCCCTAATTATTTGGTAATCAAAGTCGCGTCGCTGCTCATTGAAGTTGTACTTCAAGTTGTGGGGCAAAGTCAGATCCACAGTCGTATGACTGTCTTGCCAAAATTGCGGCCGTGAAATTGCGGCAAAATCGCGCGACTTTGGAGTAGCACAATTGTGAAAGGGCCCTTAAAGTTGTGTTCAGAATGCCACCCTTAAAGACAGCTAAAAGATCTCTAGTGTCACACTGCTGGCTTTGCTAAATGGTGCTGAACGTTGAACTCTGTAGGCATAATGAAATAGGTGGTTCATCAGCCAAAGCTCAAGGACCCCCTAGCCACCTCTGGAGGAACCCCAGGATTCCACAGAACCCTGGTTGAGAATCATCAAAAATATATCTGTTCCGAAAATACGAATGAGTCTGAATATAAAACTCAAGTCTTACGAAATTACGAATAGTTACGAATCAACGGAAATGTCGAAAAAAACAAAACTAAACACATTTTTTTTTGTTGTGCACATGTCTATTGTACATGTTTTTTTTTTTTGTTTTTTTTTCTTTGGTTGGGGGTAAAAGCTGGGTGAAAGTACACTTTAAAAACCAATCATGGCCAATTTCTCCCTTCAAGTTGAAGCCAGTAGTGTTATGGCAGATGTTTTCCTCATCTGTCCTGTGGAAACGCCGTGAATCACGCAGAGACGTTCTGCGGCCGTTTTGGATGGCGATCCAGCGGCCGTCTTGGAGTGACGTTCCCACCAGAAGCCTGTAATTGCAGGTTTATCTTCAGACACACAGCCAAGGCCGAGTATCTGAAGGAAACAGCACTGAGCCTAATTACTGCTCGGCATTCCTTCAGGTTACTGAGCGCACAACCAATTACATGAAATCACCATCAAACCGTGTTAAAAAGGAAGCCGACTGCTCGGCCAGCCTTCCTCTCGGAAAAATAACAGGCCTGAATAAGAAGTGAGTGATTGATGTTTGTGCTCGGAGGATTATGACAAAAGGTGGTTTGTAAACTCTGATTGAACCTCCCCGAGGATTCTGGGATCTGTTGTCACTGCCATTAACAGGATGGCCACGCCGTTATCAGCGAGTATGCCGGGACCCGAGGGGCCATCGTTTATTGTCATCTATTTTTGTTTACTTTTTTTACAATGTCGCGCAGAGAGTAAGCCATGTGCGATGACTGGTATTAAAAGCAGCAGGATGGAGTTGGGGACATATTTATTCCCATTCTTGGATTCATCCCAATTGGTGATGGGCAAAATAATTCATTCATTCAACCAAATCAGCCCGTCAACTCGGTTTCATCCATGGATACAAATCTTTATTAAATACATCATGAGATACAGTACAAACATGATAACGTGTTTCCACTATAGAGCCTTATATATAGTGCTATGAGTAAGGCTCCGTTCACACAGGGGCGACTTGTCCAGGTGACTTAGCCGCCTGACAAGTCGTGCTCCGTTCTGTACTATGGAACCGTTCTAATAGGAGCGACTCAAGTCGCTCCGACTTAGAAAAAAGGTTCCTGTACTACTTTTGGGGCGACTTCAGGCGACTTGCATTGACTTCTATACAGAAGTCGTTTTGCAAGTCGCCGCTGAAGTCGTGTGCAGGTCGCGTCTGTGAGTCGCGCTGCAAGTCGTGCCGCCCCTGTGTGAACCGAGCCTAAGGCTCTATAGAAACGTGTTAGCCTGTTTTTGCTGTATCTCATGGAAAGGCTTGGAGAAGTTCCTCAAGAAGTGGCTTGGAGAAGCTACAAAGTGTCTTCAACATTACAGAACAAGTCCAGTTGAATGTGACTAACTACTACTAGCCAACACAGTGCAGAGCGCCCTCTAATACAGGCTTTCTCAACCTTTTAACCCTAGAGGAACCCCAAAAATAATTTTCACCAAATCATAAGGCTCAATAGAAACAATACTCCTTATATTGGTGGTCAACAGGAAGAATGTCCCCCTTAAAGTGGTGTTTAGAATGCCACCCTTAAAGACCGCTAAAAAGATATTTGGTGTCACGCTGCTGGCTTTGCTAAGTGGTGCTAAACATTGAATTCTGTAGGCACCATCAAATAGGTGGTTCAACAGCCACAGCTCAAGGAACCCCTAGCAACCTCTGGAGGAACCCCAGGGTTCCACAGAACCCTGGTTGACAATGGTTGCTCTAATAGATCTCAAAGCCAGGGGTCTCCAAAGTTTCTGATCAAAGGGCCAGTTTTTTGTCCTTCAGACTTTAGGAGGACCGGACTGTGGCCAGCGGGAGTGGAAATTTTCCTGGCATCAGTTGGAGTAAACATCGCCACATTTGCTATTAGGGGGAGAAATAGTGCCCCATCGGTAGCATCATAGGGAAGGAATAGTGGCCCATTGTTGGTTTTAGATGGCAGAATAGTGTCTCGTATCAGGGGCCGGATAAAGGCAAGCAAAGGGCTGCATCCAGCCCCCCACTGCTCTAAGCAATAGGAACAAATTTAAGGTGATTTCTCTGGCAGACATTTACTAAAAACAGCAGCACTCTGCCTGGAAAAAGGAGAGGTAGCACCATGAGGCTGGATTTGTATGGTTGGTAAAATATATCTTTACATAACTGATGCCGCAGACCTTGTTATGTCGCACATTGGGTTAATTTTGACTGTGACTATATATATATATATATATATATATATATATATATATATATATATATATATATATATATATATATATTAGAGAGCTGGGCTTCTGCAGCCAGCACCTGTATGCATCCAGCATGAGCTACACTATATTATAAAAAGTATTGGGGCACCTGCCTTTACACGCACATGAACTTTTAGCCCTTGTACACACAGTCGGACATTCCGACAATAAAATCCGTTGGATTTTGTCAGACGGATTTTGTCCGAAACTGGTGTTGCCTACACACGGACGGACAAAGTTGTCGGAATATCCGATCGTTCGTAACGTGATGATGTTATTTCGTTACGACGGGACTACGTTCAGGCTAGTAGCCAATAACTTTGGTCTCGTAATTTGATCTGAGCATGCGTGGCACTTTGTCCGAATTCTCTACAAACGATCGAACAAAGTCCGATTGGATCATGTTGTCGGAAAATTTTATAGCACAGCTCTAAAATGTTGTCAGTCGGATATTCCGACGGAAACAGTCCAATGGAGCCCACACACATTTATCAGACAACATGGTCTGATCGGACGTTTTCCGTCAGAATGTTCGACCGTGTGTACAAGGGCTAATGGCATCCCAGTCTTAGACCATAGGGTTCAATATTGAGTTTGCCCACCCTTTGCAGCTATAACAGCTTCAACTCTTCTGGGAAGGCTGTCCACAAGGTTTAGGAGTGTGTCTATGGGAATGTTTGACCATTCTTCTAGAAGGGCATTTTGTGAGGTCAGGCACTGATGTAGGATGAGAAGGCCTGGCTTGCAGTGTCCGCTCTAAAGCCCCATACACACTATCATTTTTTCTGCTGATTTTTTTTCCTTCAGATTTACCAAAACCATGTAATATGAGGTCAAACCTTTAGGAGTTTCAATTTGTATACAATCAGGCAGGCCCTTGCACTACATGGTTTTGATAAACCTGAAGGAAAAAATGAGCATAAAATCTGAAAGAGTGTATGGGGCATAATTCATCCCAAAGGTGTTCTGTCGGGTTGAGGTCAGGACTCTGTGCAGGCCAGTCAAGTTCCTCCACCCCAAACTCGCTCATCCATGTCTTTATAGACCTTGCTTTGTGCACTGGTCCAAATAATTTGGTGGAGGGGGGATTATGATGTGGGGTCGTTTTCAGGGGTTGGGCTTGGCCCCTTAGTTCCAGTGAAGGGAACTCTTAGGACTGGCTAAGTCCAGAGACTGTTCCCTCTGTACAAAGCCTGGTGTTGATTGTCAACACAGAGCTCTGCGCTGTGATTGGACACAGCCAATCAGCAGGTCCTGGCCACTAATCATTGGGGGGAACCTGCTAGCCAAGTCTAGCTATGTTCAATCACAATGGGGGGGGGGGGACACATGGGCACAAAGGTAAGCTCATTATGGTGCCTGTACGAGCCGCCCTGCTGCAGTATATGTACTGTGGTGGGTCGGCAAGTGGATATACAGTAGAATTCAATCCTTGAGTTCATCTCTAAAGATTATCCCATATTGCTCATGGAGCATTGCCAGTTAGAAAAGTGGTGGGGCCTGTATGAAAGGAGATGTGTCTAACGCCATGACCTGTATCTCCAACTGTGTATATCAAAACATTATAGAGAAGACCTTAGAGAGCCATCTCCAGCCATCTAATAGTGACCCCAACACAGGAGTATGAATTACAGTCTCGCATTTCACAGGCCGCTGCCCCTGGACTAGACTAAGGATCTAACCAGCTGAGCCTTCCCTCCGCTTAATGATTTTCATGCTGGGGACCACATGCAGGAGAAAGCTTACATCCAAAAAATAATAATACAGTTGCAAGTGCTGTGGTGCCAGAAGACCTAACATTAATTTGTTGGTCTGTAAGTTATAGAACAGCTGCCGGGTCTGGGGAATGTTGGCTTTTATCTGAAGGGACATCGTAAGATTACAAAAAAAAAAGAAAATACATAAAATGTAAAATTTAGTTACAACAGAGTTTGTTTTACCATATGTTTGTGTCTGCTTTAATAAGAAGCTAGACTTGCTGGTATATCAACCATGTACTATACGTATGTCTGATCTTATAACTATATATACAATATACCAATCATAGTTTACTTCCTATCAGTACATAGATCATAATGGCTTGGAAGAGCTTTCACAAAGTATATGTACAGTGCCTTGCGAAAGTATTCGGCCCCCTTGAACTTTTCAACCTTTTGCCACATTTCAGGCTTCAAACATAAAGATATAAAATTTTTATTTTTTGTGAAGAATCACCAACAAGTGGGACACAATTGTGAAGTGGAACGAAATCTATTGGATATTTTAAACTTTTTTAGCAAATAAAAAACTGAAAAGTGGTGCGTGCAAAATTATTCGGCCCCTTTACTTTCAGTGCAGCAAACTCACTCCAGAAGTTCAGCGAGGATCTCTGAATGATCCAATGTTGTCCTAAATGACTGATGGTGATAAATAGAATCCACCTGTGTGTAATCAAGTCTCTGTATAAATGCACCTGCTCTGTGATAGTCTCAGGGTTCTGTTGAAAGCGTAGAAAGCATCATGAAGACCAAGGAACACACCAGGCAGGTCCGTAATACTGTTGTGGAGAAGTTTAAAGCCAGATTTGGATACAAAAAGATTTCCCAAGCTTTAAACATCCCAAGGAGCACTGTGCAAGCGATCATTTTGAAATGGAAGGAGTATCAGACCACCGCAAATCTACCAAGACCTGGCTGTCCCTCTAAACTTTCAGCTCAGACAAGGAGAAGACTGATCAGAGATGCAGCCAAGAGGCCCATGATCACTCTGGATGAACTGCAGAGAACTACAGCTGAGGTGGGAGAGTCTGTCCATAGGACAACAATCAGTCGTACACTGCACAAATCTGGCCTTTATGGAAGAGTGGCAAGAAGAAGCCATTTCTCAAAGATATCCATAAAAAGTCTCGCCACAAGCCACCCGGGAGACACACCAAACATGTGGAAGAAGGTGCTCTGGTCAGATGAAACCAAAATCAAACTTTTTGCCCACAATGCAAAACGATATATGTTTGGCGTAAAAGCAACACAGCTCATCACCCTCAACACACCATCCCCACTGTCAAACATGGTGGTGGCAGCATCATGGTTTGGGCCGGCTTTTCTTCAGCAGGGACTGGGAAGATGGTTAAAATTGAGGGGAAGATGGATGCAGCCAAATACAGGACCATTCTGGATGAAAACCTGTTGGAGTCTGCAAAAGACCTGAAACTGGGATGGAGATTTATCTTCCAACAAGACAATGATCCCAAACATACAGCAAAATCTACAAAGGAATGGTTCACAAATAAACGTATCCAGGTGTTAGAATGGCCAAGTCAAAGTCCAGACCTGAATCCAACTGAGAATCTGTGGAAAGAGCTGAAAACTGCTGTTCACAAATGCTCTCCATCCAACCTCACTGAGCTCGAGCTGTTTTGCAAGGAAAAATGGGCAAGAATTTCAGTCTCTCAATGTGCAAAACTGATAGAGACATACCCCAAGCGACTTGCAGCTGTAATCGCAGCAAAAGGTGGCTCTACAAAGTATTAACGCAAGGGGGCCGAATAATTTTGCACGCCCCACTTTTCATTTTTTTATTAGTTAAAAAAGTTTTTAAAATATCCAATAGATTTCGTTCCACTTCACAATTGTGTCCCACTTGTTGGTGATTCTTCACAAAAAAATAAAAATGTTATATCTTTATGTTTGAAGCCTGAAATGTGACAAAAGGTTGAAAAGTTCAAGGGGGCCGAATACTTTCGCAAGGCACTGTAAAGCCTAATGGCACGTACACACGGCCGGACTGTTCTTCCGGACTGAACTCCGAAGGACTTTTCGACCAGAATTCCTCCGAAACAGACTTGGCCACACACAGTCACACCAAAGTCCGACGGATTCGACCATGATGACGTACGACCGGACTAGAATAAGGAAGTTCATAGCCAGTAGCCAATAGCTGCCTTCGCTTCGGTTTTCGTCCATCGGACTAGCACACAGACGGATGGATTTTTCGACCAGACTCGAGTCCGTCGGAAAGATATGAAACATGTTCTAAATCTAAAGTCCGTCTGATTTTTCGACAGCAAAGGTCCGATGAAGCCCACACCGAATTGTCCGCCGGTTCTGTTGGACCTTTGCTGTCAAAGTCTGGCCACGTGTACACAGCATTACAGTGAACTGCTCTTATTTACAGCCTTGCCATTTCTTATACTGGACTACAGAACAATTCCCCTCTAGTGTAATGGGACCAGGTTTATTTGTACATTAGGTCCTTCCTGATGGCTTTGGTTAGATCTATACTGCCAACAAGGACCAGAGGCTATTGCCGGCAATGGCACCATCCGAATCGGAGCGACTCTGACTTTGCGTCACCACACCAATTCTCAAAAGTAGTTTCTGTACTACTTTTGGCAACTTTGGGATGCAATTTGTATAGACATCTGTGTAGGAACCCACACAGATGTCTCTGAAATCGCTCCCGAAGTTGAACTGACATGCGGGTCTGAAAACGTTCCGAGTTGAGCTGAACTCAAAGGGACTCCGTAGAACCCCAGCTCATTAATTTTAATTATAAATATATAAAATTATTATTTTTTTTTGTTAATTTGTTGTTATCACAGGCAGCCATTTACTGTAGTCAGATTAGTGATGATGAATTCTGATTGGTTGTTCTGGGCTGCTATCCTTGCTATAGGAAACAGTCCCCAGAGACAGAGCTTTGCATCTGGAATTGTACCGCTGTACAGGCTGAGCCGGCAGCTGCTGCAGCCATACTGCTGCTTCCTCATGCTGTATTGTGCAAGGTGCCGTTCTTCCGTAAAGGGAATTCTTGTCGTACCATCATGATTGAGACATTTCCTTTCACAGATATCTTCAGGCATTTGTATTGAAAGTACTAATCAAGAGCCTGCCTGTGTGTGGGAATGTCAGTAAACTCATATCTGAAGAGTGCCAATCAGTCCTCACAAGTTACTAGACCACCATGAATGATTCACCAAACCTGGAGCTAATAAAAATCGATTGAGCATGGATGGGAAAATACTCCAATTTATACAGTTGGTCATTAAATCTAGGAGATGAGGATTAAACTGCAATACCTACTTTACTCCTTGCTTCAGCAGACCCCCCCCCCCCCCATCTGCGCAACCCCTCCCCCAAAGCCATTTCTATAAGATGCTCTGGACAGTGGTTACACAATGATGTCATCAAGTGCCATGCAAGACCAATAGACTGGTCCCTGCAGAGTCTTTTCCACCCAAGCTCCAACAGTCCTGATATCCTGATGCCATGAAGGGTCCATAGCCTGGGTCCTTTGGCCAGGAACTTGTCTTGCATACAAACGGCAAGGAATTGTCGGCCAACAAACACGAACGTAGTGGCGTACTACGTGATTTTGCATCTCTTTAGCGCCACCTTTTGGGCTATTTCTGCTAATTTTGTGTTAGTAGAAGTTTGTTGAGTGTTGATTCGCGCTTTTCATTTCATGCTTTTCAGTTCGTCTCTGAACGGCCGTTTGTCAACCAAACATGTTGTGGAGGAGATAACGTGTTATTTATTATTGGCCTTGGAGTTATTGCTTTGACCCAAGTCCAGTACAGGAACAGGAGGAGCAGGATTTCTTGGACCAAAAATTGGTTGCTTTATTAATCGTGACCAATTATGTCATATGCCTTTGCTGCGGGAGCTCCGTGAGAATAATAGGAATGATTTTTGGAATTATCTCCAGATGACAGATGCCTGCTTTCACCAACTCTTGGCATTGTTGACCCCCTATATTAAGAAGCAGGACACATGCATGAGGCTTTTATTTTATCCGCGGGTGTTTTTTTTTTATGCGTTTTTAAATGCATTTTAAAGGGGAGGAGTGTTTTTGGCCCTGTTTTAAGCATGCACCAAAATAGCAGCAAACAGTACTTTTAAAATGGCAAACGCCAGTGTGTTTTTGATGCGTTTTCAATGCACTTTAATGGAAAGGCGCGTTTTTGGTGTGGCTTTAAACACGCACAGAAAAAAACAGCAAGCAGGACTTTTAAAGAGGAAGTAAACTTCCTTTACTGACTTGTACTTATAGCTAAATCTATAATAAGGCGTATCCATAGGTAGTGTAAATATCTCCTAAACATGCAGCCAGTGACATTTCTGGTGAATGCCACCCGTGCCTTTCCTTCCGAGCTCTGTGCTGTGAACGCCGGCTCCCGTGTGCATGACGTCATCGCGGCTCCGGTCAGTCACAGAGCTGGAGCCCATGAACCCAGAAGCAAGCCAGGTGAAGATGGGAGCCCCAGCAGCGCTGACATTGTGGCGCTGGAACAGCTTTGTTTTAAGGTAAGTTTCACATAATGTGCTAGTATGAGATGCGCAAACTAGCACATTGAGAGTTTACCTTGCAGGGGAGGTGTGTTTTTGGTGCGACTTTAAACACACAACAAAAAAAGTAGAGAGCAGGAATTTTTAAAACGGCAACTGCCGGTGTATTTTTGATGCATTTTCAATGGGGTGGTGCATTTTTGTTGCGGCTTTAAATGCACCAAAAAAAGCAGCAAGCAGGACTTTAAAATCTGCAATCGCCAGTGTTTTTTTTTTATGCATTTTTAATGGGGAGGCGTGTTTTTGGTGCAGCTTTAATCAAACACCAAAAAAAAGCAGCAAGCAGGACTTTTAAAACTGCAACTTCCGTTTTTTTTTTTAAAGCACTTTCAGTGGGGAGGTGCGTTTTTGGTTTGGCTTTAAACGCACCAAAAAAAGCAGCAATCAGGACAAATCTGTAACCGCTGTTTTTTTGTTTGTTTTTTTATGCATTTTTAATGGGGAGGTGCGTTTTTGGTGGGGCTTTAATCACGCCCCAAAAAAGGCAGCAAGCAGGACTTTTAAAACTGCTATAAAATCTGCAACAGCTGGTGTTTTTTTATGCATTTTCAATGGGGAGGTGCATTTTTTTTTTTTTTTTTTTTTTATGTGGCTTTAAACATGCACCAAAAAAAGCAGCAAGCAGCACTTTTCAAACTGCAACCGCTAGTGTTTTTTTAATGCCTTTTCAATGGGGAGGTGCGTTTTTGGTTCAGCTTTAAACTCACCAAAAAAAAGCAGCAATCAGGACTTTAAAATCTGCTGGTGTGAAATGTTTCATAGAATTATTATTATTATTATTAGTATTATTATTACAGAGGATTTACATATATAGCGCAGACATTAGCGCTTTACAACATATTTAAAGGGATGCATTCTTCTTCTGCTTTTTTAACTGAAATCTGATCAAAAGCTGTGTCAAAGATTTCACACGATTTATTATTATTATTATTAAAAAAGGGGGGGAGAACACTGCGCTATAGTTTGTGAAGAAATGGCCACAACAGCCACAACAGCAGCCAACACCAAAAACAAACAAAGTTCAACAGGTAAAATAATAAAAACGGTGTAGCGCTTCAATAATAATAAATGTGTTAAACATAAATTATAAAGGTAATAATAAAAATCGCAAAGATATAAGTGCTTAGAAATAAAAGTCCAACATTAGGCGCTCATTCCACTATGTTGCTGGCATAGGAGTAACCAAACCGTCACAAGGGAGGAAAATGGTGCACTAGGCGAGATGTATCCATGTGGGTCTACTTGATTGAAAACATCAGAGAAAAGTAGATAAATACTTCTTACCGGAACAGTTGGACCCACACAGTCATATGACGGTTGGATCTAAAGGGCTTGAGGTCACAGTCTGGGACCAAGGAGTATGAGGAGAGAGGTCTGTTGAGCTGATAGAAGAGCTCCAGGCAGTTGAAGGCTCGATGTTGGATCCTTTCAGATGGAACGTCAAAGTAATCAAGCTCGAACGCAGCCCGTTATACCAATACTCCAACCTCCCCCGGATGGGGAGGGGGGTGTTGTGAAGTATTAAACCAAAAAAATGGAGAAAAAGAAAGAAAGGCTCCACATGGTGCGGGTCAAACGATATAAAAAATATTGGTTTATTGAAGTCAAAAGGTAATTAATGACTTGGTGATCACATAAAAAGCAAAATAAAGTTAAAAGCAATGTGGGGTGCCAACAGCTCGCCCGACGCGTTTCGACATAGGTGTCTTCAACTGGGGCATGTTGGGACCCACCACATTGCTGACAAATATATAGAGAATGAGACAGAGGTTCCACCTAACAGGAGGCGGGGAATCCGATCACAGACAACCTCTTAAAGCTACAGTGAACAGTTTAGTCAAATCAGAGTATACTTATTCAGACAGTATAAACAAATACAAATAACATCTAAAAATGTCACTCATACAAACTATTAGATGGGTATTGGTAACAATAAAATCTAAAAAATATGTGAAAGATATGCCACCATGCTCACGTGTGAGTAGCACTACATAGATTATATTGTTCATAGCCTGATCGGGTATATAGATGCAGGAAGGTTCAATTCACTTATAAAGCTTATACAGAGAACACATCCAGCACCAATGCAGAAAGGTCAGACATGCGTTGTTAATTGTACATGAATTGCATTGTACCTTCACCTGAAACTGCCTGTTTACATTTGCATTATTCATAGCCTCATTAGACTCATAAGATACAGGGAGGTTCAATGCACATATAAAACGTATATAAAGAGCGCATCCAGTTCCAAAACATAAAATCGGACATGCATTACCAATTATACATAGGCTGAGTTTTACTCCCCCATATACAAACTGATTTATTTGTATTATGTCCTAAATAGAGCTGTTGAAGTCTCAGTAATAATGTCCAATAGAGATCTGTCATTATATAATGTAGATATCTCTTACTTGTTGTGCTGGCAGTGTATAACCTGGAAATATGCATGAGTAACCATAGTGACAATTCGTACGTGATGATCAGTCTTTTTAAAATTAGATCAGATGATCTAAGGTGTCATGACGTGCAATGACACAGGGAGGGCTACACCAACCACTCAGTGTGTATGTCATGTGACTAAATGTGGGAGTGATTAGAACAGGCTCACATCAATGGAGTGGGGGCGTGTAGTGTTTGCACATCATTATGCAGGAATGTAGGGAGGAGGTAACATTCAAAATTTGGCGCCAATTTCTCCTTGGTGTGCGCTCCACGCTGTGGATCAAAACAAACAGCGTGAGCGCATATCAAGTGCATGACGACGAAGTGGGGCGTGTATGTGTAAACGTCCTGTATTGCGTGGTTATGCGGAGATGCAAAGGGGGCGTGTAGACGTGAACGTCACGCTCTACATCTCTCCACAGGAGTGTAGAGGAGGTGGAGACATCTGAACATGGCGCCGTTTTCGCGCATGGTGAGCGTCACACGCCACGGGGCGTGGCCGACAGTGAAAGGGCCAATCCGAGGGTGCGTCACTCCGCACATGCGTCACGGCTAATGACGTAATTACGTCCTGACATGCGCAGTGATGGATCGAGGGCAAATGAAGCAAGATCATCACAGGGAATATAAAGAATGTGACAACATCACGTCACGTCCAATACTAAACCCGACGTAACCATGACAACCACGGAAACGTTATAGCATTTGAGATCGAAAAGATACCGCAAGTAAAGGGACGCACATACCGAAATAAAACAGAAAAAATATATTTAAAAAGAAAAACGAATATCACTCCATAATTAGACTGTACATCTTACTCAGGAGATTTTTACAACTAATAAGGAAAAGGTCATGTGTAATAATGAAGATGATGTGAAATATGAAGAATAGTGGCATGGGTCAAATGTAGTGCGCACAAATTACGCACATACTCACCTAAATAGATATTTTAAAGTACCTAAAACCCGGGAGTGAGCTTAAATAAGGTGAACATGGCATATTCGCTACTAATGCCAAAGTGAAAATAAACATTGGTGTAAAGTGAATATGTGAAGGGATATCTGTCCCCAATCACACATGGTCTAGAAAAATGCATAATAATAAATGCATATATCCAGATTCCGGCAAGGGACAGTAATTTGAGAAGTGAATATGTGAAAAGGAAGAATATGCTGGAAATACGAGGTGTATAAGGAATTTGAACATAGTGTCATGGGAATGAAATAAAAAAGTATAATTAGAGTGACCTAAAAATAAATATTGGGTATATTGGTGTATAAAGACCAGAAGAGGAAAATAGAGAAATAATGAAGAAATAAGACCAATCCATAACAGAAATAATATGGGGCACTAATGGTCCGTAATAAGATAGATTAAGCCTGATTAATAAAGCTGTTGATGTCCCAGTCTGTATTCATGCCGAAGGGGGAGTAGCACCTCAATTCATAAATCCAGAATGTCTCGAGGCGCGAAACCCCCCTCAGGCATGAATCGCCTCTCCAGCCTGGGACAAATTTGTCAATGACTTGAAAGCGGGTGCCCGTGGGGTCTCTATTGTGCTTTTCAAGGTAATGTCTCGGAACCGGGTGTTTATCACACCCTTTTTTGATTTTACTAAGATGTTCGTTGACTCTAATGGAGAAATTGCGAATAGTGCGACCAACATACTGTTGGTTGCAGGGGCAAGTAATCAGATAGACAATGTATCTGGTGACACAAGTAGTGAAGTGTTTCATAAGGTATCTACGTGCAGTGGTTGAGGATGTGAAGGAGTCACTTTTCCCCTTGCCCAGCATATTATGAAGGCAGACGTTACATTTTCTGCAGGGAAAGTAACCCTTACTCTGTGGGAAAAATTGTATCGATTTGGGGATATCTATTACATTAGGAGCAATATCATTTTGTATAGATCGGGCTCCCCTGTAGATGGTTCCAGCTTTGTCTGGAATAATCCCACCCAAGACTTTATCGCTTTGTAGTACCTTCCAGTGCCTATTAATAATTTTCTTTATGTCGTTGTGTTGTGTAGAAAAAGTTGTGAAAAAGGACCATTTATATTTATCACTTGTTCCTGCTTTGACTTTTTTTTGTGTGAGAGATCCCCTGTCAGTATGTAGAGCTGCTTGAATTTCAACATCAAGGGTGCGTAGATCATAACCCTTGTCCTGGAACCTCTTGCGAATGGTATAGGATTGGGATATATAATCACTGACATTCGTACAGTTGCGCCTGAGCCTGAGAAACTGACTGCGTGGGATGGAATTTAGCCATTGGCGATGATGGCAGCTGTCAACGGGAATATAGCCATTCCGATCCGTTGGTTTGAAGAAAGTCTTCAGGACCAGGCGTTTCTGTACTACCATGACCTCTAAGTCGAGAAAATGGATGTTAGTTGTGCTGGCCTCAAAGGTCAGTTGAATGCCACGGTCATTGGCGTTAAGGGTTGCCATGAAGGAGTCAAGAGAAGTCCGGCTACCCTTCCATAGGAGGAGGATGTCGTCTATATACCTAGCCCACAGTACCAATTCAGGCCTGTTAAGGGCATAGACGACATCCTCCTCCCATTGGGCCATGAACAAATTGGCCAGGCTGGGTGCATATTTGGCCCCCATGGCAACCCCTCTGTTCTGGGTATAAAAAGTGCCCTGGAACCAGAAGTAGTTGTGAGACATAGCGAACTCTAATAGTTGCATAAGGAAATTCCTCTGTATCACAGAAAGTGTGGAATCCCTGGAGAGGAACAGTTCAGCAGCTCTCAGACCTAAATCCTGTGGGATACAAGTATATAGTGCAGAAACATCTGCTGTGACTAGAATGAGATCGTCATGATACTCTATATTTTCAAGTAGTCGGATTGTATCACCTGTGTCCTGTAAGTAGGAAGGTATATTCCTTACTAGGGGCTGTAAATAGGAATCTATGTATTTCCCTATTCGCGAGGTGATGGAATTTATACCGCTCACAATAGGGCGGCCAGGTGGATTCACAGAGTCCTTGTGTATCTTAGGGAGTTGGTATATTGTCGGAATGCGTGGAGCCAGTGGGATCAAAAATTCTCTTTCTTTCTTATTTAGAATACTCAGAGAAAAACCTTCGTCTAGGATCTGTATGAGTGCTTTTTTGTATTTGAGGGTAGGGTCCCCTGGTAGGGGGCTATAGGTGGTGACATCGCTCAATAATCTGTTCATTTCCCCTATGTAGCGAGATTTATCTAAAACCACTATGCCCCCACCCTTGTCTGCAGGACGGATGATGAGATTTTTCCTTTCACATAAAGATTTAAGACCCTGTGCTATAGAAGGGTCATGGTGTGTCCTTTTTATGGGTAGCTTGTCTAAATCATTTAAAACAAGATTTTTAAAAACATTGATAGATGGAGGTAAAATACCTGGGTTGAACAAGGATGGATTGCTCAAACCAGAATGTCTAACTGTTGTGGAGTTAGAGATCTTATTAGTTGTACTTGGGAGAGACAAAAAGTGTCTCTGAATATGTAACTTACGGATGAACTTGTGCACATCAATAAATGTGTTAAATTTGTTAAGTTTTCTGGGTGGGACGAATTTAAGACCCTTATCTAGAATACATTTTTCACTCGCTGATAATGTTGCTGTGCTTAAATTAAAAATGCCCGCGCCTACTGTGTCCTTTTTCTTTTTATGCTGGATGCGCCTCCCCCCTCTGGTGCCTCGTTTGGTTTTTGGTTTCCTCCACGTGTGGGGGAATCCCTGTGAAAATCCTGATGATGAGGGGGCCCTGGTGGGTAGTTACGGTTATATGGGGGTCTGAATGGAGGCTCATCATTGTAAGTCATGTAAGGGGGAGGGTCACGTTGGAAATGGTGATCCTCATCTCTGAGGGGTAGGTAACGATTGTAGGTACGAATAGGAGTGCTATGTGGGTAATCTTCCCTACTATGACTATAATTGTCATCCCTCCGAGTTCTACTGTGTTCACGGGGAGTGTGTTGGTAGCCACCATTGTTATTTCCATGGTGCCTATCTGGGCCGTGATTCTGATTATTTCTACCTTTACCCTTATACCGGGGTTTGGAGCCTTTCCCCTGGTGATTGGGGTATTGGACTTGGGCAGGGGATCTGCATACATAGTCATTTGTTCTGGGAGGTCCACTAGACCTAGGCGGGGGTGGAGGAGGTTCATATATTAACCTTCTTTCCGTCTCCATAGCCTCAGGTTGCATAATGTCTGATGCTGGATCATTACCTGGTTCTAAACCAATTTTTTTCTGCCAATTAAAAACAGCATTGGATTTATAATCGTTAACATCACGATTATACTTTTTTTGTTTTTTAATACGTTGATCTTTTTCCTCTTTCTCCAGATGGTTTCTTAGATTGGAGGATAACGTATTGTACTCTGGTGTGCCCAATGCTGGTGTAAGTTTTTCTTTGATATCTTTGATTTCTTTGTCAATGAGGGGTAACCTAGCCTGTTTCTTATCTATCAAGAAATTTAACAGTTTAATACCCATATCATTGAAAAAGATGAACCAGGCATCAAACTCAACCTCTCCTTGTTGGGGATGTATGTCCCAACGTAAACCCCGAGGGACCATTTTCTCTTTAATATATTGTCTCAAGAAGGCGATGTCCCATTGAATGTGAACTTCTGAGACCATCATGTTCTTGAGTCTGGTAAAGAGACCACCAACTTCAGTATTAGTGGAGTTAGGTGTAAACACACCTTCAGTGTTGAAAGATCTAGAGGTCCTATATTCAAAGATATCCATTAGCTGCGTTCGAGCTTGATTACTTTGACGTTCCATCTGAAAGGATCCAACATCGAGCCTTCAACTGCCTGGAGCTCTTCTATCAGCTCAACAGACCTCTCTCCTCATACTCCTTGGTCCCAGACTGTGACCTCAAGCCCTTTAGATCCAACCGTCATATGACTGTGTGGGTCCAACTGTTCCGGTAAGAAGTATTTATCTACTTTTCTCTGATGTTTTCAATCAAGTAGACCCACATGGATACATCTCGCCTAGTGCACCATTTTCCTCCCTTGTGACGGTTTGGTTACTCCTATGCCAGCAACATAGTGGAATGAGCGCCTAATGTTGGACTTTTATTTCTAAGCACTTATATCTTTGCGATTTTTATTATTACCTTTATAATTTATGTTTAACACATTTATTATTATTGAAGCGCTACACCGTTTTTATTATTTTACCTGTTGAACTTTGTTTGTTTTTGGTGTTGGCTGCTGTTGTGGCTGTTGTGGCCATTTCTTCACAAACTATAGCGCAGTGTTCTCCCCCCCTTTTTTGTATTTCTTTTTGTGACTCATTATCCACTGCAGCTTTCTTAGATTGTTTGTCCTTTGACATATTTTTTGTTAAATTGTTTCTTTTTTTATAATGGATATCTTTGAATATAGGACCTCTAGATCTTTCAACACTGAAGGTGTGTTTACACCTAACTCCACTAATACTGAAGTTGGTGGTCTCTTTACCAGACTCAAGAACGTGATGGTCTCAGAAGTTCACATTCAATGGGACATCGCCTTCTTGAGACAATATATTAAAGAGAAAATGGTCCCTCGGGGTTTACGTTGGGACATACATCCCCAACAAGGAGAGGTTGAGTTTGATGCCTGGTTCATCTTTTTCAATGATATGGGTATTAAACTGTTAAATTTCTTGATAGATAAGAAACAGGCTAGGTTACCCCTCATTGACAAAGAAATCAAAGATATCAAAGAAAAACTTACACCAGCATTGGGCACACCAGAGTACAATACGTTATCCTCCAATCTAAGAAACCATCTGGAGAAAGAGGAAAAAGATCAACGTATTAAAAAACAAAAAAAGTATAATCGTGATGTTAACGATTATAAATCCAATGCTGTTTTTAATTGGCAGAAAAAAATTGGTTTAGAACCAGGTAATGATCCAGCATCAGACATTATGCAACCTGAGGCTATGGAGACGGAAAGAAGGTTAATATATGAACCTCCTCCACCCCCGCCTAGGTCTAGTGGACCTCCCAGAACAAATGACTATGTATGCAGATCCCCTGCCCAAGTCCAATACCCCAATCACCAGGGGAAAGGCTCCAAACCCCGGTATAAGGGTAAAGGTAGAAATAATCAGAATCACGGCCCAGATAGGCACCATGGAAATAACAATGGTGGCTACCAACACACTCCCCGTGAACACAGTAGAACTCGGAGGGATGACAATTATAGTCATAGTAGGGAAGATTACCCACATAGCACTCCTATTCGTACCTACAATCGTTACCTACCCCTCAGAGATGAGGATCACCATTTCCAACGTGACCCTCCCCCTTACATGACTTACAATGATGAGCCTCCATTCAGACCCCCATATAACCGTAACTACCCACCAGGGCCCCCTCATCATCAGGATTTTCACAGGGATTCCCCCACACGTGGAGGAAACCAAAAACCAAACGAGGCACCAGAGGGGGGAGGCGCATCCAGCATAAAAAGAAAAAGGACACAGTAGGCGCGGGCATTTTTAATTTAAGCACAGCAACATTATCAGCGAGTGAAAAATGTATTCTAGATAAGGGTCTTAAATTCGTCCCACCCAGAAAACTTAACAAATTTAACACATTTATTGATGTGCACAAGTTCATCCGTAAGTTACATATTCAGAGACACTTTTTGTCTCTCCCAAGTACAACTAATAAGATCTCTAACTCCACAACAGTTAGACATTCTGGTTTGAGCAATCCATCCTTGTTCAACCCAGGTATTTTACCTCCATCTATCAATGTTTTTAAAAATCTTGTTTTAAATGATTTAGACAAGCTACCCATAAAAAGGACACACCATGACCCTTCTATAGCACAGGGTCTTAAATCTTTATGTGAAAGGAAAAATCTCATCATCCGTCCTGCAGACAAGGGTGGGGGCATAGTGGTTTTAGATAAATCTCGCTACATAGGGGAAATGAACAGATTATTGAGCGATGTCACCACCTATAGCCCCCTACCAGGGGACCCTACCCTCAAATACAAAAAAGCACTCATACAGATCCTAGACGAAGGTTTTTCTCTGAGTATTCTAAATAAGAAAGAAAGAGAATTTTTGATCCCACTGGCTCCACGCATTCCGACAATATACCAACTCCCTAAGATACACAAGGACTCTGTGAATCCACCTGGCCGCCCTATTGTGAGCGGTATAAATTCCATCACCTCGCGAATAGGGAAATACATAGATTCCTATTTACAGCCCCTAGTAAGGAATATACCTTCCTACTTACAGGACACAGGTGATACAATCCGACTACTTGAAAATATAGAGTATCATGACGATCTCATTCTAGTCACAGCAGATGTTTCTGCACTATATACTTGTATCCCACAGGATTTAGGTCTGAGAGCTGCTGAACTGTTCCTCTCCAGGGATTCCACACTTTCTGTGATACAGAGGAATTTCCTTATGCAACTATTAGAGTTCGCTATGTCTCACAACTACTTCTGGTTCCAGGGCACTTTTTATACCCAGAACAGAGGGGTTGCCATGGGGGCCAAATATGCACCCAGCCTGGCCAATTTGTTCATGGCCCAATGGGAGGAGGATGTCGTCTATGCCCTTAACAGGCCTGAATTGGTACTGTGGGCTAGGTATATAGACGACATCCTCCTCCTATGGAAGGGTAGCCGGACTTCTCTTGACTCCTTCATGGCAACCCTTAACGCCAATGACCGTGGCATTCAACTGACCTTTGAGGCCAGCACAACTAACATCCATTTTCTCGACTTAGAGGTCATGGTAGTACAGAAACGCCTGGTCCTGAAGACTTTCTTCAAACCAACGGATCGGAATGGCTATATTCCCGTTGACAGCTGCCATCATCGCCAATGGCTAAATTCCATCCCACGCAGTCAGTTTCTCAGGCTCAGGCGCAACTGTACGAATGTCAGTGATTATATATCCCAATCCTATACCATTCGCAAGAGGTTCCAGGACAAGGGTTATGATCTACGCACCCTTGATGTTGAAATTCAAGCAGCTCTACATACTGACAGGGGATCTCTCACACAAAAAAAAGTCAAAGCAGGAACAAGTGATAAATATAAATGGTCCTTTTTCACAACTTTTTCTACACAACACAACGACATAAAGAAAATTATTAATAGGCACTGGAAGGTACTACAAAGCGATAAAGTCTTGGGTGGGATTATTCCAGACAAAGCTGGAACCATCTACAGGGGAGCCCGATCTATACAAAATGATATTGCTCCTAATGTAATAGATATCCCCAAATCGATACAATTTTTCCCACAGAGTAAGGGTTACTTTCCCTGCAGAAAATGTAACGTCTGCCTTCATAATATGCTGGGCAAGGGGAAAAGTGACTCCTTCACATCCTCAACCACTGCACGTAGATACCTTATGAAACACTTCACTACTTGTGTCACCAGATACATTGTCTATCTGATTACTTGCCCCTGCAACCAACAGTATGTTGGTCGCACTATTCGCAATTTCTCCATTAGAGTCAACGAACATCTTAGTAAAATCAAAAAAGGGTGTGATAAACACCCGGTTCCGAGACATTACCTTGAAAAGCACAATAGAGACCCCACGGGCACCCGCTTTCAAGTCATTGACAAATTTGTCCCAGGCTGGAGAGGCGATTCATGCCTGAGGGGGGTTTCGCGCCTCGAGACATTCTGGATTTATGAATTGAGGTGCTACTCCCCCTTCGGCATGAATACAGACTGGGACATCAACAGCTTTATTAATCAGGCTTAATCTATCTTATTACGGACCATTAGTGCCCCATATTATTTCTGTTATGGATTGGTCTTATTTCTTCATTATTTCTCTATTTTCCTCTTCTGGTCTTTATACACCAATATACCCAATATTTATTTTTAGGTCACTCTAATTATACTTTTTTATTTCATTCCCATGACACTATGTTCAAATTCCTTATACACCTCGTATTTCCAGCATATTCTTCCTTTTCACATATTCACTTCTCAAATTACTGTCCCTTGCCGGAATCTGGATATATGCATTTATTATTATGCATTTTTCTAGACCATGTGTGATTGGGGACAGATATCCCTTCACATATTCACTTTACACCAATGTTTATTTTCACTTTGGCATTAGTAGCGAATATGCCATGTTCACCTTATTTAAGCTCACTCCCGGGTTTTAGGTACTTTAAAATATCTATTTAGGTGAGTATGTGCGTAATTTGTGCGCACTACATTTGACCCATGCCACTATTCTTCATATTTCACATCATCTTCATTATTACACATGACCTTTTCCTTATTAGTTGTAAAAATCTCCTGAGTAAGATGTACAGTCTAATTATGGAGTGATATTCGTTTTTCTTTTTAAATATATTTTTTCTGTTTTATTTCGGTATGTGCGTCCCTTTACTTGCGGTATCTTTTCGATCTCAAATGCTATAACGTTTCCGTGGTTGTCATGGTTACGTCGGGTTTAGTATTGGACGTGACGTGATGTTGTCACATTCTTTATATTCCCTGTGATGATCTTGCTTCATTTGCCCTCGATCCATCACTGCGCATGTCAGGACGTAATTACGTCATTAGCCGTGACGCATGTGCGGAGTGACGCACCCTCGGATTGGCCCTTTCACTGTCGGCCACGCCCCGTGGCGTGTGACGCTCACCATGCGCGAAAACGGCGCCATGTTCAGATGTCTCCACCTCCTCTACACTCCTGTGGAGAGATGTAGAGCGTGACGTTCACGTCTACACGCCCCCTTTGCATCTCCGCATAACCACGCAATACAGGACGTTTACACATACACGCCCCACTTCGTCGTCATGCACTTGATATGCGCTCACGCTGTTTGTTTTGATCCACAGCGTGGAGCGCACACCAAGGAGAAATTGGCGCCAAATTTTGAATGTTACCTCCTCCCTACATTCCTGCATAATGATGTGCAAACACTACACGCCCCCACTCCATTGATGTGAGCCTGTTCTAATCACTCCCACATTTAGTCACATGACATACACACTGAGTGGTTGGTGTAGCCCTCCCTGTGTCATTGCACGTCATGACACCTTAGATCATCTGATCTAATTTTAAAAAGACTGATCATCACGTACGAATTGTCACTATGGTTACTCATGCATATTTCCAGGTTATACACTGCCAGCACAACAAGTAAGAGATATCTACATTATATAATGACAGATCTCTATTGGACATTATTACTGAGACTTCAACAGCTCTATTTAGGACATAATACAAATAAATCAGTTTGTATATGGGGGAGTAAAACTCAGCCTATGTATAATTGGTAATGCATGTCCGATTTTATGTTTTGGAACTGGATGCGCTCTTTATATACGTTTTATATGTGCATTGAACCTCCCTGTATCTTATGAGTCTAATGAGGCTATGAATAATGCAAATGTAAACAGGCAGTTTCAGGTGAAGGTACAATGCAATTCATGTACAATTAACAACGCATGTCTGACCTTTCTGCATTGGTGCTGGATGTGTTCTCTGTATAAGCTTTATAAGTGAATTGAACCTTCCTGCATCTATATACCCGATCAGGCTATGAACAATATAATCTATGTAGTGCTACTCACACGTGAGCATGGTGGCATATCTTTCACATATTTTTTAGATTTTATTGTTACCAATACCCATCTAATAGTTTGTATGAGTGACATTTTTAGATGTTATTTGTATTTGTTTATACTGTCTGAATAAGTATACTCTGATTTGACTAAACTGTTCACTGTAGCTTTAAGAGGTTGTCTGTGATCGGATTCCCCGCCTCCTGTTAGGTGGAACCTCTGTCTCATTCTCTATATATTTGTCAGCAATGTGGTGGGTCCCAACATGCCCCAGTTGAAGACACCTATGTCGAAACGCGTCGGGCGAGCTGTTGGCACCCCACATTGCTTTTAACTTTATTTTGCTTTTTATGTGATCACCAAGTCATTAATTACCTTTTGACTTCAATAAACCAATATTTTTTATATCGTTTGACCCGCACCATGTGGAGCCTTTCTTTCTTTTTCTCCATTTTTTTGGTTTAATACTTCACAACACCCCCCTCCCCATCCGGGGGAGGTTGGAGTATTGGTATAACGGGCTGCGTTCGAGCTTGATTACTTTGACGTTCCATCTGAAAGGATCCAACATCGAGCCTTCAACTGCCTGGAGCTCTTCTATCAGCTCAACAGACCTCTCTCCTCATACTCCTTGGTCCCAGACTGTGACCTCAAGCCCTTTAGATCCAACCGTCATATGACTGTGTGGGTCCAACTGTTCCGGTAAGAAGTATTTATCTACTTTTCTCTGATGTTTTCAATCAAGTAGACCCACATGGATACATCTCGCCTAGTGCACCATTTTCCTCCCTTGTGACGGTTTGGTTACTCCTATGCCAGCAACATAGTGGAATGAGCGCCTAATGTTGGACTTTTATTTCTAAGCACTTATATCTTTGCGATTTTTATTATTACCTTTATAATTTATGTTTAACACATTTATTATTATTGAAGCGCTACACCGTTTTTATTATTTTACCTATTATTATTATTATTTATTATTATTATTATTATTATTATTATTATTATTATTATTATTATTATTATTATTATTATTATAGAGAATTTATATAGCGCCGACAGTCTACGCAGTGCTTTACAACATATTTAATGGGGTTCCATTTTTTTTTCTGCTGATCAAAAACTGATCGGTGTGAAAGGGCCTTATAGACTTGATCCCACGTTGTCAATATTGAATACGTATGCACGCGCACATAGCGCTTTTTGTATATCACACTCCGGCGTCCCTCCGGATCGCCCCCGGGATGGGACAGCCCAGGCCAAATCTATATCGCCGTATCTAAATAATAACCCGCAAGCCTAAAAATGTGTCTATTTATCCGAATGCGTGATCTGTCTCCACGACGCTAACCTCAGATCCTGGAACAGCGGGTGTCTATGTATTCCGCGTTTGACCGCAGCTGTTAAATAAGCTTGCAAGGTTCCCATTCGTAGTTTTTTTTTCCCCTCTTCCTTATGTTCTCCCAGGCAGTGTGCTGTTCAGATGAAGCCTGTTTCTTTCTTTTTTTTTTTTTTTCCTCCCCTCTCTGTGTCTCTGGCAGTCCCAGACTCCAGATGTTCAGAGTGCTAGTTGGGAAGTCCTACTGGCGCCACTTAGGGCAGAGGGCAGGGGAAAGGCACGCGAGCTGGAACCCAAAGCACTCAGTCACTGCAGGATTTGGCACATTCCCCAGCATTTTGCTGGCAGCCTCCCCAGCTCTCTCCTGGCCATCTGTTCCAAAAACACACTTTCAGAGCCTCATCATCACTCAGGATACAACAGTAAGAGCAGCTGTTTCAGAGGCACCAGAAGAAAAAAAAAAAAAAGGAGACTGTGTGCTAAAGGTCTCTTTATGAGAGAGGAAACTAGATTATGAATAATAGCACAACAGTTGGGGCTTCATAAAACCTAAAGGCTGCAGCACAGGAATTCAACAGTCGCATGCCAGAGATACTGGATCTCTACAGCTTTATCAGACCTAAAATAGATAACGCACCATGGGGGGGGGGGGGGGGGGGGGCGTGCGTCGTTGTAGAAATTCAGAATATCGCAGAGTAAAAAGATGATCCAAAGCAGTGGCGGCTGGTGCTGAACATTTTTTGGGGGGGCGCAAACAAACTGAAAAATACTGAAAAAAAAAAAAAACCCATCAGTTGCAGCCTCATTGTTCCCATCAATTACAGCCACTGTGCCATTGATCGCAGCCACTGTGCCCATCAATTACAGCCGCTGTGCCCATCAATTGCCGCCGCTGTGCCCATCAATTGCCGCCGCTGTGCCCATCAATTGCCGCCACTGTGCCCCATCAAATGCAG
Organism: Lithobates pipiens; assembly: GCF_037356315.1. Classification (NCBI taxonomy): domain Eukaryota; kingdom Metazoa; phylum Chordata; class Amphibia; order Anura; family Ranidae; genus Lithobates; species Lithobates pipiens. Next base: position 482,546,314 of record NW_027507718.1, read on the forward strand.
CCACTGTGCCCCATCAAATGCAACCACTGTGCCCCATCAAATGCAGCCACTGTGCCCCATCAAATGCAGCCACTGTGCCCCATCAAATGCAGCCACTGTGCCCCATCAATTACTCCCACTGTGCCCCATCAATTACTCCCACTGTGCCCCATCAATTACTCCCACTGTGCCCCATCAATTACTCCCACTCTGCCCCATCAAACGCAGCCACTGTGCCATATTAAATGCTGCCAGTGTGCCCCCCGCCATCTACACTTACTTGTTTCAGTGGCACAGCTCCTTGATGTCTCCTCCCATCCTCTCTTCCCATCCTCTACTATGATTGGATGCCTGCTGTCCAATCTCGGCGCCTGTTGTTGCAGCCAATCAGGTGATGGGTAACAGAGCCAAGCACCTGAATGGTGGAGAGGTGGTCGCAGGTCACCTTTTTCGATGCCTATTAGAGCCTATGGCTCTAAGCAGGTGCTTCAAAACCATCCCCCATCGCTGTAATTCAAAAAGTAAAAGGAAAAATTAGTGTAAGCCCCCATTTCACATTGGCGCAATTTGACATGCCCAATCGCAGCCTATTGCCCACAACAGCACTGTCCCAGCCAGTGTGACACCGCACGGATTCCCAAAAGTAGTTCCTGCACTGCTTTTGCCAACTTCAGGAGCGATTTCAATAGACATCTGTGCATGAACCCGCACGGATGTCATTCAAATCGCCCCCCCAAAGTTGCACTGAAATGAAGGTTTGAAATCATGCGAGTTCAGCTGGACTCTCCTCTCTCCCCCTCCCTCCCTGTCAGCTCTGTGCCCCCCCCGGCCACTATTAGTACAAATGAAAAATGAGAAATGGTTACAGGCAGCCCCTCTATTATAGTCAGGCATACCACACTGTACTAGTCTTTTTATAAAAACGAGGCATGTAAATATCCTTTTTGAGCGATCTTCAGGCCGGTCACATGACTCTCAGCCGGTTTCCAGGGCTTCTGTGGGAAGGAGGGGCTGAGCGGCCATGTGACCTCCCCAGCTGACATCAGAGGGAGATCTCGGCCCCTCCTGCAGAAGCCATGTATTGGAGATGTAAAGCGGCCGCGAGTCACGTGACTGGCCTGAAGATCGCCCGAAAAAAGGTATTTAAAAAAAAAAAAATTTTAATTGGAATCTGCAGACCCCTGAAACCTTGGCTTCTCTGAAATGCATATATTGACTTGCAGAAAGAACGTTGGGGGCTGGCCTGCTCCCTCACGCCTCTCCTACCTCACTATTGGTCAATAAATGTGACATCCAGACTCCCTGACCCACAGTATGGTGGGAGAGGCTTTAGGGGGTGGAGCAGTAATTGACTTTATTCCTCCAAGTCGTAATTTGCATATCAGTGTGCGCTGTTTTTCTGGGGTCCAGGGGCTCATCAGGAGATCACATGCCGGCAATTGGACCTCCAAAATGATACACTAAGGCCGCGTACACACGGGCGGACTGTTCGGCCAACTTTGTTCGTCAAACAGTTTCGGCAAACAGTCCGCTCAAAATTAGCATGGACGGACATGGCCACACACGGCACTTTTTGAGCGGACTGTTTCAGCGAACTGTTTGCCAAACAGTTCGCTCAACTTTTGAAATGAACGGACTCGCCCACGTAAGGCGGAGGCAAATCCGCCCATTTCGAGCGCGTGTACAGGTAGGCGGGGCCCGCGAAGGAGACGTCGCGGGCTCCGCCGCCTGGAATGGACTTAAAGGGGAACCCCAACGCCGAAAAAAATCGGCGTGGGGTTCCCCCAAAGTCCACAACAGACCCTTGTCCGAGCACGCTACCCGGCCGGCCAGGAAAGGGGGGCGAGCGAGCGCGCCCCCCCTCCTGAGCCGTACCAGGCCGCGTGCCCTCAACATGGGGGGGTGCCTTGGGGAAGGGGGGGCCGCGCGGCCCCCCCACCCCAAAGCACCTTGTCCCCATGTTGATGAGGACAAGGGCCTCTTCCCGACAACCCTGGCCGTTGGTTGTCGGGGTCTGCGGGCGGGGGGCTTATCGGAATCCGGGAGCCCCCTTTAAGAAGGGGGCCCCCGGATACCGGCCCCCCACCCTATGTGAATGAGTATGGGGTACAATGTACCCCTACCCATTCACCTGTAAAATAAAACTACCCAAAAAAAAAAACACAACACACGAGAAAAAATATTTTATTGCACAGCTCCGGGGGTCTTCCGTCTTCGGGGGTCTTCTCGCCAGACTCCTCCGCTATCTTCGTGTAGCTCTTTTGCTAGCGGAGGAGTCCGGCTTTCTTCCTCCCCGCCGCCGGCCTCTTCTCCCGACTTCGGGGGTCTTGTCCCCCTCTTCGGTTCTTCTGCCGGGCCACCGCGCCTTCTTGTAGCTCTTTTGCAGGCGGTGGCCCGGTCTTCGGTCGCCGCTGCCTTCCGTTCTTCTGTCGCCGCCTTCGGTTCTTCTGCCGGGCCACCGCGCCTTCTTGTAGCTCTTTTACAGGCGGTGGCCCAGTCTTCTGTCGCCGCTGTCGCCGCCTTCCGTTCTTCTTCTTGTTCTTCTTCTTCTTCCCCAGGAGATGTTGACACGTCGCTCTCTCCGGCCGGAATGCCAGAGCCGCGCTGTGCGGTCACTTATATAGTGACAATGGGGCGGTGTCACATGGTATATGTCACATGGGTTGGTCACATGGGTTGATGTCACATGGGGACTATGACATCGTAAGGGGGCGGGGTCACCATGTGACCAACCCATGTGACATATACCATGTGACCCCGCCCCATTGTCACTATATAAGTGACCGCACAGCGCGGCTCTGGCATTCCGGCCGGAGAGAGCGACGTGTCAACATCTCCTGGAGAAGAAGAAGAACGGAAGGCGGCGACGGCGACAGCGGCGACAGAAGACCGGGCCACCGCCTGTAAAAGAGCTACAAGAAGACGCGGTGGCCCGGCAGAAGAACCGAAGGCGGCGACAGAAGAACGGAAGGCAGCGGCGACAGAAGACCGGGCCACCGCCTGCAAAAGAGCTACAAGAAGGCGCGGTGGCCCGGCAGAAGAACCGAAGAGGGGGACAAGACCCCCGAAGTCGGGAGAAGAGGCCGGCGGCGGGGAGGAAGAAAGCCGGACTCCTCCGCTAGCAAAAGAGCTACACGAAGATAGCGGAGGAGTCCGGCGAGAAGACCCCCGAAGACGGAAGACCCCCGGAGCTGTGCAATAAAATATTTTTTCCCTGTGTTGTGTTTTTTTTGTACTTTATTTCACAGGTGAATGGGTAGGGGTACATTGTACCCCATACTCATTCACATAGGGTGGGGGGCCGGTATCCGGGGGCCCCCTTCTTAAAGGGGGCTCCCGGATTCCGATAAGCCCCCCGCCCGCAGACCCCGACAACCAACGGCCAGGGTTGTCGGGAAGAGGCCCTTGTCCTCATCAACATGGGGACAAGGTGCTTTGGGGTGGGGGGGCCACGCGGCCCCCCTTCCCCAAGGCACCCCCCCATGTTGAGGGCACGCGGCCTGGTACGGCTCAGGAGGGGGGGCGCGCTCGCTCGCCCCCCTTTCCTGGCTGGCCGGGTAGCGTGCTCGGACAAGGGTCTGTTGTGGACTTTGGGGGAACCCCCACGCCGATTTTTTTCGGCGTTGGGGTTCCCCTTTAAGCCCATTCCAGGCGGCGGAGCCCGCGACGTCTCCGTCGCGGGCCCCGCCTACCTTCACACGCGCTCGAAATGAGCAGACTTTCCTTCGAGCGGGAACAGTTTGCTCATTTCGAAAGTAGCCTACACACGGGCGGACTGTTCGCTCAAACACAGTTTCAGCGGACAGTTTTTCGGAATTTCCGAAAGATTTTGTCCGTCAAACTGTCCGCTGAAACTATCCGCTGAAAGCCCACACACGAGCGGACTGTCCGCCCAAACACTGTTCAGCGGACAAGGTTGGGCGAACAGTCCGCCCGTGTGTACGCGGCCTTACACTGCACAAAGTCGGCCCACTCAGCACATTAGCCCCCCATTCCATACCATACCATACCATAAGGTGCAGGTCCGGTTCACACTCATACATGCTTGAATGTGTATAAGGAGGTTCTCCAGACTCCAGCAGATGGAACGTCCAATAAAGTCTATCCAAAACATCACAGCTCAAAATAGGCAGGGATCATTGATGTTAACGCGTTTTATTAAGAGCATATTTAGAGTGAAACGCGTTAACATCCATATTCCCTGCCTGTTTTGAGCTGTGATGTTTTGGATTATTGATTTTGTGGACTTTTCATCTATTGGAGTGCGGTCAACCTCCTTATGTACATTCAAGTACCTAAGGCTATGACCTGTGCAGCTTCTGGTAGACCCACCTCCTAGGAATACTGATTGTCTTCATTGGCCGATCTCTATATATAGATAGCAAGTAAACAATGCTAGATTGTTCGATATTCAACTTTAGATTTTTTTGATCTAGAAGTCTATATATTCTACAGTTATATATCTATTGAACATATACAGTGCCTTCCTATACTATATACTGCTGGCGGCACCCCCCGCCCCCCCATCCGAGGTTGTGGTTTGCGCAGATTCCTCGTGTTTGGTACGCGTTTTTGTGTCAGTATCATGTTTTTGAGGGAGAGCTCATTCATTTCCCTTCACATGGCTTCTGGAGGAATGTTCATTGTTCTGTAGATCATACAGGAAGCTGACTTTGCTGCTTCATGCAGAGAGCAGCTGGGGTGTGAGCATGGATGGTACACAAGGAACACGTATGAAGCAGACACCAGCCCGGACCCAGGGGCATGTTCTGAAAACGGCTTTGGAGGAAGAATTGGGATTTTTTTCTTTAACCACTTCAGCCCCGGAAGGTTTTACCCCCTTCATGACCAGGCCATTTTTTGAGATACGGCACTGCGTTATTTTAACTGACCAATGCGCGGTCCTGCGATATTTTAGTTTCTGCTATAAAACGTATGCAATAAAAAAAATGTAATAGAATCAGATTTATTCATCAATTTCCCGCTAAAAGGCTGCCCTCCTGCAGTAAATGTACAGTTAAAGTGATTGTAAAGTCAGATTTTTTTTTTTTTTCTCTAAAAATAACAAACCTGTTATACTTACCTCCTCTGTGCAGTGGATTTGCACAGAGCAGCCCGGATCCTCTTCTTCTCGGGTCCCGCTTCCCTGCTCCTGGCTCCTCCATCCTGTTGAGTGCCCCCACAGCAAGCAGCTTGCTATGGGGGCACCCAACCCGAGTCACTGCTCCCTGTATCCATTCAGACACGTAGCCCCGTCCCTGTCCCGTCTCTATATTCTGATTGGCTAACTGACTTTGACAGCAGCGGGAGCCAATGGAGCCCCTGCTGTTTCTCAGCCATTCAGGAGGATAGTCCCCGATCGCTGAGGCTCTTGTGGACATCACCGGAGAGAGAGTAAGTATTAGGGGTGCTGCGGTGGCAGCTGCACACACAAGGCTTTTTATCTTAATGGATAGCATGCATTAAGATAAAAAAAAAACTTCTGACTACAACCACTTGGACCAAACTAATTCTTTTCATCTTTTCTGCACAAATTTATTTTTATTTTTATGAAAAAAAAAATGTAACCCAAATCTCTGATAGAATAGTATACAATAGAATTTAAATGAAGCCAAAGGATAATCTTTGTATAAGAGCCTTGCAGCACCAGGAACACCGCACACCGCTGCTCTCTTGTCCTCATAACCCGGGATGCATGCTGCATACACCAACACCTTATCCATACCGGCCAATGAATGAAGAGAAATGAACAGAAAGGGATTCCCTATAGGGTGGACTTTGAAGGCACAGGATATTTATTCTCCAAAAAAAACAGGTTGAAGAGTAAATTTCAAATAATTTATTACAAAAAAAACATATATGTATGCATTTAAAAACATGAAATGTTTGAACATCTCTCAAAATAAATACAACATACAGATGCACATTATAGTCAAAAGGTTTCTCACACTGACGCGTTTCTGAGACTATAAATCCCTCCTTCTTCAGGGGTGAGAATGCAAGAGAAACCCTATTTCAAAGGGAGATAACAGAACAGTATATCAAATAATATGTATCAAAATAAGCACTGTATACATAGAAGTATTACATATGGGAAGAGGACTTACAGATGCTCAAACGATATGTGCAGAAACACTTCATTAATTTAAAACCATGTGTTAGGACAGAGACATTCACGGGTCCTCACTCTAGGGATCCCCAGAGAGCATGTATAGGTGGAAAGATCTATGCCCGTCAGCCGACAGAGGACCTGCAGAGTGCTTGGATGGTGACTCCCCTTCCACCAGTGAAGGAGGGTAACATGTGAACCACGAAAGGCGGAGAGAGCCAAAAGGGGCGCACTGGGGTCGGATAACAGAAAAGAGCCCTACAACACAAAGGGAAGTATATGGGTATATAGTCATCAAAACTTGTAGTATAAAAGAAAAAAAAAGTTAATTATATTTGACATGGTTGTCTACCTGTAGGAGTTGACCTATTGCCTATGCTGAGGGCCTTAGGTTAGACAGGATAATAGCTCTAAAAAATTTTTTAGCAGATCCCTCTTATGACCAAGAGTGAATGTGAAAGAAAATCCCAGGATTTTGGGTTGTCACCAAAACAGGAACATAGGGGAAATCATCCAATGGGGACACTAGTTCAGAAGACAGAAAGGGATTTCCTCTTTTCTTCCTGTTTTATCTATGGGACAGGAAGTGAAGGGAAGTCTCCCCAATGGAACACAGATGGAAAAAAAAAAAACTAACAGGGGTTATAACCCTCCCTTACTCTATCCAAAAAAAAAAAAAAGTTTTGCCTACTGAAAAAGTATTTTCTACTGAATTTATTTCCCTCTATATCATCCCTCTGTTATGCCTTCCTCCACACATTTTGCTCATTTTTAGTGCCTATGGTTGTAGATAGTCCTGTTCCTGGAACCGGTGTCAGGATGGTGAGATTTGGGTTTTATTACAGTAAGGCAGAGCTGTATTTCTTCCAGTACTTGCCATAAAGTCTGATCCAAAGTCTGACATGTGTCCCAGTGCTATGCACCAGTTCCCTGAATATCACAGTACAGAAGGCTGCTGGGTGTGTGTTCATACATACTGCATTGTACTGCCCTCTAGTGGCTGATAGTTATGGACAATCAAGTCTCATGAAAGCTTTTAGGATAGCCATGTGATCAGTTTAAACCAAGTCCACTGACGCTGCAAAAAAAAAAAAAAAAAAAAAATGTAAATGATGCCACCGTGTAAAATAATTTTTAAATATAATGACAGGTGGCAACTCCAGTTTTTGCTCTCTTTGAAACCTACAGCCACCCCTTATATCTAAAGTTAACCATACACTATACAATCTGATTGTACAATCTCTGCACAGTCTGCTATAGCTTAATCATAACAATGTAATATGAGGACAAACCTAAACAACCCATTAAATTAGAATTCAGACAGGTCCTTGCACTCCCTAACTGATGGTAGGTTTAACCACTTCGGCTTCCGGAAGGTTTACCCCCCTTCGTGACCAGGCCATTTTTTGCGTTATTTTAACTGACGATTGCACGCTTGTGCAGCGCTGTAAACAAATAAAATTGATGTCCTTTTTTTCCCGACAAATAGAGGTTTCTTTTGGTGGTATTTGATCACCTCTGCGGTTTTATTTTTTTGCGCTATAAACAAAACAAACTGACAATTTTGGGGAAAAAAATCTATTTTTTACTTTCTGCTATAAAATATATCCAAAAAAAATGTAAAAATAAAATTTCTTCATCAATTTTGGCCAATATGTATTCTGCTACATATTTTTGGTAAAAAATTCAAATAAGCGTATATTGGTTAGTTTGCGCAAAAGTTATAACGTCTACAAACGATGGGATATTTTTATTGATTTTTTTTTTTTTTTTGTACTAGTAATGGCAGCAATCAGCGACTTCTAGGGGGACTGCGATTTTGCAGTGGACAAATCAGACACCTGACACTTTTTGGGGACCAGTGACACTAATCGGTGCTAAAAAAAATATGCACTGTCACTGTACTAATGGCACTGGCAGGGAAGGGGTTAGCAAGGGGTTCTTGCAATACGCAACTGTGTTACTTTAACTGACAATTGCGCGGTCGTGCGACGCTGTAAACAAATACAATTTATGTCCTTTTTTTCCCCGACAAATGGAGCTTTCTTTTGGTGGTATTTGATCATCTCTGCGGTTTTATTTTATGTGCTACAAACAAAAACTGACAACTTTTTTTTTTTTTTAAATCTATAATTTTTACTTTCTGCTATAAAACATATCCAATAAAAAAAATGTAAAAATAACATTTCTTCAAATAAGCGTATATTGGTTTGCACAAAAGTTTGAGCGTCTACAAACGATGGGATATTCTTATTTTATTTTAATTTTCTAGTACGAGTAATGGCGGCGATCAGCGACTTCTCACGGGACTGTGATTTTGTAGTGGACAAATCAGACAACTGAAATGTTTTGGGGACCAGTGACTCTAATCAGTGCTAAAAAATATGCACTGTCACTGTACTAATGACACTGGCAGGTTAGCAGGGGAAATTAAAAGTTGAAATCTGTTCCTAGCAAGTGCTTACTCACTGTGTGGGAGGTGCTTCTACTAAGGGGAGGCACTGATCTGTGTTCCTGCTTTGCTGGAACACAGGATCGATGTCTTCCCTACTGAGAGAACGGCGATCTACCTTGTTTACTTAGGCAGATCGCCGTTCTGCCTGTGTAACAAACAATCGGCGGGTGCTGGTGGATATCGAGTCTGCAGTAGCCACTGCTAAGCTCCTGCTGTATGTGATCACAGCAGGAGCAGGTCGCTGGCAGCACGGCGCATGCACTCCAGACCCGGAGGTGTCCGCCCTGCTACAGTATATGTACGGTGGGTGGTCGTGAAGCGGTTAAAGGAGACTGTACAAACAGATTGGATAATGCATGGTCTGCCTTCAGCTTGCAAAGCTACAAAAGCCATGGGGATACAGCCTGCATGGCACAACACTAAAACACCTGCAGTGAGGTAAGTACAGGGGTTGCCATTGCTGACCACCTTCTAATAATACACATTTCCTGGCTATCTCTGCTATCCAGGGCAATTATGATGATGAGGAAGTCAGAACTAGAATTCTTCAAAGTGGAGGTGCTCTTCATCTGCTCTTTTAAATATGCGCCTTATGCCTCTTAGTTTTCCAACAACATCATAGGTGGCAACTGAATACAGAACCTGCTAACTACCATGGGCTGTAGACATGCGCAATTCCGATTCGTTTAGTTACGATTTCGTTTTTTAACAAATTTTGACAAATTCGTTAATTCAGAAATTTTCAAATTTCTGAAATTACAAATTTCCGGCAATTTGGAATTTCGGAAATTGGAACATTTCGGAAATTTTGGAATTTGGAACATTTCGGAAATTCGAAAGTTTGGAAATTAGAAATTAGGAAATTAGAAAATTCAAAATTAGGAAGTTTGAATATTTGAAATTTCATAAATTTAGAGAATGTGGAAATTTGAAAATCCAGGAATAAGAATGAAAATCTGCAAATTCAAAAGAATGAAAATTTAAAAATTCGAAAACCCGAAAATCTGAAATAATAACTAATAATAAATATTAAATTATAGGTATTGGAATTTCCTTTCAAATTTGGCTGTTAGTGAATGCAACGAGTACGAACTTATCCGAAGTTATGAATTATCTGAAATAACGAATGCAGTATCTAAACGAATGGAACGTAACAAACTAATAACAACAATAATAATAATAAGACCTTTTTATTATTATTTATTGTTATTTCGGATAATTCCTAACTTCAGATAAATTTGTATTTGTTACGTTAATAGTTAATTATTATTTCGAATTTTACTGATTTTCTTTTTTCTTTCTTTTTTTTTTAAGATTTTTGCATTTTTGGAATTTTGAATTTCCGAATTTTCCAATTCTGTAAATTTGGAATTTGAAAATTTGGACATTTGGAAATTTGGAAATCCCCAAATTTCCGAATGTTTTGAATTTATGAAAAAAGCAAAAAAAAAATGAAACGAAAACGAACAATTTTTGTCAGTGCACATGTCTAATGGGTTGCTGTGCAATGTGGCATATGCTCCAACATAGTTGTGCTGCCTTAGTGCACTGAGGTGGCATTCAAAATCAGTGGCACCACAATGCAGCGATGCATGTAACAAGCATTACTGCAGTGCAGTAGTATAAATGGCCCCTTATGTATTTAAATAATACCTCAGTCTGATTTTATATGTAATTTCTTGCCAAAGGGATTCAGATCGAGAGATGGGGAGCAGCATTGTGATGGTGGCCATCAGGGCCGCTGATAGGACAGTACAACTGGCCCTGTTGTACTGGGCCTGACCAGCAGGGGGGCCCGGGCAACCTTAACAGAAAATGAATTAATGTAATAAAAAAAAACTCTTCCAGCCACCATGACCTAACATCGTCCAAACCAGGGGAGGGCTGGGCCAGGGGGCAGGGATGCAATTGCCCCCTGGGCTGCTCTGATATGCGGTGGAAAAGGCTGCTGTGTCGTCAGCTCAAAACCGCAACATGCACAGTTCTTGAGCTGGCCGAGTCCAGTACTGTGAGCCAGCGATGTCTTCATGTCAGGGCTGACAGCACAGCCCCGCCCAGCCCCTCCCTACTCCACACCATTGGCTGGCAGAGGCTGGACCTGCTCTCTGCTCAATCTGGCTGGAATCCAGTGAGGCTCCTGGGAGGCTGGAACCATCCAAGTAGGCAAGCTCCTCCTCCTCTCTGCAGCCAAAGAGTTTTTTTCTAGCAGCCTGTGCCAGTACCTTGCCCTCCTAGGGCTAGGTGGTATGATGTGGGCTCTCACTGACATGCTGCAGTTTGGCTGCAGTGCTGGTGTACTGGCAGTCATCCTGCATGTTGCCCCTGGGACATAGAGGATGCACATTTTTACTGCATGTACTGAAAGTGCACAAAACGTCCTGCATGCTGCATGTTTGGTGCACTTTCAGAACATGCAGCAACAATGAGTAACCTAAAAGAAGCCTGAGGGGGTGTGACACCCGCCAGTACACCCGCACTGCAGCCAAACCGCAGCACACCAGTGTGAGCCTAAATGCTTGTATTCACTTGCAGCAGCCACTGCCACTCCTCTGAAAAGTGATCCATGCTCAGGTCACTTTTCAGAGGCATTTGACAGGCAGTGAATAGTTGATATCACATTTCATCCCTACCTGCTTTAACCCCCCTAAATGCCAATCCCTGCAGGTAATGACACTGTTCACTTTGAACTCCACCTTATTTCCATTACTCTCTGTAGGTATTAGATGTGGTCTCACCTTTTTGTTTGCACATCTAATACCAAAGGGTACTTTCACACTGGGGCGATGTGGGCGGTAGTGGTACAGCGCTGCTCATTTTAGTGGCGCTCTATCATTGTTTTAGTGGCGCTAGTGGGGCACTTTTAACCCCCCACTAGTGGCCAAAGAAAGTGTTAAAAACGGCCGTGTTGCATTCATTTCAATGGGCTGGGAACCTCTCCCAAACCGCCCCAATAATGCTGCTTGCTGAACTTTTCAGAATGTCCTTCAAGCGCACCGCCCCAGTGGGAAACCTGGGGTGGCATAAGAAGCGCTTTACAGGTGCTATTTTTTTTAGCACTAAAACGCCTGTACAGCACCTTCAGTGTTGGACCCTAAAGAGAGTTTAGGGTCCTTCAGTGTAAAGGACCCTAAAGAGAGTTCTGGAAATAAGGTGGAGTTCAAAGTGAATTTCTACACCTAAGTGGAGCCCCCCTTTCAGAAGATTTGAGGATATTATTAAACCCAGAGACTGGTGGACTTAGGCCACAATAGACAGATTGAAATTCTGCCGGTTCAGCAGACATTTCAATCTATCTCTGTGCAGACTGGTTGTACAGAATTTGACTCCATCAACTGACAGTACAACCAGCGTGTCTTTATGTTTTTTAGCAATCAGTGCTGGCTGCTATAGCTGCCAGCAGTGATCACTGTATTCTGATGGCTTGGAAACTTTCACCTCAGAGCACACACTGACACACGGCTCTTACGGAAGCTTGGTAATTCAAGTTCTGGGCTTCCCTAACATTTCAGCCCTGTGGGGCTGTGACCAAGTCTGGGCAAGAGCTGGGATATGACATTACTTACCTCATATCCCTGCCACTCCTAAACCTGCTCCACTGCAGCACCAGGCCCACAATGCCCTTAATCTGGCCTGTGCTCCGGGATGCGCCTGCATGTGCATTTTTTACTATCCGCAATTGAGACAGGAGGAACCTGCACCCTGGTAAATCTGGTGTTCATGCCGGGGAGACAGCAGGACTTGCGTGTTTAGCCTGCTGCGCTCACTGTGACTCTCAGCTACTCTGCTTGCTTGGCTTTCCCAGTGGTGTGGTGCTCACTCACCAGAGAAGCTCCGGACTCCACAGGTAGTGCTTAGTGTGGTGGCAGTGACAGCACAGTCTTTAGTCTTCATCTTCCTGCAGGCTCATTGGTCTGTGTACTGGGTGTGGGGAAGAGGCAAGCTCTTTTTCTCAGTCTCTCTGGGGGCAATCATGCAGTCTCTTTCTGAGAGACTGCTCCATTCTCTGAGAGACTGCTCCACTTCACACTGCCTGTACAGAGTCTGACTGCTTCACAGTGCCTGCACAGAACGTGACTGCTCTCTCTGTGCAGGCAGTGTGAAGCGAGGTCTGTGCAGGCAGTGTGAAGCTGGGTCTCTCTCTGTGGAGGCAGTGTGAAGCGGTCTCTCTCTGTGGAGGCAGTGTGAAGCGGTCTCTCTCTGTGCAGGCAGTGTGAAGCGTTCTCTCTCTGTGCAGGCAGTGTGAAGCGGGGTCTCTCTCTGTGCAGGCAGTGTGAAGCGGTCTCTCTCTGTGGAGGCAGTGTGAAGCGGGGTCTCTCTCTGTGCAGGCAGTGTGAAGCAGTCTCTCTCTGTGCAGGCAGTGTGAAGCAGTCTCTCTCTGTGCAGGCAGTGTGAAGCAGTCTCTCTCTGTGCAGGCAGTGTCAAGCAGTCTCTCTCTCTTTGGGGCAATGTGAAGCAGTCTCCCTCTCTCTCTGTACGGGGAATGTGGTGTAGATGGGTGGTGAGCTGATTCAGTGATTCAATGGGCCACTTGACTGGACTTGCCCCCCAGGCCTAAGGCTGCCAGCCCTCCCCTGGTCCAAACCCCAGAAAAAAAGAAGCAGCTGGCATCTGAATCAGATAGTTTGTGGAAACTCCAGTCCAGGCAGCAGGATCAGGGAGGAAGTGACTCCTGGGAACCGTCTAACAGGTGTGTGCTTGCTTGGGGGGAGGATAAAAGATCTACTACTACTGCAGCAGCATCTATACATTACAGCATTGGTGGCATGGGTGGCACTGTCTCTGCAGGCAGCACATGCGGTATGGGCCATAACGCATGTGCTCCCTGCAGACAGTGCCACCCATGCCGCCAATGCCTTAATGTGCTGCAGACAGTTCTACCCATGACGCTATTGCCATAATGCATGTGCTGCCTGCTGAGACAGTGCCACCCATGCTGACAATGGCATTATGCCATTGGCGGCATGAGTGGCACTGGCTGCAGCACAATATGGCATGGGTGGCACTGTCGGCAGGCAGCACATGCGTTATGGCATTAGCGTAATCGGTGGCACTGGCTGCAGCACAATATGGCATGGGTGACACTGTCTGCAGGTAGCACATGCGTTATGGCCCATACCGCATGTGCTGCCTGCAGAGACAGTGTCACCCATGCCGCCAATGCCGTAATGTGCTGCAGAGACAGTTTCAAGGCGGGGTCTGGGGAGGGGCCACGGGCGGAGCCAGGGGTGGGGCTGAAGGAGGGACCAGGGGTGGAGCTGAAGGGGGCCATGTCAGGTAGGCTGTACAGGGCCCCATGATTTCTATCAGCGGCCCTGGTAGCCATACATGGTGTGATAAAACGGAACGATCAGTGCCCACTGACCAAAACCAGACTGAAACAACGATCAAATCATACATCGACCGGATTTGAAAATAAAGTTCTGCTCCAGCCAGATCCCTGACCTCACCCTTCTACAGTTGGGTCAGGGACCACCCCCTGCCTGTGAATGGATAATAAGGAAGCAGCAGCACACTGATGAGGTCACCTCCTTGTCTTTTCCTCTCCCCAAGCTCTCTGCATCAGATTGACGGCACTGTGCAACTCAGTAGAGCCTTATTGGCTTATGGTGAGAGAAAACTGAGCGACTGATCTCCAATTCAACAAAACTGTAGACAGTGCTGGGACAAGGCCATTTGGTGCCCAGGGCGAAGATGGTAAACAGCGCAACAAAACAAGAATATACTTATTATTATTATTATTATTATTATTATATTAAGGAACACTCTGATGGGCAAATTGTATGTTATGGGACACCCTGATGGGCACAACAAAAATGTGCCCTTTAATGTAAAATCTGACCTTCAGAGTGCCCCTTAATACAAAATGTGCCCATCAGTGTTGCTCTTAAAATAAAATCTGCCCATCAAAGTGCCCCTTAATATAAAATAAGGGTCATGCTGATGGACACCTTTTATGTTAAGGGGCAGTCTGATGGGCACAACAAAATGTGTCCATCAGTGTGCCCCTTAAGAAAATATGCCCATCAGTGTGCACATTAAAAATATAACCATCAGCTTGCCCCTTAAAATAAAATTTGTCCATCAGAGTGTCCCTTAACCTAATAAAAAGGTGCCCATAGTGTGACCTTTAACAAAATATGCCCAGCAGTGTGCACAATAAAAATATGCCCATTAGTGAACACTGGTTAACATGTGTGCCACATACCTTGAATGGAGGAGGGCACAACTGAAATACCGAAGGGGCGGAAGCTGCGAGATATGGAGAGTCAGGACCCGGGAACCGCGAGTAGCAGGGGGCAGGGCGCGCACGTGACGCCACACCCCTACTCGCACCCCTTGATCAGGGGCGTCAGTTTTCTCACACGGTGTATGGCCACCATAAGCATTGGGCTCTACTGAGTTGCACAGTGTCATCAATCGGATACAGAGAGCTTGGGGAGAGGAAGAGACATCAAGGAGAGGACCTCATCAGTGTGCTACTGCTCCCTTATTATCCATTCACAGGCAGGGGGCGGTGCCTGACCAAGGTGTGTTGCTCTAACTGAATGGGAGAGAAGTGAGGTCAGGGGTCTGGCTGGACTGGAGCAGAACTTCTAAAATCCTTTGGTAGGTTAAGCAGTTTACAGATATTTTGTATTTACAGTGACGCTGGTGCTCAAAATGTTTGGGGGGGGCGCAAAATTCTGAAGAAAACCCCATCAATTACAGCCTCACTGTACCATCAATTGCGGCCACTGTGCCCATCAATTGCAGCCACTGTGCCCCATAAAATGAAGCCACTGTGCCCATTAATTGCTGCCACTGTGCCATCAAACGCAGCCACTGTGCCCCATAAAATGAAGCCACTATGCCCATCAATTGCCGCCACTGTGCCCATCAATTGCTCCCACTGTGTCCATGCTCTAATAGTGACTCTAATCAGGTGCTTCAAAACCACCCCCGCCTCTGTAAAAAGGGGCCGGGCACCTGAATAGGGGGTGGCAGTGGCAGCCATAGATAGACTGCATGAATCTATCTATTGGTGATAGAGAGGGCGGCGCCCTTAATGCATGGGTCGCCACTGTGTATTTAGTTTCTTGCCTGTAGTTGCATGCTGGGAAACAACCCGTGTCTTGTAATTAGTCCAGGACTATCCCTTCTCTTACCTGAATTCCAAAGGCATTCATAAGGCCCGTACATACGATCTGACTTTTTGACAAAACATGCAATTTAGCTGTTTTGGAGCAACATCCGACCCTGTATACGCTCCATCAGACAAACTTTTTCGGTTTTCATCTGACTTTTGTTGGCTATGCGAACGGACAAACTTTTTGACAACATAAGTCTGATGGAGCAAAGTCCGATCGTGTGTACACAAAACCATCGGACTTTTGTACAAAATGCAAACACGCATGCTCAGAACCAATGCAAAAGATCAGACAACAATACAGAAGTTGACCAAAGGTGGTGCTGGAGTAATTGAACATCCTCTGTTGAAACGTCACTACGTTTGTGTTTAATTCCTAAAAATTCCAATCGTGTGTATGCAATACAAATTCACGGCTAACACCCTTTGTACAAAAGTCCATGGGAAAGTTTGTACAAAGTCCGATCGTGTGTATGGGGCTTAAGGGGTTGATTTACTAAAGGCAAATAGACTGTGCACTTTGCACAGTGCCGTTTCCCTCTACACATGGAGTTGCTGCAGAGCTTAGTAAATGAGCAGAAGCTCTGCTGACTTCCATCATCCAATCATGTGCGAGCAAAAAATGCAGTTTTTTTTATAAATTTTCCTTGCACGGGTACTCTTTGCAAAGTGAAGCCTTACTTCATTTACTAAGCTCTGCAGAGTGCACAGTCTATTTGCCTTTAGTAAATCCACCCCTAAGGGTCTTGTGTGTTGTTCCCGTTCTTTCTCTTCTGGAGAGACCCGAAGCTCCGGTATGAGGACTGCAGGGCAGTATAAACGGTTAAATGTCAGCGTGATACATTCTTTAGCATGTCACATAAATATTTAGATCCGCACGGCACCACATCACTAGAGAATATCCATTTTTCTGAGATCTCCAAAAAAATAACAGAGTAAGCTTTTAATCCCCGCGCCTTTCAAGGAAAAACAAGCAGTGAACTTCCAACAAATCTACGGGGATTTATAAGACACCGGATCAAAGATGGAGTTATGTTAGACAGCTGCATGACGCAGCGGGGGAAGGGAGCGGGTGCTTTAAGGAGGAACGAGAGCGCACACATTCCCAGTCAGATTTGATGTCATTTATCCAAAAAACATTTTCTTCATGACACGTTCACATTATTTTACTCTATGCCATATTTTCAAGATAGTATTCCTTAACCTTTTACCGCCATTGTAATGTAAATATGTGGCAGCACCATGGGTGGAGCTTACACCAGCTGCTGCATACTGTAGACGTATGGGGCTCCTCTGCATGCTCCCAGCACACTGGCCGAGCTGTCACCATGATGGGGGGTGGGATCGCTTCAGATCATGTGACCACTGTGACAACCAATCACTGGGATCACATGATCAGGAACTCCACCTTACAGCATTATAGCAGAGTTCCACTTTTTTGCCTCCTCCGTCGCTCCGGTGCCACATTTGGCACCTTTCGTGGGGGGGCAACCTTTTTTGACAGGTACCCGTTACCACTTCCACGGCAAGATTACTTGGAGGTTCAGCCCCTCCTCCTTCCTCTGCCACTGGGCCATTCAGAAAGCACAGCACATGCGCAGTAGGGATCCAGCTGTGAATCCAAAAGGCCGAAAGGCGTCACTACCGGTTTCCCTTACCACAAATGGCGGTGGCAGCACTCGAGAGCCAATGGCAAACATCAGCTGCTGTCCCGACACCGCTGGACTCAATGACAGGTAAGTGTCCTAATATTAACAGTATGTATTGCTGCTGGCTTTTTGATTTTTTTGCTCGGGGGGGGACGGAACTTCGCTGTAAGATCTACTTCAGAGGCCACGGGGAAGCACATGGCTGTAAGGGTGCACCGAATGGAAATTTTGGTGGCGAAACCAAAACCGAAAATGCAGGATGCACCGAAAATGGCGGTTTTAAAAAAAAAAAAATATATATATATATATATATATATATATATATATACAATTGTATTATATTTGACTTTTTAATTAATATCATTTTAAATTAATATGAATTTATTGTCGGCCATTATCGACAAGAAAAACTCAAGAAAAAAGCATCCCTTTCAAATGCATTGAAAACGCATCAATAACGCACCTGTGTTACATTTTTGATGCAGTTTTTGAGTCACATGACTTATGAATAACACATAAAGCATAGTAAAATCACGGCGGCATCACAGTAAAATCGCAGCAGTCGCATACCCTTTCAGTGCCATTATCGGCACCTTTTTTCTTTATCGGCAAAATACCAAAAACACAATTTTCGCCCAATGTGTTTTGGCTCCACAAATTTTCAGTGCACCTCTATCGGGTTTAGAGTTGAATTTCAAACAAGCAGGTAAATAAACAGGGGAAATACACAGGTGGGAGCTGCTTTACCTGCCAAAGGAATTGTATTTCTGTTCTTCATTTCCTGAGATTTATACAGCTCTGTTAGAAAGTACAGTCAGCCACAAAACCGAACGTTTCTCTACTACATAGTTACATAATACAACTATGTCTTATCTTTGCCCCCAGCCTGTGACAGTAAAGGAGAAGAAGCGGAATGATGAGCTAATTTCTGTCACTCACCTGATTTTGCCTAGGGGTGAGGAGAGCGGAGATATACTCACTAATACAATGATCATCCAAGTACAAGACCGATCCCTGCCGCTCTTGCCCCCCTCAATCTAGTGGTCTTGTGCATGGACTGTTCCTGACGTCATCACGCACATAGACCGGCTCTGGTCATGAGGACAGCAGGAACAGTCCACTGCTGGATGTGGGGGAGGGCTAGGGTTGCCACCTGTCCAGGATTCACCCGGACACTTCGGGTTTAGAATCTTGTGTCCAGGTTTCAGTCTGCCTGAAACCCGGACACATTATTTAGACTGGGCTGTGGCTGGGCTGTGGCTCCCCAAGTAACTGAGAAACCTTGGATTACGAGCATAACCCGCTCCAGGATAATTCTTGTATTTCAAAGCACTCGCATATCAAAGCGAGTTTCCCCATAGAAGTCTAACAAACTGTTCCAAGTGTCCCCGGTGCCCCCCGCCTTTCAAAACGCTCATTAACCATGTTACTCATTAACCAAGGTTCCACTGTAGTCACACAAAAATCTGTTGCCATTCGGGAGCTGCCGGCCGCTGTCTGGGGGCAGGTTTGGCATCACGGGGGGGGGGGGGGGCATGATGTCAGAGCAGTTTGGCCACACCCACTGTTTGCCACAGCGAGCTGCATTACCATTCTCATTGGGGCACCCAAGGTCCTAGGTCTTTTATAATCCTATTGTGTATACTACGAAAACAAATGTGCCCTGTGCCGCTAAAGTGTTCGGGTTTGGCTTGAAGAAAAGGTGGCAACCCTAGGGAGGGCTGTTTTCCAGTGGATCGACGGATCAGATAGGTATAGCTTTTTGGTGTGCCCCTGGACAAAATGACTGGTTAACCCATGCAGTGTGGGAACAGCCCCATTGCATGGGAGAAGACATTTTTTCATGGCATTCCACTTTAATCTTTAATCAGGTGCTTATTTTAACACTAAGAGGACTATTTATAAAAGCATTTATCCGACAAATGTCACAAGCATTAATGCAGGCTTGACCTGTAATTCCTGTAATAGATTAATTCCTATGATTGTCAGCTCCATCTAGTGGCCAAAATGTAGGATAGTTTTCTGAAATACCTCAATGAGAAAAGAATAATTAATTTTGGCCAATAGATGGAGCTGACCATTATAGGAACTAATCTATTAGAGAAATTGTGGGAGAAAAATTGTGCATCCTTCATAAATGTTTTATAAATAGCCCCCTTAAAATATATGTAAACCTTACATTTTTGGTTAGAAGTTGTAGCCCACCTTTACAGTACCTACACTGATGTAAAATCTCTCTGTAGCTCTTTCTTAGAATCCCACCTCTTCATAGTGCTTGAACATGGCTCTTCCCATCCTTGGGAGACACCAGGGCATAAGCATACACTGCAGGGAACTACAAGCCAAAGCACTGAGAAATACCTAACAAGTACCACCATGGAGTGCACAAGTCAGTCTGTAGACCAGCCATTCTCAACCAGGGTTCCTTCAGAGGTTGCTAGGGGTTCCTTGAGCTGGGAGATGATTGACCTCTCCTTTCTTGGTGCCTGCATAGTTCCAGAATCAAGATCACTTGACAGAGTCAGTAGCATGACACCAATGATTTATTTATTTTTTTTGTCTAGAAGGGGCAAAGCTCTGACCGCAACTGTGAGGGGGGATTTTTTTTCCCATTGACCACCAAATGAATTGGCTTTAGTAAGGGTTCCTCAAGACCTAAATATATTTCCAAGGGTTCCTTAGGGGTAAAAAGGTTGAAAAACGCTGCTTTAGATCAGGGGTCTCCAAAATATCTTAACCAAGGGCCAGTTTATTGTCCTTCAGACTTTAGGGGGCCGGACTCTGGGCAGTGGGAAATGTCCTGGGGTCACTGGGTATAAAGAGTGCCCCTTCTTTGGTATTAGGGGGAGAAATAGTGCCCTATCGTTGGTGTCAGTGAAAGGAATAGTGTTTTGTCTCAGTGGAAGGAATAGTGCCCAATGGCAAAGGCAAACAAAGGGCTGCATCCGGCTGCTGGGCCGCAGTTTTGAGATCATTGCTCCAGATCCAAGCTGCCTCTCACTCGAAGACAAGATTGACCAAAATGATCATTCGCAGATTTTGCAAAATCTTGTGATCCCAAGGAGGAGAGGGGGGTCTTTTTTTGAGGTCTTCTTAGGAACTGGTGACATAGCCCTGGCCTCACAGATGCCCCCCGAGTAAAGACTTTTATCCCAAAAAATTTATATACAGAAAATGTGCCAGATGAGACGCCAACATAATGCACCCATTCTTGAACATGCACCATATGACATTATAGTCATCTTTTGGAGGAAAAAAAAGGAAGAAACGAGATCTTCCGGGAAGGTAATCGTGATGTTGATTGGTAGATGTGCCATGTAGATGTAGGCACAAATGTCATTGGTAACCATCAGGAAATAAGAAGCAGGGCACCTGTGGCCTTCTTTTAAAAATGGCAGCATAGGATTCCGACCAGCAGCAAGGACTTGGCAAAGAGACTGTGGAAACAGCACAGGTTAGTTCTACATGTAGGCAGGTACAGTTTACTTTCTCAACGGCAGGTGGGGCTTTCCCGATGTGGTCCTGTTCCTGGAGGGGAAGTCAGAAGGAGCAGGGTTCCTCTGTGGTTTCGTGGGTCACTGGGGAAGCTGTCCTATTGGATGCTGGCACCCCACTTGACTCAGCCAGCCATCTTGGGTCAGGCAGAGCCTTTTTAAGGTCCTGGCTCCTGGGTTTTGGTGTGCTTTTGGTGAGTGGACAGAGAAGGGACAGTTGACCCCGTCTGTGAGGGACAGTATTAGCACTAGGGAAAGGTTCCCGTTGAGGAGGGAAAAAGTCGAGCCTCATCTCTTCTGGACATTCTCCCAATTAGGGGCCAGTTGCCCAGGCTGCATTCAGACCTGAACAGACGCTGTAATTTCGTTTAAAACCTACTCTTGTCATGCTACTGTACTGTGAGTGTGCCCCGCAGGGTGGCTTTCCCACCAGATTTGTTGTGAACTGTTGCTACATTTCTTCAATACAATTTAGTGCACCTTGTGTAAATAAAAAAAAAATCGGCCAAACCCATTTTCGAAAAACGAACATTCGACCATGAGATCAAACAATAGTGCCATCATGTAATGACCGATAAATCATTCAGTGGGCATAAATGAATCCATTTATTTTTTTTTATTTTTATTTTTTTTACATATACCTAGTGAAAAAAACAGTTTGGATGGGAAACACATTAAATGTTAAATTTATTGTTCGTTTGGCAGAAAATTTCCAACCTTGTCCTTCGTTTTTTCAGCTCAAATATGTCCCAACGATTATCGATTTTGTGGCCATTAACTAGCTGAAAAACAAACTGTCTAAATGACCGAATTTCGGCCTATTTTTTTTGTATAGTGTTTGGCCACCATAACTTTATTACTTTTACTAAGTAGAGTGCATGGACTTCTTCAAGGTTTAAGTGGGAAGAGGGAAAGGTCGATTTTAAAAATAGAGGTGTTAGTTGCATACATTTGCAAATACATGTGGAAGCCGCGCTGCCGCCTCAAGGTATCTCTGATAAATGCGGCCCGTAGAGCTGTGTATAAACTACAACAAGCCCCCTAATTAAACAACGGAAGTTCAACAAAGATGCTGGGTTGAATGAAAAGAAACTAATCGTGTGTACCCAGCTTTACAGATTGGACCTGCGAACACATATCTTTGGAGGTTCGCAAGTCGAACGTTCATATGTAGGGGACTTACTGTAGTAGATTCGCAAATGAAAATTTGTATGAAAATCGGACAAAGATTTGCCACCAATCAGGTGGCTGGAACCTGCAAGTCTCAACCTGATTGGTGCCCCTGAGAACGTGAACCATTTTTAACTTTATATTTTGTTTAGTAAATTTCATTTTGAGAGCAAGGAATTCATTATTTTCCATCACCGTTTAGTAAATATGCCATGTTGGGATTGCAATGAGTTGCATCCCCCTGAGACGGTAGTGCAAGCAACTAGATTAAGTGCTCCGCTTCGGCAGCAGAGTTTCCCGGGAAAACATTTTATCATCTTGGCAACAATGTACACTTTCTTGAAAAAAAGTAAAGCTTTATCCGCAACATATGAAAATGTTTGTCTTTTAACCTTTCGCTGGCAGAGCTCCCTGTTTGATCTTATATTCATTTTCCATCACTGAGACTTCAGTGAGACACAAGGGCTCCACCTACAACAGCAGGAAGAAGGAGAGGGGGCCATGGGTGGCATGGTGGAGAGGATGAGATCAGACAGTACACTAAGCAGATTTTGCACATTGGAACTCCAAGGTTAAATAATTCAACCTACCAGCATCAATCCATGATTGAAATATTGGTTGTTGGTGGACTAAGCTATAAAGATCACATTGGCTTTGCAGAATACATAATACACTATACACAGTGGTGGAGATACTAAAACTGGAGCACTCGGAATCTGGCGGAGCTTTGCATAGTAACCAATCAGCTTCTAACTTCAGCTTTTTAAATTAAGCTTTGACAATAAAACCTGGAAGCTGATTGGTTTCTATGCAGAGCTGCACCAGATTTTACACTCTGCAGTTTTAGTAAATCTCACCCAGTGTGCTGTGTATTCAGCTGCAGCCAAGTCCATCTTCATGCCACCTCTGGCTAGGAAAGTGGACCTCATGCTTATTATCAGAGATTGTGACTTGGCTTCATTTTGCATGGATGTGGCTAGCGTTTTATAATTCCTGTCCCTGGTGATCTATCTAGGTAAATCTATTGGGCTGCACATGTGTGAACAGCATGTTACAGGTTCACAGAGAAGCTCACAGATTCTTTTTAAAGGATCCATCCATCTCAAACTAATATTTCACTTTTTGGTGGATGCCATAGATTAAAATCACCTAACAAATTTTATCTCTTAGGGATTCTATTAGTGGGAGCTCTGTGCTGAGTTTCCACGTCAGCACACCTACTGTGG
Source organism: Lithobates pipiens (assembly GCF_037356315.1). Lineage (NCBI taxonomy): Eukaryota > Metazoa > Chordata > Amphibia > Anura > Ranidae > Lithobates > Lithobates pipiens. The sequence continues at coordinate 482,569,522 of NW_027507718.1, forward strand.
TCATAATGAGTGGCTTCTAGAGATTGCAGCTCTTGAAGTCAAACCACTAGATATCACCCTTGTGACTTCCTGGAGCAAATGTGACGACCATACAGTAAAAAGTTATAATTCAACGAATAATTGGACTCCAAAGTTTTTTTTATAGGTCCATATGTTGTGTGGTGTAATAAAGAGGATGTCCGGGTCATCTCCAACCAGCATCTCACAGTTTCTGGTGCAATAAGCCTCTGGAAGCTGATCCTCTGTGATAGCACCAAACACTGTACATCCAGTGTGGACCCTCCTGCTCATTCCCTGCTGCTTGGAAGACACCTGGCCAGGAGCTAAAAGCATGCACTGGATAGCTCTTTGACCATTCAACAAGAGTATATTGACCTCTTAAAGTCTGGGGTCCACCAGATATCACCCTCTTGTCTTTCTGGAGCAAACCTGCTGATAACCATAGGTAAAAAGTGATATCTCACCAATTATTTGGACCAAGACTTTATAGGGCATTATGCTTTTGCGCAGTTGAAGAGCCGCCCTATGCACAGCCTCAGCTGTTGGCCAAGCACCTTCCAAGCTGCCAAGGAGGAGCAGGAGGGACCACATGGGATGTAGAGTGTTTGGTGCTATCTTGAGAGTTTTCCTAGGTTTTCAGAGGCTGGAGATGACCTGGGGATCCTCATTATTACAACAAGGGCATGCTGACCTATAAAACTTTTGGGTCCAACTATCTGATGAGTTACCATTTTTCACCCTATGGTGGCGATTAAGCTGTCTCCAGAAAGTCACAAGGGTGATATCAAACAATCTCACTGCAAGCATTGCAATCTCTGGAAAATTACTTGAAGGACTGCATGTATCATTACTTTTGCATGTTGTTGTCTTATTGTGGACAGTATTAGTACAGACTCTTTTTTTTTTTTTTTTTTTTGTGCATTATAGTAAACTTCAAGTATCTATGTTGTATTTTTATATTATGAGGAATGTAACAGGAGAGGAGCTGGGGCATACAAAGGTGGACATGTTCCTGAGTCTGAACACCCAAAATTCCCAGGAAGAACTTCAACAGGAACATAATGTAGGGCGTATCTAAGACAGCCTTTCTTTTAACACAGAGAAACCCTTGAAATAACCTTCAGGTCTTGGGAAAACCCTTCTAATAATCAACATATCTACAGCTTGCAGTACAATAGTGTGATGTAATATATTAAAAAAAATTACCCCTGCGCTGCCAATCCTCTAATAGCAAAATATCAAGTGTCCTATTTTATTTAAAACTCAAGTGCCGCTGACACCTTGCATGTGCACCCACTTACATAAAATAATAATATGGTACCACACTGCTAAATTAAATATACCAATCAAAACAAACAGAAAGTTTACAAAACAATTCAAAACTTAATATGAAACATATAGTGATAATCAGGGCTTTTTTCAGTGGGAACGCGGGGGAACGCAGTTCCGGCACCTCCAGCACTGGATGTATGTAATGGAAAGAAGTGCTGGGTTGTGCTACAGTGTATTTTGATGCTGGCTGCTGGGGTATCTGTTGTTGCTGGGGGGATCTATTTCTGAAGGAGGGTTGATTGCTGCTGCGGAGGTCTATTATTATTATTATTATTATTCAGGATTTATATAGCGCCAACAGTTAGCGCAGCACTTTAGAATATGAGGGCAGACAGTACACTTACAATACAAATCAATACAGGAGGGACTAGAGGGCCCTGCTCGTTAGAATCTAGAAATTGTTGCTTATGGGGATCTATTGTCTCTGTAAGGGATCTAGTTTTTGCAGTGGGGGGGTTTATTGTTGCGGGCGGGGGATCTATTGTTTCTGTGGTGGTCAGTTGTCCCTGTGAGGGATCTACTGTTGAGAACATAGTCTATTCTATCTGGCTGCTGGAGGGTCTATTGTTGCTAGGGGGTATTTTGCTGTAGGTGATCCATTGTTGCAGGGGTCATCTATTGTTGCTGGTGGGTCTATTGTTGGTTGCGGGGGGTCTATTTTACTGCTTTTCTTGTTATGAACAAATTCCATACAAATTACTTAGTACCACAAATGTTATTTGGTTCTGTACTTGTCTAAATGTGCATTGCTGGGAGGTGGGTAGGGGGGTGGAATCAAGGACTGGTGCTCAGAGGTAGGTAGGGGTAAAGACAAGGGGTAACTCCGAAAAGGGGGAGTTCCTGCACCTATTCTCTGAGGAAAAAAGCCCAGATGATAATAAATGTGATTTAAAAGTCCCAATAGTCCTTTTACCATTAGAATGTGACACCACAACTCCAGTGCTACAGACCAAGCATCTGGAACACTCATGCTCCACCTCAGTGAGAATTGTTCCCTCACCTTCAACCTAAGACCCACATAATATAGGTCATAGTGTGCTTAAACCCTCCTTTCCAGGGGTATTCAGTAAGCTTTAGGCCACTCTCACAGGTCCAAGCCATTATCCGTCATGCGAACCACTGTAGGTGTCTTCCCCTTTTAAGGGACCTAGGTCCCACTTGGCCATTAGTATATGCTCAGAACAAATACAGAACCATCATAGTGTAGTACTCAGAATGAACCCATTTACCCAAAACAGTATAGCATATACATCAATATGCGAGAAAAATTCCCTGTTGGTGCTGCACTTCCAGTTATGGTTTGCGTGATGACGTCACATGGGTCCAGGTGGTTTGTGTCATTGCACAAACTGTAACCAGAAGTGAAGCACTGACAGGGAATTTGTGGTATCCCGAGTATTGATGTGAATGCTATGCTCTTCTTTTTTTTTTTTTTTTTTTTTAACACATGAGAGCAATATCTTTAATAATTGGGTTAATTTTCAGTACTGCACTATGGTGGTTCCATATTTGTTCTGAGCATATTCTAATGGCCAAGTGAGACCTTGATTTCTCGAAGTAGAAAAGATATACCTGTGCTCAAATCCCAATAGCTTAAAGGGGTAAGACCACATATTAACACTACAAATTCTTGATGGACCCTCTGCACACTAATACACTCTTTCCAGCAAACTATGCAATGAAAAACAGGTATTTTTAATTCACACATATGGCAATACATGCTTAAGCTGGCCAACTGCATCAAAGTTATCCCTCTTGCGGCCACTCCTACACTGCCTTGCCACTGCAAATGCTAAGATGGACTCCATGCCAACATGGGGCATCAAGACACAAGGAGGGGGCTACTAGGTCAGATCTGGTCACTGACCTGCGTTGCAACAAAGAAAAGATATACCTGTGCTCAAATCCCAATAGCTTGTACATGTATTTAAACTATCAGATGCACTTTGACGTTGACCAGCTTAAGCACGTATTGTAATATATGGGCATTAAAAATCCCTGATTTTCATTGCATAGTTTGCTGGAAAGCGTTTATAGCAATGTGCAGTGTCCATCCAGGATTTGATTTCTTAAAGGGGAACACACCTACAGTGGTTGGAGTGTTGGATACTTGTCTTGGACCTGTGAGATTGATCTAAAGCCTACTCAATAGCCTTAGAAAGAAGGGTTTAATGGCACTGTGACCTAAATTATGTGGGTCTTAAGTTGAAGGCAAGGCCACAATTCTCAGAGGTGGAGCACAAGTGTTTCCAATACTTGATGTATAGAACTGGCATTGTGGTGTCACATTCTAATCGTAAAAGGACTTTAAGGACTCTTAAAGAGGGATTCCACCAAAAAAAAAAATATTAAAAGCCAGCAGCTATAAATACTACAGCTGCTGACTTTTAATAAATGGACACTCACCTGCCCCGGGTTCCAGCGATGCCGGCAGCCGAGGCCGATCGATCGCTTGGCCCTCGGCTGCTGCCGCCACCATTCTAGGTGAGGGAATCAGGAAGTGAAGTGAATCGGCTTCACTTCCCGGTTCCCTACTGCGCATGCGCGAGTCGCGCAGCGCAATAGGAATTCTCTGCGCTGTCTCTGAGACCCGTGTGTGTCCCAGCAGAAAGCGCGGCAGGACAGGAAATGGCGTAGACTCCCACGGGAGTCTATGCCCGGAAGTGGGTGTAAATACCTGTCTTTGACAGGTATCTCTACCCCCCTCCCCCCTGAAAGGTGCCAATTGTGACACCAGAGGGGGGGAGGGTTCCGATCAGCGGAGGTTCCACTTTAGGGTGGAACCCCGCTTTAAGTCACGTTCACACTTTGGACTTGCTTACTATATGTTTCATATTCATTTTTGAATTGCTTGCACACTTGGAGTTTACATTTTTGTTGGTATATCTAAGTTAGCTGAGTGGCACCATATTGTTATTTTACATTAGTGTGATGGTAAAAATGAAAAAATACTCCTTATATTAATGGTCAATAGGATAAATCTCTCCTCTCAGTTTCCTGGTGTCAGTGGGAACTTATCTGAGAGGAAGAAATGGTTCATTTCTCAAGAAACCCCTAATAACCTCTGGAGGAACCCTGGAGTTCCACAGAACCAAGGTGGAGAAAAGCTGATCTAAGGCATAAAATACTCAGCCCACCGCGTTACAACTAGAATTAATATATTACTTTTGGCTGGACAGACTCTTTAGAAGGATTTTCCTGTGTTCATCTCCTCCTTTGATACACCTGGAAACTTGTGTAACCATCTGTTTTCTTCCTAGGAGTGATATGCGGTAACATCTGCTCTTCACAGCCCTACCAGCGAGGGTTCTCCACGCGGCCAGCCATGGATGGTAAATTCTGAAGACGGATTTTGGCAGAGACTCCTCACAAAGACATCTGGATAGAGAACTCAAATACAGAGACGCTGAAAGGCCAACCGTGCTGCTGAGTTTTATCTCGCTGTACCTCCTCCGTTAGGCCGGATATCTTCATGTCACCTCATCGCACACTTAGTTTGATGTTCTACTGTCTTGCCAAAGATTTACTGAAGCTTTGTGTCGATTGTCTTAATTTGCTGGACTTGTTCTCCTGAGAAAACCAAGACTTATGTAAGACTGATTCACAGAATATCATATTTATTGCATCCTTATTTCCCCAGAACACAGCTCTGCTAACCAGCGAAAAGGACCTTATTTAAACCTGCTTCTGCCATGTTGAAAAAAGCAGATGTCTCTCTATGCATTTGCAAACATATGGGGAAGCCACATGCTGCTTTCAAGCTGTCTCTGGGTTTGTGATCCGGCTATCATTGGGACTTGAATACTAATGCCTAAACTGAGAGGTTACTACAACCTTCCCTAAAGGTACTGTGAAAGCCAGAAGCCCAGAGTAGTTGATGGCCCTGTGTATGTATACATAGCAAAATAAAGGGAGAAAACTTCATGAAGCTTATTGATTTTATAATTAGAGAAAATTAGCAAATGGGAGGGGCAGCTCATTGCCAGTGCGTAAATTAATTTCTACAGAATGCAGATCACCTGTCCAACAACAGGAACCGAACCAAAGTGGGCCTAGCATCAGATATATTTTTTCTCACATTTAAAGTGCAGGCATGCTAAGTAAGGTGTAAAGATTGGCCATATGTGACTTGAATATCAACTGATTCCTGCTGAATCTGCTAGAAGTCATGCTAAGTATGAGCCACATATTTAAAATGAGCCACGTGCTGTATCTTTTTGTAAGACTCACACATGCAACCAGAACTGATAATCTTGTCTCGTCCAAGGAGCAGTAGCGTGAAGCTGAACTCTGGTAAAAAAAAAATTTCTGAGGTTGGGCCAGCATTGTTACCGCTAATGATTGCTATGGGCTTGAAGAAGGTTCAGGAGGGCGACATTTTCAATATGAAGCTCAGAAGAACACAGGGACATAGATCAACTAGCAGGAGGAAAGTTCAAAACTTTTCTTAGAAAGTATTATTTTATGGTGGTTGATGCTTGGAATAAACCAGCAGAGGTAGTGAGTTAGTCAACAGTAAGTGGATTCAAACATGCTTTCGGCATAAAGTGTGTGTGTGTGTGTATATGTGTATATATATATGTGTGTGTGTATATATATATATATATATATATATATATATATATATATATATATATATATATAAATATATATAATATATAATATATATTGGCAGATTTGGTTATACCCATCTACCATCAGGATGTTGAATTGCAGTCATTAGAGGTAGCTATGTTGGCCCTATCTAACGATAACATGTTTTCTTTGAGTTTATCTATAAGTTCCAGTTAAGTTTAGGGAAAACATGCTGAATCGATGCTAAGGTCAAAACGACTCACGTGTATGTACCCTCAACTCAATATGTGGCCTTCTCCATCGGAAATACCATTCAGACACATTACCCTCGGCCTCGCATGCAGTGGACTCTTAATTAAGATTAATTAACATTGGACTTCTTAAATGATCTGGATCTGGAAACACAATATATCTGGATATAGACTGTTCTGCCCAAAACTCTTCAAAACTGAGACGGGATGGAATTAAAAAAAAAAAAAGGACAATTGTCAAGGCCAAACTGAAGTGTTGGTGAATAGGATGGACAGCTAAGATTGCCTCTTATGAAACTTGCAAGGTGCACAGAAATTCTGTTTTTATATTTTATTTTTGAAAATCTGGTGCCAGTCACTCATATTATCTTCTGATGATTTTAAGCTTTCTTTAATCTGAAATGGCCACTAAAAGAGGTCACATGGCCAAGTTACATGAATGTTATTAAAGATCTACAGCTAAATCTAGGCATTGGTGTGTTCAAAGTGAAACTTCAGTTTTGTTAAGAAAAAAAGTAATTCACTTTAGGTGAATTAAAGGGAATGTATGCATTTTGCAACTTCACTCATCCCCCTATTTTCTTCCCCTTACTGTTTAAACTGGGCTATGCACAAAATCATACTAACATGCTCAGCAATCCAATGGTGTAATTATCCGCTTCTCCACCGCTTCTGCCCATTGAAATGAATAGGCACCACTGCTGAAGCACCTACAAAGCGCTTTGGCAGCGCCACTAAACAGGTGAACCTAAATGTGCCGAATAGCACCGCTAAAATGATTGTAAAGGGCCGCTAAAACTTGCAGCGTTTTTCCATCAACGTCCAACCCAGTGTGAAAGGGGTCTAAGAGACAGCTAGCTCTCTGATGACGTACTGTGGTGTAATGTACCCCAAGGTCTCCTGAGATGTGTGTTGAAGGCAGCAGACAAACCAATCCATGAAGTGTGGTAAAATGTTCCCCGAAAGAAAGGTAATTGAAATAAAAAGTATCTGATTTTTGGAGAGGAGGGCAATAGGAGTAGAATGAAAGAGAGTGGCGGGGAGGGTGAAGGCCAGGTGAAGATATTGAAACAGGCCATTTTGGTATATTTGAATTGGGAGGCTGCCTAATTTTTATACAGGATCCGAGGCAGTGTTGTAATAAGATATACTGCACTCATTTTGGGCATACAGCATTATTAGCAAATGTGTACCCAAGGAGAAAGCCCATGGTGTAGAACATTGAAGGGGGTACCTGTAAGTTGAACTAAATAATAGTAGCTTAGCAGTTCCCTTTTCAGCACGGGGGTCCTTGGTTCGAATACTGGCCAGGATACTGTAAGAAGTATGCATGTTCTAACTGTGTTAGCGTGGGTTTCCTCCAGGTACTCCAGTTTCCTTCCACACTCGAAAGACGCGCTGGTAAGTTTATTAGCTCCTGTCTAAATTGGCCCTAGTATGTGTATGTATGAAGCTGAGATAAAAACTGTAACAGGGATTGATATTACAGTATGTAAAGGGATGTGTAAATTGTCAGCACTATATAAACACCTGCAATAATTAAATGATTGAAATGGGGCGAGCCAACTGCAAAAAGCACAGGGTTGAGAAGTATAGAAAATGTCATCTACAACTAGTACTGATGCCATGGGGGTAAGAAATTGCATTTAGAGAAGTAAAGTGTAGTAGTTATATATACTATATTGATTTTTTGTTTTTGTTTTTGTTGTTGTTGTTGTTTTTTTTTTTTTTTTAACAAATCTGAAGTTTCTCTTTAAAAACATATCTGGGAATGTTAGAAATAGATCCTTCAAAAGTTACTTGTACGTTAGGTTTATGGGATCCATTTAAAATTGTTATAAAAGAGGTAGATTAACACGGCTGAAACCATGACAAGTATTACTGTGCTGTTATAATCTGACAAACACTACAGGGGCAAAAAAATAAAATGAATTCTTTATGTTTTAGCTTCCTGTTCAGTCATTTGTGTTGGTTTTTATAATGCAGTTTGATCAGTTTTGAAGAAGATATTCCAGGTAAAAAATTGGAGTGGTCTCCAAATTGTGAGTTGGATGCAGCCTTTTGCTAGCCTTTATCTGGCCATTGAGACACTATTCCTCCAACTAATAAGAACTGTGGAGCATAATTCCCACCACTAGCACCAATGATGGGGCACTATTCCACCCACTAATACCAAAATGGGGATACTGTGCTTCCCACTGATACCAATGACTGAGTACTATACTCCCTCCTTGACCACCAAGCCTGAAGCAATGTTTACTTCCCCTTATGTCAAGACATTTTCTACTCCTACTGACCACAGTCTGGTCCCCCTAAATTACACTGGCTCTTTGTTTGGAATGTCTGTAGACCCCTGCTTTAGACTAGCATTTCTCAACCTTTTTTTCTTAGAGGAACCCTTGAAATCATTTTTAGGTCTCAGGGAACCCCTGCTAAAACCAATTCATTGGGGGTGAGTGGGAAATGTGCCCCCCTTACATTGGTGGCCAGTGAAAAGAAAGCTCCTCTTATAGTGTTGGCCAGACTTCCATCCTTACAGGCAGCCAAAAAAGATCATTGGTATCCCATAGCTGGCTCTAGCCAAGTGGCTTTGACCCCCATGCACCATCGAATTGGAGGTCAATTAGCCACAGTTTCAGAAAAGCGAATTCCAATGCGCAGAAGACTGCTTCATGGCCAAATCACAGGTGCACGTGTGCAAACAGGCAGGCTATTTAAACTGCACTAGTGCCTGGAGTCGGTGCCATTTGGTCTATTGCTTTTCTAAAGTATTTGTGTATCTCTACCTGTATTGCTTATCTGTTGCTGACCACATCCTTCTTCTGACTCCTGCTCCTGACCACAGACCCCTGGCTTGCCTTTGTACTTCACTTCTGCTTCAACCCTCTCCTCATCTGCTTTAATGTTACCAACCTTGGTCTGATTCCTGTCTACTCTTCTGCCTGAACCTGATCTCTTTGCTAATTGCTGACCCGGACTGTCTGACCCTGTCTTGTGTCTGATCCATATCTGCAACTGCTGTCCGTGCTCTTCCCTGGATCCAGCCCTGCCACCAGCGTGCCCGGTCCTGTGGTCCCTGTGTTCCAGTCGCACACCAGCACCATCCAGCGAGAGACTTACCAGGCACTTGTGCCACCTTATGCTCTGGCATTCCTTGTCACCTTACCAAGAACTCTGGAGCCAGGGCTGTAACAAAGGCCTTCCTAGATGCTTCAGGCTCCACCATCAGGTACGTTACACACAGCTCAAGTAACCCCTAGAAACTTCTGGAGGAACCCTAGGATTCCACTGAACCCTGATTGAGAATGGCTGCTTTAAACCAATGTACCATCAATACACTAGGGTTTCTGTGAAAGCCTTTGGATGGTGTTTGGAGAAGTTGGGTGCTCAGATGTTAAAAACACACTCCTGGCAAAGATCTGCAAAACATGTCCATTGACATCTCCCATAAACTGTTGTCATGGGTTTTAAAAGCTTTTCATGCTTTCTGAAAGCAACTAAATCAATGCAGGTTTTCTACACTTGACATGTTTTCCATGCTGTGTAAGTGGATAGCCCTATTCCCCCTTATTGGAGTCATTGGTTTAATTCCAACCAAAGACATGATCAGCATAGTTAGGGTGGGCTTCTTTTTGGCAGGATATTGCTAGGTTTTCATTGGTTTTCACTCAGATTGACCTTCTTTTGCAGGTGTCTGGGGTAAGGGCATTAGACTGTGAGCTCCATCAGAGAAGAAAGGAACATATTCAGACATCGTGCTGCCCTATTGATGTCTCCAACATGGAGCTTTCTTTGTAACTCTTCTCAGCATCCCCTGCATCCCTTACCCTCCAATGCTTTTTTGTGAATTTTGTTTAGGAGGAAAAAAATGAAAAAAAAGTTATGGCAGTTTGTGGATTTTGATACTTAATCCCTCTAACCCTGCTGCCCTACGCACTGGCCTATGATTGCCATTATAGTAAATACAGTCCTGAGGGTAAGGAATGATGTGTTCAGTATTCTCTATGGTGCACTGCGCCAATGCTATATAAGACTCTAATGCAGTTATAATGAATAGTGAATGACTTTAAACTGCAAATTGATTTCCTAACATTTAGGACCTGTGTGGTTTTAGATGAATTGACTGTTAAATGTAGTTTACATGCATTACCATTGAACAGTATCTCGTTTTGATGAAAACGCATCAAAGATGCAACAAACAGGGTTTTTTTTCTACCCACCACACCTTAAATGCACAGGTGTGAACAGGGCCAGAGGTGATTCAATGAGATAGAAAATGATAAAGAACATGTACATCTTCTAACTTCCTTTGTCATTCTGCTAGTCCCATGTCCACACCTGAGATTCTTGGCCAACAGTTCCTGAAGCACAACGATAAAGATGAAGAATCCCTTTATTCTCTTTGGGCCTATTCACCCCTGAGCATTGTGTCATCTGTCACATGAAGCTCAAAAAAGTACATGAGCTTCTTTGAGGCAGAATAATGATGTTTTGGCCCCATCAGGGATATAAAAATGTGTATTTGAATTTTATTATAGCCCTGATGAAGGGACATTCCTGATCCCCCAAAAACGTGTTGGCTACCATTGTTCTTCTTCTTGTCACTTTGCTATCAACAATAAAGTATTAAGGACTTGTTTGGCGCTCTTTTATTTATTTAATGTCATGAGACCGCTATAAAACACACCAGAATAGGTATTGCAGTATCTTATTTACACATAGGCTAACACAGAGGGGCATTTGGGGGCAGAAAAAAAGTCAAACACCTGTAAAATGGGTGTTTGACAGCTGCAGTGAGCATGGCACCTTAACCACTTCAATACCACTGGACGTCCTTATATTGAAGTTGTTTCCCTGGGATAATGACTGCATGTGGCATCATCCTGGTATCAAAATTTGCAGCCGGCAATTCACTGTTCAGCCACTCGATCACTTCTGCGGGTAGTGGAAGGGGTCTCCCTCCTGCCGCCTTTCGTGGGCTCTGCTGTCCAAACGTGGAGCGAGGAAATGGTGTCACTACAACCGACCTTATTCCTCCATCTCTGTGACCCTGGAAACCGGAAGCAACGAGAATTTTGTTACTTGCAGTTCAAGCCCTTTGTTTACCTGGCTGTTAGCGGCCAGGAAAACAGCTGATCAGACCGATCTGTGTCTGATCGGCCGCTTAAGAGACCAGAGGAGAGATTTGGGGTCTGATGGACCCCAGATCTCTCCATAAAGAGGACTTGTCATGGCCCATGCTGTTACAAGGGATGTTAAAAAGGCTGTTACAAGGGATGTTGTTCATCCCATGTGATAGCAATGCAATAATGTTAAAGTGATTGTAAACGATCACCTTGTAAAACGACCATTTCAGTGTATGAAAGGTAAAACATTTGTATATAGTTATAAAAAATTATAAATACCTTTTTCTTTTTTCACATACTCTCTGTTCTCAGATGCATAAGAGCTGGGGTAGAGTAAGCAGCAGCACACTAATCTTCCCAGTAAAAGGCTGTGGGGGAGGGGGGTGGTCGGGTCAGGTCAAGGCTGATCATTGAAGGAGAGCAAGCTGAGTTCCCAGCATAGCTAGAGAACTGGCCACGCTATGCTTGCTCTAATGCCTAGTGTGGTCAGTTTTTAATAGGAAAGCAGAGGGACTGGCAGGGACACCAGGGATTTCACTCAATGGAAGCAATAAAACGAGAACAGGGTATTTTTTCTTATGAGTACATGCTACAGTAGGCATATATCAGGAATATGAAATGCTGGGGTAACAAATACTTTAATATAAAGAAAAAATTAATTAAAGAGACAGTGTAAAAAAAAAAGTTTTGGATGGAATAAAAAAAAATGTAATATTGTCCCCGTGCTTCCCTGTAAATGCATACGTAAGTCCTGCACACATACAGTTAGGTCCATATATATTTGAACACAGACACAATTTTCATACTTTTGGCTCTGTGTGCCACCAGATTAAAATGAAAACAAAACGATCCAAATGAATTTGAAGTGCAGACTTTCAGCCATAATTGAAGGGGTTGAAAGAGAAGCACGGATTATGAATGCAATGATATAAGGAGTGCTGGACATGACAGTGTGGATGAGGGACACAGAGGGTTAAGCTTTATGGGTGGAGTTCAGGAAAAGGTTTGCAGGAAACAAGTTCAGTGTAGGGGAGGGGTCACATAAAAGGGAGAGGTGTGGCTTTAAGGAATCATTCGGAGCCCAGTGTGACACAGAGGAGGCAGTTTTTCGCTGCTCCTCTGCTATGGCGGACCTCGAGGGACTCTTCGCGCGGCTGCGACGGGCGGCGGAGGTGCACGGTGCGGACTGGCTGCGGGAACGTGTGGGTGACCTGGCGGACGGCGATGTGGACGGCGGCGGGACAGGTGAGGTTCCACTGCGCGCGCGGAGGTCTCGGCCTCCGGCGCGTTTTTCTCCTGGGCCTACTCCTCGGCCGCCTCGTGACTCCCGGAGCCCGGGGGTGGACCGATCGGTCCCCCCGGCAAAACGGCAGGTTCTCGGCTCCCCCCGGTCCGGGCGGTCGTTGCGCCGCCGACCGGAGGGGGGCGGGGCTTCGCGGCCGCATGGAAATGGCGCCGGGACCGCACGGGGCCCGGTGGAGGTGGGGGGGAGTGTGGATGGCTCTGGGTCGGCAGGCCAAGGGGGGGTGCACGTGGCGGGGGATCTGCGGCATGCTGGGTCTGGGGCCAGCATCCACGCGGTGGGGGGGAGGGGGGCGCTCCGGGGGGGTCACATGCTGGAGGGGGGGGAGGGTGGGTCGCAGAAGGCTGCCAAGGTGCCTGGCAGGGCTGGTTTTAGACGCCGGCATGCCGGGGGCGGCAGGGGGAGGAGGACATTGCCTGCAGTCCCGGATCGCAGGGACCGGATGGACCGCGCGGAGCACAGGGGGATGGCCGCGTCCCCGGTGCGCGCTGGAGAGGTCGGTTCGGAGAGCGAGCTGTCCCAGGAGGAGGAGGGGTCCTTTTCTGCACCCGGACCGGTACCGGTCGCCGAGGCCCCTGGGGGCCCGGGTAAGTTGCGGGAGTCTACATTGCTGGCGGATGCCTTGCGGGATCTGATGGGGGTGGCGCAGGGGGGTGCGGTACCCACGGGATCCCGGGACGTATTGGGGGGGGTTGCGGCAGGTTCAGCGCAGGGGGCGGGGCCTGTGGCCCCGGGGGGGCCGTCAGGTCAGTTGCAGGAGCTGTTGGGGGGGCTGCAGGCCCTGGTTGGTAAGTTTGCTGGGGGCTCCGGGTCGCCTCAGGTGGCCCCCTGGACGGGTAATGTGGGGGGGGCCGGGGGGGCGGAGGTCATTCCTGCGCGGGATTCACCGCCTGCTGCGGTGTCGGGGAGCATGGATGCGGGGGCCGTGGGCTCGGGGGTCCCCCCGGTGCCCGCGGACCCGGGGGCGCGGTCTGACCTGGTTAGGATCGCAGATGCTGCCCGGTGCGAAGTCTATGTTTGTTTCGAAGGCCCATTGGGGGCGCATTTGAAGCAGGAGGTGCGGGACAAGATCGGCAAGGGTGAGTATGTGGAGATTTTCTCTTTGCTCCCCCTCGAGAAATTTAATTTGGACAGGGTTAAGCCGGACAGTTCCAAGAAGGACGACGAGGAAAAACGTAGGTATCGGCTGATCCCGCGCACATTTGCAAATTGGCTTCAGGCGTTCGCTATCTTGGCTAGCGTGATAGGGGAAAAGAACCCCGAGCATTGCTCGGCGTTATTTTGTTACCTGGACGCGATTGGGGAGGCTCACCGAGTGTATGGAGGGCTGGCTTGGCTGCGCTATGATGAGCAGTTTCGTCAGCGTAAGGCAGTGCGGGCTGACCTGCGGTGGGATCACAAGGACATAAGCCTCTGGATGAGGCTTATGTCTGCTCCGCGGGCGCCCACTCCGTTTCTTCAGGGGGGGGCCGGGAGTGCGTCTTCCTCGGGACTGCCGGCCGGAAAGAAGTGGGGGGTGTGCTGGCCCTTCAATGAAGGGGCTTGTAAATTCGGAGGCGCGTGCCGCTTCAAGCATGAGTGCTCCGGGTGCGGCGGCACCCACCCCCTGTCCCGCTGTTTCAAAAAAGGTCAGCGTGCCGGTGCCGCCGGTCAAAAAAGGGATGACGCCGGTGAACCTGGGAAGGATGCTTCCTTTCCTAAATAGGTATCCGGATGGTGCGGCGGCGCGGGGGTTAATTCTGGGTTTTCGGGACGGTTTTAGGATTCCCTGTTCTTTGGGAGGGGTGCCGCCGTTGGCCAGGAATTTGCGTTCGGCTTTAGATCACCCGGGGGTGGTGGATGATAAATTGGGTAAAGAGGTGGCGCTGGGCCGGATGGGTGGTCCTTTCGAAGTGCAGCCGTGGGGGGACCTGGTGGTCTCCCCGTTGGGTGTAGTTCCTAAGAAGGAGCCGGGGAAGTTTCGCTTGATTCATCACCTGTCTTTTCCGAAAGGGGGGTCGGTCAATGATTTCATTGACCCGGAGGCCTGTACGGTTTCCTACACGTCTTTTGACGCGGCGGTACGGTGGGTCAGGCGGTATGGTCGTGGGGCTCTCATGGCCAAGGCGGATGTGGAATCGGCGTTTCGCCTTCTGCCGGTCCACCCGGACAGCTTCCGGCTGTTGGGATGCCATTGGCGGGGCAAGTTTTATGTGGACTTGTGCCTGCCCATGGGTTGTTCCATTTCATGCGCCTATTTTGAAGCTTTTAGTTCATTCTTGGAATGGGTGGTGAGAGATGTTTCGGGCCTGGAGTCGGTCATCCACTATTTGGATGATTTTCTGTGCGTGGGCCCGCCTGCCTCCAATGTGTGTGCGATTCTTCTGTCCACGTTGCAGCACATTGCGGGCAGGTTCGGGGTGCCGTTGGCGGGGGATAAGACGGAGGGCCCGGTGACGGAATTGAGTTTTCTGGGAATCGTGATTGATTCTATGGCAATGGAGTGTCGATTGCCAGAGAATAAATTACGGGATCTGCAGGCGGAGTTGGCAGGCATGCAGGGCCGGCCGAAGGTTCAGCTTCGGGCCCTGCAGTCCCTGTTGGGCAAGCTGAATTTCGCTTGCCGGATCATCCCTATGGGCCGTGTGTTCTGCCGACGGCTGTCGGGGGCCACTGCCGGGGTAACCGCCCCTACCCACTTCGTGCGTTTGCGAAGGGAACACCAGGAGGACCTGCGGGCTTGGCATGAATTTTTGGAGTCGTATAATGGGCGGGCTATGTGGATGTCGGGGCCAGTGAGCAACTTCGACGTGGAGTTGGTTACTGACGCGGCTGGCTCTACGGGTTATGGGGCATTTTTCCGGGGTCGGTGGAGTGCGGAACCTTGGCCACGCTCATGGGAGGTTGCGGGGTTGTTGGGCAATTTGGTTTTGCTAGAATTGTTCCCGATAGTGGTGGCATTGGAGTTGTGGGGGGCAGAGTTTCGTAATTTGAAGTTACGCATCAATTGCGATAACATGGGGGTGGTCCAGGTCCTCAATCGGATGACTGCTTCTTCCCCCCCGGTCATCCGGCTGCTGCGACACCTGGTCTTTCGCTGTTTGCGGCTCAATGTTTACGTTTATGCTGTGCACATACCTGGGGTGGAGAATTCTTTGGCTGACTCGCTCTCTCGTTTTCAGTGGGACAAGTTCCGGCAGCTGGCGCCGGGAGCGGAGGAGTCGGGGGCGCCATGCCCCGGGTGGATGTGGGAACTTCCCTTGGAATCGCCGCAGGTTGGTTAAAAAGGTCGTTGAGTGAGGCTACATGGTCCGCTTATTCTAGAGTGTGGGCGGAATGGTGGGCGTTCCTGCGGGAGGTTGGAGTGGCTGGTCGGGGCTCCGACCGGCGCTGGGTGGTATTGTACTGGGTTGCCCGGAACATTGAGACGGGCCTGTCTCCCGCATCTATTGAGCGGAAGCTGGCGGGGTTGGCCTTTTTGTTCAAACTGTGGGGGGAGCCGGACGGGACGAAGGATTTTTGGGTGAGGCAAACGTTGAAGGGGTACAGGAGGGATTGGAAGGGTAGGGATGCGCGCCGGCCGGTGTCATTTGACAATCTGGTGGCAATTTGTTCTCGGCTGGGGGACGTTTGCTCGTCTGCTTACGAGACCGTCCTGTTTACGGCAGCGTTTTCGTTGGCGTTTTATGGGGCTTTTAGGATTGGGGAGTTGGTGTGTCGCTCAAAACGGGTGGCTGGGGGTCTGTTGGATCAGGATGTGCAGGTGGTGGCGGATCGGGTGAGTATACGGTTGCGTAGGTCTAAGACTGATCAACGGGGCAAGGGAGTGGCGATTACGCTGCTCGCCCTGCCGGGCTCGGTAGTGTGCCCGGTGGCGGCGGTACGGGCTTTCCGGGCGGTGCGGCCTGGGAGGGCGGGCCCCTTTTTGGTGCACGAGGAGGGCTCTTTTCTATCCCGTTTTCAGTTTGTGTCGGTCTTTCGGCAATGCCTGAGGGCGGTGGGTTTGGATGAGCGGGACTACGCGTCCCACTCTTTTCGGATTGGGGCGGCCACGGAGGCGGCTCGATGTGGGCTGGAGGAGGCGGTGGTTCGCCGGATTGGTAGATGGGAGTCCCGGAGGTTCCGGTCCTATGTCCGGCCGCAGTTGCTACTGGGGTAAGGAGGGTGCGGCTGGGGGTTGTTTGCTGTGGGATTTATGGGGGGGAGGACTGTGCTTGTAACATTCCTTTGGTTGTTGTGTTATTTCTCTTGTTTTCATTCCAGATGGAGGTTCTCAACGCCTCGTTTGGATCCTGGGGCATTCGTACGTCTGCTGGGGGGCCAGGAGAGGTGATTCTCTACCAGCAGGCAGGCAACTAGGTATCCCCAGGGAGGTAGCTAGGGTGATGTGGTTGGGTTTCCCGGGCATGAGGTGGGAGCGTGTCATGAGGGAGGTGGAGCGTTTCGCTTTGAGGGATAGGCCCCCGGATGTGCTGGTTGTTCATGCGGGGGGCAATGACCTGGGAGTTCGGAAAGTGAAGGACATTTTGGCGGATATCAAGGCTGATGTGTTGCGCATGCGAGTCCTTTTCCCGGGCACCATTTTGGTGTGGTCAGACATTGTGGCCAGAACGGTGTGGCGGGGGGCCAGGTCTTTAGCCAGCCTTGAGAAAACCAGGATTAGGGTTAATAAGGTTGTTGGGCGGTTTGTAGTGCAGAACGGGGGCATTGTGGTAAGACACAGGGAATTGGAGGTTAATGTAGGGCTTTATCTTAGGCGGGATGGCGTTCATCTATCGGATGTGGGGATTGACCTCTGGTCCTTTGGCTTACAGGAGGGCATACAGAAAGCTCTTCGGGTGTGGGGCGGCCCTCAAGGTTGAGGGGGTCACCCTTTCGGGCTGTGGCGGTGTGTTTTCTGGTGGTTTCTGACGGTAGACAGGTACTCAGAAGGGATCTGAGGGTGTGGGGGGCTCATCTAACGATCGGCCCCTCTGGGTATTCCTGAACGTTGGAGGGAATACGGTTATGTTCACTGGCGGAAGTTGTCTCCGACCGGTCACAGGTGGAGGCCTTTGGGAAGTTGGTCAGGTGTACCGCAGTGATTGGGTATTGGCTTAAGTGTGGTCACCGTCAGAGATCACCAGAATGGGCAGTTAATGTTAATTAAAATGTGGTTTAATGTTAATAAAGTTATTTATATTTATATATTTATATATATATTTATATATTTATATATTTTCATATTTACAAGTTATTGGAGTAATTTTGAGTTATGTTTAATAAAGGCTGTTGTGGCCAGTTTACTCCAACCTATGGTGTGGTCTCGTTTCTAATAGATAAGGAATAGTATAAGGGGAACATTCAGACTACACTAGTCAAGAGAAGCACGGATTATGAATGCAATGATATAAGGAGTGCTGGACATGACAGTGTGGATGAGGGACACAGAGGGTTAAGCTTTATGGGTGGAGTTCAGGAAAAGGTTTGCAGGAAACAAGTTCAGTGTAGGGGAGGGGTCACATAAAAGGGAGAGGTGTGGCTTTAAGGAATCATTCGGAGCCCAGTGTGACACAGAGGAGGCAGTTTTTCCCACCCTCCCGCCCTATTGTTATGTGTTTGTTTTGTGGTGTTTTGTTGCTGGTCTTTTCTTCTTTTGCAGGTTTCGTCGGTTGTCACGGCAGCTGAAAGTTTTTCGTGTTGGCGGTGTGTTTTCTGGTGGTTTCTGACGGTAGACAGGTACTCAGAAGGGATCTGAGGGTGTGGGGGGCTCATCTAACGATCGGCCCCTCTGGGTATTCCTGAACGTTGGAGGGAATACGGTTATGTTCACTGGCGGAAGTTGTCTCCGACCGGTCACAGGTGGAGGCCTTTGGGAAGTTGGTCAGGTGTACCGCAGTGATTGGGTATTGGCTTAAGTGTGGTCACCGTCAGAGATCACCAGAATGGGCAGTTAATGTTAATTAAAATGTGGTTTAATGTTAATAAAGTTATTTATATTTATATATTTATATATATATTTATATATTTATATATTTTCATATTTACAAGTTATTGGAGTAATTTTGAGTTATGTTTAATAAAGGCTGTTGTGGCCAGTTTACTCCAACCTATGGTGTGGTCTCGTTTCTAATAGATAAGGAATAGTATAAGGGGAACATTCAGACTACACTAGTCACGTAAATATCAAATAGAATTTTTTTATACACAATTCCCCCATTTTCAGGGGCTCAAATGTCATTGGACAAATTAATATAATCATAAATAAAATGTTCAATTTTAATATTTTGTTGAGAATCCTTTACTGGCAATCACTGCCTAAAGTCTGGAACCCATGGACATTACCAAAGACTTGGTTTCCTCCTTTCTGATGCTTTGCCAGGCTCCAACAACAGCTGTCTTCAGTTGTTCTTTATTTGTGTTTTTTCTGCCTTTAGTTTTGTTTTCAGCAAGTGAAATGCATGCTCAACTGGGTTGAGATCAGGTGATTGACTTAACCATTTCAGAATATTCCACTTATTTTCCTTCAAAAGCTTCTGGGTTGTTTTTGCAGTGTGTTTTGGATCATTGTCCATCTGTACCGAGAAGCGCCATCCAATCAACTTTACTGCATTTGGCTGAATCTGGGCTGACCGTATATATCTCTAAACACTGCAGAATTCATCCGGCTGCTTCTGTCTTCTGTCACATTATTAATAAACACCAATGACCCAGTGCCACTGGAAGCCATGCATGCTCATGCCATAACACTGAAAGCTCCACCACGTTTTACAGATAATGTTGTGTGCTTTGGATCATGAGCTGTTCCAAGCCTTTTCCACACTTTTTTTTTCTGTCATTCTGGTACAGATTCATTTTAGTTTCATCCATCCACAGAATCCTTTTCCAGAACTGGTCTGCCTTTTTTAGAAGTTTTTTGGCAAAGTCTAATCTGGCTTTTCTTTTCTTCAGGCTTGTGAATGGTTTGTACCTTGTGGTGAACCCTCTGTATGATTTTTGTCAAAAGGGCGCGTGCCAGGATCTTGTCTTGCATACTAACGGTACACAATTGTCAAGCCACAAATACGAACGTAGTGACGTACTATGAGGAATTTCAGCTCTTGAGTGCCACCATTTGGACCCTTTCTGCTAATTTCGTGTTTGGTGAGCATTGATTCCGAGCATGCGTGTTTGTAATTTTGACTTTTGTGTGACGTATTTGTGTACTAACCATACGAAAACCTGATGTCAAACCTCTGTCCGTCGAAAATTTACTAGCCTGTCATTCAACATTTGTTGGCTGAAAGCTGGACAACAATTGTCAAAAGGAGCGTACTAACGGTAAGATTTTAGGACAACAGTCTGTCAACAGACAATCCCCTTCCAACAATCTTATTGTGTGTACGAGGCTTTACAATGGCCTGCTTAACTTGCATGGACAGCTCCTTTGAACGCATGATGTAGGTTCACAGCAATAGATTCCAAATGCAAATACCACACTAATGCTGGCCATACACCATCCGGAAAGTTGGCCAAACCCATTTTCAAAAAACAAACATCGGCCATGAGCACAAACGATAGTGCCATCATGTAATGACCGATAAATCGTTTAGTGGACATAAATGAATGCATTTTTTATTCTTTTTTTTACATATACCTAGTGCAGACAGTTTGGACGGGAAACACATTAACCTTTCAATTTATCGTTCGTTCGGCAGAAAACTATTATCGATTTTGTGCCCATTAACTGGCCGAAAAACGAACAAACTATCTAAGGCCCCTTTCACACGGACGATCCGTTCAGGCCCGCCTGTCAGTTTTTCAGGCGGACCTGAACGGATGCTCCATAGAGGTCTATGGAGCGTCGGATGTCAGCGGTGACATGTCCGCTGACATCCGACCCGCTCCGAACCGAAAAAGTGTGACGGAGGAAAAAGCTATTTTTCCATCCGTCATCGCATCGGGTGGCGACGGACACTGCGGTTTTAAGTACTGTAGTTTGGTGCCATTGCACGGGCAGACATCATTTTAAAGCGTGACTTGTTAGCTTGTTGTAACATCATCTTTTAGATTTTATAAAGAAAATTGGGTACTATATTGTGTTTTGTGTGCAATATAATTCAGTAAATAAAAGTGTATTTTTTCCAAAACAATTGCGTTTGAAAAATTGCTGC
Source organism: Lithobates pipiens (assembly GCF_037356315.1). Classification (NCBI taxonomy): domain Eukaryota; kingdom Metazoa; phylum Chordata; class Amphibia; order Anura; family Ranidae; genus Lithobates; species Lithobates pipiens. The sequence continues at coordinate 482,590,220 of NW_027507718.1, forward strand.
GCAAATACCATGTGACATCAAAAAATTGCAACACCCATCATTTTATTCTCTAGGGCCTCTGCTAAAAATGTGTATATATAATGTTTGGTTCTAAGTAATTTTCGAGCAAAAAAAAAAAAAAGTAAATTTTCACATGTATCTGAGAAGAGTCAGAATTGCCCAAGTATTGAAATGGTGAACAGGAATGATCATTAACCACTTGCTTACTGGGCACTTAAACCCCCCTCAGTCCCAGACCAATTTTCAGCTTTCAGCGCTGATGCACTTTGAATGACAATTGCGCGGTCATACAACACTGTACCCAAATGAAATTTTTATCATTTTTTTCCCACAAATAGAGCTTTCTTTTGGTGGTATTTAGTTACAGCTCGGAGTTTTATTTTTTGCTAAACAAACAAAAAAAGATGCAAAAAAATAAAAATAAAAAATCATGTTTTAATAGTTTGTTATACAATTTTGCAAACGGGTCATTTTTCTCCTTCATTGAAGTGCGCTGATTAGGCGGCACTGATGGCTGCATTGGTGGGCACTGATGGGCTGCATTGGTGGGCACTGATGGGCTGCATTGGTGGGCACTGATGGGCTGCATTGATGGGCTGCATTGGTGGGCACTGATAGGCTGCACTGGTGGGCACTGATAGGCATAGTTAAGGCGGCACTAATAGGCACAGATAAGGCGGCACCGATCGGCACAGATAAGGCGGCACTGATGGGCAAAGATGGGCACAGATAAGATGGCATGGATGGGTGGCACGGATAAGTGGCACGGATGGGCACTGATAGGTACCACTGATAGATGGGACTGATGGGCACTGATAGGTGGCACTGATAGGTGGCTCTGATAGGTGGCACTGATGGGCGGCACTGCTGGGCACTGATGGGCGGCACTGCTGGGCACTGATGGGCGGCACTGGGGTGCAGCACCTTTGCGGCAGATTGTGGGCACTGTGGGTGGCACTGTTGGTGGCACTGCTGGATGGCACTGTGGGTGGCATTGTGGGTGGCACTGTGGGTGGCGCTGGGGGCACTATGGGCACTGCTGGGTGGCACTGATGGGGGGCACTTACTTTCATTCAGGATGGCACTGCGGTGGGCAGGTGGGCACTGGCAGGGGGCAGGTGGTCAGCTGTATTGCTGGCCGTGATCGGGACTGATGTCCCGATCACGGCCACCGGTGATCGGCTTTTTTTTTCTCTCCTCGCGCTGTCAGCGCGAGGAGGAATAATAGCCGATTACCGGCTCCGTTCTGTCACATGATCAGCTGTCATTGGCTGACAGCTGATCACGTGATAAGGGGTCGGGATCGACCCCTTACACGGATCGGTGATCAGGCGAGTCTCATGGACTCGCCGATCACAGAGCGCGCCGCGCGCGCACCTCAGGGGGCGCGCAGGCCGCTCGTAACCAGGACGACGTCAATAGACGTAGTCCTGGAAATGTAGGTCCGCGCTAATGCCGTCATTTGGCAATAGCGCGGATCTCAAGTGGTTAAAGGAAGTACACTATATTGCCAAAAGTATTGGGACACCTGCCTTTACACGCACATGAACTTTAATGGCATCCTAGTCTTAGTCAGTAGGGTTCAATATTGAGATGGCCCACCCTTTGCAGCTATAACAGCTTCAACCCTTCTGGGAAGGCTGTCCACAAGGTTTAGGAGCGTGTCTATGCAGTGGCGTAACTAGAACCTTCAGGGCCCCGATGCAAGAAACCATGGAGGGCCCCCCCCCCCAGGGCTCTTTTCTCCGAGCTCAATGGTGGAACACTAGGGCCCGGTCCCAAGTGGGTGGCCATATATAAAGGAACCGATTTCTCCATTTCCCCCGCTGCTCCTCCTCTCCCACCCACAGGCATTCAGTGGCTGCAGGAGGAAAATGGAGAGACCGGTTCCTCTATGTCGGTGTTTCACAATCTTTTTCCAGTCAGGGCACTCTTGAAGTACACCCCTAGGTGAATGGGGCTGCACTCCAACCCCCCCCTGCAACTGTGTGCATTGCATGCAGTTGCAGCATAGTGATGATGCATTTAAGGGGTTAAAACAGGTGGTCAGTAGGCAACATATTGCCTCTCTACCGGCTGTCAAATGCCTCTGAAATTCGGAGAAACAGCATTTTACATAAAATGTGCATACATACATGTAAACACACACACACATATATATATAAATGCACGTATGCACACACATATAAACCAGTGGCAGCTGGTGCTCCAAATTTTTAGGGGGGCGCAAGCAAACTGAAAAATTCGGAAAAAAAACATCAATTACAGCCACTGTACCATCAATTGCAGCCACTGTACCATCAAACGCCACCACTGTGCCATCAAGCTCTGCCGCTGTGCCCATCAAGCTCTGCCACTGTGCCCATCAATCTCTGCCACTGTGCCCATCAAATGCTGCCACTGTGAATCCCCACCGCCCGCTCGCTGTCTGCCTGCCCTGTCTTGGTGGGGCAGCGGGTAACAGCCATGAGCAGGGTCCTCCATGCATCTCCTGCCATCCTCATCTCCCGTCCTCTCCTCCTGATAGGCGTCCAATAGCTGCGCCTATCGTTTCAGCCAATCAGGTGACCGGTAACAGACCCCCACACCTGGTTGATGGAGAGGCGGTTCAGTGTTAGGAAAGTGAATATTAATTCACTTTTCTAACACACCTGGGTGGACTGTGAGCGTCAAGCATGGTGCTCGCAGTTCACCTATTTTGAAGCCTATGGTTCTAATCAGGGGCTGCAAAAACACCCCCCACTGCTGTAATTCAGGCGCCCGGCACCCCAAAAGGGACCAGACACCTAAATATGGGGGTGGCAGCGGTGGCCATGGATAGATTCATGCTATGCTATGCATGAATCTATCCATTGGTCATAGAGGGAGTGGCTGGAGAGAGGGGGCGGTACCCGTGCGCCCTTTTGGATGCACCGCCACTGATAAACACATGCATATTCACATACATACATATGCATACATGCACACTCGCATACATGCACACACACATGCATACATACACATACATATATGAACACACACACATACAAGCATGCTTACACATACATACATACAAGCATGCTCACACATACATACATACAAGCATGCTCACACACATACATGCATGCTCACACACATACATGCATGCTCACACACACACATACATGCATGCTCACACACACACATATAAAGACAAATACAGTAGATAGTCTTATAAAAAAAAAAAACGGCAGACATTTACCTTGGCTCTTCCTGCCGGGTACTGCAATGTAGGGGGAGACAAAGAGCACACGCTGTGCTTTCACTTTAGGCTAATGTGAGGAGCTCCCTGCATAGTGCCGATTTCAGTTCGGCTGATGATCGAGGAGCTCCTCTCAGCCTCCCCCCTATCGAAGAGTACAGGGGGCCCTCAAGGGCCCCCTGCAGGAAGGGGCCCGGTCGCCATGGCGATCTTGGTGACCCCTATAATTCCACCACTGTGTCTATGGGAATGTTTGACCATTCTTCCAGAAGCGCATTTGTGAGGTCAGGTACTGATGTGGACGAGAAGACCTGTCTCGCAGTCTCTGCTCTAATTCATCCCAAAGGTGGTTCTATCGGGTTGAGATCAGGACTCAGGCCAGTCAAGTTCCTCCATCCCAAACTCGCTCATCCATGTCTTTTTGGACCTTGCTTTGTGCATTGGGGCACAGTCATGTTCCCACAAAGTTGGGAGCATGAAATTGCCCAAAATGTCTTGGTATGCTGATGCCTTAAGAGTTCCCTTCACTGGAACTAAGGGGCCAAGCCCAACCCCTGCAAAACAACCCCACACCATAATCCACCAAATGATTTGGACCAGTGCACAAAGCAAGGTCCATAAAGACATCGATGAGTGAGTTTGGGGTGGAGGAACTTGATTGGCCTGCACAGAGTCCTGACATCAACACCTTTGAGATGAATTAGAACGGAGACCTTCTCCAACATAAGTGCCTGACCTCACAAATGCGCTTCTGGAAGAATGGTCAAACATTCCCATAGACACACTCCTAAACCTTGTGGACAGCCTTCCCAGAAGAGTTGTAGCTGCAAAGAGTGGACCAACTTAATATTGAACACTAGGGACCAAGACTGGGATGCCATTAAAGTTCATGTGCATGCAAAGGCAGGCATCCCAATACTTTTGGTACTGCTGCATGTCGTACAATCCCACGAACCGTCGTGACTATACATCCGTCCCTTTTAAGCTTGATAGCTGCACTGCGGGGGGTGCTGATGCTTGTGACTGGTGGTCGCGTTGACCACTGGCCACGAGCGATCGTGGGCACAAGAGGCAGAACAGGGACGTGTGTGTGTAAACACACACGTCCCAGTTCTGTGAGGAGAGAGAGACTGTGAGTTCCTACGAGCTAGGATCGCCCCTTAGTGTTAACCCCTTCCCTGCCAGTGACATTTATACAGTAATCAGTGCATTTTTATAGCACTGATCGCTGTATACCGTAATTTTCAATCGACCCAAAAATTTGTCAAAAGTGTTTGATGTGTCCGCCATAATGTTGCAGTCTCAATAAAAATTGCAGATCGCCACCATTACTAGTGAAAAAAAATAATAATAAAAATGGCATAAAACTATCCCCTAACTTGTAGACGCTATAACTTTTGTGCAAACCAGTCAATATACTCTTATTGTGATTTTCATTACCAAAAGTAAGTAGAAAAGTACATAATCAGCCTAAACTGAGGAAAAAATGTGCTTTTTGAAAAAAAAAATTGGGGCTATTTATTGTGTTATAAAATTAAAAAAATAAATAAATAAAATAAATAAATATATATTTATATATTATAAAATATACACATAATATTGTGTTTTTTTTCAAATGTGTCGCTCTTTTTTGGTTATATCGCAAAAAATAAGAAACGCAGATATGATCCAATACCACCAAAAGAAAGCTCTATTTGTGGGAAAAAAAGGACGTAAAAAATGGCCTGGTCATTGAGCAGCCAATTCTTCTGGGGCTGAAGTGGTTAATAAACAACGTTCACAGTAGAATTGTCCTTGGAGTTTTACATCCAGCTTTATCTTTATTGCTTTCACTTTGTGAATATCTGTTGGAAAATAAAACCGCTATATACAGAAATAGAACCGCATGCTGTAAATATACAATGAAAAGGCCTGGCCCCTCGCCCGTCGCCCACTATACATCATTGCACCCCAATGGATTTGCAGTCAGACACCCAACCAAAATCTAGGAATGCTCTGGACACGCAATAAACTTTTCTGACTTTCACTAAATCATTTCCACTCCAATGACTTAACAGCCTTTTTTTCCTCCTCCTGCTGGCTTGTGGTAAGAAAAAAAAATGCAATATATCTATGTTTTTGCTCCATTTGTCAGAAATAAAACAAAAAAACAGATGTGAGAGGTTTTATGAGTAGAGATAACTGGGGTTCTCTCAAGGATCATTTAAATCAAAGTTACTGCTTAAGGAAAAGTGCCGGATTTCTGGCAGGCTGCTTGTCCGGGAGGGAAAAGGCTACTTGAGACCTCTGCTGTGCAAGAACTTGGACAAAACAAACTCATCCACACCAAACTTCACAACATACACTTCATCTAAATATCCACTTACGTGCTACTTTTACGCTCCACAGATGGAAAAAGAAACTTCAAGTGATTAAGGGATTTTTTTTTAACCACCTCAATACCGGGTACTTTCACCCCCTTCCTGCCCAGGCCATTTTTCAGCTTTCAGCGCTGTCACACTTTAAATGACAATTGCGCGGTCATGCTACACTGTACACAAATAAATGTTTTATAATTTTCTTCACGCAAATAGAGCTTTATTTTGTTGGTATTTAATCACTGCTGGGATTTTTCTTTTTTACAAAAAAAAAAAAAAAAAAATATTTCTTAGTTTCTGTCAGTAAATTTTGTAAGTAAGTAATTTTTCTCCTTCACTGATGTGCGCTGATGAGGCGGCACTGATAGGCTGCACTAATGGGCACTGATGAGGCGGCACTGATAGGCTGCACTGATGGACACTGATGAGGCGACACTGATGGGAACTGATGAGGATGCACCGATAGGCTGCACTGATGGGCACTGATGAGGCGGCACTGATGGGCACTGATAGGCTGCACTGATAGGCTGCACTGATGAGGGGGCACTTATGGCCACTGATTAGGTGGCACTGATGAGGAGGCACTAATATGCTGCACTGATAAGCAGCACTGATGAGCACTAGTAGGTGGCACTGGTGGTCACTGATAGGTGGCAGTGGTGGGCACTGATGGCTGGTGCTGGTGGGCAGTACTGATGGGCACTAATAGGAGGCACTTATGGGCATTGATGGGCAACAGTGATGAGCAGTCCCTGATGGGCACTGAAAGGCTGCACTGACTGGCATCATTTATGGGCACTGATTGCTGACACTGATGGGCACTGATTGGTAAAACTAATAGGCACTGATGGGCACTGCTAGGGCTTTTCTGTAATCAGGGGTCAGGCATTGACAATCAGTGCCCTGATTACCAGCCCAGGTCTCCCCTGCGAGGAGATGCCGCTGATCGTCACTCGTTGCCACACACTCTGTCAGTGTGAGGAGAGCCGATTCACGGCACTTCCTTGTTTACATGTGACCAGCTGTGATTGGACACAGCCGATCACATGGTTTCAAGAGCTGTGGCCATGGCTATTTACAGAGATGAGGGTCGTGCCATGTCCTAGCAACACTGCGTGACCCCCGATCTCCGCACTGCATGCCCCCAGGAGGCCCTTCTGGGTGCCGTCATATGACGTCTACCCAGAATGAGAGCCGCACCGTTCCCTCCGTAATGTGACGGTGGGTGAGCGGCAACTGGTTAAATAACAAACATGTCATACTTACCTGCTCTGTACAGTCGTTTTACACAGAGCGCCCCCAATTCTTCTCTTCTCTGTCCCCCCCCCCGCTTATTAGCCCCTCCTTCCTGCCAAGTGCCCCCAGAGCAATTTGTATTCGAGACACCCAAGCAGGCTCATTCACAAGCCACAGCTCTGAGTGTCCATTCACACACAGCCACGGCTTGGCCTTGCCAACTCTCTCTCCTTATTAACTCACTGGCTGTGATCGACAGTCTCAGCCAACCCCTTCCCTGCCAGTGCCATTTATACAGGGATCAGTGCATTTTCTATAGCACAGATTAATGTACTGGTGTCACTGGTCACCAAAAAGTGTCACTTAGAATTTAGATTTGTCCACTGCAATATACCAGTCCCACTAAAAATCGCTGATCACCGCCATTACTAGTAAAAACAATAAAAATTTAAAGGAAAGTCCCTAAACATTTCCCCAATTTTGTAGACGCTTTAACTTTTTTGAAAACCAATCAATTTACGCTTATGGCAATTTATTTTACCAAGAATAGGTGGCAGAATATATATTGGCCTAACCTCCCTGGTGGTTTTCCCAAGTGTGGCTCGAGGTTAAATTTCAGTACCATTAGTGCTTACCCCGAGCCACATCGGGATTGCATTGCAGGATCCTGGTGCGGTATACTTACCTTGCCCCCAGGATCCTGCGTTGTCCCCCCTGCTGTGTCCGTGGGCTCTGTCCTCTGCCCCATGGCTCTCTGTGCTGGGCTCTGCGACGTCCGGGGGCAGAACCTGGTGGCAAATTCAAAAAAGTGAAAAATTATAATACATACAATACCCTGTAATCTTAAAGATTACTGTATGAAATTATTTTGCATCCCTTTTGTCCCCAGTGCTTTGTCCAGTGCCCTGCATGCAGTTTTATATTATATATACTGTTCTTTCTGCCTGGAAACTGGAGATTGTCCATAGCAACCAAAAATTGTCCCTTTACATCAAAAGTGGTTTTAGACCAGCTAGAAAACAGCGATAATAAAATAGAACACTTGCAGAATTGAGCGATAGTGAATCGTGGGAAAATTCATTTTATTATTATTATATTATTATAATTATTTATATATATTATAATTTATGACTTTGTGTTTCAAACTTTATCATACCCGAGATGTCTACTAGACTCTTGTTTGGACAAATTTAAGGGTGTTATATTGCTAAGAATTACAGGCCTACAATATAAAACGCCAAATTTCTATGCAAAATAATTGTACCGCTTTGAGACGCAAAAATCTGACATAATCATATCGCCAGGGAGGCTAAACTGATGAATAAATTCATTTTTTTTATTTATTTTTTGGATATGTATTATAGCATAAAGTAAAAGCAATTGTCAGTTAAAACGACGTAGTGCCATATCGCAAAAAATAGCCTGGTCATTAAGGGGGTAAATCCTTCCGGGGCTGAAGTGGTTAAGGTGAAAAAACCTTGAGGCTTTAGAACCACTTTAAACTCAAGGCCCAGTAATTTCCAGGCACAGTCACATCTAAGGGTCCTTTCACACGGGGCGGATCAGTTCTGATCCGCCCCGTGGATATCCGTTTGCTCAGCGGGGATCACTCCGTCGATCCCCGCTGAGCAGGCAGATGACAGGTCTGTCTCTGCACACTGTGCAGGGACGGACCTGTCACAGCGCCGCTCTCCCCTATGGGAGATCGGATGACGACGGACCGCAGTGCCCGTCGTCACCCGATCCGATCCGCAAACGGATGGAAAAATAGCTTTTTCCTCCGTTACACTTTTTCGGATCGGAGCGGGTCGGATGTCAGCGGACATGTCACCGCTGACATCCGACGCTCCATAGACCTCTATGGAGCACCCGTTCAGGTCCGCCTGAAAAACTGACAGGCGGGCCTGAACGGGACGTCAATGTGAAAGGACCCTTAAGGATATTCCCTATAATCCAGCATTTTTTTTCATGCTCCTATGGCTCCCCCGTCGCCACCTGCACTGCACATGCTCTGTTTTTAGTGAAGGAGGAAGCCAATAACATCCTCCTTTGTGCTATTGCAGTTGATCGTATGAGAGGCGCATTCGGGGGTGAATCGGGATGCAAGCTCTAGTCTGATGTATAGAAACAGAGTGATATCGGACAAATGGCTTTATACCTACCTTCCAACTGTCTCTGATTTCAAGGGACTGTTCCTCCTCCTGAACAATGTCCCTCTGTCCCTCTTTCCTCCTCATGTGTCCCTCATTTTGGTCTGATCTATATAGTTGTATATAAAATGCACTACTTAGATTTCAAAAAGTGTTTCCCAGTGCTGAACCTTTCATCCAATTTCTAAATTGCTGCATTTGTAAATTCAAAAAACAAATATAAAGGAATAGTAGTGGTAAAAAACCACTGGTGAGCTTAACCAATCTTATTTTGCACAACTCTCCTTTAGGGGGGTGTGATGGTGGGGGGGGGGGGGGTCTGGGGGTGGTTACTGTCCTATGCCTATGCTAATAGGTGTCCCTCATTCCCATTTCAGAAAGTTGGGAGGTAGGCTTTATATTCTGCTAAATTACCAAAATGGACAGACCTTCCAAATTTGGTGGATTCAGAAACACACAGAGAAGGCACTTTAATAATTTGATTGAGGAATTTGTCAAATTTGTTGCTTACTGGCCGATTGTTTCTGACACAAACCATACAACATGGCAACTAAATGTCCACAACCGTCCTTTCTGGATTAACATAAGTAAGCAAATAACCATACCAACGTACTGTAAATCACAGCGGTCCAAAAGTGTGAGAAGGGGGTCTTTTGGTGTCCACGTACATAAAGACCTAAGTAAAATCCAACCCCATCTCCACATCTACATCCTATTGGTTTCAGGAATCAGGATGGGTTCAAGAGATGTGCTTCCAACTTCCTCCAGGGGACCAAGCCAACCCCCCCCCCCCCCCCTCATAAGAACCACCAACAACTGGAGAAGGAGGAGCATTATAGCACTGGATAGGCCCAATTTTCAATTCACCAGCTCTACAAAGACACCCCCCAGCCCACTAAGCCAGCCTTTCCCAACTAAGGTTCCTTCAGAGATTGTTAGAGGTTCCTTGAGTAATGATCACATTTTTGCCACCAACCGCATTCGTATTTTTGTGGGGGGGGGGGGGGGGGAATTCTTCCCAATTGCCACAGATGTAAGGAGCATCCTCCCCAGTGACCATCACACTAATGTACCATTAGCCGTAGATAAAGGGATTATTTGCAGAGGTTATTGTGAAATCATACCACCATACTGTCCTATGTTTCCTTTACATTACCATACCTCCCAACTTTTTGAGATGGGAATGAGGGACACCTATCACAAAAAGTATACAGGAATAGGACACACCTTTTGCCACGCCTTCTTAAAGGAGAATTGTACACAAAAACAAGATTGGATAAACCCACAAATGTTTTTTTTACCACTAATATTCCTTTATATTGGCTTTTGGAATTTACAAATGCAGCAATTTCGAAATTGGATGAAGGATTTAGCGCTGAGAAACACTTTTTGATAGATAAAAAGTGCATTGTATATACATCTATATAGATCAGACCGGAATGAGGGACAGAAAGGCATTGCTCCAAATCAGGGACAGTCCCTCGAAATCAGGGACAGTTGGGAGCTATGCATTACATGAAGGTGGGCAGATAGGACATCTTCCTTCTCCAGCTAACCTTTCTGGAATGCCCTTCCAGCCAACATTATCATTCCAACCCCTGTGGCTCCACCCTACCTCAAACTGCCAATCAGGTATTGGTTATATATTTTTGTTTAACCCTTTAAAGTCCACATTTTAAAATGAGTTAGCGTGACTCAACAGTGGAGCAGAATGTTAAAGGGTTAAAAGAGTGGTGGTGGGTTAGAACCATCTGGTATTTTTTGATGTCCATGAACCCATCCGTGGATTTGCCTTCTCTATTTGTCCTGGTGAAAACTGTCACTGGGTCTGAAAGAGAAGGAACAACCAAAATTGTGAGTTGTTACCAGAAATGAAAAGGAGAGTAAGGGCCGGTTCACACAGCGAGGCGATGCGAGGCGACACGGCTCGCCTCGCCTCGCTCCCGCAAGTCGCCCCCGTTCTGTACAATGGAACCGTTCTGAGAGGAGCGACTCGAGTCGCTCCGACTCAGAAAAAAGGTTCCTGTACTACTTCTGGGCGACTTCGGGGGCGACTTGCATTGACTTCTATACAGAAGTCCTCTGCAAGTCGCCGCTGAGGTCCCCGCAGGTCTCCGACTTGCCTCGCCGCGCCTCGCTGTGTGAACCGGCCCTAAATCTTCCAGTGGCAACGCTTGTTACAATGATACACACAGTATCTAAACAGGCATTTCCCTCACTTTGGAGAGACTTCTTCTCCTTCCCTGCAGGGCTGGAATTTAAGGGAAATCTCCCTTAGGCCCCTTTCACACTGGGACGTTTTTAAAAATAGCACCTGTATAGCGCCTGAAAAAAATCTGGCCCCTTTCACTCCAGTGTGAAAGCCGGAGGGCATTTACACTGGAGCGGTGCCCTAGCAGGACGGTGAAAAAAGTCCTGCTAGCCGCATCTTTGGAGCGGTGAAGGAGAGGTGTCTTCACCGCTCCTAAACCGCTTCTACCCATTGAAATCAATGGGGCAGCGCCCTTTTTCGGCTGCTAGCGGGGGTTAAAACTGCCCCGCTAGCGACCACATACCGCTGCTAAAACGACGGTAAAGTGGCGCTAAAAATAGCGCCGCTTTACCGCCGACGCCGCTCCCGCCCCAGTGTGAAAGGGGCCTTATGGTACACAGATGGCAAAGAGTTTTAGTCTGGCCTCAACTTTTGCATTTTTTTAAATACAGGAAAATATTTGTGATTTTCAGTTGAATGAATTCGATTTATTTTTTGGAACAAAAATAGAGAGAAACTAGCATTTCTCTTCAACTGACCAACAGTGACATCTGCTGGCCAGTCTCTGTACTGTATATGACAGATCTTTAAAGGAACAAACCATAATGATATTGTATAGGCATTCCTCCCAACTTTTTGAGATGGGACCGAGGGGCACCTAATAGCAAAACAAGTATGTTGGCATAGGACACACACCCCTGCCAGGCCCCATTAAAGGAGAACTATTTTTAAATAGTTAAACCCACAAGTGTTTTTTGTTTTGTTTTGTTTTTTTACCACTACTATTCCTTTATACTGGCTTTTAAAATTTATAAATGCAGCAATTTAGAAGTTTGATAAATGGTTTAGCACTGGGAAACACTTTTTCAACCACTTCCATATCGGGTCAATTCTGGCATTCCTCTCCTACATGTAAAAATCATAATTGTTCTGCTGGAAAATGACTTAGAATCCCCAAACATTATATATATATATTTTTAGCAGAGACCCTAGGGAATAAAATGGCAGTCATTGTAATATTTTGTCATGTGGTATTTGCGCAGAAATTTTTAAAGACACAATTTTTGGGGGGAAAAAAAACACTTTCATGAATTAAAAATAAACAACAAAACACTAAAGTTAGCCCAATTTTTTTGTATACTGTGAAAGATGATGTTACGCCGAATAAATAGATCCCAAACATGTCACAAGTTAAAATTGCGCACACTCGTGGAATGGCGCCCAACTTCGGTACCTAAAAATCGCCATAGGTGACGCTTTAAAAATGTTTACAGGTTACATGTTTAGGGTTACAGAGGAGATCTTGTGCGAAAATTATTCCTCTTGCTCTAACATTTGCAGCGATACCTTACATGTGTGGTTTGAATGCTGTTTACATATGCAGGAGCGACCTATGTATAGGGTTTGCTTCTGCGCGCGAGCATGTGGGGTCTTTCTTTTAACCACTTGCTTACTGGGCACTTAAACACCTCTCCTGCCCCAACCAATTTTCAGCTTTCAGTGCTCTCACACTTTGAATGACAATTACTCAGTCATGCAACACTGTACCCAAATGAATTTTTTGTCCTTTTTTTCACACAAATAGAGCTTTCTTTTGGTGGTATTTGATCACCTCTGGGGTTTTTATTTTTTGTGCTATAAATGAAAAAAAAAACGAAAATTTTGAAAAAAAAAACGCATATTTCTTTGTTTCTGTGACATAATTATGCAAATTATACATTTTTCTTCATTAATTTTGGCCACAATTTATACTGCTACATATCTTTGGTAAAAATAACCCAAATTAGTGGATATTATTTGGTCTTTGTGAAAGTTAGAGAGTCTACAAGCTGTGGTGCGAATCATACAAAATTGATCACATCTGATGTACTGGTGGCCAATCTCATTTCTTGTGACCCGAACAAGTCAGGAAAGTACAAATACCCCCCAAATGACCCCTTTTTGGAAAGTAGACATTCCAAGGTATTTAGTAAGAGGCATGGTGAGCTTTTTGATGTTGTCATTTTTTTCCCACAATTCTTTGCAAAATTAAGATTTTTTATTTTTTTTATAATTTTTTCCACAAAATTGTCATTGTAATAGATTATTTTTCTCACATGGCATGTGTATACCACAAATGACACCCCCAAAAAAATTCTGCTACTCCTCCTGAGTATTACAATACCACGTGTGGGACTTTTTCACAGCCTGGCCACATAGAGAGGCCCAACATGCAGGGAGCGCCATCACGTGTTCTAAGAGCATAAATTACACATCTAACTTGTTGATTACCTATTACACTTTTGAAGGCCCTGGAGCACCAGGACAATGACACGTGACACTGATGACAGATGGCACTGATACGTGGCAATGGTGACACTTATACGTGGCACTGATGACATGTGGCACTGATGACAGATGGCACTAATATGTGGCACTGATGACAGATGGCACTTATACGTGGCACTGATGACAGATGGCACTAATACGTGGCACCGATGACAGATGGCACTAATACGTGGCATTGATGACACGTGACACTGACAACAGATGGCACGTGACACTGACAGGTGGCACTGATACATGGCACTGATGACAGATGGCACTAATATGTTGCACTGATGACAGATGGCACTGATGACAGATGGCACTTATACGTGGCACTGATGACAGATGGCACTGGGGACAAATGTCACTGACAACAGGTGGCACTGGGGACAGATAGCACTAACAGGTGGCACTGGGGACAGATAGCACTAGCAGGTGGCACTGGGGACAGGTAGCACTGGGGAGGATGGCACTGGGGAGGATGGCACTGGGTGAGGATGGCACTGGGGTGGATGGCACTGGGGTGGATGGCACTGGGGAGGATGGTACTGGGGCGGATGGAACTGGGGGAGGATGGCACTGGGGGAGGATGGCACTGGGGGAGGATGGCACTGGGGGCAGATGGCACTTTTTTTTTTTCACTTACAGCCGCTGCAGCCGTTCATCTCTCCCTTCTCACACACTGTCTGTGTGAGAAGCGAGAGCGGCGCTGAGAGATGATCTCATATGTTTACATATGAGATCATCTCTCATTGGATAGGCCGAAAGACGGCTTCAGAGCAGACGCCATCTGCCGGGAGGCCGTCTCTGGACGTCCTCCTGTTTACTTCCGCAATGCACGCTCCCAGGAGCGCGCATCGGGGAAGTTCTGTGCTGGCCGTGTCCCTCAGACACAGCCAGTCACAGATCACTGTAATCGGCCAATCACAGCGGCCGTTTACAGCGATCTGTGACTGGCTGTGTCCGAGGAACACGGCCAGCATAGAACTTCCCTGATGCGCGCTCCCGGGAGCGCGCATTGCGGAAGTAAACAGGAGGACGTCCAGGGACGGCCTCCCGGCAGATGGCGTCCACTCTGAAGCCGTCTTTCGGCTATAGGGCGGGCGTGAAGCGGTTAAAAGAAATAATAATTATTGTTTACATTTTTGATATTTTTTATGTTTACACTTTCACTTTAATTTTTATTTTATTTTTTATCACTTTTATTTCTATTAAAAGGAATGTAAACATCCCTTGTAATCACTTGTAATAGGAATAGGATATGACAGATCCTCTTTACAGAGAGATCTGGGGTCTATAAGTCCCCAGATCTCTCTGTAGCGGCCATAACCCTTTGCACAGCGGCCTTGACTTATTGGGCTTACCGGTTACCTCCGCTTGGCTTGTTCTTCCACGTCTAGGGGTTCCCAGGGTTGATACCCAACAACTTTGGACGCTGACACCAATAAAGTCCTTTTGAAAGGTTTTATTTTGCAGGGGTAACATCCAACAACACAGTCTTGTATAGGAACAGAGGGCAAGGGTGAAGAACTCAGGCACCTTGAACTGCAGACATAACAAAGTCTCTAATACCACCCAGAGAGTAGCCACTCACAACTGGGCGCTTCAAAGCTGAACAGATCTCTAACCAGAGATCATGGCAATCAGCACGTTGATTCAGAACTTGTAAAATCCTCTGACCTTGAACAAGTTGTAACTGAAAGTGAACAGGAACCTTTTTCCTCAGTACCTGGAACGTTCTCTGTCTCCTTGATAGTACTGGAAAAAGTGTGGATTTGTCAATGTCCTTCCCAACTCAGTAACCAGGCACTTCTCAGGATGCCACTTGTCGGCCCTCCTCCGAAGAGTCCTCCCCCGGTCACTTTCACGAGCTGCTTCTCCAAGCCGAGAGCACACCCGGACACCTTGAATCCTCCTTCAGTTACTGTGCCTCGGACCAGCCGGGTTCCGAGACTCGGGAACAGACGGATCCCTACCCCAGACCAGTCGGGTTTATTGGGGGTAACCGACAGAAGCATGTTGCGGGATGTCGTGACCGGGACCCCTCGCGGGACTACCCCGGTCTTGAAAACAAAACCAGACCACACGGGCCTCACAAACTCCTACTGAACACGTGACCTCAGCATCTTAAGTACCCTTTCCCAGACTCCTCAGCGGGGCCCGGCACACCCACTGACTGGTTCTGAGGAAGCTGATACTCAAAACGTCCAACCAGGCCTGGTTCTGGCTTGTCATGTGCACCTCACTGTACACATGACCAAGCAGAACTCACACAGCCCAGCCAAACTGATGTCAAAGTTAACCTACATAATTAACCCTCAGAACTCCACTACTGTTCTGAGGCAAAAAACTAAATTTACACACGAATGACACTTTGTCAAAAATGTCATCCGCTACATCTCCTACGCTGGAAAGCCTGTGATCAAAAAAAATAAAATAAAATCAATCAGGCTGGTCAGTACAAGACTTAATTTACATCTGACGGCACCTGAATGATGTCATGACGTCACTTCCGGCCTCTGAGGGTCATAGAGATGGACCATCTGGTCTGCAGTCAGCTCTATGGTAAGCCACCATTCCCGGTGTCCCATCATATAAGGTCCCCCATCAGATAGTGTCCGCTGTGTACTGCGCATGCGCAGTACACAGCAACACAGATTCCGAAAATATCTGAGGATGAACGGTGCCTGCGCCGTGAGTCCAGGTTCTAGCCCCACCATCCAAGTCGACATAGAGTAGGAATAAAAAAGAGCCGAGCGCAGCGAGGCCGAGCTCGAAGTGTGGCGAGCGAAGCTCGCCCGCGAGGGGCCCTCTAATTTTCACAACCCTATGTCCGCTTGGATGGTGGGGCTACCATCTCCACTCATGGCGCAAGCGCCGTTCAGCTTTGGAGATTTTACGAAGCTTTTTCTGCCCCGTACTGCGCATGCGCAGTACGGGGCGGACACCATATGATGGCAGAACACTATCTGCCAGAGCACCGGCAGTTTCATTCTCTGGCTCACTGATTGCACATGCGAGCTGGGAGTAACACCGGAGGGCGGTGGAAGGAAGGGGTCATCCCATCCCACTGCCGGTAAAAGCAATCCAGAAGCTAAACAGCTGCTGTGAGGGTTTTTATTTTGCAGGGAATCGCTGGCTGAAAAAAACAATATCATAATGATGCCTGCAGCTGCAAGCATATTTCAGATATCTGCACTCAAATTCCAGGACATCATATGATGGTTCATAGCGCATTTTATATACAACTATAGAGATCAGACCAAAATGAGGGACAAATGAGGAGGAAAGAGGAACAGAGGGACATTGTTCCAAATCAAGGACAGTTGGGAGCTACTGTATGGGGACCATAAAATCATTTATTTAAAACTGAATTTAACTTGGTATCAGGTTTTTGCAGTCCTTGTATAAACGGTCTGGAGAGAGAAGAAGCAGGGTTATGTAGCCATGTGCGGGTTGCATGCCAACCTTGTGCTCTGTGGTTGAAATGTGGGGAAGAACTTCAGATTTTTAATCTTTAACTGCCCGACCAGACTGTGTACATTCAGCCCTTCTGGGTACCCTACCATGGGGTGAAGACGTGCTGAGGACATTCGATATGGCTCTGAGCCTGTCCTAATCAGCATACCTGCAGCGGTCTGCTCCAAAATTCACTGGTTCTGGGACCATACCCCAATGCCGCCCAGCATGCATTGGTTTCAAAAAGATTCTTCCATGTACATAATCAGGAGTAGAGGGAAGTTCATGCCAATGATGGCTTTGGGCATTTGCATTAGTAAAGCATCATTAAACACAAAATGTTAAGGCCTCATGCACATTGGGAATTTTTACAGGTGCTGTTTTTGGCGTAAGGCATTTTTTTCTACAGCCAGTAAAGTCCCCAGCATGTTATCCCATGTGCCCATGCACACATAGGCTGCTATCAGCGTTTTTTTGGCAGTGATGTTTTCAGGCTGGAAAAAAAGAACCAAGACCTACTGCATTTGAAGCAGAGGTTTTCAGCTGTAAAACACAGTATAACGTGGCAAAACTTCGCTATCCAGAGTTTTTTAGCCTCCACCTTTTGTGGGAGTATAGCTTTGCTAAAAAATGCTTAAAAAAAAACACATGCCAAAACGTTGGGCGAATTCTAAAAAAAAAAAAAAAAAAAAAAAAAGATTTAGGCGCCATTTTGGATGAAGAGTATCTGCCAGGAGGAAGTGAAGCATCTCTTCTCGTGACCAGCCAGTGCATGGCCAAGAAATATGATGCAGATGCACAGACATGAGATCAGGAGGTGCATGCTGGGTAGCCAGCTGCACCAAATTGCAGAAAGAAAGACAAGAGGGCTTCAGATGGCCAAAACAGCGATGGACCCTGCCTGCTTCCGAGATCAGGTTCGTTTTTCATGATTATAAACAAAACAAGAAGGACCACATTACTGACAGTATCCAAATGTAACATAGTTACATAGTACGTAAGGTTGAAAAATACATAAGTCCATCCAGTTCAACCTGTGGTGTGTGCATGTGTTTATGTTAATAGTAAATCGTATACCCCTGCATGATGTGATCGCTAAGATTAGTATCTAATATTTTTTTTAAACTATTGACACTCCCTGCTGTTACCACTGCTTGTGGAAGAGAATTCCACATCCTTACTACTCTGACAGTAAAGAACCCCCTACACAGATTAAGGTTAAACAGCTCCTCTTCCAATTTCAGTGACTGGCCGCGTGTCTTATTAAATTCTCTTTCACAGAAAAGTTTTTTTCCCCCATGCTAGGGTCACCAGTAGGGATGAGCTTCGTGTTCGAGTCGAACATACGTTCGACTCGAACATTGGCTGTTCGTCCGTTCGGCGAAGTCCGAACATTTTGGTCCGTTCGCGCCAAATTCGTGTGGCGCTCACGGCCCACAATGCACTGCGATGGCGCAGTGCATTGCTGGCTCATGATTGGCTAAGCATGCACTGTGACCCCGCATGCTTGGCCAATCACAGCGCCAGCAGCGAGGAGAGCCACGATTGGCCACAGGCAGGATGCCTGTGGCCAATCATAGCTCAGGCTGTGTAGTGCACGCTCCACACTATATAAGGCCGCCAGCGCGGCGGCCTTGTGTAGTGTGTTGGCGTCTGAAGCAGTGGGTGTTCTGTGTACCTTCAACACAGTACACACCGATCGTTTTCGGCCGATTTTCGATCTTGCTGTTGTGTAGTGGTTATTGTCTGCGTGCCCTGACCGCAGTATACACCGCTATGCTCACCTCACCTATATAGCTAGTGATCTATCTTTAATAATAGAGCTTGCAGTCAGTAGTGTTAGGAGATAGTGCGTGCTGTCTGCGTGCTCTGTACCCAGTACATACCGCTATATCCACCTACATAGCTGTTCTCTATTTGAGCCCACTTGCCATCTGCAGGAGTTATTGGAAGTTGTGTGTGCTTCCAGCACAGCACAGTATACATCTGTATATACCCCTTTATCTCTGGTGTTCTATAATAAAGGCATCTGCAGGAGTTAGTGGGTGTTCTGTGTACCTTCAACACAGTACACACCGATCGTTTTCGGACAATTTTCGATCTTGCTGTTGTGTAGTGGTTGTTGTCTGCGTGCCCTGACAGCAGTATACACCGCTATATTCACCTCACCTATATAGCTAGTGATTTATCTTTTATAATAGAGCTTGCAGTCAGTAGTGTTAGGAGATAGTGTGTGCTGTCTGCGTGCTCTGTACCCAGTACATACCGCTATATCCACCTACATAGCTCTTCTCTATTTGAGCCCACTTGCCATCTGCAGGAGTTATTGGAAGTTGTGTGTGCCTCCAGCACAGCACAGTATACATCTGTATATACCCCTTTATCTCTGGTGTTCTATAATAAAGGCATCTGCAGGAGTTAGTGGGTGTTGTGTGCCTCTAGCACAATATACACTACCCAACTGCTTTTTTACCCAACTCCCTTCAGGCCATTACCATGTCTGGAAGGCCAGCAAGGAGAGGCAGACAGGCACGAGCCGATAAAAGAGGGCAAGCAGGCTCTGTGTCTAGAGACAACAGTGCTGGTCGTGCGGTGCATTGTCATCAGCACGTGGCCATGGGACACGCTTGTCCTTCTTTTCGGCAGCTGGACATGTTGAACCGCAACATGCCAACGACTTGGTAGAGTGGATGACCAAGCCCTCTTCATCTTCCTCATCCTCTCTCACCCAGTCTCAGGGTACTAGCAAAGCAGCTGCCAACGCATCGTCTTCCCTCCTCTCAATGTCATCATCAGTGACTCCTTCCCTAGACCCACCACGTCCTCCTGAGGAGTCTCCTGAACTCTTTGAGCACAGTGTTGGGTACATGCTCCAGGAGGATGCCCAGTGTTTTGTGGGCTCTGATGATGACACTCAGCTAGAGGAAGGCAGTAGCGTGAGCGCAGAGAGAGGGGATGCTCAAGAAGGACAGCAATCTGGCAGTCATGTTCCACAAGCTGCAGCATACTGCCAGGTTTGCTACAACGATGAAGAGGGAGGGGATGATGAGGGCACTGACTCCACGTGGGTGCCTGGAAGGAGAGAGGAGGAGGAGGAGGAGGCACATGTCCAACGAGGCAGGATGCCCTCCGGGGGCCAGCTTAGGGGCAGCACACCGACTGAATCACACCGCAGAGCTCCGCCTGTGCAGAGCGCTGCCTCTGCGCGTTATTCTAAAAGTTCTTTGGTGTGGGCCTTTTTTGAGATGAGTGCATCAGATCGCACCGCTGCTATTTGCAACATATGT
The DNA here is from genome assembly GCF_037356315.1 of Lithobates pipiens. Lineage (NCBI taxonomy): Eukaryota > Metazoa > Chordata > Amphibia > Anura > Ranidae > Lithobates > Lithobates pipiens. The sequence continues at coordinate 482,610,487 of NW_027507718.1, forward strand.
CTCAAGCGTATCTCACGTGGCCAAAACATCAGCCGCTTGGGCACCACATGCTTGACCAGACATATGTTGACCTGCCATGCAGCTCGTTGGCAAGTGTACCTCAAAGACCCACACCAAAGAACAAAGCGGACCTCTCCTTGCTCCTCATCAGCTGGCATCTCCAACCCCACTAGACCTTCAGTCCTCTCTGAAACCTGCTCTGAGAGGAATGAAGGTGTAGAATTAGGTGTGTCACAGCCAAGTGCTTCCGGGAACTCTGGTAGCGGTACACCCACGTCCGATTATAGCAGGCAAATGTCCCTGCCCCAGCTGCTGGACCGGCGAAAGAAGTTCACTCCCAGCCATCCACATGCCCAGCGGTTGAATGCTAGCTTGGCTAAATTGCTAGCACTTCAACTAATGCTTTTTCAGTTGGTAGACTCGGGCCCCCTTCCGTGAGTTTGTACAATGTGCGGTTCCTCAGTGGCAGGTCCCCAAACGCCACTTTTTCTCACTGAAGGCGATTCCGGCTCTCTACCGTCATGTGGAAGGCAATGTCCTTGCCTCGCTGGACAGGGCGGTCAGCGGTAAGGTGCATATTACCGCTGACTCATGGTCCAGCAGGCATGGACAGGGACGTTACCTGTCTTTCACGGCCCATTGGGTCACTCTTCTGGCAGCTGGGAAGGATGCAGGAAAAGGTGCAGTAGTGTTGGAGGTTGTTCCGCCACCACGCCTCCAAAATGCTACTATTGGTTGTGACACACCTCTCTCCTCCACCCCCTCCTCTTCTTCTTCCTCCATGGCCTCTTCCAGTGCTCTGTCCTCAGAACCAGCGGTGCTCCGTAGGCTTTCCAGGGGCTACGCAAGTACGCAGGCAAAACAATGCCATGCTGTGCTTGCGCTGGTTTGTTTGGGGGCCAGGAGCCACACTGGGGCGGATGTTTTGTCAGCTCTGCAGGGGCAGGCTGAGAGGTGGTTGACGCCATGCCAGCTTAAGCCAGGAATGGTGGTTTGCGACAATGGCACCAACCTCCTCTCCGCCCTCCGACAGGGACAACTGACCCATGTGCCCTGTGTAGCTCACGTCCTTAACCTGGTGGTGCAGCGGTTCTTGGGCAGGTACCCCGGCTTACAGGATGTCCTGAAGCAGGCCAGGAAAGTCTGTGTGCATTTCCGCCGATCATTTAATGCCTGTGCTCGGCTGGCTGAGCTCCAAAAGGAGTTGAACCTGCCCAAGAACCGCCTTATATGTGACATGCCCACCAGATGGAACTCAACATTGGCCATGCTGCAGCGGCTGCTAACGCAGCAGAGGGCCATCAATGAGTACCTGTGCGACTACGGCACCAGGACAGGGTCAGGGGAGCTTGGTTTTTTCTCACCACGCCAGTGGGGCATGATCAGGGATGCATGCACTGTCCTGTCACCGTTTGAGGAGGCCACAAGGATGGTGAGCAGTGACAGTGCATGCATCAGTGACACTGTACCTCTTTTCCACCTCTTGGAGCATACGCTGCGTGGAATAATGGACAGGGCACTTGAGGCAGAACAGAGGCAGGAAGAGGAGGACTTCCTTGCCACAAAAGGCCCCCTTTATCCAGACAGTGTTCCTGCTGTGCCACCCATCACACAGGAAGAGGATGAGGAGGAGGAGGAGGAGGATGATTGTGTCAGCATGGAGGTGGAGGCTGGCACTCAGCATCAGCAGCAGCAGCAGCAGTCTTGTAGGGATGATTTACAGTCCCAAGAAACACGTGGACTTGTACGTGGCTGGGAGGAGGTAGCTGCGGATCATGTTGTCCTTAGTGACCCAGAGGACTCCGGACCGAATGCCTCAGCTAACCTACGCTGCATGGCCTCCCTGATCCTGCAAAGCCTGCGGAAGGATCCTCATATTCTTCGGTTCAAGGAGAGGGACCATTACTGGCTGGCCACTCTCCTTGATCCACGGTACAAGGGTAAGGTTGCCGACCTTATCTTGCCATCGCAGAGGGAGCAGAGGATGAGACATCTCCGGGAGGCCTTGCAGAAAGGTCTGTGCAACGCGTTCCCAGAGACTGGGAGGTTACAAACTCCTGGTCCTGGACAACGTGTTGCTGAGGCATCGGTCAGAAGGAGCGGTGGAGAAGGTGGCCGTCTGACTGATGCTTTCAGACAATTTTTTAGTCCGCAGCCCCAAGGTATGATCGGTTCCAGCACCCATCGCCAGCGTCTGATTTACATGGTGCAGGAATACCTAGGGGCAAGGTCAGACTTGGACACATTTCCCACCGAAAATCCTCTGGCTTACTGGGTCTTGAGGATGGATCACTGGCCAGAGCTTGCACAGTATGCAATTGAGCTACTGGCCTGTCCTGCATCCAGCGTTCTTTCGGAACGCACCTTCAGTGCTGCTGGTGGCTTTGTTACCGATCACAGGGTGCGCCTGTCCACCGAATCAGTTGATCGACTGACCTTCATCAAGATGAATCAGTCTTGGATCACCCACAGCTACCAAGCAGCTGAAGCTGATGTAACAGAATAATTTTTTTGGAAATATCACATCCCTTCAAGACTGCCTATGCTGATGCTGAGTGACTGTCCTGTTATGTTGATTGTCTATCCTCTTCCTCCTCCGCTGATATGTTGGAAGAACATTTCTGGTTCTGGTTGATGCCATCAGCCCAATTTTTCTGCCCCTGTTTAACAGGGGCGTTTAAGTACAATTTTTGATGCAATGCTTTGCAGCAGGGCTAATTCCTGCAATCAAACAAGAGTATATGGGAGAGGTTGCAGTGTGGTGGCACCAGCACCAGTGCCTAAGGCCCAATTTTTCTGCCCCTGTTTAACAGGGGCGTTTAATTACAATTTTTGATGCAATGCTTTGCAGCAGGGCTAATTCCTGCAATCAAACTAGAGTATATGGCAGAGGTTGCAGTGTGGTGGCACCAGCACCAGTGCCTAAGGCCCAATTTTTCTGCCCCTGTTTAACAGGGGCGTTTAATTACAATTTTTGATGCAATGGTTTGCAGCAGGGCTAATTCCTGCAATAAAACTAGAGTATATGGCAGAGGTTGCAGTGTGGTGGCACCAGCACCAGTGCCTAAGGCCCAATTTTTCTGCCCCTGTTTAACAGGGGCGTTTAATTACAATTTTTGATGCAATGCTTTGCAGCAGGGCTAATTCCTGCAATCAAACTAGAGTATATGGCAGAGGTTGCAGTGTGGTGGCACCAGCACCAGTGCCTAAGGCCCAATTTTTCTTCCCCTGTTTAACAGGGGCATTTAATTAAAATTTTTGATGCAATGCTTTGCAGCAGGGCTAATTCCTCCAATAAAACTAGAGTATATATGGCAGAGGTTGTAGTGTGGTGGCACCAGCACCAGTGCCTAAGGCCCAATTTTTCTGCCCCTGTTTAACAAAGGCGTTTAATTACAATTTTTGATGCAATGCTTTGCAGCAGGGCTAATTCCTGCAATAAAACTAGAGTATATGGCAGAGGTTGCAGTGTGGTGGCACCAGCACCAGTGCCTAAGGCCCAATTTTTCTGCCCCTGTTTAACAGGGGCGTTTAAGTACAATTTTTGATGCAATGCTTTGCAGCAGGGCTAATTCCTGCAATAAAACTAGAGTATATGGAAGAGGTTGCAGTGTGATGGCACCAGCAGCAGTGCCTAAGGCCAAATTTTTCAGCCCCTGTTTAACAGGGACATGTAATTACAATTCTTGATATAATATTTCACAGGAGGGCCCCTTCCTGTGCCCACCCAGAGTAATGGTGAGGACTTATAGTGTTGTGGCACCAGCACCACAACCACCAAAGGTCAATTTTTCTACCACTGTTCAACAATGGCATGTAATTACAATTCTTGATATAATCGTTCACAGCAGGGCGCTCCAGCGCCCACCAAGAGTTACTTTGAGGGCTTGCAATGTTGTGGCAAAACCAACACCTTGTTCCGCCATTTCTGCAGAGCATATAGGGCAGGCCCCTACTTTCAAACATCCAATTTACAAACATCTCCTACTTGCAAACGCAAGGAGACAACAGCAAGTGAGATGAAAAAAGATGGACGACAAAACAAATTATACAGGGGTGATAACCCTTCCCTATGTTTTCCAAAAAGCTTAAAAATAGTTTTTTTGACTGGAGCTACACTTTAAAAATGTACCAGTTGAAAATTACAAACAGATTCAACTTAACACAACAAACCTACACAGTCCCTGTCTTGTTTGCACCGCCTGTATACTGCTGTTCTGAGTATATAGGGCCTGGGGGCCACACGCATTTCCTTTTTTTAATATGGGTACAGGGTTCCCCTTAATATGCGTACAAGACCCAAATAGGCTGGTAATGGGCAGGGAGGGCTACCCATGCCATTTTTCTCAATGATTTTCAACCATATTGCAGGAACCAGATATAACATTAAAACCGCAAGCAGTTTTAAATGGTGTTATTTCCGTTTAATGTCATTTTGTGCAGGGACTGTTCTAAACATGGGAAACACGTGGCACTTCACAGGCATACTACAGACACCCCCCAGGAACCATATTTAAAGGAATATTTCACTTTTTTTTCACTTTAATCGTCATTAAAATCAGTGCTCCCGCCAAAACGGCCATTTTTAAAAACATTTTAGGCATTGACCCATGTCCCCTGGGGCAGGAGCCAGGTCCCCAAACCCTTTTTAGGACAGTATCTTGCATATTAGCCGTTAAAATTAGCACTTTTCATTTCGAACGTTCGAGTCCCATAGACTTCAATGGGGTTCTAAAGTTCGTTCGAATTTGGGGTCCGTTCGAAAGTTCTGGTGCGAACGGAACCGGGGGGGTGTTTGGCTCATCCCTAGTCACCAGTATGGTATTTGTACATCACTGTCATATCCCCTTTCAAGCGTCTCCTCTCCAGAGAGTTCATTGCTTGTAGTCCCTCTTTTAGCTTTGATGCCCTTCTCTGAAGCCTCTCCAGTTCCAGCACATCCTTTTTAAAAGACTGGTGCCCAGAACTGGACAGCATACTCCAGGTGAGGGCCAGACCAGAGTCTTGTAGAGTGGGAGAATTATCGTTTTATCTCTGGAGTTAATCCCCTTTTAACCACTTGCCGACGCTGCGCGATATATGTCGGCACAATGGCAGCGGTGGGCAAATGGGCGTACCTGTACGTCCCCTTTAATTGGCAGGGTTAGCAGGCGCGCACGTGCCGTGTACACGGTGACCATGCACGTGGGACCGGCAGACTCTATGTCCGCCGGACTCCCGGCGATCGTGTCACGGAGCCTCAGAATGCGGAAGTAAACAAGGCATGTCCCCATTCTGGCTTGTGTCATGACAGAGATCACTGCTCTCTGTCATCGAGAGCAGTGATCGCGGTCATGTGACTAGTAGCCCACCCCGCCCCAGTTAGAATCACTCCCTAGGACACACTTAACCCCTTCATCGCCCCCTAGTGGTTCACTGCCAGTGTCATTTACACAGTAATCAGTGCATTTTTATAGTGACCACTACTCCATACTCATACTTTTAGACCCCATTCACACCTGAGCGTTTTGTAGCTTGAAGCCGGAAGCTACAAAACGACCAATCCGTGACTGCTGCCCCTCTCTGCCAATCCCTTCACTGGCTTCCCCTACCCCATCGTGTAAAATTCAAAATGCTAACCATCACATACAAAGCCATTCACAACATCGCCCCCATCTACATCACCAACCTCATCTGCAGATATCACCCAAATCGTCCCCTCCACTCCTCCCAGGACCTCCTTCTCTCTAGCTCCCTTGTTACCTCCTTCCATGCTCGCCTTCAGAGCTTCTCCAGAGCCTCTCCCATCCTCTGGAACTCCCTGCCCCAGTCTGTCTGATCAGCCCCTACCCTGTCCACCTTTAGGAGATCCCTGAAAACTCATTTATTCAGGGAAGCCTATCCCACACCCACCTAACAACTACTGTCCCTGAGCCACCCCCATCAAATCATTCTCTGCAGCTATTACCTTTTTTGTACCACCACCCCCTCCCTTTAGAATGTAAGCTCTACGAGCAGGGCCCTCCTGTACCTTTTGTATTGAACTGTACTGTAATTGTGTTGTTCCCCCCCCCTATACATTGTTAAGCGCTACGTAAACTGTTGGCGCTATATAAATCATGTATAATAATAAAATAATAATAACAAAAAGTAAAAAGTATTGTGTTTTTTTAAAAATTGTCTCTCTATTTTTGTTTATAGCACAAAAAATAAAACCTGCAGAGGTGATCAAATACTACCAAGAAAGCTCTATTTGTGGGAACAAAGTACGTAAATTTTGTTTGGGTGCAACATCGCACGACCGCGCAATTGTCAGTTAAAGCGACGCAGTGCCAAATCGCGAAAAAGTGCTTTGGTTAGGAAGGGGGTAAAATTTTCCGGGGGCTGAAGCAGTTAATGCATGCCAATATTCTGCTGGCTTTGGTAGCTCCAGCTTGGTATTGCATGCCATTGCTGAGCCTATCATGGGACTAGGACCTCCAGATCTTTTCCTATAATGGATTCTCCCAGAATCGTTCGTATTTTTAGCACCCAAATGCATTACCTTACATTTTTCAACACTAAACCTCATTTGCCCACCCCAAATGTCAATATAGAGTGAAGGTCTGCTTCAAGTCAGAACTCTTGTTGGGGTCAGTGACTCGACTTTCTGAAGGAAAGATAAAGACAACAGTAACATTGATATAATTGATGTTTCATGTCATATTTAGTGTATAAACTCTACACTGTGTGAACAGGTTCTAATGCCTGGTACACATCATGAGATTATCGGACGAATGATCATCCGTTTTTTTTTTTGCATGCTAATCTCTTATGAAAAAGAGTTTACTAAAGTTATAAAAATTCTGTAATGTGTTGTGTATTTGTATCATATTTTCATATGACACCTGTATTTATTAAACGAAAATGCATTAAAATGGACAGGCCAGGACAGACATGGAATGGAAGGACAACCACACTCTCTTGTACCACTAGGGGGCACTCGACCCAATGGCTGGTCTATCATAGAGAATAGTACAGAGCTGTGAAAACGAATGGAAGCGTTTGGTGCAACAAGTGCCCTACAGGTATGGGAAGAGCAAAAATGCATATATTTAAAAGCAGATCATTTGTAATTATGGAATGGTGTTCATGGACTGCACAGTTTATTTCTTTTTAGGTGAATTAACAGGTTTCTGAAAACAGGTTAAAGGAAACGTGTACTGTAGGCTGTAGCCTATCATTGCTGAACCCCTTCTGTAAATGCCAGTTCCCTGACTGTCACAACCTTCTGTACCTTCTGGGAGCAAGGACGCAGATCAAGAAAGTCAGAGTAAAGTTGATCTGTATAATTGTTGCTGATCAATTCCTCCAACAATACTAAATCAATTAAATGAGCATGATGAGCTATGATTAAGCGCCATTAATAGTGCGAAACGCGTCAGTTATCATCTGTAACCTGTGTTGCTCAATTAATGTATGGACTAAGTCTTGTCAATAAAGGCATTATTGGAGTGCGGCCATTCTCTTCTCACTTTTTGCCATTAACTTTGCCAAGCCGCCACCCTTCATCTCCTAAATACAGGGACGGTGTGAATACAAGTTACCACCTGGAGTGTTAACTGTTCTAATCGATATAATTGTTGTGGATCAATTCCTCCATCAATATCAAAGCAACTAAATGAGCAAGATAGCCAAGGAACTTCTGCTGCATCAAGAATGTAAAGCTGACAAACATTATTTTTACATCATTTAAAAAAAAACACATAACTTGCTTCCTTTTCTTTCTTTTTCTTTATTTCTTTTTTTCTTTCTTCCCTTCCTTTTTTCACTCTCTATCGCTCTTCTTTCTGTGTTTTTTTTTTCTTTCTTCTCTCTCCCTCTCTCTCCTCTTTCTTTCACTCTTTCTTTCCTTCTTTCTTTCTTTCTTTCTTTCTTTCTTTCCTTCTTTCTTTCTTTCTTTCTTTCTTTCTTTCTTTCTTTCTTTCCTTCATTCCTTCTTTCCCTCATTCTTTCTCTCCTTCCTTCTTTCTTTCCTTCTTTCTCTTCTTTCTCTCCTTCTTCTCCTTATTTCTCTCTCCTATAGTGTGCATCCAATAGAGGGCAGTACAATCATGATGTGTGCACTGACCCATTCTAAAACCAGTAAGTTTATGATGTGATCAGCCTAAAGAAACCCAAACTGCACTCCACCAAAACCCTTTAATCTGCAGCACTCACTTTCTAAATCTATAGGCATCTACAGTAAAAAAGTATTCATACCCACTGAAATTTTCCACATTTTGTCATGTTACAACCAAAAACATGAATGTATTCTATTGGGATTTTATGTGATAAACCAACACAAAGTGGCACATAATTGTGAAGTGGAAGGAAAATGATATATGGTTTTCAACATTTTTTACAAATAAATATCTGAAAAGTGTGGCATGCATTTGTATTCAGCCCCCTTTACTCTGATCCCCCTAACTTAAATCTAGTGTAACCAATCGCCTTCAGTAGTCACCTAATTAGTAAATAGAGTCCACCTGAATGTAATTTAATCTCAGTGTAAAAACAGCTGATCTGTGAGGTCCTCAGAGGTTTGTTAGAGAACCTTAGTGAACAAAGAGCATTATGAAGGCCAAAGAACACACCAGACAGGTCAGGAATAACGTTGTGGAGAAGATTAAAGTAGGGTTAGGTTATAAAAAAAATCTCAAACTTTGAACATCTCACAGAGATTGTTCCATCCATCATCCAAAAATGGAAAGAGTATGGCACAACTTCAAACTTACCAAGACATTGCCGTCCACCTTAACTGACAGGCCGGCCAAGGACAGCATTATTTAGAGAAGCAGCCCATGGTAACTCTGGAGGAGCTGCAGAGATCCACAGCTCAGGTGGGAGAATCTGTCCACAGGACAACTATTAGTCATGCACTCCACAAATTTGACCTTTATGGAAGAGTGGAAGAAGGTTCACTGGTTAGGTGAGACCAAAATTGAACTTTTTAAAGAAAAACACTATGTGTGGCTGAAAACTAACATTGCACATCACCCTGAACATACCATCCCCACATCATGTTGTGGGGATGCTTTTATTCAGCGTGGACAGGGAAGCTGGTCAGAGTTGATGGGAAGTTGGATGGAGCCAAATACAGGACAATCTTACAAGAAACTGGGGTGCAGGTTCACCTTCCAACAGGACAACGACCCTAAACATACAGCCAGAGCTACAATTGAATGGTATCGATCAAAGCATACTAATGTGTTAGAATGGCCCAGTCAAAGTCCAGACATAAATCCAATTGAGTATCTGTGACAAGACTTGAAAATTGCTGTTCACAGATGCTCTCCATCCAATCTGACAGAGCTTGAGCTATTTTGCAAAGAAGAATGGGCAAAAATGTCACTCTCTAGATGTGCCAAGCTGGTAGAGACATCCCCAAAAAGACTTGCAGCTGTAATTGCATTGGTGGTTCTACAAAGTATTGATTCAGGGGGGGCTGAATACAAATGCAGGCCACACTTTTCACATATTTCGTTGTAAAACATTTTGAAAACCATTTATTGTTTTCCTGTCACTTCACAATTATGTGCCACTTTGTGTTGGTTTATCACATAAATTCCCAATAAACTACATTTATGTTTTTCATTGCAATAAGTTTTTATTAAAATTTTTGTGAGTTAACAAAGATATACCTACATACATAGTATTGCAACATTCCGGTTTACAGTATAGAGTAGAAGCATATGATGACTAACGTGGGATATAGAAAGCAAAGAAAGATACAAAAAGAACAAAACCGCATCACACCTGGGTCACCAGTACAGTAGTCAGGGGGTAACATGGATTACCTGTGTATCCAGTAGGTTCCCCATTATGAAGAGGAGACCCTCCCTTTGGCACCCCTAGTGGGTACTCACTGTGCCTAGAGAGGGAAAACCTCCACCTTCCCCTGGTTCGGTAATCAAATCTGGTGAAGCCAGTTGCGCTGCCTAAGCATATGAATAATACGTCATGTAGGCAATTGAGAGAGAATGATGGATGATTAACATAAGAGAGTTTTAGAGAGTAAAGAATAAAACAAAGATAGAATTGATAAAGGATAAATAGAACAAAGGAAATAATAAAGTGATAAAATAAAAATAACACATTTTGCTATATGTCCTTTCACAGGTCTAGGTTATTATAAAGCAATAATCATATCAGTTTAGTATTAGTAAACCAGTCAGTCCACCTTTTCCAACTTTCCCTGGCCGCAACAAGCCTGCCCTGGGTTGACGCAAACAGGGTTTCATACATGGCATGCGTGTCAGTAATCCTGATGATTTCTCCTAACGTTGGTGCGTTATGATCTTTCCAGTGGCGCATTAGAGCCAGTTTAGTACTCAACATAATATGGGAAACAATCATTCTGGCGGGTTTGGGTATTTGGTCTACGTTTAGAAATAAGATGGCCAGTGCCGGGTCAGCGGGGATGTGAATCTGCGCTATTTGTGAGCATAAGTGGAATACTTTGTTCCAAAGTGTTTGTATTTTAGGACATTCCCAGAGGATATGGTACAGGGTGCCGGGGTGGTTACATTGCCTCCAACAAAGTGGAGAGGCATTGGGGGCAAATTTGGAAATCCTATATGGAGTAATGTACCAGCGTCGCAGTATTTTTTTGCGTCAATTCCCAAAGGTTGATACATTTAGTGGATGCGTAAGCTGTTCGCAGCGCTGTTTGCCATTGGGCTTCTGTGAATGTCTCCCCTAAATCCCTCTCCCAAGCACTAATATTAGATGTCTTGCGGAATGTCAGTTTGTCATTGAGGGCATTATAGAATAGAGATATTCCTTTCAAGTTAGTAGAGGGTTTGGTGAGATATAAAACAATCTTCCAGGGGAGTTGTATGTCGGAGAGATGGTGTGATTGGAGAAGATGCCTAATTTGGATGTATCTATAATTATCAGAATCTGTCAGCCCATATTCAATTTGTAATGTGCAAAATGTTTTCATTGCTGGTCCTATCATAAGATCCTCAATAAATGTGATACCCTTTTCTTGCCAATGAGATATTTGCAGTTGGGGATGAGTCCACTGAGACTGCTGAGAGGAATTTTTAAAGTAGAAGTAGGGGTGGTAAAAGTTTGTGTAAGGAGTATCCTCCAAGCTCGTAAAGATGCTACGATAGAGGGGGCCAAGGCTGTGACGCGGGATGTGTTGGCTACGTGTGTCAGTAAATAATTGTATAAGCTAGTGTTGGGGATTTGGCATTCTTCAAGTTCCTGCCATCTCGTTTGGGGCGAATCTGGGAACCACGTCCTCAGCTGCGCTAGTATGGAGGCAATGTAATAGTCATAGATCAGTACATTTCACCTGGCTTTTTTCCCTTTCCACAAAAATTTGTTTATCGCAGCTTGTACCTCAGTAAAGTATTTAGTGGGGATGGGGATAGGAAGGGACCTGAATAAGTAGAGTAGTTGGGGTAAAATTATCATCTTTATCGCTGCTAACCTACCGGACCAGATAAGTTCTGTTTTGTCAAGGGCTTGCAGCTTGGAAGGTAGGGATTTAAGAAAGGGAATGTAGTTGTTGGTGTATAGGTCGCCAGTGGTGGGGGTCAAGGTGATTCCCAGGTATTCTATGCCCTTCTCACTCCATGTATAGGGAAACCGTGCACTAATTCTCGACTGCATGTCCCTGTCCACACCCAATCCCAAGAAATAAGATTTGTTCTCGTTAACTTTATAATAAGACAGCGTACCAAATAGTCTCAGAGTGTCATGAACCGAAGCCAAGGAATTTTCAGGATCTGTAAGCATCAAAATAATGTCATCTGCGAACAGGCTGATCGTGTGTTCCGATGAATGAGTCTTAAACCCAGCAATATTGGGGTGGGATCGTATATATTCCGCCAGGGGTTCTAATATTAGATTAAAAATTAGTGGGGAGAGTGGACACCCCTGGCGCGTCCCATTCGATATTGGGAAGGGAGTAGAGAGTATACCCGAAGTATATACCTTAGCTGAAGGGTTTGAGTATAAAGCCATTATAGCCGATAGGATCATACCGGAGAATCCAAATTTGGTTAGGACTGCATTCATATACCCCCAGTGGACCCTGTCGAAGGCCCCAATGCAAGGAGCAGAGAAGGCCCCCGTCCAGCGCCAGCCAGATGGATGATATTTGTCAATCTCCTCATGGCATCTGAGGTCTGACGCCCCTTTGTAAACCCAGTTTGGTCGCGGTGTATTAAACAGGGAAGAATAGTTATCAGCCGGTTTGCGATAAGTTTAGCATAGACTTTCACGTCCGTGTTTAGTAAGGATATGGGACGGAAATTGGCCGGTGTGTCTGGAGTTTTTCCTGGCTTCGGCAAAGTCACTACGATAGCGCTCAACATTTCATGTGGGAAGGAGGAGGAAGCGGCGGCAGCATTAAACACTTCTGTCAGACAAGGTAGTAGAAATGATTTAAACACCTTATAGTATTCTCCGGAGAATCCGTCAGGACCAGGAGATTTTGAGCTGGGGAGTGAGTCAATTGTTTTGAGAATTTCTTCTAACGTAAAAGGCGTATTGAGTCGGTCCAGATGATGTGAGGAGACAGTAGGCAAGGATAGCTGTTGTAAAAAGTCATTGATCAGGGAGGGCGTGGGCTGGACAGTGGCAGTATCATCCTTTAAGTTATAAAGGGAACCATAATAGTTACTAAATGCGTTGGCAATGTCTTGTGGATGCAACAGCTTTTGTTTGTTAGTGGGATGAATGATGTAAGGGATTTTTGATTTTAATCTATGACCTTTAAGTTGGTGTGCAAGTAATTTCCCTGCCCTATTGCCCTGTGTGTAATACGTCATCTTTAGCCTTTTTGTCTGTTTTTCAAAAGAGTCCAGTAGAAGGAGTCTCAGGTCATGTCTCAATCTATTGAGCTGTTCAGTCAGAGATTGGGATGTGTCTCGTTTATTTTGAGATTCTAAGTCACGGATCTTGTCAGTAACTTCACGTATCCTCTGCTGCCGCCGCCTCCTCTCCCCAGCTCCCAATTTTATGAAAATTCCCCGAATATATGCCTTATGGGCATTCCAGAGCACAAACTTGTTAGGCATCGAGGGCCCGTTGAGGGAGAAAAATTCCCCCAAATGGTCCTCGATTTGCGACCTATACTCAGGCAATTGCATAAGGTAAGATTTCGCCCTCCAAAGAGGAATGGATTCAAATGTAGAAGAGTTTTTTAACGATAGCGTGATAGACGCGTGGTCTGACCACGTGATGGTGTTGATAGATGCCGATATTGCTTTGGACAATGTGTGTTGGTCGACCAAGAACAAGTCTATTCGTGAGTACGTATAATGAGGGGCAGAAAAATAAGTAAAGTCTCGTTCAGTCGCGTGTAGGCATCTCCATACGTCATAAACATCCTCACTGTGCAATGTACTACCCAGAGATGTGGGTAGGCGTTTAGAGTTGGATGTCGTGTCAATGGACGAATCGGGTACGACATTAAAGTCACCACATAGTACCATCGAGCCTCTACTGCATTTTCGGGCCTTCTTCATAATTTTGTGAAAGAAATAGATTTGCCGGGTGTTAGGAGCGTAGACATTTACAATGGTGTAAGTCGTTTGATTAATATCGCATACCAAAATCAAATAGCGACCCTGTGGATCTGCAATTACCGTATGTAGATTGAAAGCAACAGAGTCCCTGATTGCAATCATGACTCCTTTCGTTTTAGAGGTGGCATTCGCAAAAAAGGTGTGTGGGAATTTCTTATGCTTGCAGACCGGTGCCGCATGTTGACAAAAGTGTGTTTCTTGGGCGCAGAGGATATCTGATCCATTGGATAATGCTTCCTTCCACATGGACTTCCTTTTCATGGGGTGGTTGAGACCCTTGGTATTGATAGATAAAAAGTTAATGGCCATGGGGATGGACGTAGGTTGAGATCAGTGCAGGCTCTGTACACATAAAGAGAAGGCAGAAATTTCCCCCTAGAAGTGTCAGCAGGGGTGAGGTGACCGTTCCGTGGAACGTGTACTCACAGTTAAGCCGAGGTTGAGAACTTTCTGTGGGCTGTGTTTGAAGCTGTTCGTGGAAGCCGCTATCCGTGCGATGAACAAGCATTCTTGAGGTGAGCTGCCGGTTCGTCAAGTGCTGGCAAAACTCCGGAAGTAGAAAAAATAAAGGCAGATTAAGTGAAGGAAAAAAAACAAAGAAAATCCAACTTTTACAAACATAACTGAGAAAACGAAAACCATTATGCATGGTAAGTTTCAACATAGGTCCAAGACAACCCTCAAGAGGGAAGGGGTGGATCGTATGCAACCAAATGTTGCTCAGGTGAATCGGGGTAAAAGTTCAGGCCTAACGGTTGTCCTGCCTCCCCGTCGGGAGGAGAGATGACCCCGTTAACATAAAGTCAAGCATGTGAGCTGGCATTTTGTGGCGTCACTGTTTCCAGTCTGGGCTGGGCAGCCGGCGAGTGGAGGCATTCGCATTATTATCTTTAGCGTCAGGAAGGATCTTCCAGTCCCTTAGCAAGGCAAGACCTTTATCCAAAGAGTCTATGACAAACAAACGTTCCTGGTAAGTAATCGTGATTTTGGTGGGATAACCCCAACGATAGGGGATATGGTGGTTCCGCAGCACTTTTGTGATCGTGTTCAGGTTTCTTCGCTTTTGCAATGTATGCTGGGACAGGTCAGCATAGAACTGCAGGTGTTGGTATTGAGGTGGAAGCTGCTCCTGTTTGCGAACGTATTGCATCAGTTGCTCTTTTGAGTAGTAAAAATGCATACAAAGGATCACATCCCTGGGGATTTTGTCTGGGAGGTAGGCTGGTTTTGGCAGCCGGTGTATCCTATCAATAGACAATTCAATGGCGGAAAGATTGGGTAGAAGAGAGGCAAACAGGTCAGCGGCATAGGAGCGTAATTCGGAGGTTTGGATGGATTCAGGAATACTTCTAATCTTGAGGTTGTTCCTCCTAGACCTGTCTTCGATGTCAGCCAGCTTGTCTCTTACCCAGGTTGATTCCCCTTCCTGCATTTCGTGAGCATCCACCAAGTCATTTATGGTGGAGGCAAATTCCCCCATCTTGCCTTCCAGGTGATCTACTCTGTCTTCCACTTTCCTCACAGCTCCACTAAGCCTGTTCATGCAGCCCATCATGTCAGCCTGGAGCGTGCTTCTCAGTGACACTAGCATGTCCTTCAGTACTGTATCCAGCACTGGCTGATTGGTAGTAGGGTAGTTGGAAATAGAGTCATGGAGCTCCCTGGTGTCATCCTCAGAGTCTGCCGCCGGGCTCAGCGCGGGGCTGCATCCAGAGCCATCTAGCTTTAACTTTGCTTTTGCTGGGCTCCCCGAGGGAGAGGATGCTGATGGGGAGGCCTGGTCGCTATAAGAGTCCAGATTTTTAGGGGATGAGGTATTAGTGGGCAGTTTCAGCTTGTGTTTGGCAGTCAATGAGGATGGACGGTCAGCGCCATCTTGCCTACCGTTATGGCGCGGTTGTAGGAAGAAATCTGTAAGCCGTTGTGGCTTCGACGAGCCTTTTCGCTTGCCCATCATGCTCTCCGGGTGTGCCCCTCTCAAAACGCCAGGTATATGGAGGATAAACGGTGTCCTGTTAGCCGCTTGTCGCCGTTGTATCTACGGGGAAGCAGGAGCTCTGGAATCAGACGTCCATTCGGTTCCGCTGCAGGCCACGCCCTCCCCTACATTTATGTTTTTGATTGTAACATCACAAAATGTGGAAATTTTCAAAGAGTTTGAAAACTTTTTCAAAGCACTGTATATCATCTCTGTCATCACAAATCCAAAACACATATGGTTTATTCTATATTTAAGCCTTGTGCACAAATACCACATTTGTAGCTATGTAGGTTTTTTTGTGATATCTGTACACAGGTGTGTTGTTGTCTAGGGCAGTGGTCATCAACCCAGTCCTCAGGACACACTAAAGCTGGCCATACACCTATAGATTATCTTCAGATTTTCTATGGTTAGATGGAAAAAGTGGGAGATTCCTCCATCCACACAGTTTAGTGAACATGCAGAACTCTGTTGCACTTTTTCCATCTAACCATAGAAAATCTGCAGATAATCTATAGGTGTATGGCCAGCTTTAGAGACCAGGTTTGCAAGATAACTGAAATACATCACAGGTGATATAATTTGCTGCTCAGTGATTGCAGTATTCCAGTCTGCATCTCCCCAAAGTAATACATAAAACCTGGCCTGTTAGTGGGCCCTGAGGACAGGGTTGATGACCACTGCTCTAGGGTATAAGGCACGAAAAAAATTTTCAACACTGAGTGGCACAGTGGTGTAGTGGTTAGTAATTTTGCCTAGCAGTAAAGGGGTCGCTGGTTTGAATCCTCACCATGATACTACAAGCCTGGCGTTTGCATGTTCTCCCTGTGCTTGTGTGGGTTTCCTCCAGGTACTCTGGTTTCCTCCCACACTCCAAAGACATGCTAGTAAGTTAATTGGACCCTGTCTAAATTGGCCCTAGTATGTGAGTAGGGATGAGCCGAACAGCCCCAATTCGGTTCGCATCAGAACTTTCGAACGGACGGCAAATTCGTACGAACGTTAGAACCCCATTGAAGTCTATGGGACTCAAACGTTCGAAATAAAAAGTGCTAATTTTAATGGCTAAAATGCAAGAAACTGTCCTAAAAAGGGTTTGGGGACCTGGCTCCTGCCCCAGGGGACATGGGTCAATGCCTAAAATGTTTATAAAAATGGCCGTTTTGGCGGGAGCACTGATTTTAATGACAATTAAAGTGAAAAAAAAAGTGAAATATTCCTTTAAATATCGTGCCTGGGGGGTGTCTATAGTATGCCTGTAAAGTGCCACGTGTTTCCCGTGTTTAGAACAGTCCCTGCACAAAATGACATTTAACGTCATTTAAAACTGCTTGCAGTTTTAATGTTATATCTGGTTCCGGCAATATGTTTGAAAATCATTGAGAAAAATGGCATGGGTAGCCCCCCTGCCCATTACCAGCCCCTTTGGGTCTTGTACGGATATTAAGGGGAACCCCCGTACCCAGGCCCTATATACTCAAAACAGCAGTATACAGGCGGTGCAAACAAGACAGGGACTGTGTAGGTTTGTTGTGTTAAGTAGAATCTGTTTGTAATTTTGAACTGGTACATTTTTAAAGTGTAGCTCCAGTCAAAAAATCTATTTTTAAGCTTTTTGGAAAACATAGGGAAGGGTTATCACCCCTGTATAATTTGTTTTGCCGTCCGTCTTTTTTCATCTCACTTGCTGTTGTCTCCTTCCGTTTGCAAGTAGGAGACGTTTGTAAGTTGGATGTTTGAAAGTAGGGGCCTGCCCTATATGCTCTGCAGAAATGGCGGAACAAGGTGTTGCCACAACATTGTAAGCCCTCAAAGTGACTCTTGGTGGGCGCTGGAGCGCCCTGCTGTGAATGACTATATCAAGAATTGTAATTACATGCCATTGTTGAACAGTGGTAGAAAAATTTACCTTTGGTGGTTGTGGTTCTGGTGCCACAACACTATAAGTCCTCACAGTTACTCTGGGTGGGCACAGGAATGGGCCCTCCTCTGAAATAGTATATCAAGAATTGTAATTACATGCCTCTGTTAAACAGGGGCTGAAAAATTGGGCATTGGGCTGCTGGCACTGGTGCTGGTGCCACAACACTGCTACCTCTCCCATATACTCTAGTTGTGGTGCAGGAATGAGCCCTGCTGCAAAGCATTGCATCAAAAATTGTGATTAAATGCCCTAGTTAAACAGGGGCAGAAAAATTGGGCTGCTGGCACTGGTGCTGGTGCCACGACACTGCAACCTCTCCCATATACTCTAGTTGTGGTGCAGGAATGAGCCCTGCTGCAAAGCATTGCATCAAAAATTGTAATTAAACGCCCCTGTTAAACAGGGGCAGAAAAATTGGGCTGCTGGAACTGGTGCTGGTGCCACGACACTGCGACCTCTCCCATATACTCTAGTTGTGGTGCAGGAATGAGCCCCGCTGCAAAGCATTGCATCAAAAATTGTAATTAAACGCCCCTGTTAAACAGGGGCAGAAAGATTGGGCTGCTGGCACTGGTGCTGGTGCCACAACACTGCAACCTCTCCCATATACTCTACTAAAGGTGCAGGAATGAGCCCTGCTGCAAAGCATTGCATCAAAAATTGTAATTAAACACCCCTGTTAAACAGGGGCAGAAAAATTGGGCCTTAGGCACTGGTGCTGGTGCCACGACACTGCAACCTCTCCCATATACTCTAGTTGTGGTGCAGGAATGAGCCCTGCTGCAAAGCATTGCATCAAAAATTGTAATTGAACGCCCCTGTTAAACAGGGGCAGAAAAATTGGGCTGGTGGCACTGGTGCTGGTGCCATTACACTGCAACCTCTCCCATATACTCTAGTTGTGGTGCAGGAATGAGCCCTGCTGCAAAGCATTGCATCAAGAATTGTAATTACATGCCATTGTTGAACAGTGGTAGAAAAATGTACCTTTGGTGGTTGTGGTGCTGGTGCCACAACACTATAAGTCCTCACAGTTACTCTGGGTGGGCACAGGAATGGGCCCTCCTCTGAAATAGTATATCAAGAATTGTAATTACATGCCTCTGTTAAACAGGGGCTGAAAAATTGGGAATTGGGCTGCTGGCACTGGTGCTGGTGCCACAACACTGCTACCTCTCCCATATACTCTAGTTGTGGTGCAGGAATGAGCCCTGCTGCAAAGCATTGCATCAAAAATTGTGATTAAACGCCCCAGTTAAACAGGGGCAGAAAAATTGGGCTGCTGGCACTGGTGCTGGTGCCACGACACTGCAACCTCTCCCATATACTCTAGTTGTGGTGCAGGAATGAGCCCTGCTGCAAAGCATTGCATCAAAAATTGTAATTAAACGCCCCTGTTAAACAGGGGCAGAAAAATTGGGCTGCTGGCACTGGTGCTGGTGCCACGACACTGCGACCTCTCCCATATACTCTAGTAGTGGTGCAGGAATGAGCCCCGCTGCAAAGCATTGCATCAAAAATTGTAATTAAACGCCCCTGTTAAACAGGGGCAGAAAGATTGGGCTGCTGGCACTGGTGCTGGTGCCACAACACTGCAACCTCTCCCATATACTCTACTAAAGGTGCAGGAATGAGCCCTGCTGCAAAGCATTGCATCAAAAATTGTAATTAAACACCCCTGTTAAACAGGGGCAGAAAAATTGGGCCTTAGGCACTGGTGCTGGTGCCACGACACTGCAACCTCTCCCATATACTCTAGTTGTGGTGCAGGAATGAGCCCTGCTGCAAAGCATTGCATCAAAAATTGTAGTTGAACGCCCCTGTTAAACAGGGGCAGAAAAATTGGGCTGGTGGCACTGGTGCTGGTGCCATTACACTGCAACCTCTCCCATATACTCTACTTAAGGTGCAGGAATAAGCCCTGCTGCAAAGCATTGCATCAAAAATTGTAATTAAATGCCCCTGTTAAACAGAGGCAGAAAAATTGGGCTGGTGGCATCACTCAGAACCAAAAATGTTCTTCCAACATATCAGCGGAGGAGGAAGAGGATTGACAATCAACATAACAGGACAGTCACTCAGCATCAGCATAGGCAGTCTTGAAGGGATGTGATATTTCAAAAAAAATTATTCGGTTACATCAGCTTCAGGTGCTTGGTAGGTGTGGGTGATCCAAGACTGATTCATCTTGATGAAGGTCAGTCGGTGGGGAGGCGCACCCTGTGATCGGTAACAAAGCCACCAGCAGCACTGAAGGTGCGTTCCGAAAGAACGCTGGATGCAGGACAGGCCAGTAGCTCAATTGCATACTGTGCAAGCTCTGGCCAGTGATCCATCCTCAAAACCCAGTAAGCCAGAGGCTTTTTGGTGAGAAAGGTGTCCAAGTCTGACCTTGCCTCTAGGTATTCCTGCACCATGTAAATCAGACGCTGGCGATGGTTGCTGGAACCGATCATACCTTGGGGCTGCGGACTAAAAAATTGTCTGAACGCATCGGTCAGACGGCCACCTTCTCTACCGCTCCTTCTGACCGATGCCTCAGCAACACGTTGTCCAGGACCAGGAGTTTGTAACCTCCCAGTCTCTGGGAACGTGTTGCACAGACCTTTCTGCAAGGCCTCCCGGAGATGTCCCATCCTCTGCTCCCTCTGCGACGGCAAGATAAGGTTGGCAACCTTACCCTTGTGCCGTGGATCAAGGAGAGTGGCCAGCCAGTAATGGTCCCTCTCCTTGATCCGAAGAATACAAGGATCCTTCCGCAGGCTTTGCAGGATCAGGGAGGCCATGCAGCGTAGGTTAGCTGAGGCATTCGGTCCGGAGTCCTCTGGGTCACTAAATACAACATGATCTGCAGCTACCTCCTCCCAGCCACGTACAAGTCCATGGGTTTCTTGGGACTGTACATCATCCCTACAAGACTGCTGCTGCTGCTGATGCTGAGTGCCAGCCTCCACCTCCATGCTGACACAATCATCCTCCTCCTCCTCCTCCTCATCCTCTTCCTGTGTGATGGGTGGCACAGCAGGAACACTGTCTGGATAAAGGGGGCCTTGAGAGGCAAGGAAGTCCTCCTCTTCCTGCCTCTGTTCTGCCTCAAGTGCCCTGTCCATTATTCCACGCAGCGTATGCTCCAAGAGGTGGACAAGAGGTACAGTGTCACTGATGCATGCACTGTCACTGCTCACCATCCTTGTGGCCTCGTCAAATGGTGACAGGACAGTGCATGCATCCCTGATCATGCCCCACTGGCGTGGTGAGAAAAAACCGAGCTCCCCTGACCCTGTCCTGGTGCCGTAGTCACACAGGTACTCATTGATTGCCCTCTGCTGCGTGTGCAGCCGCTGCAGCATGGCCAACGTTGAGTTCCACCTGGTGGGCATGTCACATATAAGGCGGTTCTTGGGCAGGTTCAACTCCTTTTGGAGCTCAGCCGGCCAAGCACAGGCATTAAATGATCGGCGGGAATGCACACAGACTTTCCTGGCCTGTTTCGGGACATCCTGTAAGCCCGGGTACCTGCCCAAGAACCACTGCACCACCAGGTTAAGGACGTGAGCTACACAGGGCACATGGGTCAGTTGTCCCTGTCGGAGGGCGGAGAGGAGGTTGGTGCCATTGTTGCAAACCACCATTTCTGGCTTAAGCTGGCGTGTCGTCAACCACCTCTCGGCCTGCCCCTGCAGAGCTGACAAAACATCTGCCCCAGTGTGGCTCCTGTCCCCCAAACAAACCAGCGCAAGCACGGCATGGCATCGTTTTGCCTGCGTACTTGCGTAGCCCCTGGAACGCCTACGGAGCACTACTGGTTCTGAGGACAGAGCACTGGAAGAGGCCATGGAGGAAGAAGAAGAGGGGGGGGTGGAGGAGAGAGGTGTGTCACAACCAATAGTAGCATTTTGGAGGCGTGGTGGCGGAACAACCCCCAACACTACTGCACCTTGTCCTGCATCCTTCCCAGCTGCCAGAAGAGTGACCCAATGCGCCGTGAAAGACAGGTAACGTCCCTGTCCATGCCTGCTGGACCATGAGTCAGCGGTAATATGCACCTTACCGCTGACCACCCTGTCCAGCGAGGCAAGGACATTGCCTTCCACATGCCGGTAGAGAGCCGGAATCGCCTTTCGTGAGAAAAAGTGGCGTTTGGGGACCTACCACTGAGGAACCGCACATTGTACAAACTCACGGAAGGGGGCCCGAGTCTACCAACTGAAAAGGCAGCAGTTGAAGTGCTAGCAATTTAGCCAAGCTAGCATTCAACCGCTGGGCATGTGGATGGCTGGGAGTGAACTTCTTTCGATGGTCCAGCAGCTGGGGCAGGGACATTTGCCTGCTATAATCGGACGTGGGTGTACTGCTAGCAGAGTGCCCGGAAGCACTTGGCTGTGACACACCTAATTCTACACCTTCATTCCTCTCAGAGCAGGTTTCAGAGAGGACTGAAGGTCTAGTGGGGTTGGAGATGCCAGCTGATGAGGAGCAAGGAGAGGTCCGCTTTGTTCTTTGGTGTGGGTCTTTGAGGTACGCTTGCCAACGAGCTGCATGGCAGGTCAACATATGTCTGGTCAAGTATGTGACACCCAAGCGGCTGATGTTTTGGCCACGCGAGATACGCTTGAGACATATGTTGCAAATAGCAGCGGTGCGATCTGATGCACTCGTCTCAAAAAAGGCCCACACCAAAGAACTTTTAGAATAACGCGCAGAGGCAGCACCCTGCACAGGTGGAGCTCTGCGGTGTGATTCAGTCGGTGTGCTGCCCCTAAGCTGGCCCCCGGAGGGCATCCTGCCTCGTTGGACATGTGCCTCCTCCTCCTCCTCTCTCCTACCAGGCAGCCACGTGGAGTCAGTGCCCTCATCATCCCCCCCTCTTCATCGCTGGAGCAAACCTGGCAGTATGCTGCAGCTTGTGGAACATGACTGCCAGATTGCTGTCCTTCTTGAGCATCCCCTCTCTCTGCACTGCCTTCCTCTAGCTGAGTATCATCATCAGAGCCTACAAAACACTGGGCATCCTCCTGGAGCATGTACCCAACACTGTGCTCAAAGAGTTCAGGAGACTCCTCAGGAGGACGTGGTGGGTCTAGGGAAGGAGTCACTGATGATGACATTGAGAAGAGGGAAGACGATGCGTTGGCAGCTGCTTTGCTAGTTCCCTGAGCCAGGGTGAGAGAGGATGAGGAGGATGAAGAGGGCTTGGTCATCCACTCTACCAAGTCTTCGGCATGTTGCGGCTCAACATGTCCAGCTGCCGAAAAGAAGGACAAGCGTGTCCCATGGCCACGTGCTGATGATAACGATGCACCGCTTCCACAACCAGCACTGTTGTCTCTAGACACCGAGCCTGCTTGCCCTCTTTTATCGGCTCGCGCCTGTCTGCCTCTCCTTGTTGGCCTTCCAGACATGGTAATGGCCTGAAGGGAGATGGGAAAACCAGCAATTGGGTAGTGTATATTGTGCTGGAGGCACACACAACACCCACTAACTCCTGCAGATGGCAGATGGCTCAATTAGAGAAGAGCTATGTAGGTGGATATAACGGTGTATACTGCGGTCAGGGCACGCAGACAGCACGCACAATCTCCTACAACTGACTGCAAGCTCTATTTAAAAAGAGCAAGATAGCTAGCTATATAGGTGGATATAACGTTGTATTCTGCGGTCAGGGCACGCAGACAGCACGCACAATCTCCTACAACTGACTGCAAGCTCTATTTAAAAAGAGCAAGATAGCTAGCTATATAGGTGGATATAACGTTGTATTCTGCGGTCAGGGCACACAGACAGCACGCACAATCTCCTACAACTGACTGCAAGCTCTATTTAAAAAGAGCAAGATAGCTAGCTATATAGGTGGATATAACGTTGTATTCTGCGGTCAGGGCACGCAGACAGCACGCACAATCTCCTACAACTTACTGCAAGCTCTATTTAAAAAGAGCAAGATAGCTAGCTATATAGGTGGATATAACAATGTATTCTGCGGTCAGGGCACACAGACAGCACGCACAATCTCCTACAACTGACTGCAAGCTCTATTTAAAAAGAGCAAGATAGCTAGCTATATAGGTGGATATAACGTTGTATTCTGTGGTCAGGGCACGCAGACAGCACGCACAATCTCCTACAACTGACTGCAAGCTCTATTTAAAAAGAGCAATATAGCTAGCTATATAGGTGGATATAACGGTGTATTCTGCGGTGAGGGCACGCAGACAGCACGCACAATCTCCTACAATGGACTGCAAGCTCTATTTAAAAAGAGCAATATAGCTAGCTATATAGGTGGATATAACGGTGTATTCTGCGGTCAGAGCACGCAGACAGCACGCACAATCTCCTACAACGGACTGCAAGCTCTATTTAAAAAGAGCAAGATAGCTAGCTATATAGGTGGATATAACGGTGTATTCTGTGGTCAGGGCACGCAGACAGCACGCACAATCTCCTACAACTGACTGCAAGCTCTATTTAAAAAGAGCAAGATAGCTAGCTATATAGGTGGATATAACGGTGTATTCTGTGGTCAGGGCACGCAGACAGCACGCACAATCTCCTACAACTGACTGCAAGCTCTATTTAAAAAGAGCAAGATAGCTAGCTATATAGGTGGATATAATGGTGTATACTGCGGTCATGGCACGCAGACAACAACCACCACAGAAGAGCAAGAACGCAAAATCGGCCGATAATGAACGGTGTATACTGTGTTGAAGGTACACAGAACACCCACTAACTCCTACAGACGCCAACACACTACACAAGGCCGCCGCGCTGGCGGCCTTATATAGTGTGGGGCGTGTACTACACAGCCTGAGCTATGATTGGCCACAGGCATCCTGTCTGTGGTCAATCATGGCTCTCCTCGCTGCTGGCGCTGTGATTGGCCAAGCATGTGGGGTCACAGTGCATGCTGGCCAATCATGAGCCAGCAATGCACTGCAATGGCGCAGTGCATTGTGGGCCGTGAGCGCCACAAGAATTTGGCGCAAACGGCCCATAACGTTCGGTATTCGCCGAATGGACGAACAGCCGATATTCGAGTCGAACATATGTTCGTCTCGAACACGAAGCTCATCCCTATATGTGAGTTAGATAATAAGCGCCTTGAGGGTAGGGCCTGATGTGAATGTACAATGTATATGTAAGGCGCTGTGTAAATTGATGGCACTATATAAGTACCTTAAATAAATAAAAAACACAACCACACATGCATACTTCCTAACATATGCCCACATATCAGTCCTTAAATATTGCAAAAATATGAAATATTAAAAAAAAGTAAACATTTTACATAGAATTTACATAGAATTCCTCTGCACCTGGTGGACTTAGATACAAAACAGCCCTGGAGAAATAACTATATGTTAAATGATTGGTATGTTTTATATGCATTCTATACCATGTCACCACACCGGACCGAGCCCTTCTTATATAGAAGAATATTTTTAAAGCGGATTTCCTGTCGTTTTGTGTTTATTAAAAGTCAACAGCTACAAAAAGTGGATCTGTCAACTTTTAATAAACACACACTCACCTGTCCCACGATGCGGCCACCCAAATCCTCGGTTCTCTTCCTCACCTCTCCCTTCATTTTTCTTTCTTTCTTCCTCTTTCTCTCTCTTCCTTTTTCTTTCTTCCTCTCTCTCTCTCTCTCTCTCTCTCTCTCTCTCTCTCTCTCTCTCTCTCTCTCCCTTCCTTTTTCTTTCTTCCTCTCTCTCTATCTACCTTTTTCTTTCTTCCTCTCTCTCTCTCTTCCTTTTTCTTTCTTCCCCTCTCTCTCTGCTTTTCTTTATTTCTTCCCCTCTCTCTCTCCCTTTCTTTCTTCCTCTCTCTCTCCATTCCTTTCTTTCTTCCTCTCTTTCTCTCTCCCTTCCGTTCCTTCTTCCTCTCTTTCTCTCCCTTCCTTTCTTTCTTCCTCTCTCTCCCTTCCTTTTTCTTTCTTTCTTCCTCCCTCTCTCTCCCTTCCTTTCTTCCTCTCTTTTTCTCCCTTCCTTTCTTTCTCCCTCTCTCTCTCTCCCTCTCTCTCTCTCCCTTCCTTTCTTTCTCCCCCCCCCCCCTCTCTCTCTCCCTTCCTTTCTTCCTCTCTCTCTCTCCCTTTCTTTCTTTCTTCCCCTCTCTCTCCCTTCCTTTCTTTCTTCCCCTCTCTCTCTCTCCCTTCCTTTCTTTCTTCCCCTCTCTCTCCCTTCCTTTATTTCTTCCCCTCTCTCTCTCCCTTCCTTTCTTTCTTCCCTTCACTCTCTCCCTTTCTTTCTTCCTCTCTCTCTCCTTTCTTTCTTCCTCTCTTTCTCTCCCTTCCTTTCTTTCTTCCTCTCTCTCTCCATTCCTTTCTTTCTTCCTCTCTTTCTCTCTCCCTTCCGTTCCTTCTTCCTCTCTTTCTCTCCCTTCCTTTCTTTCTTCCTCTCTCTCCCTTCCTTTTTCTTTCTTTCTTCCTCCCTCTCTCTCCCTTCCTTTCTTCCCCTCTTTCTCTCCCTTCCTTTCTTTCTCCCTCTCTCTCTCTCCCTCTCTCTCTCTCCCTTCCTTTCTTTCTTCCCCCCCCCCTCTCTCTCTCTCTCCCTTCCTTTCTTCCTCTCTCTCTCTCCCTTTCTTTCTTTCTTCCCCTCTCTCTCTCCCTTTCTTTCTTCCCCTCTCTCTCTCTCCCTTCCTTTCTTTCTTCCCCTCTCTCTCCCTTCCTTTCTTTCTTCCCCTCTCTCTCTCCCTTCCTTTCTTTCTTCCCTTCACTCTCTCCCTTTCTTTCTTCCTCTCTCTCTCTCCTTTCTTTCTTCCTCTCTTTCTCTCCCTTCCTTTCTTTCTTCCTCTCTCTTTCCATTCCTTTCTTCCTTCCTTTCTTTCTTCCTCTCTTTCTCTCTCTTCCTTCCTTTCTTCCTCTCTCGCTCCCTTCCTTTCCTTGTTGCTCTCTCTCTTCCTTTCTTTCTCCTTTTCTCTCCCTTTCTGTCTCTCTCTCTCTCTATTTCTTTATTTCTTTCTCTTTCTCTCTTTTTATTTCCTTCTTTTTATTTTCTAACTTTCTTGCCCTCCCTCCCTTTCTTTCTTGCCTGCTCTCCCTTACTCTCTCTCTCTCTCCCTTCCTTTTTCTTTCTTCCTCTCTCTCTCTCTCTTCCTTTCTTTCTTCCCCTCTCTCTCCCTTTCTTTCTTCCCCTCTCTCTCCCTTTCTTTCTTCCCCTCTCTCTCCCTTTCTTTCTTCCCCTTTCTCTCTATTTCTTTCTTCCTCTCTCTCTCTCCCTTTCTTTCTTCCTCTCTCTCTCCCTTTCTTTCTTCCCCTTTCTCTCCCTTTCTTTCTTCCTCTCTCTCTCCCTTTCTTTCTTCCCCTCTCTCTCTCCCTTCCTTTCTTTCTTCCTCCCTCTCTCTCCCTTCCTTTCTTCCTCTCTTTCTCTCCCTTCCTTTCTTTCTCCCTCTCTCTCTCCCTCTCTCTCTCTCCCTTCCTTTCTTTCTCCCCCCCCCCTCTCTCTCCCTTCCTTTCTTCCTCTCTTTCTCTCAATTTCTTTCTTTCTTCCCCTCTCTCTCTCCCTTCCTTTCTTTCTTCCCCTCTCTCTCTCTCCCTTCCTTTCTTTCTTCCCCTCTCTCTCTCTCCCTTCCTTTCTTTCTTCCCCTCTCTCTCCCTTCCTTTCTTTCTTCCCCCTTCTCTCTCCCTTCCTTTCTTCCTCTCTTTCTCTCCCTTCCTTTCTTTCTCCCTCTCTCTCTCTCCCTCTCTCTCTCTCCCTTCCTTTCTTTCTTCCCCTCTCTCTCTCTTCCTTTCTTTCTTCCCCTCTCTCTCTCCCTTCCTTTCTTCCTCTCTTTCTCTCCATTCCTTTCTTTCTCCCTCTCTCTCTCTCTCTCTCTCTCTCTTTCTCTACCTTCCTTTCTTTCTTCCCCTCTGTCTCTCTCCCTTCCTTCCTTTCTTCCTCTCTCTCCCTTCCTTTCTTTCTTCCTCTCTCTCCCTCAGCCTTCCTTTCTTTCTTCCTCTCTCCCTTCCTTTCTCCCTCTCTCTCCTTCTTTCTTTCTTCCTCTCTCTCTCTCCCCCTCCTTTCTTTCTTCCTCTCTCTCTCCCCCCTCCTTTCTTTCTTCCTCTCTCTCTCTCCCTTCCTTTCTTTCTTCCTCTCTCTCTCCCCCCCTCCTTTCTTTCTTCCTCCTTCTCTCTCCCTTCCTTTCTTTCTTCCCCTCTGTCTCGCTCCCTTCCTTTCTTTCTTCCTCTCTCTCCCCCCTTCCTTTCTTTATCCTTTTCTCTCCCTTACTGTCTCTCTCTCTCTCTCTATTTCTTTCTCTCTTTTTCTTTCCTTCTTTTTATTTTCTTACTTTCTTGTCCTCTCTCCCTTTCTTTCTTGCCTGCTCTCCCTTACTCTCGCCTATAGCATGTATCCACTAGAGGGCAGTACAATCATAATGTGTGCACTGGCCCATTCTAATAACCAGTATGGATATGATGAGATCATCCTAAAGAAACCCAAACTGCACTCCACCAAAACCTTTAATCTGCAGCACTCACTTTCTAAATTTATAGGTATCTATATCATCTCTGTCATCACAAATAATAAAAAAAAATGATTTATTCTATATTTAGGCCTTGTGCACATATATCATATTTGTAGATATGTCGTTTTTTTTTGTCACATCTGTACACAGGTGCCTTGTCTAGGGTATAAGGCAAATAGCTGAGTAAAGATCCATAATGCAGCGATGCCTTCAAAGTCATAAAAAAGAAATAGAATAGTTTATGTCTAAGTGCAAACGATAAAAACAGAAAGATAAGACTTTATTGCCATTATATACATCCAACAAGACTTCTCAAGGTACTCTTTACAACAACAATATTGCACAAAAGAAAAAAAGTTTTTCTTGTCAAATTTGTTTATTGAATTTTAACAAGTAGTATACATAAGTACATATGGTGGCAGCAAAATAAAAGATTACATATATGGTAATAATATTGAGTTGTAGTTCCAACATAAACTAAAAGTAGTTTAACCTTTTCATGACTAAGCCTATTTTTGGAATTTGGTGTTTACAAGTTAAAATCCATATTTTTTGCTAGAAAATTACTTGGAACCCCTAAACATTATATATATATTTTTTAGCAGAGACTCTAGAGAATAAAACGGCGATTGTTGCAATATTTTATGTCACACAGTATTTGCGCAGCAGTGTTTTAAACGCAACTTTTTGGGAAAAGGGACACTTTCATGAATAATAAAAAAAAAAAACAGTAAAATTAGCCCAATTTTTTTGCGTAATGTGAAAGATAATGTTACGCCGAGTAAATAGATACCAAACATGTCACACTTTATAATTGCGCGCACTTGTGGATTGATGACAAAGTACGGTACTTAAAAATCTCAATAGGCGACGCTTTAAAATTTTTTTACGGTTACCAGGTTAGTGCTAGAATTATTGCTCTCGCTCTGACGATCGCGGCGATATCTCACATGTGTGATTTGAACACCGTTTACATACGCGGGCGCGACTTCCGTATGCGTTTTCTTTGCTTCGCGAGCTCGCGGGGACGGCGAGCGCTTTAAAAAAAAAATTTTTTTTTTTTATTTTTTTTTTTATTTTCAAATGACTAAATTGTTTTAAAAAAATTTTTTTATCACTTTTATTGCTGTCACAAGGAATGTAAACATCCCTTGTGACAGTAATAGGTGGTGACAGGTACTCTTTATGGAGGGATCGGGGGTCTAAAAGACCCCCCACCCCTCCTTTACACTTCAATGTATTCAGATCTCTGAAAACGGCGATTCTGAATACCGGATATTTTTTTTAAACCGGCGCCATTGACAGCCGAGTAAACGGGAAGTGACGTCATGACGTCGCTTCCGTGTTTACGATGAGGAGACTGGAACGAAGCCGATTACGGCTTCATTCCAGTCCCTGCCCAGCAGCCGGAGGCAGCGGAATTTTAATCGGTGCTCCCGATCGAGCGGGAGCACCGGTAACAGCGGCGGGAGGCGGCGGGAGGGGGGGACGTCCCCTCCCGCTCCTCCGGCATAACAGCCGAGCGGCTTTTAGCCACATCGGTTGTTATGCCTGGATAGCCAATCGCTTGCTGAAAAAAAACAGTACCAGGATGATGCCTGCAGGTGCGGGCATCATCCCGGTATACCCCCCGGAAGCCGAGTACGCACATCTGCGTACGCTCAGCGGGAACAATTTTAACATGGATCTAATTACTCATATTACTGTATAAGAGGGTATAAAACCAACTTAGACCAGGTTAATATAAGATGACCTCAGTTAAAAAAAAAGGGGGGGAATCTTAAAGTGGTTGTAAACCCACTTTTTGGACTTCTGCCTATAGGTAAGCCTAGAATAAGGCTTACATATAGGTAGTGGAAATACCTCCTAAATGTGTGCCATTTAGGAGATACTTCACTTCACTTGTAGTCCGTCGAAAATTCCTACAGCGCATGCGCGGGGAAGAAACAAAACGAAGTGCCGTTTCTTCTCTAACCTGTGCCGTTACAATTGGTATAATGATAACCAAGGAAATAAAAGTTCTCGTACCAGAACTATATAAAGAGTAAATTTAAAGAAGAGAGAGAGAATAGGGGGAAAGAGTAGAAGAGAGAAAGAAGATAAAAGAAAAAGTAATCTTATGTAGGAGAAAAAATAGATAGGGAAGAAAGAAATGAGAGGTAGTAGGGGTCCCCGGGGTTATACATGGTAATAAACACATACCCTGAATGCAGAGAATGGAAGTATAAATCAAGATTACCAAGGTCTTCATAGGGAAGCATCAAAATTGGAAGGTGAAAAGTGAGTCACCCAGGGATTACAATTATTCTAAAAGTTGGATATTTTATCTTGAGTTATAGCCTCTGTTTTGGCATGGATCATTGCTTGATTGATTCTATTTTTAGTTTCAGCAATTATTAAGGACGGGGATTTCCAAGCTTTTGCAATTGTTTGTTCCGCGGCTGTAGTGATCTGTAATAAGAGTTTAAAATTGCTATTGTAGGATCAGGATTGATAGGGATTTCAAACGGTGTTGGAATCATAAGAAATACATCTTTCCAGAAATTTTTTTGCTACCGGGAAATCTCACCAAGTATGGAGATGTGATCCAAGATCACCACAGCCACGAAAACAAGATGGAGAATAATTTGGCGCATATTTCGCAATTCTGACAGGGACCAAATACCTCTGTGAGTGTACTTTATAATTTGTCTCCAAGGCAGCTATATTTTGTGAGGATGACTTAGTTGTTGTGATCAAAATCTTATCCCAATCTGCTGCTTCCAATGAAAACCCAAGATCCATTTCCCACTTAGCCACATATGATGGTGGGTCTGAGTTGGGTTTAGTAATAAGCAGGGGCGGACTGACCATTTGGCCACTCGGGCACTGCCCGAGGGCCCTGGGCCACTAGGGGGCCCCATCAGCATTGCCAGCCTCAGTAAAACCAGGGACAGTATGTAGAAATATCCCCTACTGACATCCTTTTGGTCTAAAAATCCAGAGATTATAGCTGCCCCACCTCTCCAGTACCTTCTCAGCCAATAGAAACATGTCTGTGTATACTGTGTGATTGTATACTGTGTGTGTGTGTATACCATGTGGCCCCATAATCTCTGATTGCCTGGGGGCCCCATCATCTCCTATTGCCCGGGGCCCTATGAGTTGTCAGTCCACCCCTGGTAATAAGATGAGTGTAAAGAGTTGAAATAAGTCTCTTAGTGCGTGGGTCAGGTGTACATATATTTTTAAAGCACATTCATTTATCTAAATTAATTCTTCCTTGTATATAGGGCATCATTTTTTTTTAATCTGAAGATACTGAAAGAGCTCTGAATGAGGAAGTTTGTGACTTTCACATAAGTCAGGAAAGTTTTTAATGAAGTAGAGGATACTAGTTCACAGAGTTGAGTTAGATTAGTGGAGGTCTATGCTTTAAAAGATTTACGGGAAGATCATGTAGGATAGAAAAGTGGATTTTTAACCGCTTTGCGCCAGCCCTATAGCCGAAAGACGGCTACAGAGCGGACGCCATCTGCTGGGAAGCCGTCCCTGGACGTCCTCCTGTTTACTTCCGCAATGCGCGCTCCTGGGAGCGGGCATCGGGGAAGTTCTGTGCTGGCTGTGTCCCTCGGACACAGCCAGTCACAGATCGCTGTAAACGGCCAATCACAGCGGCTGTTTAAGGCTGGGTTCACACTGAAGCGATGCAGGAACGCCGCGAATACGCGGCGGGTTCCCGCATCGCATGCTTCCCGCCGGCAGTTCACACTGCCCTATGCGGACTGCTGGGAGTGTCAGTGAAACCTTAATGACACCCCCAGATCAGTTCGCATATCGCAGTGTGATCTGCAAACTCGGACAGGAATCGGATCGCATGGTGTGAACACCCATGCGATCTGATTCTGCTGCGGACCAAAAAAAGGGTCCTGTGCAAATTTGGAGCGGGTGCGATGCGAATTCAGCCATACTATCTGTATGGCTGAACTCGCATCGCACAGAGATCGGATGTGATTTGCACTGCAGCGCGGTGCGAATCACATCCGGGTCTCCTAGCCGCAGCAGTGTGAACCCAGCCTTAAGCGCGATCGGCCTATCCAGTGCCACTATCTAGTCCTATCTGTCCCCAGTGCCACCTGTTAGTGCTATCTGTCCCCAGTGCCACCTGTTGTCAGTGCCATTTGTCCCCAGTACCATCTGTCATCAGTGCCACGTGTAAGTGCCATCTGTCATCTGTGCCACGTGTCATCAGTGCCACATAGTGCCATCTGTCATCAGTGCCACATATTAGTGCCATCTGTCATCAGTGCCACGTATCAGTGCCATTTGTCATCAGTACCACCTGTCAGTGTCACGTGCCATCTGTTGTCAGTGTCACGTGTCATCAATGCCACTTATCAGTGCCATCTGTCATCAGTGTCACGCGTCATCGGTGCCACGTATTAGTGCCATCTGTCATCGGTGCCACGTATTAGTGCCACGTATTAGTGCCATCTGTCATCAGTGCCACGTATTAGTGCAATCTGTCATCAGTGCCACGTATTAGTTCCACATGTCATCAGTGCCACGTATAGGTGCCATCTGTCATCAGTGCCACGTATAAGTGCCATCTGTCATCAGTGCCACATATTAGTGACATCTATCATCAGTGCCACGTGTCATCAGTGCCACGTATAAGTGTCATCATTGCCACGTATAAGTGCCATCTGTCATCAGTGTCACGTGTCATTGTCCTGGTGCTCCAGGGCCTTCAAAAGTGTAATAGGTAGTCAACAAGTTAGATGTGTAATTTATGCTCCTAGAACACGTGATGGCGCTCCCTGCATGTTGGGCCTCTCTATGTGGCCAGGCTGTGAAAAAGTCCCACACATGTTGTATTGTAATACTCAGGAGGAGTAGCAGAATTTTTTTGGGGGTGTCATTTGTGGTATACACATGCCATGTGAGAAAAATAACCTATTACAATGACAATTTTGTGGAAAAAAAATTAAAAAAATAAAAAATCTTAATTTTGCAAAGAATTGTGGGAAAAAAATGACAACATCAAAAAGCTCACCATGCATCTTACTAAATACCTTGGAATGTCTACTTTCCAAAAAGGGGTCATTTGGGAGGTATTTGTACTTTCCTGACTTGTTCGGGTTGCAAGAAATGAGATAGTCCACCAGTACATCAGATGTGATCAATTTTGTATGATTCGCACCACAGCTTGTAGACTCTCTAACTTTCACAAAGACCAAATAATATCCACTAATTTGGGTTATTTTTAACAAAGATATGTAGCAGTATAAATTGTGGCCAACATTTATGAAGAAAAATTTATAATTTGCATAATTTTGTCACAGAAACAAATAAATATGCGTTTTTTTTTCAAAATTTTCGGTCTTTTTTCATTTATAGCGCAAAAAATAAAAACCCCAGAGGAGATCAAATACCACCAAAAGAAAGCTCTATTTGTGGGAAAAAAAGTACAAAAAATTAATTTGGGTACAGTGTTGCATGACTGAGTAATTGTCATTCAAAGTGTGAGAGCACCGAAAGCTGAAAATTGGTCTGGGCAGGAACAGTGTTTAACCACTTGAGACCCGCGCTATACCCGAATGACGGCTACAGCGCGGACCTCCTTTGCCGGGACTACGTCTATTGACGTTGTCTCGTGCACGAGCGGCCTGCGTGCCCCCTGAGGGGCGCGCGCGGCGCGCTCTGTGATCGGCGAGTCTATGAGACTCGCCTCATCACCGATCCGAGCAAGGGGTCGATCCCGACCCCTTATCACGTGATCAGCTGTCAGCCAATGACAGCTGATCATGTGATACAACGGAGCCGGTAATCGGCTATTATTCCTCCTCGCGCTGACAGCGCGAGGAGAAAAAAAAAGAGCCGATCACCGGCGGCCGTGATCGGGACATCAGTCCCGATCACGGCCAGCCCTGCCAGTGCCCACCTGCCCCCTGCCAGTGCCACCTCAATAAAAAATAAGTGCCCCCCGTCAGTGCCACCCAGCAGTGCCCATAGTGCCATCCAGCAGTGCCCACAGTGCCACCCAGCAGTGCCCACAGTGCCACCCAGCAGTGCCCACAATCTGCCTCAACAAAGGTGCTGCACCCCAGTGCCACATATCCGTGCCCATCAGTGTCATCTACCAGTGCCCATCAGTGCCCATCAGTGCCGCCCATCAGTGCCCAGCAGTGCCACCTATCAGAGCCACCTATCAGTGCCACCTATCAGTGCCCATCAGTCCCATCTATCAGTGGTACCTATCAGTGCCCCTTAGTGCCACCCACATGTGCCACCCATCCGTGCCACCCATCCATGCCATCTTATCTGTGCCCATCTTTGCCCATCAGTGCCGCCTTATCTGTGCCCATTGGTGCCGCCTTATCTGTGCCTATAAGTGCCGCCTTAACTATGCCTATCAGTGCCCACCAGTGCAGCCTATCAGTGCCCACCAATGCAGCCTATCAGTGCCCACCAGTGCAGCCTATCAGTGCCGCCTCATCAGCGCACTTCAATGAAGGAGAAAAATGACCTGGTTGCAAAATTTTATAACAAACTATTAAGAAATTATAAAAGAGGTATATGGGGAGATTGTAGTCCATTTACTAATTTAAATCTATCCCACATGGCTAATGTATGATTAGTTATAGGATTATTGAGTTGTTTTTTTTTACAGCCGAAGGAATTAGACCATACGAGGTTGGTTATTGAGAAAAAACGTTTTTTAAAAATATGAAATATTTTTAAAAAGTTAAAATTTGACATACAATTCCTAAAACTCGGCATTCGGTGGACTTATAGGCAATACAGGCCTAGGGAAAAAAAATATATACTTTAAGTGATTAGTGTGTGTTAGAAGTGTCCTATATCATTTCCCTGACAGCAACATGGCAAACACTAGACACAGGGCCAGTGCTTGACTATTTTATGCCCTAGGAAAGACTAGCACCCCCCTCCCCCCACCCCCCCCCCCCCCCCGGGTGTCTACAACAGCGTCAGACAGAGCAGACTCACTAGGCAGTATAGTTTCGCCTAGGTCCAGAGACCTGGTGGTGTCCACTGTCCTCCTACGCCTCCTCAGCTGTGCCTGCCTCATCTAACTCTCCGCTATCCTCCTCTGAGTCCTCAGCTGTGCCCGCCTCATCTGGCTCCCCACTGTCCTCCTCCGCCTCCTCAGCTGTGCCCACTTCGTCTGGCTCCCCACTGTCCTCCTCATCAGCTATGCCACCCTTGTCTAGCTCCCCACTATCCTCCTCCGAGTCCTCAGCTGTGCCCGCCTTGTCTTGCTCCCCACTGTTCTCCTCAGCTATGCCCGCCTCATCCGGCTCCCCACTGTTCTTCTCCGCCTCCTCAGCTGTGCCCGCCTTGTCCGGCTCCCCACTATCCTCCTCTGCCTCCGAGTCCTCAGCTGTGCCCACCTCTTCTGGCTCCCCACTGTCCTTCTCCGCCTCCTCAGCTGTGCCCACCTCGTGCGGCTCCCCACTGTTCTTCTCCACCTCCTCAGCTGTGCCCACCTCATCCAGCACCCCACTTTTCTTCTTTGTCTACTCAGCTGTGCCCATCTCGTCCGGCTTCCCACTATCTTCCTCCGTCTCCTCAGCTGTGCCCACCTCGCCCGGCTCCACACTGTCCTCCTCTGCCTCCTCAGCTGTGTCCATTCTTCAGCCCCTCGTGTTCCCCAGCCAGGCTAGAGGGGAAGTCAGCGGCTGTAGCTGCGCCCCCTAGGTAGCAGTGCACCCTAGGAAGCTGCCTGGAAGCTGTCTGGTTGACTAGACATGTGTGAATAATTTTGTTACGAAAATTCAGATGAAGTTTTAATTATTTGGAGATTCAGAGGTATCCCGAATCAGAATAGCATCAAATTTCAACAAATCCAACATAAATTATAACAAAACAACTGTTTTTTTTTCTATATGGTTTATAGATGTAAACATTTATAGATCTTTATTACGTTTGCAATTTGGTCAGCTTTTGATACTGGATGATGTCCTTTAATTGTTTTATCTGTATTGTCTTTGTTTTATAAAAGACAATCTAATAAAAAAATGTAAATTATAAAAAAAAAAGAATTATAACGAAACAAAAAATTAATTTGGATCTGAAATAATCTAATGACATAACAAATGATCTGAACTGATTCGGATCCAATTCCTTCTTTATTTTGCATTAACATTTTTCATTATTTAAAAAAAATGCGCTGCATATGAAATGGAAACATATTGCAATAAATACAGTATGGTATAAAAGTGAAATAAAATGATGATTCCTACTTATTGTGTTTGGGTTGGATGGAGACGGAGGAGGATCCATCAGAATCTCCGTATCATAACATAACCAATGGGAAAAAAAATATATTTTTATATTTTTCCATCCATTTCCATTTGTTATGTTATGATTCAGAGATTCTGATGGATCCACCTCTCGCCCAATTCAGCCCAAACAGAGTCCATAAGTAATCTCTCGAAAAAACAAATGAACGGGTTAAAACAAATATAGCCAACCCCTAGTATGTGTATGTATGAGTGTGAGTTAGGGGCCTTATGCCGCGTACACACGTAGCCGACTATCCGACGTACTTAGTCTGGCGGACTTCCCGTCAGACTGTCCGTCGGACTTTCCAATCGGGCTACTTGCCCACACACGGCACTTGCCCACACATGCGGGTGACAGCGGCGACAGAAGACCAGGGCCACCGCCTGTAAAAGAGCTATAAGAAGGCGCTGTGGCCCGGCAGAAGAACCGAAGAGGGGGACAAGACCCCCGAAGTCGGAAGAAGGGCGGCGGCGAGGAAGAAAGCCGTGCTCCTCCGCTAGCAAAAGAGCTACAAGAAGATAGCGGAGGAGTCTGGCAAGAAGACCCCCCCCCCCCTGAAGACGGAAGACCCCCGGAGCTGTGCAATAAACTATTTTATCTGGTGTGTTGTGTTTTTTTTGTACTTTATTTTACAGGTGAATGGGTAGGGGTACATTGTACCCCATACTCATTCACATAGGGTGGGGGGGCCGGTATCCGGGGCCCCCCTTATTAAAGGGGGCTCCCGGATTCCGATAAGCCCCCTCCCGCAGACCCCGACAACCAACGGCCAGGGTTGTCGGGAAGAGGCCCTTGTCCTCATCAACATGGAGACAAGGTGCTTTGGGGTGGGGGTGCCGCAAGGCCCCCCCCCTTTTCCAAGTCACCCCCCATGTTAAGGGCACGCGGCCTGCTACGGCTCAGGAGGGGGGGGGGGCGCTCGCTCGTCCCCCCTTTCCTGGCCGGCCGGGTAGCGTGCTCGGACAAGGGTCTGATGTGGACCTGGGGGGGACCCCCACGCCGATTTTTTCCGGCGTTGGGGTTCCCCTTTAAGTCCATACCAGGTGGCGGGGCCAGCGACGTCTCCTTCGCGGGCCCCGCCTACCTGGAGATGCGCTCGAAATGAGCGGACTTTCCTCCGGGGCGGGAAAAGTCCGCTCATTTCAAAAGTACGGCGGACTGGCATACACACAGCCGGATTGTCCACCGAAATGCGAGTCCGGCGGGAAGATTGGAGTGCAAAACTACTTTCTAAGTCCGCCGTACTTTCGGGTCAAAGAAGTATGCCGGAGGCTACACACGGGGGGGGGATTGTCCGGTGGACTTCAGTTTGCCGGACTTTTCCACCCGATTGTTTGATCGTGTGTACGCGGCATTAGATTGTAAGCTTCTTGAGGGCAGGGACTGATATGAATGTACAATATATATATATATATATATATATATATATATATATATATATATATATATATATATATATATATATATATAATATTATTATTATTATTATTATACAGTATTTATGTAGCGCCGACAGTTTAGGCAGTGCTTTACAACATTAGGGCAGACATATACATACACATATATATATATATATATATACACATATATATATATATATATACACATATATATATATATATATATATATATATATATATATATATATGTATATATATAAAGTGCTGCGTAAATTGATGACACTATATAAGTACCTATAATATTTATAATAATAGCCAATCAAAATAACTTCCGAAATACAAATCGATTCAGAACAACAAATATACGAAACTAATTCCGAAAACAAATAATTTTAACATAACGAATATGGCGAAACAAATGAATCCGAAACTAAACAAATGTTCCTGCCATGCACATCTCTTGCAAACACATTGTAATCTGTATGGGATGGATCACTACCAATGGCTTTTGCCTGCTTTTTAAATCGGCTGGCATATGCTGTATTCAAAAATTGTTGCATCCATACCTTTATCGGCTGCAGGGCGTGGAATAAGGACCGAGCACTTCTTATCCCACGCTCTGCAGCCCATATACCACACTACAGTGCAGTGGAGAAGAATAATCTTAATTATGCAAAGATAAAAATTTACCCGAATCCTTAAGAGTAATTAATCCCCCCTAGGAAAAATAATCTTTTACATTTTTTTTTCACTACAAAACAAGTATTTTGAGACCATGACATCTCCCATGTGCGTGAGCCCTAATTGGCTGCGTATAATATCTTTATTTTATTTTTTTTAAGGTCTACTATATATACCAGCAGGGGGCAGTCAAAGTTTGCATTTTCATACAATGCATTACCAAAAGTATTGGGACACCTTCCTTTACACGCTCATGAAATTTAGTAGCACCCCAGTCTTAGTCCGTAGGGTTCAATATTGAGTTGGCCCACCCTTTACAGCTATAACAGGAGTGTGTCTATGGAAATGTTTGGTCATTCTTCCAGAAGCGCATTTGTGAGGTCAGGCACTGATGGTGGACGAGAAGGCCTGACTCAGTCTCCGCTCTAACTCATCCCAAAGGTGTTCTGTCGGGTTGAGGTCAAAACTCTGTGCAGGCCAGTCAAGTTCCTCCACCCCAAACCCACTCATCCATGTCTTTATGGACCTTGCTTTGTGCACTGGTCCAAATCATTTGGTGGAGGGGGGATTATGGTGTGGGGTTGTTTTGCAGGGGTTGGGCTTGGCCCCTTAGTTCCAGTGAAGGGAACTCTTAAAGCGTCAGCATACCAAGACATTTTGGACAATTTCATGCTCCCAACTTTGTGGGAACAGTTTGGGGATGACCCCTTCCTGTTCCAACATGACTGCGCACCAGTGCATAAAGGAAGGTCCATAAAGACATGGATGATCGAGTTTGGGGTGGAAGAACTTGGCTGGCCTGCACAGAGTCCTGACCTAAATCCAATAGAACACCTTTGGGATGAATTAGAGTGGAGACTGCGAGCCAGGCCTTCTTGTCCATATCAGTGCCTGACCTCACAAATGCGCTTCTGGAAGAATGGTCAAACATTCCCATAGACACACTCCTAAACCTTGTGGACGGCCTTCCCTGAAGATTTGAAGCTGTTATAGCTGCAAAGGGTGGGCCACCTCAATACTGAACCCTACGCACTAAGACTGGGATGCCATTAAATTTCATGTGCTTGTAAGGGCAGGTGTCACAATACTTTTGGTAATGTAGTAGTATATCTGTGCACCAAGTCCAGTAAATATGCAGTACAATTGCTTCCCTCTTAAAAATGCTGGTAACCTGGCTACTGTCCTGAACTGCAATACTCACTTTTCCTGATATACTAAATAAGTAATCAACAGGGACAAAAAAATTATTTTCCTTTTATTTCATGAGTAATGCTGAATTAATATGGGACTTGTGGTTTCATAAATTGTAGAAACTGTAACTGAATGACACTTAGCCCTTGTTCACATTGACTGCAGGTTTGAAACCGATCGATTTCAAAGCTACGCGTCAGTGCGACTTCGGGTGCGACTTGGAAGCCGTGCGATTTCATGCACAGATATCAATGCAAGTCGCACCCGAGATCGCCAAAAGTAGCGCAGGAACTTCTTTTTCAAATTGATGCAGCACCATAAAGTTGACGTTGCATAAATTTGAACAGTGCGATGACCGGCAATAGGATGTGACTTGTCATGGGATTTGCCCCAATGTGAATGAGGGCTTAGTCTGCTTTGAGCACTATATCATGTGTATCATAAATAGCTAGAATTGGGGGGGGGTTATGCATCACTTGTTTTGTTTTGCTTAGAATAAAAAGATCATGATTCTCGCGGCGTAAAATCTTTCACATTTTGCAAAAAAAATAAAATTGGGCTGACTTTACTGGTTAGTTTTTTTTATTTTTTTTATTCATTAAAGTGTAATTTTTTCCCAAAAAATTGCATTTGAAAGACCGCTGCGCAAATACAGTTTGGGGTATATATATATGTTTGGGGGTTCTAAGTAATTTTGTAGCAAAAAAAAAAATTTATTTTAACTTGAAACAAACAAATGTCAGAAAAAGGCCCCTTTCACACTGTCGCTCAGGTCCACCTGTCAGTTTTGTCGGTGGACCTCAACGGGCCCTCCATGATAGTCTATGGAGTGACGGATGTCAGCGGTGACATGTCCTCTGGCATCCGACCCGATCTGCTAAAAGCAGACGGATGGCCCTACATTCGCATCCATCCCTGGCGGATCGGTTTGGATGAGATCTGATGAAAACGGACAAGCTGTCAGTTTTCGTCTGATCCCTCCATAGCAACCAGCGGCACACGACAATCCCCTCCCCGCTTACTCCTGCGCTTGTGAAGAAGGCGTTATTGGTATAGCATGGTAGGACTTTTGCAACAAAAAAAAAGGGGGGAGGGGGAAATACAGAAGATGATTGTGCATATCCCGCTGCCTAAACTAACCAGGGAAGGCCGAGTGGAAGAAAAGAGGTGAAAGGCGCGTGATCAAACACTAGGATCAAGATGATACAATGTATTCATGTACAAAATAGACAAATGCATATATAAAAAAGTTCCTACGTTTTTCATAAAAGCTGGGTTACAAAATGTACCCAAAGACTGACGCGTTTCGGGGGAATTACCCTCTTCATCAGAGTAGACCAACATGAAAGGAACAGCTAGTTGGGAGGTATGTCACATGGTAAGTGATTAGTTCTCCTTAGCTCTAGACCTGTCCACATCCCAGTGCTCTAGACAGAATACATATGAAATGTGTGTATAGTACAGAGCATGTTTTAAAAGTTGGGGTTGTGTGCTACACAATACAGACCAGAGACATATAATTAAATTAGAAATTGGTATGTTAAAATACATAAAAAAACATAAAAAACCTGTCATCCGCCGGCTCAGCGGAGATCAATAGAGAGAGCACCCGCTGAGCTGGCGGACAGAGGCGGACTCCGCGGCAGCGGATCCGCCTCATGAGAATGAAGCCTAAGCGGTTAAACTTCCCTCATTTACACACCAAAGTTTATTCCTTTGATCTAAAGGACAAATTGTTACAATGTTTATACTTAAGTTCCACTGCTAAAGAATGTTGTGATTCTTGGCAGACTGCCAAGACTGTATTTTCTTTTTCCTTTCTTTTGACAGCTGTCGACTTTAGCAGAGCAGAGAGAATTCTCTGCATAGAAAAAAAATTGGGAAATACTTTGTCAAGATCGCAACAGGGAAAAAAAAAATCGCAATAGCGATTCTTAACGATTAATCGTGCAGCTTTAATGTACATGCGATTTTTTCATTTTTATTATTCTTAATAAATTTGCAAAGATTTCAAACAAACTTCTTTCACGTTGTCATTATGGGGTATTGTTTTTAGAGTTTTCAGGAAAATAATGAATTGAATCGATTTTGGAATAAGGCTGTAATAATAAAATGTGGAAAAAGTGAAGTGCTGTGAATACTTTCCAGGTGCACTGTATACTGTGACCAGAGCAGTATAATGTCATCATAGCCTTTAATCTGCTCCATCTTGGCCATGTAGATTTCCAGCCCACCTCTGCAGGCTTGTCATCGCCTGACCTCAACCAGAGGCTTCCTATAACCATTCTTATCACTACAAACCAACATTTTCTCCCGGTAGCTGATCTAATGCTCAGCACACTGACCTCTAACTTATAGCAAGCACTGTAATCTGTCTCACTTATTGATTTAGTCATTTAGTCTCTTAGATAAGATAAAATATTTTATTTATAGCTGTGTCCAAACATAGTGAAACTTAATTCATTCTGCAAGAGTCACACATTCTCTATAGATAACTAGTGATGGCCGAACGGTTCGCCCGGCGGTCGTTTCGCGGCGAATTTCCGACTTTCGCCGTCCGCGGGTTCGAACGCCTTTTTCCGTCGTTCGCCCCGGCGGACTTACGTGTTTAATGTATACAAGAACTTTAACCTTTCGTGACACGTTTATCATGTGTTACAGGACAACCAATTGAGACATGACAGCTCATGGACACTTGGACATTCCCCCTAACCTATAAATACACCCGATCCGGTGGCCATTTTACATTCTTTCTTCTGTCACTGTAGGGAAAGGATCCTGTGTGGAGTAGGGACAGAGAAAACGCTAGCTATTTGGTACACAAAAGTTCTTTTCAGGACTGGTATAGGTGTTAGGTCAGCAGCCTGAGTTTCTTTTGTCAGTTTAGATAAAGGGACAGAGCGCTGTATGCTGCTATTTTAGGGACAGCTCAGCCAGATTAGTCTTTCTTCATCATCATCATCATCATCATCATTAGCTGTTACTATCAGGTCCACAAAAGAGCTGTTCCAGCTAATCGTTCCAGCCTACTCTTTTTTGCCAATTTGTATAGGGACAGGCAGGAAGCAGTGTGTCAGGCAGTGAGGATAATTTTAAAGACTTGCTGTTACTATTAGTTCCACAAAGGTTCTTTTCAGGACTGGTATCAGTGGTACGGTAATAGGCTTGTACACGTATAATATTCTTTCTTCCAAATATAGAAAGAATATTATACTTGACTGCTGCCCTTCTGCTGCAGTCTGCTAATCATTCACAACTCACTTGTTCCACAAAAGTTCTTATAAGGACTGGTAACTTGGTCTGTCTAGGGTGCTACGGTACATAGGCTTGGGTGCGGTACAGTCTGCTGTTCTGTAAGGACCGCTATCGGTCCACAATAGATAGGGTTGCCGTGCACTACTGCTGACCGCTGCCCTATACTGCAGCAGTCCTTCAGCGGTATAGGGACTGACGCACAGTCTGCTAAACACTAATACACAACCTGCTTGGTCCACAAAAGTTCTTATAAGGACTGGTAACTTGGTATAGGGTGCTACGGTACATAGGCCTGAGTGCGTTACAGTCTGCTGTTCTGTAAGGACCGCTATCGGTCCACAATACATAGGGTTGCCGTGCACTACTGCTGACCGCTGCCCTATACTGCAGCAGTCCTTCATTGGTATAGGGACTGACGTACAGTCTGCTAATCACTAACACACAACCTGCTTGGTCCACAAAAGTTCTTATAAGGACTGGTAACTTGGTATAGGGTGCTACGGTACATAGGCCTGAGTGCGTTACAGTCTGCTGTTCTGTAAGGACCGCTATCGGTCCACAATACATAGGGTTGCCGTGCACTACTGCTGACCGCTGCCCTATACTGCAGCAGTCCTTCATTGGTATAGGGACTGACGTACAGTCTGCTAATC
Organism: Lithobates pipiens; assembly: GCF_037356315.1. Classification (NCBI taxonomy): domain Eukaryota; kingdom Metazoa; phylum Chordata; class Amphibia; order Anura; family Ranidae; genus Lithobates; species Lithobates pipiens. Next base: position 482,653,854 of record NW_027507718.1, read on the forward strand.
ACTAACACACAACCTGCTTGGTCCACAAAAGTTCTTATAAGGACTGGTAACTTGGTATAGGGTGCTACGGTACATAGGCCTGAGTGCGTTACAGTCTGCTGTTCTGTAAGGACCGCTATCGGTCCACAATACATAGGGTTGCCGTGCACTACTGCTGACCGCTGCCCTATACTGCAGCAGTCCTTCAGCGGTATAGGGACTGACGCACAGTCTGCTAAACACTAACACACAACCTGCTTGGTCCACAAAAGTTCTTATAAGGACTGGTAACTTGGTATAGGGTGCTACGGTACATAGGCCTGAGTGCAGTACAGTCTGCTGTTCTGTAAGGACCGCTATCGGTCCACAATACATAGGGTTGCCGTGCACTACTGCTGACCGCTGCCCTATACTGCAGCAGTCCTTCATTGGTATAGGGACTGACGTACAGTCTGCTAATCACTAACACACAACCTGCTTGGTCCACAAAAGTTCTTATAAGGACTGGTAACTTGGTATAGGGTGCTACGGTACATAGGCCTGAGTGCGTTACAGTCTGCTGTTCTGTAAGGACCGCTATCGGTCCACAATACATAGGGTTGCCGTGCACTACTGCTGACCGCTGCCCTATACTGCAGCAGTCCTTCATTGGTATAGGGACTGACGTACAGTCTGCTAATCACTAACACACAACCTGCTTGGTCCACAAAAGTTTTTATAAGGACTGGTAACTTGGTATAGGGTGCTACGGTACATAGGCCTGAGTGCAGTACAGTCTGCTGTTCTGTAAGGACCGCTATCGGTCCACAATACATAGGGTTGACGTGCACTACTGCTGACCGCTGCCCTATACTGCAGCAGTCCTTCATTGGTATAGGGACTGACGTACAGTCTGCTAATCACTAACACACAACCTGCTTGGTCCACAAAAGTTCTTATAAGGACTGGTAACTTGGTATAGGGTGCTACGGTACATAGGCCTGAGTGCAGTACAGTCTGCTGTTCTGTAAGGACCGCTATCGGTCCACAATACATAGGGTTGCCGTGCACTACTGCTGACCGCTGCCCTATACTGCAGCAGTCCTTCATTGGTATAGGGACTGACGTACAGTCTGCTAATCACTAACACACAACCTGCTTGGTCCACAAAAGTTTTTATAAGGACTGGTAACTTGGTATAGGGTGCTACGGTACATAGGCCTGAGTGCAGTACAGTCTGCTGTTCTGTAAGGACCGCTATCGGTCCACAATACATAGGGTTGACGTGCACTACTGCTGACCGCTGCCCTATACTGCAGCAGTCCTTCAGCGGTATAGGGACTGACGCACAGTCTGCTAATCACTAACACACAACCTGCTTGGTCCACAAAAGTTCTTATAAGGACTGGTAACTTGGTATAGGGTGCTACGGTACATAGGCCTGAGTGCGTTACAGTCTGCTGTTCTGTAAGGACCGCTATCGGTCCACAATACATAGGGTTGCCGTGCACTACTGCTGACCGCTGCCCTATACTGCAGCAGTCCTTCAGCGGTATAGGGACTGACGCACAGTCTGCTAAACACTAACACACAACCTGCTTGGTCCACAAAAGTTTTTATAAGGACTGGTAACTTGGTATAGGGTGCTACGGTACATAGGCCTGAGTGCAGTACAGTCTGCTGTTCTGTAAGGACCGCTATCGGTCCACAATACATAGGGTTGCCGTGCACTACTGCTGACCGCTGCCCTATACTGCAGCAGTCCTTCATTGGTATAGGGACTGACGTACAGTCTGCTAATCACTAACACACAACCTGCTTGGTCCACAAAAGTTCTTATAAGGACTGGTAACTTGGTATAGGGTGCTACGGTACATAGGCCTGAGTGCGTTACAGTCTGCTGTTCTGTAAGGACCGCTATCGGTCCACAATACATAGGGTTGCCGTGCACTACTGCTGACCGCTGCCCTATACTGCAGCAGTCCTTCATTGGTATAGGGACTGACGTACAGTCTGCTAATCACTAACACACAACCTGCTTGGTCCACAAAAGTTCTTATAAGGACTGGTAACTTGGTATAGGGTGCTACGGTACATAGGCCTGAGTGCGTTACAGTCTGCTGTTCTGTAAGGACCGCTATCGGTCCACAATACATAGGGTTGCCGTGCACTACTGCTGACCGCTGCCCTATACTGCAGCAGTCCTTCATTGGTATAGGGACTGACGTACAGTCTGCTAATCACTAACACACAACCTGCTTGGTCCACAAAAGTTCTTATAAGGACTGGTAACTTGGTATAGGGTGCTACGGTACATAGGCCTGAGTGCGTTACAGTCTGCTGTTCTGTAAGGACCGCTATCGGTCCACAATACATAGGGTTGCCGTGCACTACTGCTGACCGCTGCCCTATACTGCAGCAGTCCTTCATTGGTATAGGGACTGACGTACAGTCTGCTAATCACTAACACACAACCTGCTTGTTCCACAAAAGTTCTTATAAGGACTGGTAACTTGGTATAGGGTGCTACGGTACATAGGCTTGAGTGCGGTACAGTCTGCTGTTCTGTAAGGACCGCTATCGGTCCACAATAGATAGGGTTGACGTGCACCACTGCTGACCGCTGCCCTATACTGCAGCAGTCCTTCAGCGGTATAGGGACTGACGTACAGTCTGCTAAACACTAATACACAACCTGCTTGGTCCACAAAAGTTCTTATAAGGACTGGTAACTTGGTATAGGGTGCTACGGTACATAGGCTTGAGTGCGGTACAGTCTGCTGTTCTGTAAGGACCGCTATAGGTCCACAATAGATAGGGTTGACGTGCACCACTGCTGACCGCTCACCTATACTGCAGCAGTCCTTCAGCGGTATAGGGACTAAGAGTTTTGTCACAGGGTCATTTAAAAAATGACATGCAGAGGAAGAGGCAGGCCCTTCCGCAGGGGTGGTAGGGGTAGGGCAGGAGCAACAGGCTTGAGCCAAAGTGGGAAGTTGCAGAAGGTGCGTTCAATTACTTTAAAGGATGCACCAGACTTGGTTGAGTGGCTCGCTCAGCCTTACTCTTCTGCACCCTCCTCATCCTCTCGATCTGCACCCTCTTCTTCACTCTCTGCTATGTGCACCCCCAAAGACACTACCACCAACAACACGACCACCACCACCACCACCACATACCTTCCGCTTGAGTCACTGGAATTATTTTCCGATCCATATCAAGAGGACATTTCTGATGCGCAGCCACTCTTGGTATTGGATCAGGAAGAGGAGGTAGCAACAAGCGCTACTCAGCAGTCTGACGCCAGTACCCAGATCAGCCCAAGGAGGAGGTTGGTCCCCGGTGTTGCTGCCTACTCTACTTATAGCGGTGGGGAAGGTGACGTTGATGATGACGTGTCTAGTGATGTCACGTGGGTGCCCACAAGAGAGGAAGAGGAGGGGAGTTCAGAGGGAGATATGGACCAGCAGATAGGGAGGAGAAGCAGCAATGACTTACATTGCACAGCAGGGACAAAGCAGACTGCAAATGTATCAGGAGCGAGTCATCGACCATGTACGGTCACATCTGGCGCTCCCAGGACACCGGCACATGGCTCCGCAGTGTGGGCTTTTTTTAACGTGTCCGCTGCTGACAATAGCGTTGCCATCTGCAATCTTTGCAGTCAACGCGTTAGTCGCGGTAAGCCCAATACTCACCTAGGGACGACCGCCTTAAGAAGGCACATGAGCAGCCATCACCGAGCCCAGTGGGAGCAACGGAACACACAAAGCCACACTGCAGGCTCTCACCGTCCAGCCTCGTCTTCTACTTCTCCTTCTCCTCTCTCCTCACAATTGTCCTCCACTCCACCTTCCATCACGCCAAGCTCACATTTTTCTGCAAAAAGGCAGGCTTCCGTGGGCCTAATGTTTGAGCGTAAAAAAATGATGACGCCGGATAACCCTCTTGCCCAACGGTTGGCGGCTGGCTTGTCAGAACTCATAGCCCGCCAACTACTGCCATATAAACTGGTGGACTCGGAGGCCTTTCGCAAATTTGTGGCCATTGGAACACCACAATGGAAGGTCCCAGGAAGGAAGTATTTCTCAGAGAAGGGCATCCCAGAGCTATATGGCCATGTTCAGCGGCAAGTGAATGTATCTCTGGCACACAGTGTCGGTGCCAAGATACATCTGACCACAGACACGTGGTCTAGCAAACACGGGCAGGGAAGGTATATCAGTTTTACTGCCCACTGGGTGAACCTTCTGACGGCCGTCAAGCATGTAACCCGTGGCACCCGTGTAGATTTGGTTTTACCGCCACGGATTGCATGCAGGCCTGACTCTTCTTCTCCTCCTCCTACTCCATCCTCCTCCCTCTCCTCCTCAGCTGCCTCCTCCTTTTCCGCTGCTAGCGTCTCTTCCACTGCACCGCCCAAGCTCCCCAGAACCTATTCCACATGCCAGGTGAGACGTTGCCATGCCGTGCTGCGTCTGTTGTGCCTGGAAGCAAAGAGCCACACTGGCCCGGCACTCCTTTCAGCTTTGCGTTCACAGGCAGATGAGTGGCTAACACCGCTCAATTTGACAGTTGGTAAAGTGGTGTGTGACAACGGTGCCAATCTGCTTAGCGCATTGAAACAGGGCAAAATCACGCACGTGCCGTGCATGGCACACGTCTTAAACTTGGTCGTGCAGCGATTCCTTGTCAAATACCCTGGGGTCCAGGACATCTTGCGGCAGGCAAGGAAAATCTCGGCCCATTTCAGAAGATCTTACACGGCCATGGCTCGCCTTGCTGACATTCAGCGGCGACACCATCTGCCGGTCAGACGTCTTATTTGCGATTGCCCGACGCGATGGAACTCAACCTTCTATATGCTTGATAGGCTGCTCCAGCAGAAACGTGCAGTTAACGTCTACCTGTATGAACTCTGCGAAAGAAACGGTTCTGGGGAGCTGGGTTTTTTTTCACCGCGCCAGTGGCTGCTCATGCGCGACACATGCAGACTTCTGCGGCCATTTGAGGAGATCACCAAACTGGTCAGTCGCAGCCATGGCGCCATCAGTGACATGGTACCTTATGCCTTCTTTCTGGAGCGTGCATTGCGTCGTGTCATTGATCAGGCTGTGGAGGAGCAGGAGCGGGAAGATGAGGAAGTCGCAATGCTGGATGAATTCCCAGGGGGGGCTACTCTATCTGAGACAAGTCAACAACAGGAGTCTGATGAGGAGTCAGAGGAGGATGGTGCCGGGGCGGATGAGCAGGAGCAAGAAGAGCATGCTTTAAACCTTTCTGGGATCCCTGTTGTGCGAGGATGGGGAGAGGAGAATGAAGAGGACGACATTATCCTGGATGATGAGCAGGAGCCAGGCCACCACACCGCTTCCACTTTAGTGCAAATGGGGGCCTTCATGCTCCAGTGTTTTAATAGGGACCCCCGTATAAAAAGCATGAGGGTCAAGGACCAGTACTGGGTGGCAACGTACTTAGACCCCCGGTACAAACACAAAATGGCGGAAATGTTACCGCCGTCGCAGAGGGCTGTCAGAATGCAGCACTTCCAGGCCTTGCTTCGAGAAATGCTGCATTCTGCTTTTGCGTGCGCTGGCAGAGGAGCAATTCCCACTCCCAGAGAAGGATTTGCGGGTACCAATCCAACAGCGCCTGCAAGAAGAGGCCGGTTTGAAGATGTGTTGGTGACTTCGGATATGAGGTCATTCTTTCAGCCGACCCATCGACAGGTGTCATCCGGATCCAGCATCAGGGAACGCCTAGACCGTCAGGTGTCCGACTACATTGGGTTAACGGCCGATGTGGACGCTCTGAGGAGTGATGAACCCCTAGACTACTGGGTGGGCAGGCTTGACCTCTGGCCAGAGCTTGCCCAATTTGCAATCGAACTGTTGGCTTGCCCCTCATCCAGTGTCCTGTCCGAAAGGACGTTCAGCGCAGCAGGGGGGATTGTGACCGATAAGCGTACTCGCCTAGCTCACCACAGTGTTAACTACCTCACATTTCTAAAAATGAATGAGGCATGGATCTCGGAGGAATTCAACACATGTGATCAGTAGACCATGTATATGTCTATAAACAATTTTTGGAATCAAGCACACAGACCTTCTTAATTCATTTGGCTCACTTCCCTGACCCAAAAAAGCACACCGTACTATATGCCCCTACCCTCCTCTTTGAAGAGGTTGAGCGGTGTCATATTTCTACTGGGGCTGCTTATTATGAGGGGTTCCCACCATCCCTGTGCTGTGCTGACTTCCTCCTGGGTGTTCTTATTATGAGGGGCTCCCACCATCCCTGTGCTGTGCTGACTTCCTCCTGGGGGTTCTTATTATGAGGGGATCACACCATCCCTGTGCTGTGCTGACTTCCTCCTGGGGCTGCTTACGGTGCTGCTGTCAGCGCTGTATGTCACGGAGCTGCTGTCAGCGCTGTATGTCACGGAGCTGCTGTCAGCGCTGTATGTCACGGAGCTGCTGTCAGCGCTGTATGTCACGGAGCTGCTGTCAGCGCTGTATGTCACGGAGCTGCTGTCAGCGCTGTATGTCACGGAGCTGCTGTCAGCGCTGTATGTCACGGAGCTGCTGTCAGCGCTGTATGTCACGGTGCTGCTGTCAGCGCTGTATGTCACGGAGCTGCTGTCAGCGCTGTATGTCACGGAGCTGCTGTCAGTGCTGTATGTCACGGAGCTGCTGTCAGCGCTGTATGTCACGGAGCTGCTGTCAGCGCTGTATGTCACGGAGCTGCTGTCAGCGCTGTATGTCACGGTGCTGCTGTCAGCGCTGTATGTCACGGAGCTGCTGTCAGCGCTGTATGTCACGGAGCTGCTGTCAGTGCTGTATGTCACGGAGCTGCTGTCAGCGCTGTATGTCACGGAGCTGCTGTCAGCGCTGTATGTCACGGAGCTGCTGTCAGCGCTGTATGTCACGGTGCTGCTGTCAGCGCTGTATGTCACGGAGCTGCTGTCAGCGCTGTATGTCACGGAGCTGCTGTCAGCGCTGTATGTCACGGAGCTGCTGTCAGCGCTGTATGTCACGGAGCTGCTGTCAGCGCTGTATGTCACGGAGCTGCTGTCAGCGCTGTATGTCACGGTGCTGATGTCAGTGCTCTGTATTACGGTGCTGCTGTCAGTGCTCTGTATCTCCTGCACCCTCTTGTTTGCCTACCCTGGTCCCTGACCTTCCCTCTCCTCCATTGCCTTCATTAGCTCCATAGTCCTGAATTGTCAGAACAATTTCCCAAATAAAAAAAAAATGCTTGTAGTTATCGATCCCAAATTCACCTCATACATGTATTATGCTATTGTCCAGGTGGTGGGACTACGTGCTACCCCCTAATAATTACCCCGTGGCCGCAAATTCGACCTAAAGGTTTGCGAAATTCGCCTCCCATTGAAGTCAATGGAGCCCGCGGCGAACGGTCGTTTTCGCGAACGTTTGTGCCCGTTCGCGTTTCGCGTTCGCGAAACGTCCCGTCGGAAGTTCGTCCATCACTATAGATAACATCATTGTTTAAGCAACGACAAGAGTTTTTTTCCCCCAAATCTGTGCTGTAAACCAGCAAGATCCAGTTCCCTTACTTCACCTCAGTGTAGGAGCTTCCTGTAATAAAGACCGGTCACTGCTGCCCTCTCTCTTTGTGCAGGGGGACTGGTCTTGTCTCCGCCCCCCTCCTGTAGTTTTTTGCAGGCAGCCTGTAATAGGTGGAGCCTGCTGGGTCCCTCCCACAGCTCTGACCTCTGCTCGGGCTCTGTACAGCACAGATATGTACAGTCAAGACCAGCACAATCCCTGTACAGCGCACATTACCTGATATTAACCACTTAAGACCATTTGGCTGGCAAAAGACCAGAGCACTTTTTTGCGATTCGGCACTGCGTCGTTTTAACTGACAATTGCGCGGATGTGTGACGTGGCTCCCAAACAAAATTAATGTCCTTTTTTTTCCACATGTAGAGCTTTCTTTTGGTGGTATTTGATCACCTCTGCGTTTTTAATTTTTTGCGCTATAAACAAAAATAGAGCAACAATTTTGAAAAAAAAAACGCATTTTTTTTTACTTTTGGCTATAATAAATATCCCCAAAAAATATATAAAAAAAAAAATTTTTCTTCAGTTTCGGCCGATACGTATTCTTCTACATATTTTTGGTAAAAAAAAATCACAATAAGCGATTATTGATTGGTTGGCACAGAAGTTATAGCATTTAAAAAATAGGGGATAGTTTTATGGCATTTTTATTAATAATATTTTTTTACTAGTAATGGCGGCGATCAGCCATTTTTGTTGTGGCTGCGACATTATGGTGGACACATCGGACATTTTTGACACATTTTTGGGACCATTGTCATTTATACAGCAATCAGTGCTATACAAATGCCTGTGTAAATGACACTGGCATTGAAGGGGTTAACCAGGAGGTGGCAGTGTAGGGGTTAAGTGTCCTAGGGGCGTGCTTCTAACTGTTGGGGGCGTGGCTGTGATTTACAGATTACTGATCTCTGCTCCAATCACAGGGAGCAGAGATCAGTGTCACTTGTTGCTAGGCAGAATGAGGAGATGCTGTTTACATCGGCATCTCCCTGTTCTTCCTCCCCGTGAGACGATCGCAGGCATCCCTCTGGTGATAGAGTCCGTGGGACCCACAGTCTGACTCACAGGGGTCCCGACCGGCACGCACACACGATGGCACGGCGGCAATTTTAAAGGGAAGTACCTGTATGCCCATTTGCCTGTCTGTGCCATTCTGCCGATGTACATTGTCGTGCGCTGGTCGGGAAGTGGATATATACATGCGGCGGTCAGCAAGTGGTTAAAGGAATGCGCTTCATTGAATCTGACCCTCTATAATATACTGTACAGCGAGCACTTTTATGAGATATGAGTTACATAATCCGACCCTCTGTAATATATGACGCATGCTCTGTGATGTTAACCACTTCAGCCCCAGAAGATTTACCCCTTAATGACCAGGCCATTTTTTGCGCCGCTTTAACTGAATAATTGTGCAGTTGTGCGATGTTGTATCCAAACAAAATTGACGTAATTTTTTTCCCAAAAATAGAGCTTTCTTTTGGTGGTATTTGATCGCCTCTGCGTATTTTATTTTTTGCACTATAAACAAAAAAAAAAGACAGACAATTTTGAAAAACAAACAAGATTTTTTTACTTTACTCTACAAACAAATGTCTTCATCAGTTTAGGCCAATATGTATTATTCTACATATTTTTGGTAAAAAAAAAAATGACAATAAGCGTATATTGATTGGGTTGCGCAAAAGTTTTAGTGTCTACAAAATAGGTAATTTATTTATGGCATTTTTATTATAATTTTTTTTTTTTACTAGTAATTGCAGTGATTAGCGTTTTTTAGCGGGACTGCGACATGACACAGATCAGACACGTTTTTGGGACCAGTGACATTTATACAGCGATCAGTGCTACAAAAATGCACTGATTACTGTATAAATGACACTAGCAGGGAAGGAGTTAACTCTAGGGGGCGATCAAGGGGTTAAATCTGTTCCCTGGGAGGTGTTTCTAACTGTGGGGGGGGGGACTAACTGGAGGAGGACACAGATTGCTGTTCCTAATCACTAGGAACGGATGATCATCTACATTGACAGATCACCGTTCTGGCTATCTGTGGAGCAATTACGGGTGGCCGGCGGTTATAGCGGCCCCGCCACTCGCATCAGCTCCCCCGCCGTGCAGCAGGAGCCTGCCTGCTATAGCTTTTAAAGGGGCCAGCGAACAGCTACGGTGGGATCAAGCCGACCTGCTGCAGTATAATGACAGCGACTGGTCGACAAGCGGTTAAACACATCACATTATCACAGAATCTGCCTGAAAGTGCTCATGGGACATGTAGTCCGACCGCCAGGCAATAGGAAGAGATGATGTGTGCTGTCCTTGTCAGAGAGTGAGGGGGAAGTGCACAAGGAAGATGGAGGGGCACATATTTCAGGCAAATTAAAGTTCACAAAGATTTTCCATCCTTTGTATCAACTGGGGCATTTAGGGAACACACGCATTGGCACCAGCATGCAGATTGCAAAGTCAGCAGTCTTGCCGGCTGTGTGGGAAACGTGCACCTCTGTGAGCACCTCCAGCGGCCCTGATTTGCTATCATCGGCGGACCGGGACACCTATATAGATTATTTTGCATGTGAACAGATATGTACTGTGAGTTCTAACATTTTTTAAACTGCCCACTAGATGGCACTTTTTCCTTTCTGTACACACTCACTCGCAGGAGCAGTGGGGAAAATCGCCTTCGATTCGGATAGGAATCGCACCACATTCCTGTTTAAATCCTATTCCACTTTTTGTGCAGTGCAGTTTTCACCATTTTTTTTTGTATTGATGCAAATCATAGCATATCGGTACTCGGTATCAAAAGTATCAGTACTCCTACTCACCAATAACAAAACAATATTGGTACAACCCTAGTTATAACCCCTGTTCGTTTTTTTTTTTGTCATCTGTGACTTCCCTTCACTTAATAACAAATATTCCGAAACAAACACAACCTGCAAGCAAATCCCTTCAAAAGTTGGGAATTCCTTGTTGTCTCCAGAACTAGTGTCCCCATTGGATGATTTCATCTTTATTTCTGTTCTGGTGACAACCCAAAATTTAGAATTTTCTTTCACTTTCACTGATAACAGTAAACAGAACAATTAGAAGGAACTGCAATTCCCTAATGGGAACATTAATGAAATGAAAACCTGACAAGAGATCTAATCCCTCTTTACTGTCAATCATAGTTAGAAGGTAGCAGGGTTGAGCTGTGCTCTGTGTGTCTATGGGCACACAAACTTGGCTCGAGAGCGAGCCCATGCGAGTGACTCCATAGCAAGCAGCTTGCTTTGGTAGGTACTCGGTGAGGAGGATAGAGGCAGGAGTGCTGGCAAGGGACTCGAGAAAAGGAGGATGGTTTTGGACAGTGCAGGTAAGTATAAAAAAAATCTATTTTTAAACCACTTAAGGACCGAGCCTCTTTTTGAGATTTGTTGTTTACAAGTTAAAAACAGGATTTTTTGCTAGAAAATTACTTAGAACCCCCAAACATTATAATTTTTTTTCTAACACCCTAGAGAATAAAATGGGGGTCACTGCAATACTTTCTTCACACCATATTTGCGCAGCGGTCTTACAAGCACACTTTTTGAGGAAAAAAATACATTATTTGAATTAAAAAAAAGACAACAGTAAAGTTAGTCCAATTTTTTTTTTATATTGTGAAAGATAATGTTATGCCGAGTAAATTGATACCCAACATGTCACGCTTCAAAATTGCGCCCGCTCATGGAATGGCGACAAACTGTTACCCTTAAAAATCTCCATAGGCGACGTTAAAAATTCTACAGGTTGCACGTTTTGAGTTACAGAGGAGGTCTAGGGCTAGAATTATTTCTCTTACTCTACCGATTGCGGCGATACCTCACATGTGTGGTTTGACCACCGTTTTCATATGCGGGCGCTACTCACGTATGCTTTCGCTTCTGCACGTGAGCTCGGCGGGACGGGGCGTGTTTAAAAAAAATGTTTTTTCTTATTTATTTTACCTTTTATTTTTTATTTTTACACTGTTCTTCTTAAAAAAAAATTAAAAATTGTGTCACTTTTATTCCTATTACAAGGAATGTAAACATCCTTTATAATAGAAAAAAAGCATGACAGGACCTTTTAAATATGAGATTTGGGGTCAAAAAGACCTCAGATCTCATATTTACACTAAAATGCAATAAAAAATATATAAAAAAGGCCCTTTAAGAGCTATGGATTGAAGTGACGTTTTGACGTCGCTTCCGCCCTGCAATGGTATGGAGACGGGTGGGGGTCATCTTCCCCTCACTCGTCTTCATACCCAGCAAGGAAGAGGATCTGATCGCCTCCGCCACTACCGATAAACGTGATCTTGCAGCGAATCCGCCGCAGAGACCACTATTATCGGAAACCGAACCGCCGACCGAAGAAGAGGATACCAGGTTTATGGCAGCTAGCTGCTGCCATAACAACGATATTCCTCTTCAAAGTTGGGACATATATCGGCGCGTTGGGGTCCGGAGGTGGTTAAAAAAAATCGTTTTTTCATAAACCATTGCGCTAATATCACAAAACTACCAGATTTTTATTCTCTAGAGTGTCTGCTTTCAGAAAATATATGTTTTTGGGGTTTTATGTAATATTCAGGCCTAAAATGATTTTGTAAATGCAAAAACAGCTCTGGCAGTAAAAGGACTACTCAGTCCTCAGAACCCGCCCAAGTCCTCAGGGATCAGAATGTAATTAAAATGACTTTAGGTGTAGGTTAAAGTGCCATAAACCGACATCATAGAACATGATTAATAAATGGTGTATTACATGTTGTTCATACTCACTCAGTCACTATGAGATTATTTTCTGTATTCTGCAAAAAAACCTGGTTGATCCTGCCGCTCTCTATCTCCCCCTGCTGTCCATGTTCCCAATTTAGCTGGGGATTTTGCAGAGCAGTGTTGGCAGCTTTGCACCAGTGTTAATTTTGTTGACTAAAACATTTTCGTAGACTAAATTAATACTATTTTAGTTTACTAAAATACGGCTAAAACAATTGAGATGATTAAATACGACTAAAACTAAAATGGCATTTTAGTCAAAAGACTAAAACTAAATAGAAATTTTACGTCAAAATTAACACTGGTCTGTAGAGCATGTTCAAACCTTAATACCATAAATAAGAACATATTCAATTCTTCACTCCAGCAGTATATAATGAGTTTGGAAATTGTAGAGAAATGCTTAAATAATGCATTATAATTTAACTACACTCATTCGATTTTAGACGACTAAAATTAGTTTAGTCTACTAAAATGTATTGGAGAGTTATTGACTAAATGCAACAAAAACTAAAAGAATTGCAGAACACTAAAATGGGACTAAAACTAAAATGCCATATTAGTCAAAAGACTAAAACTAAATCCAAATTTGCTGCCAAAATTAACACAGCTTTGCTCAGTTTTCTTCCCTATCACATGTGAGCAGCTTATGTGACTATAGAGTCACACATGTGAGTGTATACACAGTGGTAAATGACATCCATCCACACTAGCCAACTAGGAGTGAGATATTACATGTAGATTGATGGAGGCTTCACTTCCCTCCTATTCTAAGACACAGGCTGGAGGGGTGTGACACAGCCTGTGACTGGCAGAAATCCTCCCACACCATGTTATTGCCACAAAATAACGATTTTATTTCTAATATATATTTGTATGACAATCTAACCACTTCAACCCCTGAAGATTTTACCCCCTTCCTGACCAGAGCACTTTTTGAGATTCAGGACTGCGGCGCTTTACCTGACAATTGCGCGGTTCTGTGGCGCTGTACCCAAACAAAATTGACGTCCTTTTTTCCCACAAATAGAGCTTTCTTTTGGTAGTATTTGATTGCCTCTGCGTTGTTGTTTTTTACGCTATAAACGAAAAAATGGCAATTTTGAAAAAAATGCATTCGTTTGTAATTTTTGGCTATAATAAATATCCCCATTTTTTTCTCAGTTTAGGCCGATATGCATTCTTCTACATATTTTTGGTAAAAGAAAAAATCGCAATAAGCGTATATTGATTGGTTTGCACAAAGGTTATAGCGTCTACAAAATAGGGGATAGAGTTATAGCATTTTTTTGTTTGTTTTTTTATTTACTAGTAAGGGCGGTGATCTGCAATTTGTATGGTGACTGCGAAATTATGGCGGACACATCGGGCAATTTTGACACATTTTTGGGACCACTGGCATTAATACCTAGATCACTGCTAAAAAAAACGGCATTGATTACTGTAAAAAAGGCCACTGGCAATGAAGGAGTTAACCACTAGGGGGCTAGGGAGGGGTTAAGTGTGTCCTGGGGAGGGATTATAACTGTTAGGGGGCGTGGCTACTAATGACACTTCACTAATCAGCGCTCCCAATCACAGGGAGTAGAAATCAGTGACTCTGTCACTAGGCAGAACGGGGGGAGATGCTTGTTTACATTATCATCTCCCCGTTCTTCAGCTCCGTGAGACGATCACAGGTATCTCCACGCAATCCTACTCACGGAGCTCCCGGCTGACTGCAACATTATGGCGGACACATCAGACAATTTGGACACATTTTTAGGACCATTGGCATTTATACAGCGATCAATACTATAAAAATGCACTGATTACTGTAAAAATTTCACTGGCCATGAAGGGTTAACACTAAGAGCTGATCTGGGGGATTAACTGTGTTCTCTGGGAGGTGATTCTAACTGAAGAGGGAGGGAACTGACTGGAGGAAGTGATGAATCGTGGTTCCTAGCCAACAGGAACACACGATCTGTCACTCCTGTCAGAACAGAACAGGGAAGTGTATGTTTACACCCACGCGTCCCTGTTCTGTGTGTCCTGGTCACGATCGCTCATGACCGTCGGCCACGAGTATCGGCATCCCCCGCTGTGCAGCGGGCGCACACGTGCCTGCTATCCCGACCCCGCAAGCCGACATATAGCTACGACCAGTTGGTAAGGAAACGATTAAATTAGTTTATTGATATTTTTTTTATTTCTCAGGCTTTTTTTTGTTTTTGTTTTTTGGGAACATGTGACCAACAACAGAGGACTAAAAGCTCCTCCTGCTTATGTTTGGGTCACATGACAGCTGTATATCGATTAGAAAAAAATAATTGGATGTTTTCTTTTATGACTATATAGAATAAAACCAACGAGGTAAACGCTGCGCTAGAGAAAAAAGTCAAATAGTAAAAAGCTGCCAGCACCGTAAAGCCTGATAACAAACTCCAAATAGAAATTAAAAAATATAAGTGCATCGCTAATTGATGATAAGAGAGATTAAAGTAAAAAACCCCTAATAAATGGCATATAACTGAAAAGATTCCAACTTATACACTCAAGATAATGTTATATACTCTATTGTACAAATATAAATTGAAATTAATAATAATAAAAAATTATTAAAAAATTATTTTATATAAAACTAACAGTAATGGTGAAAAAACTCTTAGAAAAAAGACTAAAGCAGACACCAAAAGAAAAAAATGATAAGATATATATATATATGTGTGCGTAACGTAATCACTAAATCTTAAAAAAACGATGCATTAATAAAAACACATGCTAATATGTGAATAATGCTCCAAACGAACAATAATATAAAACAGTGTATTGGTCAATTCTCAACCTAATACATGAAACAGGGTCCATAAAGTGCAAAAGTTGCTCCAAACACGACAGCAGTGAAAAGATCCCAAATCCAAGATGAATCGCACCAAGGTGAGTGTCAAAGCCTCTTACCAGCAGTAAATGACTACCATACAGATAGTCTATCCAAGCATTAGGGGAAAAATTCAGCTCTCCCCCGCAACCTATATCGGCTTCCACACTTGAAGAAAAACTGTTTCACTCATGAGACAAAAGCAGAAAAGGCTTCCATAGCGTAGTATTTTATACAAGATTTAATAAAATAAAAGAATTGCACTTACAAGATAAAACATCGTCAAGCAGTGTATTGGTAAACAAATAGTCTCCGAATTTGCGGCGTCTCCACAGGCTTCCATCCGCCTACCAACTAAGTCCCATCAATCTCCGGATATCAAACATAATGACGTCACCGTCACAGGCATCCTCCCTACGCGTTTCGTCACGATAGGACATCGTCTTTGGATTATTACTATAATTACAGCGCTATCATCCATATACAGAAATAGAAGAAATAATGTAAATTAAACAGTGCGTGTTTAGAATCAGTTAAATGTATGATTTTTTGCAAGTCATTCTACATATTTGTCACTTTGTATATTTAAATGGGATGAGTCACGTGATCTAGTCCTTTTTGTGGGGATTTCCATTGTAATTACGTAACGCACTCGCTGACGGTTCACCCAGTGATGGTGACGTGGGGACATTTGCACACAGATGATCTAAGAACACCTGATGTGTCGGCTGACCATGACATTGTTTAGGTTGGGATCAAAATGACAACACGGAATAGCAGAGCAGAGTTCACCAGATATTACGTTTTCTTTGTTGTTAGAGAAAATCTTTCATCATCTTTATATTACTAGTTCAAGCTCTTGGTGTTCCTGCTATGAAAGGGCAGCTGTTCTGAAAATGGATTGTATGAGGATTATAGGTAAAATTTTGTTTATTTAGTGCACCTGGTTCTAAAAGCTTATCTACTGTATGGCCAAAATATAAAAATATTATATATTTTATATATCATTATATACATTTCTAAGGTGGGGAAAATAATTATTTGATCCCCCTGCAGATTTTGTAAGTTTGCCCACTTACAAAGAAATAAAGGGTCTATAATTTTGTATCAGGTGTATTTTAAATGATAGAGACAGAATACCAACCAAAAATACAGAAAAAAACACACAATACAAATGTTATAAATTGAATTGCGTTTCAGTGAGTAAAATAAGTATTTGATCCCCAAGCAAAGCATGGTATTAGGTGGAGAAACCCTTGTTGGCAAGCACAGAGGTCAGAAGTTTCTTGTAGCTGGTCACCAGGTTTGCTCACATCTCAGGAGGCATTTTGGCCCACTCTTTTTTGCAGATCTTTTCTAAATCCTTAAGGTTTTTTGACTGTTTTGGCTTGGCAAGCTCGAGCGCCCTTCATACATTTTGTCGTGGATATTCCACTATATTCTTGCGATATTAAGCGCCCTTTCAGCATAATGGTATAATGCAACGTTAAATAACCCATGTCTCCTCTTTTCCCCAGTAAATAGACATAATCACCATCTCAGCTCCATCGTTCCTCCATCTGCCCTCATCTGTTCCTGGGAGCCACCTTTTATTCATATAAGCCAGGGATATGCAATTAGCGGAGCTCCAGCTGTTGCAGAACTACAAGTCCCATGAGGCATTGCAAGACTGACAGCTGCAAGCATGACACCCAGAGGCAGAGCATGATGGGACTTGTAGTTTTGCAACAGCTGGAGGTTCGCTAATTGCATATCCCTGATATAAGCAATAGAGCCTCATGTTTTCACAATCAACCAATGAAGCACAGGCATTCCCTCAAACAGGAAGGGTTATACAATAACCAATAAACAATGACTGGGGGAGTCTTATGGGCATGTCTGGGCATGGGCAGCATGTATGATTTCACGCCTCCAGTCTCTGTAAGCTATGCTCAGGTAGACAATGGAAGCCGCATGGCTGGGTTAAATCATGGACGCTGTTCAACCATAGTGCACCCAAAGGCTCTAATTTTTACCGTTTGGAGACTGGCTAAGCCACTCCATGACCTTAATGTGCTTCTTATTGGGCCACTCCTTTCTTGCCTTGTTTTGGGTCATTGTCATGCTGAAAGACCCATCCAAGACCCATGTTCTGGCTGGGGGAAGAAGGGTCTCATCCAAGATCTTACAATACGTGGCCCCGTCCATGGGCCCCTCAATGTGGCAAAGTCGGGCTGTACCTTTAACAGAGAAACAGCCCCAAAGCATATTGTTTCCACCTTTGTGCTTGACTGTAGGGATGGTGTTCCTAGGTTCATAGTCAACATTTTTTTCCTCCAAACATGGCGAGTCCCCCTCCCCAAGAAGAAACAAGTATAGTCATGCCAATGAATATCTAAATGATTCAGAGAAGGATTGGGAGAAAGTTCTGTGGTCAGATGAAAATTTAGCTCTTTGGTATTAATTTGACTCACTGTGTTTGGAGGAAGGAAAACGTCCTGAATTAACTGAATTAAAGAGGGTCAGTTTGATTGCTACTTCACCATTCAATGAAAACATTTTTTTTATTAATGAATACAAGTTTGCCTCTGATTGGGCAAAGTGGAGATGCAGGAAGACAGCGTCATGATTTCCACCTCTGGCAATCTGAGGAAGCCTTCCTCTGGACAGTATATCACACAAGGCAGTGGTGTGTATTGCACAGGGCACAAGCCTAAGGAGTGGGTAACACAGGGCACAGTGCTCAGCGCTGTGTATTGCTCATCACAAGCAAAATTACCTCTAAACCCCCCACCCCAATACATAGTTCTCCCCTCAATTACCCCCTTCCCCAGAGCAAAGCCCACCAAATTCCCCCCCCCCAAGTTGACTATAGGTGGATGGGTTTTTTTATCCATGCATGGCAAGCATTAGAGAATCAAGGTGAAGTCCTCAATGCCAGTTGGGGTTGGGGCCTCCTGGAAGAGTGACTTCCAGGAGACTAATGGTTTCCTCCTCTGTGTCATATAGTAGGGTGGGTTCTGTGTGGCATGCTCTAAGACAGCCGTCACTAAATGGCAGCCCGCGGTCCGAGTCCGGACCGAGCGGGGCTTCCGCCCGGACCGCCATGCCGCCTGCGTAGTAAATGACAGCAATCACTGGTTTGCTGGGACTGCGGGTTTCCCTAGCAACCAGTGACGCTGTGCGCATGCGCCCGCCCCCTGCTCCTGGCCGCGTCTCGGAGCTGAAGACACTCACGCAGGCAGTAGGGGGTGTGACGTCACGTGCGCGCCCCGCCCCCCATGCTGCCCGCGGTTCCGAATTCCCGGGTCCTGGCTCTCCAACTCCTTGAGGCAGCTTCAGTTGTGCCCTTCCTCCTGTAGTTGAGGTATGTGGGCACATTAGTGATCATGCAGACTGTTAGGTATATTGTAATTTGCACAATGCTGGGCTTTTTTGTAAGGTGCATGCTGATGGGTATATTTGTAATTTGCACAATGCTGGGCTTTTTTGTAAGGGGCATGCTGATGGGTATATTTGTAATTTGCACAATGCTGGGCTTTTTTTGTAAGGGGCATGCTGATGGGTATATTTTTTATGTGCACACTGATTTGCATGTTTTGTTAAGGTGCGCCTTAACAAAATATGCCCATCAGTGTGCACTTAAAAATATACCCATCAGCATGCCCCTTACAAAAAAAAAACAGCATTGTGCAAATTACAAATATACCCATCAGCATGCCCCTTACAAAAAAAAAGCCCAGCATTGTGCAAATTACAAATATACCCATCAGCATGCCCCTTACAAAAAAAGCCCAGCATTGTGCAAATGACAAATATACCCATCAGCATGCCCCTTAAAATAAAATGTGTTCATCAGAGTGCCCTTTAGCATAAAATAAGGGTCACGCTGATGGGCACCTTTTATGTTAAGGGGTACTCTGATGGACAAATTTAATTTTACGGGGCACACTGATGGGTATATTTTTAATGTGCACATCGATGGGCATATTTTGTTAAGGGGCACAACAAAATGTGCCCTACAAAATATGCCCATTGATGTGCACATTAAAAATATACCCGCCAGCATGCCCCTTAAAATAAAATTTGTCCATCAGAGTGCCTCCTAACATAATAGGCGCCCATCAATGTGACCCTTATTTCATGTTAAGGGGCATGCTGATGGGCATATTTTATTTTAAGAGCAACACTGATGGGTACATTTTATATTAAAAGGGGCACTTTGGGCAAATTTTAAGTTAAGGGGCACATTTTGTTGTCCATCAGAGTGCCCCTTAATATAAAATGGGCCCATCAGCATGACCCTTATTTTATGTTAAGGGACACCCTGATGTGCACATGTGTAAAGGGGCACTGTGATTGGGACACCCGATGTAAAGGGGCACTGTGATGGGGACACCCGATGTAAAGGGGCACTGTGATGGGGACACCCGATGTAAAGGGGCACTGTGATGGGGACACCTGATTTAAAGAAGCACTGTGATGGGGACATCTGATGTAAAGGGGCACTATGATGGGGATGACTGATGTAAAGGGGCACTGGGATGGGGACACCCGATGTAAAGGGGCACTGGGATGGGGACACCCGATGTAAAGGGGCACTATGATGGGGACACCCGATGTAAAGGGGCACTGTGATGGGGACACCCGGTGTAAAGGGGCACTGGGATGAGGACACCCGGTGTAAAGGGGCACTGGGATGAGGACACCTGATGTAAAGAGCAAATGTAAAGCTATCCTAGTTCTAACTGTCCACATGTTTAATATTGTAACTGAAACTTGACAATAAATATTGTTGAAATGCTAAGGAAATTGTACATTTCTCACGTTTTTGATAGATATACAGTGACTACAATCTTTCTGAGTCATAGCACAGACTTGAGATTCGGACCTCGGCCCAAAGAAAATTTTGGCGACCGGACCTCCTTGAATTTTAATTCATTACCCCTGCTCTAAGAGGTGCTGTCACTGATAAGCACAGAAGCCAGCAGAGGAAGCAAGTAGAGAAAAAAACTTCCTCTACTGGCTTCTGTGTTTATCAATGATAAGTTGGTTACTGGTGTGCAGGGGTCAAATGCCAGAAAAAAAAACCATATACTGTATACAGTGCCCTAAAAAAGTTTGCATACCTCTTGAAATTTTCCACATTTTGTCATGTTACAACCAAAAATGTAAATTTATTTTATTGGGAGTTTATGTGATAGACCAACACAAAGTGGCACATAATTGTGAAGTGGTAGAAAAATGATAAATAGTTTTTTACATTTTGTTACAAATAAATATGGCAAAAGTGTGGCGTGCATTTTTGTTCAGCCCCCCGAGTCAATATTTTGTAGAACCACCTTTCACTGCAATTACGGCTGCAAGTCTTTTTGGGGATGTCTCTACCAGCTTTGCACATCTAGGGAGTGAAATTGTTGCCCATTCTCTGCAAAATAACTCAAGTTCTGTCAGGTTGGATGGCGAGCATCTGCGAACAGCATTTTTCAAGTCTTGCCATAGATTCTCAATTGGATTTAGGTCTTGACTTTGCCTGGGCCATTCTAACACATGAATATGTTTTGATCTAAACCATTCCATTGTAGCTCTGGCTGTATGTTTAGGGTCGTTGACCTGCTGGAAGGTGAACCTCCGCCCCAGTCTCAAGTCTTTTTGCAGACTCTTAGCCCTTTTACACACGGTCGGACATTCCGACAACCAAATCCGACGGATTTTGTCCGAAACTGGTGTTGCATACACACGGTCAGACAAAGTTGTCGGAAAAATCCGATCGTTCAAAACGTGATGACGTTATTTCGTTACGATGGGACTACGTTCAGGCTAGTAGCCAATAGCTTTGGTCTAGGAATTTGATCTGAGAATGCGTGGCACTTTGTCCGATCGGAAAATTCTCTACAAACATTCGGACAGAGTCCGATCGGATCATGTTGTCGGAAATTTTTTTAACCCAGCTCTAAAACTTTGTTGGTCGGATATTCCGACGGAAACAGTCCGATGGAGCCCACACACATTATGGGGTCCAATCGGACATTTTCTGCCACACATAGCGTTTTGCTTTTAGGCCAAAAAATTTAATTTTGGTCTCATCTGACCAGAGCACCTTCTTCCACATGTTTTTTTTGCAAAATCTTTTTTATTGAGTTTTCCATTAGCATACAAAGTTGCCCACATAAGGGCTAAACATGACCCACTCAGGGGTAGATCCTCTGAAGCGGCAACAGACCACATCAGGGCACATCATACATCATAAACAAGCTACCTGTGATGCAGCAACAGGCTGTAACAGGTCAGACCATACAACATAACAATCTTACTTATCCATACCCCAATGTGGGGAGTGGTTTAATTCAGGAGGATCTGTGCTCAAAAATATAATGGCAGGATAACGTGCCATGAGAGTAATTGGATCAATATATTAACATACTAAACCATACTACTATTCTAGGAGTTGGTTACTGTATCTGTTGCTGTGGTATTATTGTCTAACCAACAGGTCTGTACCTTTTCAAATTTTTTTGGGCAACCCCTGCCCGAGTAGGTGGCTTTATAAAGGGGTATACTGACATTCACATCATTTTTCCAGAATCTGACAGAGGGGGGAGATGCTTGTTTCCAGTTCATCCTGATGGCCTTACGTGCATAGTACAATAGCAGGGATATGAGTTGTTTTCTGGCTCTGAGCACGGACATTTGTTCCACCAGTCCCAGTAGACAATGTTTAGGGTCATAAGGGACTTTAATCTTAGTGACCTTGGCGATCACCTGGAGTACTTCCTTCCAATAATGTGCAATTGCTGGGCAAGCCCAGAAAATGTGGAAGAAATTCCCCAGCTCGTATGAGCAGCGCCAACATGGCGGAGAATGAACCGACGACATCTGGTGCAGTCTGTAGGGCTTGTAGTGAGCTCTGTGTACAATTTTGTATTGGACCAGTTTGTCCCTGGCTGAGACCAGAGGGGAGAATGGAAAATACCAAATCTCTTCTTCCACATGTTTGCTGTGTCCCCCACATGGCTTCTGGGAAACTGCAAACAGGACTTCTTATGGCTTTCTTCTAGCCACTCTTCCATAAAGGCCAGATTTGTGGAGTGCAGGACTAATGCCCCATACACACATTCAGAAATTCTGATGGAAAAAGTCCGATCGGGTTTTCGGGTTGTTGGAAAATCCGATCATGTGTGGGCTCTATCTGACTTTATCTGACACAAAGTTTGAGAGCTGGATCTAAAATTTTTCCGACAACAAAATCTGATCGGACTTTTTCCAATTGTGTGTGGAGAATTCCGACGCACAAAGTGCCACGCATGCTCAGAAGAAATTTGGAGATGAAAGCTATTGGCTACTGGCCTCTACGCAGTCCCATTGTACGTTACGAACGTCACCTCGATCGTCACCACGATCGGATTTTCCAACAACTTTGTCCGACCCTGTGTATGCAAGACAAGTTTCGTCCAAAATCCGTTGGAAAAAATCTGACGGATTTTGTGGTCAGAATGTCCGACCGTGTGTATGGGGCATAATAGTTGTCCTGTGGACAGATTCTCCTACCTGACTTGTGGATCTCTGCAGCCCCTCCAGAGTTACCATGGGCCTCTTGGCTGCTTCTCTGATAACGCTCTCCTTGCCAGGCCTGTCAGTTTAGGTGGACGGCCATGTCTTAGTAGGTTTGCAGTTGTGCCATCAGTGGTGGCGGCTTGTGGATTTTTATATTTTTTTTGGAGTGGGGGGGCTGGGGGGATGGTTTCCTGCCCCCGCCCAAAAAAAAATCCACCAGCTGCCACTGATGACAGAACTTCAAACCTATCAAGACATGGCTGTCCAATCGCCGTCTTACCCCATGTAGGTGGCAGGCTGCTTCTCTGGTTAATGCTCTCCTTGCCGGCCTGTCAGTTTAGGTGGATGGCAGTTGTGCCATACTCTTTCCATTTTCGAATGATGTATTGAACAGTGCTCCGTGAGATATTTAAAACTTGGGATATTTTTTTTTTTTTATAAGCTAATCCTGCTTTAGGCTGGGTTCACACTGATGCGAATTGGATGCGTGTTTCCCTGCATTCAATTTGCATGACAGGAGATTGTGACCGGCTCTCAATGTAGCCAGTTCACACATCTCTGGAGTGGCTGCGGAGCGAAGTGCAGAGAGGTCCTGTGCGTCTTTGGTTCCATTTCAGGTCCGATTCAGGCAAAAATTAGATTCGTCCCTGAAACGGAGAACAGGGACGCACTGGACCCCTGCTGTTGGCTGCATCCTCCTGCAGTGTGAACACCTTAAACTTCTCCACAACTTTATTCCTGACCTGTCTGGTGTGTTCCTTGGCCTTTATGATGCCGTTTGTTCACTAAGGTTCTCTAAGAAACCTCAGAGAGCTTCACAGAACAGCTGTATTAATACTGAGATTAAATTACACAGGTGGAGTCTATTTACTAATTAGATGACTTCTGAAGGCAATTGGTTATACCAGATTTTAGGGGAATCAGAGTAAAAGGGGGCTGAATACAAATGCACCCTACCCTTTTCAGATATCTATTTGTAAAAAAAAATTGAAAACCATTTATCATTTTCCTTCCACTTCACAATTATGTGCCACTTTGTGTTGGTCTATCACATAAAATCCCAATAAAATACATTTATGTTTTTGGCTGTAACATGACAAAATGTGAAAATTTCAAGGGGTGAGAATACTTTTTCAAGGCACTGTATCAATAAATCCTGACAAAGGTTTTAACCTTCTTTAATCTACTAGAAATGTAAAGAGGCCTGTGCCTCTTTTTGGGGGGAATTTTTGCTCACGTTTTGTACTTTTGGACACCCATCAAATAGACAGGAAGTGGGGCGAAATCTCCCAGATGGAAACACCAATAATAACGTGATGGAATTTGCATGCCATCCACATTCTTATGCTATCATTTAAAAAAGCCTTGCCAGAGGTTTGGCCTTTAGGCCTCATGCACACTGGAAGTTTTTGGAAGTTTTTACAGCTGCTGTTTTTGGCTTGAGACATTTTTTTTTTTACAGTCAATAAACTCTCCAGCATGTAATCGTATGTGTCCATGCACGCATAGGCTGTTATCAACTGTTTTTGGCTGGAAAATAAAAAACTCAAATTAGTGGGTCCTGAGAGGAATTTTTCAGCTGTAAAAACGCGGGTCACCAGCATTTTTTAAACGTTTCTGATCCCATTGAAAAAAAAGTTTAAAAACGCTAAGGCTAAAAAAAAACTAAAAAAAAACACTCTAATAAATGCTAAAAACTTTATTGCTAAAACATTGAAAAACTTTGAAAAACTCACTGCAAAGCTACCGGCATTTTTATAAAGTTATTATAAAGTCCAGAGTACACGAGGCCTTAACCACAGATTACTACCACAATGCTAAGCATTAACAGTATCCACAAATAAACTTTGTGGTATAAAATATTTGCATATATGTCTTTTTTCTCTAATCTATTTCAGATAAAGATTTCACAAGAACTTTCTATTTCCTCATTTTAAAACTGTGATCAGATATTTTTTTTAGGAATTCTAAAAACATTCAATGAGTTTTTCATGACAAAATTATGGAAATGGATTAACAGCAATCTTCCACCTGTAGTATTGACAAGGAATGAGGTTCAGGTTGCACCATGGAGTTCACCTGCAACCATGGGTTCAAGGCAAATCTTGCAGGTTTGAGGTTTGCAGTCCCATATGTCACAGCTCTAAATAAAACCATCCTTTTACTGCTTCAGCCCCGGAAGAAATTACCCCCTTCCTGACCAGAGCACTTTTTGCGATTCGGCACTACGTCGCTTTAACTGACAATTGCACGGTCGTGCTACTCTGTACCCAAACAAAATTGACATTATTTTCCCCCATAAATAGAGGTTTCTTTTGGTGGTATTTGATCGCCTCTGCGGTTTTTATTTTTTGCGCTATTAACAAAAAAAGAGCGACAATTTTGAACAAAACTCAATATTTTTTACTTTTTGCTATAATAAATACCCCCAAAAATATATATATAAAAATTTTTTTTTTTGAGCATGGGGTAACCAGTTCATGTTTGAGTGGGGAAGGAAAGGTGCCGGAGGAGAGGGAGAGGTTGAGGGAGAGTTTTGCTATAATAAATATCCCCCAAAAATATATATATATATATAGAAAAACTATTTCTTTCCCTCAGTTTAGGCCGATATGTATTCTTCTACATATTTTTGGTAAAAAAAAAAATCGCAATAAGCGTATATTGATTGGTTTGCGCAAAATTTATAGCGTCTACAAAATAGGGAATAGTTTTATGGCATTTATTTATTTTTATTTATTTTATATTATTAGTAATGGTGGCAATCTGTGACATTATGGTGGACAGATCGGACACGTTTGACACTATTTTGGGACCATTGTAATTTATACAGCAATCAGTGCTATACAAATGCATTGATTACTGTGTAAATGATACTGGCAGTGAAGGGGTTAACCACTAGGGGGCGTTGAAGGGGTTAAGTGTGTCCTGGGGAGTGATTCTAACTCTGAGGGGAAGGACTACACCTCACATGACAGTGATCACTGCTCCCGATGACAAAGAGCAGTGATCTTTGTCCTGTCACTAGGCAGAACAGGGAAATGCTCTGTTTACAAAAGCATCTTCCTGTTCTACCTCTCCCTGACACAATTGTGGGCACCTGGCGGACATTGAATCCACGGGACCCATGATCACAGTCACGGAAACCGCGGTGGTGTGCACGCATCCACAGCACTGCTTCTTAAAGGGGACATACCGGTACGCCCTTTTGCCCACCAGCGCCATTCTGCCGTTGTAAATGGGCGTGCACTGGTTGGCAAGTGGATAAACTAAAATTAATCAGATTGGGATTCTGCTGCTATATGTGAGCCAAGATAATAATGAAAGAGACAACATTGATTCCACAACTAAATGTGTACTGTTATGCCCCGTACACATGATTGGACTTTCCGACAACAAAACCGTGGATTTTTGTTCGAAGGCTGTTGGCTCCAAATTGTATTGCATACACACGGTCACACAAATGTTGGCCAACAATTACGAACATGGGAACGTGGTGACGTACGACGACCTGAAAAAAAGGTTCAATAGCCAGTGCGGCGCCTTCTTATTGACTCCGAGCATGTGTGAACTTTTGTGCATCGTACTTGTGTAACTGTACACACGATCGGAAATTCCGACAACAAAGTTTTGTTGGCGGAAAATTTGAGAACTTGCTAGCCGACATTTGTTGGAGGAAAGTCTGACAACAAATGTTCGATGGAGCATACACACGGTCAGACTTTCAGCCAACAAGCTCACATCCAACATTTGTTGGTGGAAAATCCGATCGTGTGTACGGGGCATTAGTGTCGCTAAAGGCTCATACACACGATCAGACTTCCAATGGACTTTAACATGGATTTTGGTCTGAAGGGGCGTTGGCCGTGAACTTGGTATGCATACATACGGCAGAACATTTTCAGCCAACTTTCACCAAACCACGTGGTTTTTCAGCTCTTTACCGCCACTCTTTGAGCAACTTCTGCTATTGTTGTCTGATCTTTAGCATTGGTTCTGAGCATGCGTGTTTGTACTTTGGACTTGTGTACACACGATCGGATTATCCTCCATCGGACATTTGTTGCCGGAAAGTTTGAGAGCATGCACAGTGAACATTTGTCCATTGAAAAAACGAAAACAGTTGTCCGATGGAGCATACACATGGTCGGATTGTCTGATAAAACAGGTCCGTCGGACCGTTGTTGTCAAAAAGTCAGATTGTGTGTATGGGGCTTAAAAAAAATCAGCAAAATCAGCAGATAATCTGATAGTGTGTATGGGGCTTTAAGCCTATATCAGATTTTCTGCTGGTTTTGCACACAATCTGATAGTGTGTATGGGGCTTTAAGCCCCCATATCAGATTTTCTGCTGTTTTTTTCCTTCAGATTTACCAAAACCATATAATATGAGGTCAAACCTTAGGAGTTTCAATTTGTATTCGATCAGGCAGGCCCTTGCACTACATGGTTTTGGTAAATCTGAAGACAAAAATCAGCAGAAAATCTGTATGAGGCTTAAGCCCTTGTACACACTTGACACCATCTGAACCAAATATGTTTATCTTGGTCTCATCAGACCACAGGACATGGTTCCAGTAATCCATGTCCTTAGTCGGCTTGTCTTCAGCAAACTGTTTGCGGGCTTTCTTGTGCATCATTTTTAGAAGAGGCTTCCTTCTGGGATGACAGCCATGCAGACCAATGTGATGCATTTTGTGGCATATGGTCTGAGCACTGACAGGCTGACCCCCCCATCCCTTCAACCTCTGCAGCAATGCTGGCAGCACTCATATCTCCATTTCCCAAAGACAACCTCTGGATATGATGCTGAGCACATGCACTCAACTTCTTTGGTTGACCATGGCGAGGCCTGTTCTGAGTGGAACCTATCCTGTTAAACCGCTGTATGGTCTTGGCCACAGTGCTGCAGCTCAGTTTCATGGCCTTGGCAATCTTCTTATAGCCTAGGCATCTTTATGTATAGCAACCATTCTTTTTTTCAGATCCCCAGAGAGTTCTTTCCCATGAGGTGCCATGTTGAACTTCCAGTGAGCGAGTGAGAGCGATAACACCAAATTTAACACACCTGCTCCCCATTCACACCTGAGACTTTGTAACACTAATGAGTCACATGACACCGGGGAGGCAAAATGGCAAATTGGGCCCAATTTGGACATTTTCACATTGGGGTGTACTCACTTTTATTGCCAGCGGTTTAGACAATGGCTGTGCGTTGAGTTATTTTGAGGGGACAGCAAATTTACACTGTTATGCAAGCTGTACACTCACTACTTTACATTGTAGCAAAGTGTCATTTCTTCAGTGTTGTCACATGGAAAGATATAAAAAAATATTTACAAAAATGTGGAAGGGTGTACCCACTTTTGTGAGATACTGTATATATATATATATATATATATATATATATATATATATATATATATATACACACATTTACCTAAGATGATATACATATGTGTGCAAACAATAAAAAGAAAAACAAAAACAAAAAATATTGATAAGAAGACAAAAAATATTATTTGTGTACTTATATATGTTTTTTAGACATGTACCTTTAGCTATGACTAAGCACTGGTAAGGGGTGTGAAATGCGTCAGCTGATTCATCCAAAAAAAGGAAAATCCATTAATAAAATTATGAAAAAATAAATGGATAACATGACAGATTCAATAAAATTCATTATATATCATATGAGTAAATCTTGAGCGATTTCATCTCGTGCGACTTCATTTTGTGAGATTTTATCTTGTGAAATAATCCTAATTTATTGAGTCATCTAAATTCCTTCTTTTTAATCCTCCACATTGTGTGGGAGGTCTGTTGGTTTTTATTTATTTGTTTTTGTTCTGTTTTATACAACTTTGATGTGTTCTTGGCTTGTTGGGAGATGTTGATTTTATTCAATAAAGACATTTTTCACTGGAATGCATCTGTCCGGATTTCCTCTATTGCTGTGCTCTATACACAGAGCCAGCACCCAGGCTGTGCAGGGAAGGTGAGGTCTTGGTATTTGTACCTGGGGCAGTATACATCTTTCTCCTGTTTAAATGTTCAATTCACTAAGAATTGTGCAGTAGATAACTACTGCTGTAAAGTTTCCATAATGCTGTAATTACCGCATATTTTCATGCAGTAATATATTGTGGTTCCTTGCTGACAGCTGAATGTAAAGAAAAATGGCAGCAATTAAAAATTATGAAAAAAAAACCCAGCATGCCAAAATCTTTTTTTAAAAATGCCAACATTTATTTAAAAAACGGTGTGGGACACCTGAGGCCTAACCGCATCACCAGCACCGCTGCCTCTGCACCATTGCCACAGGGAGACTGGAGCATTCAGCCACTCTCTGCTTCATACTGCTGAATGACAGAAGCCCCAGGAGGAGATCGCGGGAGCCCCTTCCACCGCGAGTGTCTGCCACCGCCTTCTCCTGGGAATAGGTGAAATGGTTGCCTGCCCACCTTTGACACTGTTAGCAGAACTCATCCAATGAGAGTAGGATAGCTATTCTTTACAATGTATTTTCCCTTCTTATCTTGGACACTGGGTAGTCTACAAAAAACATACTCTTCAGACACCAAGTAATTCCAACATTGTTATAAACTGCCACTCTGTCTCAGGACTCTGGGTTCCATTCCACCACCCTCTCATTTGATATCATCTTGGGGCCAGATGTGTCTCTCTGATTCTTGTAGCTGTGTGCCCCCTATGGTGCGCCTTTGCACATGCACAGTTTGGTGGAGATTTCCCAAAGCATGTGTGAAACCTCATGGGATGTGAGATATCAGTATCTCAGGAGGCTTCAGGCAGGAAAGGTGGGGTTGGGATATATTATTCTCATCTATTCGAGAAAGCTGGAAGTGCAGATCCATATTCCTCAGAAAAAGGTATTTAACCATACATTTTTTTTATTTTTTTTATCCGATTGTGTTTGAAGAAGGGAGGAGGAACATGATGGCACGTCATATAAGAGGGTGAAGGTTTGCTTTAAGGACCAGTCTTTTTTTAAATCTGTTATTGTACTGGTTGGAAGTTATGACATTATTTACACATAAACACAACTTGTGTGACACATATAGCATATAGGTAACTGAAAGTTCTTGTCAGGGCTGGGCCCATCCCTTCCTTTTTTGAGCTGGCTGCTCAGCTGTCGGCTAATTGCCAGCTCCTATCTCTCCACAGTGACTCACCTGCTGATGATCCTGCTCGTCGGTCCTGCCTACTTAAGCCATCCAGTCCAGATGATCTCTGCCTTCACCTTGGTCACATCTCTAGAGACGCTCTCCTGTGTGCCTGTTAAAGACTTGCTTGGCTGACACTCCTTCTGGCTTCCTGACTATCCGTTCCGGTTCCTGAATTCTGGCTATGTTTT
The DNA here is from genome assembly GCF_037356315.1 of Lithobates pipiens. NCBI lineage: Eukaryota > Metazoa > Chordata > Amphibia > Anura > Ranidae > Lithobates > Lithobates pipiens. The sequence goes on from NW_027507718.1 coordinate 482,683,962, forward strand.
GACTATGTTTACCTTTTTTTATTATTATTAAACAAGTGTGATTTAATGTACTTTTGTCTCAGTCTGATTCATGGTTTCTGACAGTAGGCGAAGGCCATGAATTCAGAAGATGCAGTCAATCGACTTGTTGGTAATATTTTTTCGAGATTGGATGACCAGGATCACTGCATGGATCAGTTTGCCATGGCGTTACAAACGCTCCTGAGTCGCATGGGTCACCTGGAACCTCCGTCTGTGACTGCTCCGGTACAACCCATGTTGCAGGCCATCCCTGCTGCTGTTCCAGTCTCTGTGCAGGCCCCTACCTCGAGTATTACTTCTAGAAGAGGTATGTCTGGTTCCGTTCCGCTTCCCCAGCGATTTGGGGGTGATCCAATGAACAATGAAGCCCTCGTGGCTGCTTTTTCTCATGGTCTCTCGGATACCATCAAGGATGAGATAGCAGCCCGAGATATACCCACTGAGTTTGAGAGGTTGATCACATTTTCCATCCTCATTGACTCCAGACTCAGACAAAGACTTTCTTTTAATGAGCGCTTGTGGAAGCCTCCTGTACGTTTGTCTCCGAGCTTTGCAGTCCCACCCGTGCCTCCCTCACCTCCCATGCCTCCTGGTACCGAGTCGGTCAGTGAAGACAAACCCATGCACTTGGGTTTCACGCGTCTCTCTGTGGATGAGAAGGCCTTTAGGAGGAGGTAGAGATTCTGCCTTTATTGTGGCCAGGCAGGCTGATTGCTATTCTCCCTCTGTATTCAAGGATCAGCGGTTGCCGGCAGACATCGAATTCACAGTACCCGCCGTGTATAATCACAATGGGAGCGGGCCACCGGTGGAGCACTTGTGCGACCCAGACCTGGACATTTTGGTTCACCTACTAGGTACGTGATCTGGCACAGAGCGGGCACCCTGCCGCAGTATATATACGGTGGGCAGTCCGTAAGTGGTTAATACAGAGGACGCATTAAAGTGAAAAAACTTTAGTCTTTACAACTGCTTTAACTTCGAAAACCTTTTAGATGTCTTCCTCAGGAAGCAGAACATACAGAGCTATGGGAATTGTTAGGGAATAAAAATCACATATATAGGCTGAACAATGTCTTTTTTCAACGTTATAAACCATATATGTTGTAGATATTATTCCTTTTTTTTTTTTTTTTGAAAATCAAAAGATAAAACAGTCACAGTTCTGAACATTGCTTGGACTATCCCTTGATATCTCTCTGGCAAGGATTCCATGTGCTCATTTTACCAAATAACCGACACAAACGTTCTATAAAAATCCAAATAACTTGTTAATTTGCTGACATGACGCATGCAGACATGTGAGGATCAGATGCCCTTGGAGGTTTTGCTTGTTTCCTTGTCTTTCAATGACAGAGTCACATGAAAGGTCCTGCTAGCTATAATTGGGTTATAGCCATAAAAATCTCACATGTCTAAAGTGAAGTTTTATCAAATATGCTCAAAATTCTGAGCCTTTATGGAAAAATCATCTGGCCTTCTATGAAGATAGAAGACCAATCATTATTTTCTGTTGCGGTTATTTGGGTTTTCTCACTTTGGCTTTTTGTAAAAAAAATGATAAAAAATAAAAGGTCCATTTACATTTGAGCGGTAACACACATGCATCATGTTGTTTGTTAATGTGGATTGCATTAAAGTGGTTGTAGGTTGTAGGGTGACCAGATGTCCCCGGTTTCAGGGGACAGTCCCTGGATTGAGGACACACGAGCAAAATTTCCAACAGAAAAATAATTTTTATCGGATATTCCGATCGTGCGTGGGCCATCTGACTTTTTTTTTTCAAAAATTCTGACAGACACAGAAATAGAACATGTTTTAAATATTTCCAAGGAACCAATTCCTATCGTGAAAACTGGTCGTCTGTATGCTGTTCCGATTGACCGAAAACTACGCATGCTGTGAAGCAAGTACAAGACAGAAGCTATTGGCTACTGGCTGTTGAACTTATTTTTCTAGTCCGGTCGTACGTATTGTACATATCTGCGTTCTAGACGGTCGGACTTTGGTGTGATCTTATGTAGGTAAGACAGTTTCAGTGGAACTCCGCTGGAAAAACCTTCAGAGTTTATTCCAACGGGAAAACTGGTCGTGTGTATGCGGCATTAGTGTCCGATTTGTCCACCGCAATATCGCAGTCCCGCTATGAGTCACTGATTGCTGCCATTACTAGTAAAAAAAAATGTCCCCGAATTTCATTTTAAAAATCTAGTCACCTTATTGTAAAACCTTACATATTCCCAGTGAAGTGACTGGCCTCAGGTGATACACAGAGATGAACCAAATCCTACAGGCAGTTGTACCTGTTTGTCTACAGCAGGCATGTCCAAAGTCCGGCCCGCGGGCCAATTGCGGCCCGCGGTCCGGTTTTGAACAGCCCGCCTGGTTGTTTAAACATATATATCTTTTGTGGCCCCCGGCGATCTCCCAGCGCCGGGGCCACAAAAGATGTATAGTCCAGCTGCCTCGGAGGGAGGAGGCGGGACGAGTGCCGTGCACACAGGAGGAGAACTTCCTGTTTACACGGCAGCTGTAATAGGAAGTCCCGTCTCTGCCATTGGACTACTGTGCTGTCCATCAAAGGAGGCGGGACTTTCTCTTAAAGAGGCTGTTGTGTAAACAGGAGATTCTCCTGTAAGATGTCTTTGGCGCTCGTCCTGCCCTCCATGGCTGCACTGATGGTAATGGTGGCTGCATTCCTGGCAATTGCAATTGTGGAGCTGCATTCCTGGCAATGGTGAGTGAATTACTAGCAATGGTGGCTGCATTCCTGGCAATGGTGGGTGAAATTCCTGGCAATGGTGGGTGAAATTCCTGGCAATGGTGGCTGCATTCCTGGCAATGGTGGGTGAAATTCCTGGCAATGGTGGGTGAAATTCCTGGCAATGGTGGCTGCATTCCTAGCAATGGTGGCTGCATTTCTGGCATTGGTGGATGCATTCCTGGCAATGGTGGCAGCATTCCCGGCAATGGTGGCAGCATTACCTGCAATGGTGGCAGCATTCCCGGCAATGGTGAGTGAATTCCTGGCATTGGCGGGTGAATCCCTGGCAATGGTGGGTGCATTCCTGGCAATGGTGGGTGCATTCCTATCAATGGTGGGTGCATTCCTGGCAATGGTGGCTGCATTCCTGGCAATGGTGAGTGAATCCCTGGCAATGGCGGGTGAATCCCTGGCAATGGTGGGTGCATTCCTGGCAATGGTGGGTGCATTCCTGGCAATGGTGGCTGCATTCCCGGCAATGGTGGCTGCATTCCTGGCAATGGTGGCTGCATTCCTGGCAATGGTGGCTGCATTCCCGGCAATGGTGGCTGCATTCCCGGCAATGGTGAGTGAATCCCTGTCAATGGCAGGTGAATCCCTGGCAATGGTGGCTGCATTCCCGGCAATGGTGGCTGCATTCCCGGCAATGGTGAGTGAATTCTCTGGCAATGGTGGCTGCATTCCTGGCAATGGTGGCTGCATTCCTGGCAATGGTGGCTGCATTCCCGGCAATGGTGAGTGAATCCCTGGCAATGGCGGGTGAATCCCTGGCAATGGTGGCTGCATTCCTGGCAATGGTGGCAGCATTCCCTGCAATGGTGAGTGAATTCCCGGCAATGGTGAGTGAATTCCCGGCAATGGTGGGTGAATTCCCGGCAATGGTGGGTGAATTCCCTGGCAATGGTGGGTGCATCCCTGGCAATGGTGGCCGCTGCATTCCTAGCAATGGTGAGCGCTGCATTCCTAGCAATTGTGGGTCTGCAGATAGACACTGATCCTTGTTTTGCTTCACAGTTCTTTATTTAAAATTTAAAGTTTTTTTTTCCTGAAGTTTTCTTAAAGTGAAGGTGCGTGTTATACGTCAATAAATATGGTGTATCCAAATAATACACTTGAGCTCATCTATTCACCACACACAGCCACAAATCAAGAGAATTCTTGTGGGGAAGTGTATTAGTGCTCGGATGGACACACTTATGCCCCGTACACACGAGAGGACTTATGTCCGACAGACTTCCAAAGGAGTTCCGCCGGAGTTCCGCCGGAGTTCCGACGGAGTTCTGACAGACTTTTCGGCCGAACGGACTTGGCCACACACGATCACACTAAACTCCGACGGATTCGAACGTGATGACGTACGACCCGACTCGAATAAGGAAGTTCATAGCCAGTAGCCAATAGCTGCCCTAGCGTCGGTTTTAGTCCGTCGGAGTAGCATACACACGAGCGGAGTTTTCGAAGGGGACCGGGTCCGGAGGAGTTCCTTCGGGAAAATTTGAAGCATGCTTCATTTCTAAAGTCCGTCAGACTTTGGCGAATCAAAAGTCCGTTGCAGCCCACACACGATCGGATAGTCTGACGGACTCGGTCCTTCGGACTTTGGATGTTGAAAAGTCCGCTCGTGTGTACGGGGCATTAGACCGAATTTTAATGGTTCAAAGAATGTCAGGCAAAATGGTCGGCCCTCGCGCATGTTCAGTTCATCAAATCTGGCCCTCTTTGAAAAAAGTTTGGACATCCCTGGTCTACAGCCTTCTTTCCCCTACATCCATTCAAAGTGCAGAATTTACACAGGATCTCTCAGCTCTGAAAAGCAGGGGGTGGAGGGCTGAAGTTACATCTGTGAGGAGAGCTCTGAGAGCTGATTGGAGGGAAAAGAACACACACACCCCCCTCCACACAGGAACAGAGCTGAGGTTGTCAATCAGCTGGAGTTCCCTCCCCTGTCACGATTTTTCTCTTGATGTCAGGAAAACTTGTCAGAAGTGACTCATGCTGGTAACAGAGGAACAGCAGCAGACAGAAATGACACTTAGTGCTCTGGATTGAGAAAAGCACACAGTATAGAGGGATATGCCTTGTTCATATTTCATGTCTAAGGTTTACAACCACTTTAACCTCTTTATGACTACTATATAGCCAGCACAGACACACTTTGCCAGGAGGGCATCATATGATGTCCTCCCGTGATCGCGCTTCCCACTCGCCCCTCCTGCAGTGTGCATCGGCAGGGATTTTTCCTAAGCAGTGTCCTTCGGACACAGCTTATCATATATCGGGGTAAACAGCCAAACACAGCGGCTCTTTACCTTGTGACCAGCTGTGTCCAGTCACAGCTGATCACAGAATAAACAGGATTTGGCAGTTATCAGCAATCCTCTCTTCACACTGACAGCGCAATGCCTGTCAGTGCCCATCAGTGATGCCTGTCAGTGCCACATATCAGGGACACCTATCAGTGCTACCTCATCAGTGCCTCCTCACCAGTGCCCATCAGTGCTGCCTCATCAGTGCCCATTAGTGTAGCCTATCAGTGCCCATCAGTAGAGCCTCATCAGTACACATCAGTGCTACCTTATCAGTGCCCATCAGTGACAGAGAAAAATTACTTATTTACAAAATTTTACAACAGAAACTTTGATTTTCTAAAATTTTTGATCTTTTTTTTGTTTGTTCATCAAAAAATACATAATTCAGTGGCGATTAAATACCACCAAAAGAAAGCTCCATCTGTCTCAAAAAAAGAAAAAAAAAAGATTTACCATAACGGTATCACCAGTGACGTAGCTAGCACATCTGGCACCCGGTGCTGGTCATTTTTTTTTGCACCCCCTCCCCCCACCCCAAGAAAAATGGGCAATATAGCCGCACTACGCCAAAATTGTGAGTGTGGTTAGATTGCATCAACAGTGTGAAGGGCTTAATGGGCCATATGCTTTAATGACTGTGCCACAAGACAGTATGTAGCAGACAGTGCAAACCTCAGTATACAAATATTAATTAAAAAAACTGTTATATTGCATATCCTTTACTACACACAACTAACCTTAGACTCGGTTCACACAGGGGTGACTTGTCAGGCGACTTAGCCACCTGACAAGTCACGTTCCGTTCTGTACAATGGAACCGTTCTAATAGGAGTGACTTAGAAAAAGGTTCCTGTACTACTTTGGGGCGACTTGCATTGACTTCTATACAGAAGTCGTTTTGCAAGTCGCCGCTCCTGTTATGCTGCCTCAGTGTGAACCAGCGTTTAAAGTGATATTAAAGTCTTGTCTTTCTAAATAATAAACATGTTATACTTGCTCAGTTGTGCAGTGGTTTTGCACAGGGCAGCTTGGATCTTCTCCTTCTTGGGTCCCACACCAGCACCTCTGGCACCTCCCCCTTTCTGGGTGCCCCCACAGCAAGCAGCTCGCTATGGGGGCACCCAAGCAGATGTGCTTCTGAGCCGTGGCTCTGTGTGTTTATTCACTATTTGATTCTCCAGTATTTGGCAAACTATGCAGCAGGCGCTGCCTATCTATTACACTTAATCTGGTGGCAGTGACACACTAAGAGCAGCCATTCCCAGTGCGGGTGGGGGTGGAACCCCTGGCGGCACCCTCCTAGATGCGTCACGCGGGGCAGGCGCCCCCTCCCCTAGGTTCGGCCCTGACTCTCACAACCAACAGGAGTTCTGAGAAAATTAAGAGCTGGGGGGGAAGGGATGAGTAGTACAGGGCTGTAGAGGGATAAAAATAATAATACATATAAAAATTATGTTGTTTTAGGCCAGCTATATATGGTTCAAATCTCAGCCAGTGTGGGCAGGCTAAATGTACCAAGTTGATCGATCCTGCTGGATTCACTCTAGATTATGGCAATGCAAATGCCCTGTACACATGGTCGGACATTCCGAATGTAAAATCTGTCGGATTTTTTCAACGGATTTTGGCCCAAACTTGTCTTGCATACACACAGTCCCACAAAGTTGTCGGAAAATCCGATCGTTCAGAACGAGGTGGCGTAAAATGCATACGACGGGACAATAAAAAGGGCAGTAGCCAATTGTTTTCATCTCATAATTTATTCTGAGCATGCGTGGCACTTTGTCTGTCGGAATTGTCTACACGCGACTGGAATTTAAACGATTGGATTTTGTTGTTGGAAAATTTTAGATCCAGACCTCAAACTTTGTGTGTCAGAAATTCTGACAGAAAAAGTCAGATGGAGCCTACACACGATTGGATTTTCCGACAACACGATCCGATCGCACATTTTCTGTTGGAAAGTCTGACCGTGTGTACAGGACATTAGCCTAGATGTTTGAGGAAGGAAGCATTTACATCTAAAAAAGCTGATTGAGTGGATTATCAAGAAAACACTTTGTTCTCATGCTTGGGGAAGGAAAGGTTACTTTTAGCCGGTTTAAAGTGGATGTATACCCTAATTTGTCATTTTTACCTAAAGGTAAGCCTATAATAAGACTTACCTGTAGGTAAAATTATCCTAAACCTGTACGGTTTAGGAGATATTCCCTTTGCATGCAGCCGCTGAAGTCGAAGGATTGGGAGTGGTGTCATTGTGGCTTTGGCCACTCACAGAGCCAGAGCCATGAACCCGGAAGAAACGCAGAGGGCAAAATGTCAGCTCCCTCGAGGTAGACTGGGCTGCAATACGGGGGGCTTCAATCTAAGGTAAGGTAAGTATTTCATAATGAGCTAGTATGCCATGCATACTAGCTCATTATGCCCTTGCCTTGCAGGGTTTTTTTTTTTCTTTTTTGCTGTGCTTGTGTACAAGCGCTTTAACCTGTCGTCACCAACGCTGGTCAGTTAAGAGCCGTCTAACAATAAAAGGCAAAGAATGTAACAAATTCAAAAATTGCTTTCACAGTTGAGTTGAGTTGAGCTGAATTTTTTCTAAGCGTGACCAACTAGCAGGAATCGGCCGAATTTCATTCCATCTATGAGCAGGCTGGTTGTACTGAAGTTATGCAATTGCAATTGCAAAACATAACCAAGGAAATAATGTAAAAGTTGAGCACATCATGTTAATGATCACAGTCTTTGCTGTTCAAGAGAAATCCAGTGACAGACGTAATTGAAATCCGATTACTTGCCCAAAAACAAAATAATAATTAAAGACGACCGAATATACTGTATGTTGTACTTATTGTGGGAAATGGTTCTGGTATAATGGAATTAATAAAAAATAATCAAAACAATAATTTAGATTGGCTAATAATGTTCCTTGTAAATGTAGCGCCATTACCCACAATGGGTGGCCTTGACTTTTGGGCTTACCGGTTACCTCCGCTTGGCTTGTTCTTCTTGGTCTAGGGGTTCCCAGGGTTAACCCAACGACTTTGGACGCTGACACCATAAAAGTCCTTTAGAAAGGTTTTTATTTGCAGGGATAACATCCAACAAAGTCTCCTATAGGAACAGAGGGCAAGGGTGAAGAAACTTAGGCACCTTGAACTGCTAATCACTAGAAAGTCTCTAATACAACCCAGCTGGGCGTTTCAAAGCTAAACAAATCTCTAGCCAGAAATTATGGCAGTCAGCACTTTAATCCAGAACTTGCAAAGTCTCTAACCTTGAACACGTTGCAGCCGAAAGTGAACAGGAACCTTTCCTCAGTACCTGGAACGTTCTCTGTCTCCTTGGCAGTACTGGGAAAGCGTGGATCCGTTAGTGTCCTTGATAACCCAGCAACCAGGCACTTCTTGGGAAGCCAGCTTGTTGGCCCTCCTCCGAAGAGTCCTCCCCGATCGCTTACTCAGGCTGCGGTACCCCTCCAAGTTGAGAGCACAACCGGACGCATTGAATCCTCCCTCAGTTACTGCACCTCGGAAAAGCCGGTTCCGAGACTCGGGAACAGATGGATCCCTACCCCAGACCATGCGGATCTAATGGGGCTAGTCAAACTGACCATGTTGTGGGGCAGCACACGCTCCCGTGACCGGGACCCCTCGCAGGGCTACCCCGATCCAGCTTCAGGAACAGGTCGCTTTGGTCTCACGAACTAACCCCGAGCGTCCAACCAGGCCTGATTCTGATCCTGTCATGTGCACCTAACTGTACACATGACCAGGCAGAACCCTAACACAGCCCAGCCAAACTGAGGCCAACGTTAAACCTGCACAATCAACCCTCAGAACACCTTTTTCTGTTCCGAGGAAAAAAATAAATGAGCACATAGCGGACACTTTGTCAAAAGTGTCGCCGCTACATAAATGTAGCACTAACCCCCAAAGGAGCTGCTGGTTTAATTGGGCTTACCGTTACCTTCTTCTCCTCGATTTGTGTCTAGGGGTTTTGTGTCTAGACGGAAAAGGTCCGATCGGAACATGTTGTCAGATAATCTGACTGTGTGTGGGCTATATCAGACTTTTTCCGTCGGAATGTCTGATCAACAAAGTTCTAGAGCTGGATATAAAATTTTCCGACAACATGAGCCGATTGGACTTTGTCCGATCGTTTATAGAGAATTCCAATTGGACAAAGTGCCACGCATGCTCAGATCAAATTACGAGACCAAAACTATTGGCTACTAGCCTGAACGTAGTCCCGTCATAAAGAACAAACGTCATCACGTCCTGAACAATCAGATTTTCTGACAACTTTGTCCGACCGTGTGTATGCAACACCAGTTTCAGACAAAATCCGTTGGAAAAAGTCCAAAGGATTTTATTGTCGGAATGTCTGACCGTGTGCACAAGGGTTTAGAGTAAACATCCCTCTACGTAGTTTAAGGTTAACCTCTTTTCTTCTAATTTTAATGAGTGACCACGAATCTTGTTAAACTCCCTTTTGCAAAAAAGTTTTATCCCTATTGTGGGGTCACCAGTACGGTATTTGTAAATTAAAATGATATCCCCTCTCAAGCGTCTCTTCTCCAGAGAGAATAAGTTCAGTGCTTGTAACCTTCCTTCATAACTAATATCCTCCTTTATCAGCTTTGTTGCCCTTCTTTGTACTCTCTCCATTTCCAGTACAGCCTTCCTTTTTTAATGCATGCCAATATTATGTTTGCTCTGTTAGTAGCAGCATGGCATTGCATGCCATTGCTGAACCTATCATCTAATAGGACCCCCAGGTCCTTTCCTAGACTTCCCCAGAGGTTCTCCCCCTAGTGTATAGTTTGCATTCATATTTTTAACACCCAGATGCATTCTTTTATATTTAAACCTCATTTGCCATGTAGTTGGCCACCCCATTAATTTGTTCAGATCTTTTTGCGAGGTTTCCACATCCTGCAGAGAAGTTATTGCCCTGCTTAGCTTAGTATTGTCTGCAAATACAGAGATTGGACTCTTTACTCCATCCTCCAGGCCGTTTATGAACAAATGAAATAGGATTGGTCCCAGCACAGAACTTTCATGCACCCGGTGCCCGGAAAGGGACCTGACGCATGAATAAGAGGTGGCCGCAGCAGCCATGGATAGATTCATGCGGTGCATGAATCTATCCATTGCATACAGGGGGCGGCGCCCGGGTGTCCCTAACGGATGGGTCGCCGCTGGCTGATTAGTGTATATTCTGTGTGTTCTGTATGTACATATAATTTTTTTTTCACCCGTCATATTTGTACGCTGACAAGTTAACTTAACATTAAATAAATAGGCAAATATTACCCAGAACTACATGCAATCTTCCATATCAATAGGACTTCTATTCATAGAGGATTAATACCAATCTATTTAAATAGGTTGTACATGCCAGCAAAAGCAGAACCGGTTAAGAAGACCAAACCCTGTTTCTTTTCTGAGCCAGCGTTCCATTTACTCTTACATTGTATAATCTGTGCTTGGTAAATAAAAAGCAGAACGTTCAGTACACTGTCTGTTTCAGGTCACATCCTAAGATGGTGATACAAAGCAGATATGAGAATGTGATTGTCCTCATGCACACAATCTGGGCAATGTGTGTTACTATTCTAAAGATCTTGTTCATATTATGGATTGGAATACAATCTGTTACTGTTCTAATGACATATGCAGGTTTTGCTTCCTGTTTGGTAGAAGAGCACTAATACTGACAACACTAAATTGTTTTCACTCAAAAGGAACAATCGTTCCTGGCAGAAGTTCCAACCATTTTCAAGCAAACTGCTTGACTAGGGTATAAAAGATGCAGTTGTACCGCCCTGGAGTTTAGTCAGGGAGCTCCTCACCAAATTCCTTGTCAGGAGTAGCTACTGTAGTTAATTACTAGGGATCCATTGAATTCTTCCTAAGTTTGGCCTGGTTGTACTTTCCTGTTCTACCCCTAGGTGGACGGGCACTTGCAGGTATTAGATTGAGAAGGACAACTCAAGGTCAGGTTATGGGTATATGGGGTATCTCAGCCAACGGCGGGGATTTTGTTGAATCCCTTGGCCTGCTGAAAGAGCCTATATATTCGGGTGAGGTCAAGTGATCCAGGTTCTTGTATACTACCCAGACCGCTGTATGGGTGGACGTGTGTCGTCTGCCCTGGGCTGCTAGGCCATAGATTGGGCCTAACCCAGGGTCATCAGGCTGCCAGGCTGTGTGAGGGTCTACCCAGAAGTGGGCAGCACAGGGTTGGGACTGCGGCTTGCAGTCCAACCAAAAGAGATGGTTCTGCCATCCAGAGAATCTGTCAGTGGTCAGAGGTAGAAGGGAAGTTGTCACCACTTAGGGATCAATCGCCTTTACCATGGACCACAGTGAGTAACTGAAGCAAGTACCGGAGCAGTATTCTCACCGAACGGGCAGAATCAGGAAACTTCAGGCTGTGATCAAGTCTGGGACTCAACCAGCAGAGGTGACGCTTGCAGAGCAGTCTTGTGTGCCAAGTTAGGGACCGAGCCGGTAAGCAGGGGTGTGGTAGGCGCAGCACTATGAAGTGCCTTATGCGCTGTGGCATTAGAAGAATTTTAATTTCTGACCTTTTAGTCCAAACAGGACTATCTCTTACTCTATAATTCCTCTAGCACCATTCTATGGAAGCAGTAGGTTCAAAGAGCACACCAAACCTCTATGATATCTTCTTTATTAAGTTCAGCTTTTCTTCATATATAACACTGACAATTTTGCAACAGACAGTGCATGTACAAACGTGTGTTGAATAAAGTGTTAGATTTTGTCATTCTGCATAAAATGGTAGATATATTTCTCTCTTCAGTATCTGTACTTTCACTTTAAAGTACCTTAGACACTTTATGATCTCTCTGAGAGGTATATCTGAGGCTTAAGAAATAGTTTTGCTTGTTTGAGCAATTGCTATGATGTTTGCTATGGTGTCTGTTTGGTGGAACTACAAGTGAACACATAACTAGTTCAGTATACAGTTCTAATCACATTATTTAACCACTTAAGGACCGCCTCACTCCGATGTACGTTGGCAGAATGGCACGGCTGGGCACAAGCACGTACCTGTATGTTGTTCTTTAAGTGCCCAGCCGGTCCTGAGCTCCATGGCTGCGGGACCAGCGGACCCGATCGCCACTGGTGTCCCGCGATTGGGTCACAGAGCTGAAGAACGAGGAGAGGTCTGTGTAAACAAACCTCTCCCTGTGCTTCCTAGTGTGGCTGTCACTGATCGTCTGTTCCCTGATATAGGGAAAGACGATCAGTGATGTCACATTCCAGGCCACACCCCCTACAATAAAAAAACACACATAATGTCATACATAACCCCTCCCCGCCCCCTAGTGGTGAACTCCTTCACTGCCAGTGTCATTTAGACAGGAATCAGTGCATTTAAATAGCACTGATTGCTGTATAAATGACAATGGTCCCAAAAATGTGTCAAAAATGTCCGATGTGTCTGCCATAATGTCGCAGTCACAATAAAAATCGCTGATCGCCGTCATTACTAGTAAAAAAAAATATTAGGAAAAATGCTATAAAACTATCCCCTATTTTGTAAACGCTATAACTTTTGCACAAACCAATCAATAATCGCTAATTGCAATTTTTTTTTACCAAAAATATGTAGAATACGTATCGGCCTAAACTGAGGGAAAAAAATGTTTTTTTATATATTTTTTTGGGGATATTTATTATAGTAAAAAGTAAAAAATATTGCATTTTTTTCAAAATTGTCGTTCTATTTTTGTTTATAGCACAAAAAATAAAAACCAAAAAATAAAAACCGCATAGATGATCAAATACCACCAAAAGAAAGCTCCATTTGTGGGAAAAAAGGACACCAATTTTGTTTGGGAGCCACGTCGCACGACTGCGCAGTTGTCAGTTAAAGCGACGTAATGCCGAATCGCAAAAAGGGGCTTGGTCCTTTGGCTGCAAATTGGTCCGGGGCTTAAGTGGTTAACAATAGTAACATATATAACTTTATTAAATACCTATGTTGGCCACTTGCTTCCATAAAACTGAACTCTAGCTGGATCTATAATCTGTTCAGGTCCACTCTCTCTGATCTAATGAGATCTAGCAATGTGCTGGGTAATTTCCAGATAAAATAATAATTGTAAGGCTGGCTGTGATTGGCCAAGACTCTTGCTCAGTGTGAGATTGGCTGTGATTGGCCAAAACTCCTGAGAGTCATAAAGGTTTAACTTTATGTTTTCTGGTTTCAATTCTGCTGTGTCTTTGAGATTACCTTTTACTGTCATATATGTATCTTAAAAGGCATATGTTTCTCGTTTGCTTCTGTGAACACAATATACAACTGTTATATGACATTTGTGTATAAAGTCGCAGTAAATAACTCTGTTTTTATCTCTCACATGTGAGCATATATACTGTATTAAGGTTATTAGCAGGTCTAGCTTTATATGCATGTAAGTCACATTAGTAAGCTAGGACAGGTTTTAGCTGGCCAGCTACAAGGGGTGAAGCTTGAAGGTAGGTATCCAGAGTGCCAAGCTAGGGACCCAGCAGGGAAGCGTGGGTGACGCTTAAGGGAGATACCACCGCAAAAGCCTCGAGGAACTCACAGGATTCAGAGACAATGAATCAGAGGGTCCAGTGAGAGACCAGGAGCTCAAGGGGCTGAAGAACTATAAGGAGAAGTTGTAGTACAGCTGAGAGAACAGAAATCCTGCACATGCAAAAGTGGCACCTTTCTGGGGCCTTTCCCTGTACGGCTGTTCTCCTGTTGAAGTCTCGGAGTCTGCCAGTTGAAATTTCAACTACTTAAGGGTGTCCTGGCCCTAACCCCCTTTCACTTGCAAAATATGAAAAAGACTGTTAAAGAAATAAAACCTCTTTTACATCCAAGAAATGTCTGGCGCCCAATGACTTTTACCACCCACTATGCCTCACAACCCACCACATATTGAAGGATGTCAGCTATTTTTGGCCTTGAAGGTTCTCATTAGACTGGAGGAGGTCAGAGCTTCTGCTACACAGTTATACCCTCCAAGTCATACGCCTGGCCACCACCAGGGTTGTGCTACAGAGTTACAGAGTGTAAAAGAGTAGAGAAGATGGAGTCCACACACGATTGGATTTTCCGACAACACGATCCGATCACACATTTTCTGTCAGAAAGTCTGAGCCTAGATGTTTGAGGAAGGAAGCATTTACATCTAAAAAAGCTGATTGAGTGGATTATCAACAAAAAAAAAACACTTTGTTGTCATGCTTGGAGAGGGAAAGATTTCTTTGAGCCAGTTTAACCACTTCCCGACCAGCGCACGACGATGTACGTCGACAGCATGGCACGGGCAGGCATATTGGCGTACATGTACGTCCAATATTCGTTGCCGCCGTGCCATCGGGAGCGCGCCGCCGGCGGCGCGCTCCCGCGCTGGTCGGGACCCCCGTGAGTCCGGTCGCGGGACCCGCGGACTCGATCGCCGCGGGCATCCCCGCGATCGTCTCACGGAGCGGCGGAATGGAGGCAATGCTGTATAAACAACATTTTCTCATTCTGCCTAGCAACTAGTGACGCTGATCTCTGCTCCATGTGATTGGAGCAGAGATCAGTGTACACTAAATGAAAGCCCAACCCCCCCACAGTTAGTAACACACCCCTAGGAACACTTAACCCCTACACTGCCACCCACTGGTTAACCCTTTCACTGCCAGTGTCATTTACACAGGAATCACTGCATTTATATAGCAGTGATTACTGTATAAATGACAATGGTCCCAAAAATGTGTCAAAAATGTCCGATGGGTCCCCGACAATGTCGCAGTCACAATAAAAATCGCAGATCGCCGCCATTACTAGTAAAAAAAAAAATAATAAAAAATTATTAATAAAAATGCTATAAAACTATCCCTATTTTGTAAACGCTATAACTTTTGCGCAAACCAATCAATAATCGCTTATTGCGATTTTTTTTTACCAAAAATATGTAGAAGAATACGTATCGGCCTAAATTGAGGGAAAAAAAAGTTTTTTTATATATTTTTGGGGGATATTTATTATATCAAAAAGTAAAAAATAATGCGTTTTTTTCAAAATTGTCGCTCTATTTTTGTTTATAGCGCAAAAAATAAAAACCGCAGGGGTGATCAAATACCACCAAAAGAAAGCTCTATTTGTGGGGAAAAAAGGACGTCAATTTTGTTTGGGAGCCACGTCGCACGACCGCGCAATTGTCAGTTAAAGCGACGCAGTGCCGAATCGCAAAAAGTGGTCTGGTCTTTGACCAGCAAATTGGTCCGGTCTGAAAGTGGTTAAAGTGGATGTATACCCTAATTTGTCATTTTTACCTACAGGTAAGCCTATAATAAGACTTACCTGTAGGTAAAATTATCCTAAACCTGTACAGTTTAGGAGATATTGCCTTTGCATGCAGCTGCTGACGTTGAAGGTCATAGTGGTGTCATCGTGGCTTTGGCCACTCCTGACCTTCAGAGCCGTGAACCCGGAAGAAACACAGAGGGCAAAATGTCAGCTCCCTCGATGTGGACCAGGCTGCAATATGGGGGGCTTCAATCTAAGGTAAGGTAAGGTAAGTATTTCATAATGAGCTAGTATGCCATGCATACTAGCTTATTATGCCTTTGCCTTGCAGGGTTTTCCTTTGTTTTTATTTTTTGGCGTGCGGGTATACAAGCGATTTAACCTGTCGTCATCAAAGCTGGTCAGTTAACAATAAAAGGCAAAGAATGTGACAAATTCAAAAATTGCTTTCACAGTTGAGTTGCGTTGAGCTGAGTTTTTTCTAAGTGTGACCAATTAACAGGCTGGTTGTACTGAAGTTATACATTTGCAAATGCAAAACATAACCAAGGAAATAATGTAAAAGTTGAGCACATCATGTTAATGATCACAGTCTTTGCTGTTCAAGAGAAATCCAGTGACAGACGTAATTGAAATCCGATTACTTGCCCAAAAACAAAATAATAATTAAAGACGACCGAATATACTGTATGTTGTACTTATTGTGGGAAATGATTCTGGTATAATGGAACTAATGGAAAATAATCAAAACAATTTAGATTGGCTAATAATGTTCCTTGTAAATGTAGTGGTCATAACCCACAATGGGTGGCCTTGACTTTTGGGCTTACCGGTTACCTCCGCTTGGCTTGTTCTTCTTGTTCTAGGGGTTCCCAGGGTTAACCCAAGGACTTTGGACGCTGACACCATAAAAGTCCTTTAGAAAGGTTTTTATTTGCAGGGATAACATCCAACAAACACAGTCTCGTATGGGAACAGAGGGCAAGGGTGAAGAAACTTAGGCACCTTGAACTGCTAATCACTAGAAAACCTCTAATACAACCCAGAGAGTAGCCACTCGCAGCTGGGCGTTTCAAAGCTGAACAGATCTCTAGCCAGAGATTATGGCAGTCAGCACTTTAATCCAGAACTTGCCAAGTCTCTAACCTTGAACACGTTGCAACCGAAAGTAAACAGGAACCTTTCCTCAGTACCTGGAACGTTCTCTGTCTCCTTGGCAGTACTGGGAAAGCGCGGATCCTTTAGTGTCCTTGACAACCCAGCAACCAGGCACTTCTTGGGATGCCAGCTTGTTGGCCCTCCTCCGAAGAGTCCTCCTCCGATTGCTTACACGGGCTGCGGTAACCCTCCAAGTTGAGAGCACACCCGTATGCCTTGAATCCTCCCTCAGTTACTGCGCCTCGGACCAGCCAGTTCTGAGACTCAGGAACAGATGGATCCTTACCCCAGACCATGCGGATCTAACGGGGCTAGTCAAACTGACCATGTTGCGGGGCAGCACACGCTCCCGTGTCCGGGACCCCTCGCGGGGCTACCCCGGTCCAGCTTCAGGAACAGGCCACTTTGGTCTCACGAACGAACCCCGAACACGTGACTTCCGCCTCTTAAGTAGCCTTCCCCAGACTCCTTCAAACTCACCCACTGATTGGCGCTGAGGAATGCTGATACCCAGAGCGTCCAACCAGGCCTGGTTCTGATCCTGTCATGTGCACCTAACTGTACACATGACCAGGCAGAACCCTAACACAGCCCAGCCAAACTGAGGCCAAAGTTAAACCTGCACAATCAACCCTCAGAACCCCTTTTACTTTTGTGAGGAAAAATAAATTAGCACATAGCGGACACTTTGTCAAAAGTGTCGCCGCTACATAAATGTAGCACTAACCCCCAAAGGAGCTGCTGGTTTAATTGGGCTTACCGTTACCTTCTTCTCCTCGATTTGTGTCTAGGGGTTTTGTGTCTAGATGGAAAAGGTCCGATCGGACCATGTTGTCGGATAATCTGACCGTGTGTGGGCTACATCGGACTTTTTCCGTCGGAATGTCCGACCAACAAAGTTTGAGAGCCGGATATAAAATGTTCCGACAACATGATCCGATCGGACTTTGTCTGATCGTTTATAGAGAATTCCAATCGGACAAAGTGCCACGCATGCTCAGATCAAATTACGAGACTAAAAATATTGGCTACTAGCCTGAACGTAGTCCCGCTGTAAAGAACGAACGTCATCATGTACTTTGTCCGACCGTGTGTATGCAACACCAGTTTTGGACAAAATCCGTTTTGTCGGATTTTGTTGTCGGTATGCCTGACCGTGTGTACAAGGACTAAGAGTAAACATCCCTCTACGTAGTTTACGGTTAACCTCTATTCTTCTAATTTTAATGAGTGACCACGGGTCTTGTTAAACTCCCTTCTGCAAAAAAGTTTTTTCCTATTGTGGGGTCACCAGTACGGTATTTGTAAATTAAAATGATATCCCCTCTCAAGCGTCTCTTCTTCAGAGAGAATAAGTTCAGTGCTCGCAACCTTTCTTCATAACTAATATCTTTCAGACCCTTTATCGGCTTTGTTGCACTTCTTTGTACTCGCTCCATTTCCAGTACATCCTTCCTGAGGACCAGTGCCCAGAACTGAACAGCATAGTCCGGTCCAGAGTCTTGTAGAGTGGGAGAATTATTGTTTTATCTCTGGAGTTAATCCCTTTTTTAATGCATGCCAATATTATGTTTGCTTTGTTAGCAGCAGCTTGGCATTGCATGCTATTGCTGAACCTACAGTGCCTTGCGAAAGTATTCGGCCCCCTTGAACTTTTCAACCTTTTGCCACATTTCAGGCTTCAAACATAAAGATATAAAATTGTAATTTTTTGTGAAGAATCACCAACAAGTGGGACACAATTGTGAAGTGGGACGTAATCTATTGGATTTTTGAAACTTTTTTAACTAACAAAAAAATGAAAAGTGGGGCGTGCAAAATTATTCAGCCCCCTTGCGTTAATACTTTGTAGAGCCACCTTTTGCTGCGATTACAGCTGCAAGTCGCTTGGGGTATGTCTCTATCAGTTTTGCACATCGAGAGACTGAAATTCTTGCCCATTCTTCCTTGCAAAACAGCTTGAGCTCAGTGAGGTTGGATGGAGAGCATTTGTGAACAGCAGTTCTCAGCTCTTTCCACAGATTCTCGATTGGATTCAGGTCTGGACTTTGACTTGGCCATGGGAATGCAGGCCGCACCTACCCTCCCCGAATACCAAAACTTATCTAGCCTATTTAAATAATACTCAACACACTTATTGGCAAAGAATTGGCCGCTGCACATTTATTGGTATGTTCAAATCAATAAATAAATAATAACCATATTCTGATAATTTTATTGCATCATAAAATTCTTATATTTCAAATGATCAACTTCAAAACAGCTCAGTCTTAAAGGACTCGAGCATACATAAATCTTTTAACCAAAGTCCCCACATGCCGGGTTTGAGAATTTCAAGCCCGGCCTACCCCACAACCGCGGCCAATTCAATGCAGTTTTGCAATCCTACATTAAATATATCTAAACCTATATCGGACAGGTGAACTCCATCTGCTCTATATAATCCAGGGAAACCACCCTCTATATTAATGTGTCTATATGAGAAACCTCCAATGCGCATAATTAATAGCCATATTCAGATAATTTTATTGCCTCATAAAATTCTTATATTGCAAACGATCAACTTCAAAACAGCTCAGTCTTAAAGGACTCGAGCATACATAAATCTTTTAACCAAATGCGCAGCATAAATTTTTCCATAAACCTGTTCAATCTCTTCCTAATTTTCTTCAAAAAATTTTAAATGTACTTCTTGGAGCCATACTTGCCGAGGGATTATCTCCGAAAAGATAATTCTGGTATTCGGAAAAGATAACTTAACCTTAATTAGCTCACGTCTAAAAAACGACATGAGGTCCAGAGTTCTAACTTTCCCCACATCATTTCCCCCTAGGTGTACTGTTAATGCATCTGGAACTGGCCATGACTCAATCAATCTAGAGACATAAAAATAAATAAATAAATAAATTAGCCCATTTAAGACCTCTAATTACTTTCCAGAAAATTCTGGAAATTCATGAAATTTCTCCAGGATCCATAGACAAATTGGACATATAGTAGCGCTTCTTGGCTCTTTTATTAGCCCAGTATACAAAAGAGTGGCTCAGGATCCAAACATATCTTCTATTACCTAGAATTTAAAGAAAAAGAGCAGATCTGACATAAATCTGAAAACGTTGAGATTCCCATCTCCCCAACCGTTTGATTATTGCATCATCCAATCCCATCCTATCAGCTTCCATAGCTGCCCCGATCCTGAAAGAATGAGAAGTAAATTTAAATTGATGCAAATTCAATTTTCTCAAGCAAGCCTTTAATATGTAATTGAATTGATAGTGAGTAAGAGGGGACCCATCAGCATCTACCAAAAAATAAATAAATAAATAAATAAATAAATTCCCCTCTCCTATTGGCCTAACTGCCAGGTAACCATTTATGACTCTAACTGGACATATATCCTCATCTCCACATCGACTTAAAGGTACCCAACTGCCTTTTCCTAACCTATCTGTTTTTTGACACAGGGATGAATAATTTGACCGAGACAATCACATTCTTTTTTAGTAAACCCACCATTACTTGGGGGGCGTGGCCTGGACGGCGATGGTGTAGGTCGCAAGTGAGCTGAGCTCCGCTCCCGGCCTATCCTGCCCAGACATCCTGTTACTCTACACTCGACCGGGAATCGCTAGTGAATACCCGGGAGGCTCGTGGACACACCGGCCAGAGATATTGCGATGTCTCCGCCGAAGAAAGGCAATAATTCTGCTGCATCTTCCCTCGAGAAATTCCGGAGAGCAGACAGGGAGGGGGACCAAGATGGCGCCTCCACACAGCGTGCGGACCAGCAGCCAGCAAGCGACACCACCAAGGTGCTTGAGGCTATTTCCACATGCCAGACGTCCTTAACCTCCAAGATCGAGGAAATACGGGTGGACATCTCCCTGATTCGGCAAGACATGACCAAGCTAAGGGACCGTGTCAAGGAAGCAGAGGACAGGATTAACACCGCGGAGGATGCGCTGCATCCACTCCAACATTCCCACGCGGAGGTACAGTGCCAATTGCAGCTCCTCGCCATGAAGCATGACGATCTGGAGAACAGGGCCCGCCGATCGAACCTCCGCTTCGTGGGCCTTCTGGAGGGCGCTGAGGGATCGGATCCCCCCACTTTCCTAGAGAACCTCCTGATTTCAACGTACGGCAGGGAGGCCTTCTCCACGTCGTTTGTGGTGGAGAGGGCGCATCGCATGCCAGCCAAGAGGCCTCCGGATGGTGCGCCTCCCCGCACATTCATCGCCAAGCTGCTGAATTTCCGAGATCGCGATGCTATTCTACGTTTGAGCAGAGAGAAGGGTAACATACCCTTTCAGGCTGGCCGACTGATGGTATTCCCGGATTTTTCGGCGGAGGTGCAGAGGCAGAGGGCTCGTTTTGTGGAGGTGAAGCGTCGGCTGCGGACCCACCATCTGAAGTACGCGATGATGTACCCAGCAAGGTTTCGTATTATTGGGGAGGATCGTGCACATTTTTTTGATGATGCTGCGCAGGCGGCGGACTGGCTGGACAGACGGGAGGCTGCTAGGAACCGCCCGGCCTGAGTAGCGGAGGCCTGTCTGGTGTATCGGGGAGGTGAGCCTACATTTTGACTGTTCTTCTCCTCCAGGATTCTCCTTGTTGCCCCTTAATGTTATTACCTGCATTTGTGCGGGTTTATTGCACCCACTGCTGCTCTTTCTCTGCTTATCCTTAGCCCACAAGTTATTCTGTTTTTCCCTTTTTTTATTTTTTTTTCTATTATCACCGAAATCTTTTTGGGGGGTTTTTCTTTTTTTCTTTTTTTTTCACCATTGGTGCCTATGGGCTTCACGCCCCCTGCTGACTGTTCTGTGACGCCGTGCGGACTACGGACGGCTCCATCTTTTCATGGGGCACCAGGACTATTGCAAGAAGTGAGGTGACTTTGCTTTTTCCGGAAAGGGGGGGGGGGGGATAAGAAGTATGCCTTAATCCTCTGTTCTCTTTTCTTATTTTACTATTGCTCTATTGTTGCTGGTACTAACTGCTATGGCACATTTTTGAGATGGCGGTTTATATGGTTCCCGGACATCGTGCAATGATTCTGGACTCTTTTATGTTTTTTTTTCCTTTTTTGTTCTCCTTATTTCTGCATTTCTAACGGGCTGGGGGCGGGGGCGGTTGGCTCTATTGCTCCTATGGGCTTATGGTATAGCCACAGTCGCCGTCTCAGCGAGTGGTCGTCCTCTGCTAGGGTGGGTACCGCTTGGGCCGTGTGCGCAGGGGACTGTGCGGGCTGACTGGCGGCGGCTGCTCGGCTGTCCCTGGGCGCATGTCGGGGGGTCGGGGACCTACTAGGTTGGGGATAAATGCACCGGCTATGTTGGGGAGGCTGAGGGCTGGGTGGGGGTGGGAGGGGGGGAATTTGTTTGCAGTTCTGTTCAAGGTTGTGTTTTTGGTGGTACAAGTGGTTATCTCTGTAGCATGGGATTACTTATATGTTTTTTGTTTTTCTTTATTTTTTCTACAATGTCATACTAGGGGAGGGAGGGAGGGTTTGTTCTGGTGGTCAATCTGTATGCCCTGGTCCATGGCTGTAATTCTGTGGGTACATGTCGGCTGTTAAATTTTTGACGTGGAATGTTCGCGGGATCAGAGACAAACTTAAACGTACTGCTGTCTTTGGCTGCCTGAAGGCATACAGGGCTGACATTGTCGTGCTGACTGAGACGCATGTGACCGGCCAGCTTCGGCTCGCACTTCGGCGGCCCTGGGTTGGCTGGTCGTACCACGCGACTCATTCTCCTTATTCTCGGGGTGTCTCGGTCCTTGTGGCTAAGATGTTGCACTTTGGTCTGATCTCCCTGCGGACAGATCCACTGGGTCGCTATGTTTTTATGCACTGTAATATTTATGGCAAACCGTGTCTGATTATAGCCCTATATATACCACCCCCGTACTCTGCATGCCTGGTCACTGAGGGACTGCTATATATGGCCCAATACCCGGGAACCCCGGCCATTTGGCTCGGGGACTTTAACATGACTCTGAACCCCCGTAGGGATAGGTTACGTGGTGACATGGACCCGACCACTCCGACGGAAACTAGACTGTCCCGCACTCTTGGTGAGTTCTCCTTGACTGAGGTATGGCGTCATAGAAACCCTGAAGCCACTGCGTTTTCTTGTTTCTCAGCCTCGCATACCACTATGTCCCGGATTGATTATATCCTTGTGTCTGATGTCCTTCTCTCACGGGTGGAGGACGCGGGATACCATGCTAGATCTCTTTCGGACCATGCCCCCTGTTGGGCAACTGTATGCCTGGCTCCTCAGGTAGGGCCCCGATCCTGGCGCCTCAACCCCTTTTGGCTGACGGCGCTGGGGGAGGAGGGTGGGGGCCTGGCGGGGGAATGGCAGTATTTTTTTGAGATTAATAGGGGCACAGCCGCGGTGGGGACGGTGTGGGAGGCGTTCAAACTGCATGCTCGCGCGGTTTTAATTAGCCGGATAAATAGATTAAAGCGGGCATCCCAGGAGACCTTGCGACAGGCGCTGGTACAGCTAGAATCGACAACTGACGCGTTTATGTCTATTCCCACACACACCAACGCCTCGGCACTTAAACTACAAACGCGCGTGGTGGAGCAACTACACTTTGAGCGGGCTCGGCGTAAGCATTTTTTCTCGAGACAGCGCATCTTCAAACAGGGCGAAAGGGCTGGGAAACTGTTGGCCTACTTGGCCCATCAAGATGCCAGGCCACCGGTGGTAGTCTCGCTACTGGACCACAATGCTGCCCTGACATCTGACCCGCTAGCTGTAGCAGACCTGTTTCGACGGTATTATGCAGACCTATATACGTCCAGAGTGTCAGCCACGGCACAGGAGACCCAGGCCTTTTTGCAGACTGTCCCATTTGCGCAACTGTCTGCGGCTCAGACCGCTGAGTTGGAACTCCCCTTTACTAAGGAGGAGGTGGAGGCTGCGATTATGTCTCTGGCGGCCTCTAAAGCCCCTGGGCAGGACGGTCTACCGTTGGACTTTTATGTGGCGTATCTAGAGGTGCTTGCCCCTGAACTTCTCCGACTATACAATTTCTTATTTGAAACCGGATCCCTTCCCGAATCCCTTCGACAGGCGACGATTGTGGTTATTCCGAAGCCGGGGAAGGATCCCGTCCTCCCTGATTCATACAGGCCAATTTCTCTGCTCCAGGTTGACACCAAGATCATGGCTAAAATTTTGGCATCCCGGCTGAACCCGCATATTCTCTCTCTGATTCATCCGGATCAAACCGGGTTTATGCCGGGCAAAAACACGGCCATGAATGTCCGCAGATTGCACATGAATCTTCAGGCATATCATGAGGGGACGGGTGCCCGGGTTGTGGTGGCATTGGATGCGGCCAAGGCATTCGATTCCGTGGAATGGGAATATTTGTGGGAATGCCTTGGACGATTTGGGTTTGGCCCTAACTTTATTCAGTGGGTTAGGGTGCTATACTCCTCCCCGGAGGCCAGGGTGGCGGTGAACGGGCAGATGTCGAAGTCCTTGGTCCTGGGCCGGGGGACTAGGCAGGGCTGCCCACTGTCCCCTCTCCTTTATGCTTTGGCGGTGGAGCCGCTTGCGGCCTCTCTCCGCGCTAGTGTTCATGTCCAGGGGCTTCGGTCGGGTCCCATCACCGAGAAGGTAAGCTTGTACGCAGACGACATGCTCCTTTATCTGGCTGATGAGGGGCCGTCACTGCGGTCTGCTCTGCAGATTATTGAGGACTTTGGGGTTCACTCGGGCCTACGGGTTAATTGGTCAAAATCCCAGATCTTACCCATAGATATGTCTCCCCCCACCTGCGACGCGGCCTCCCTCCCTCTTCGTCGTGTATCGTCCATCCAATATTTGGGAGTCCAGATTACCAGGGACCCTCTAGATTATGTGAATCATAATATCTTACCGTTGCTCCCATATCTCAAGGCAAAGACCCATACATGGGCCAGACTACCTTTCGGGGTAATGGGAAGAATTAACCTCATAAAAATGATTATTTTTCCCAAGGTCCTATATAAAATGTGGCATTCGCCCACTTTTATACCCCTTAAAATCTTCAAAACAATCGACACTATCCTTAACACTTTCGTTTGGGGATCAGGCCGCCATAAACTGGCATGGAACACACTTAAAAATCCCACGGACTTAGGGGGGGCGGCGCTCCCTGACCTGCGTTCGTATTATATTGCGGCCCAGCTGTCCCATTTCCACCACCTGCACAAGTCGGATGGCCCCCGGTATCATGCGCTGATATGTGGAAAAGTCCTTGACCCTACACACGCTCCCCTACAGGTTCTGTTTCGAGGACGTGCGCGGGGTGGGAGGGGGAAGGGCGGTACGCCCCTGCTGGATCAGCACAGGCGCGTCTGGGATGTCGCTCAGGAGATGGTTGGGGCTGAAAGGGTGCACTCGCATACGCCACTGTGGCATAACCCCCAATTGGGGGAGCTCAGATCGTTACCGGGAGTGCGGCAATGGGCCTCTAGGGGGGTGCTATATTTACACCAGGTGGTCCCCCCGATGGGAGTCCGCAGCTTTCCAGTACTACAAGCGAAATTTAGACTCCCCTCGCACATGGCTTTTTGTTATGCACAACTCTCGAACGCCCTCCGAGCCCAGTTTGTGGACGGGTTCCCCAGTACTCAAGAAATGCCCCTGGTGGGGGTTATAGTGGGGGAGGATCCCGCCAAGCTTATTTCAAATATATACACCCTACTTAGATCGCGCACGGTAACTGGGATTGCGGAGATAGCTAAACATAGGTGGGAGGTGGATGTGGGCCCATTAGACACTGAAGACTGGGAGGACATCCTCACCAATGTTGGACTGGTTTCCCCTAGACTGTCTGACCGGCTAACCCAACTTTACATTATACACAAGGCTTACCTCACTCCACTAAGACTGAGCAAGTTCCGCACGGCATATGACCCGGGGTGTCCGCGTTGTGGGGATCACCCGTGCACATTTTATCATTTACTATGGGCCTGCCCAGACGTTCAAGCCTTTTGGCTGCATGTCATCCGCTTTCTACATGACCACAGGGGTTCTCCGCTACAGGCTGACCCCAAACTTTGCCTACTAGGTCTTCTTCCTGACGCTCAGACCAATCGCTGTCATGCTGCCTTTCTGCACGAGACCCTGTTCAGTGCTAGAAAGCTGATCGCTAAGCTGTGGCTACGCACAGTACCACTCACAGTTAGAGCGTGGATACTTGAGGTGAATCTGTCGCTGCCTTTGAAGAAGGTCATATATGCGCCTAGGGGTTGCCCCAATAAATATAATAGGATATGGGATAGGTGGCTTGCCAATCCAGACACATGTGTGGAGCCTGCTTAATGTTGTACGGTAGGCACCCTGCTGACAATTGAAATTTAGAAATTATGTGTGATCTACGATCCCAGTCTATTGGCGGAGCTGGCCGGTGGGTGGTGGGGTTGGGGGGGTGGGACGGGACTGCCGATGGTATAACACTGTCCTGTATGGCCTCGGGGTGCGGCCTCTCGGGCGGTTCTGCTCCCTGGGCTGTATTGACGATTGCTTGGTGGTCCTGAGGGATGGGTTGGTGGGGTGGTTTTGAAGAGAGTTTGACCAACGTAGCTGTAATGTTTATCGTTGCTCTGTATGACATCTGTATCTGTACTCTGATAGCCATGTTACTCTCAAATGCTTTGTATGCTGTATGACTTGCTGATCTTGTCCACCAATAAACTTATTGTTTTTGGAAATTAAAAAACCCACCATTACTTTTTTGTTTTTTGGCAGCAACTCAGATATTCTGAGAGCCCCAGAAAGGCTAGTACAAATGCAGTATTAAATAATATAGCCGTAATTTTTTAATTTAAAATATTTTTAATTTGAAGAAAAAAGATAAACCCGCCATGATTTTGGAAATGTGACTCAAATTGTAAATCCATTTCCATAGCAAAATTATACCACCCATTCCATGCGGTTGAGTACTCAACTCATGTATTTTCTGCCACAGAGTGTCTTATCGCATTTGTAAGAACCTCTAAATTAGGCTCCACAGATTTTCTGGACACACATTACCTTCCTTGTCCGCATTCTGCAGGAGTTGGTGAAACCGGTATACCTGAAATCGAGATAATGCATCCGCAATTTGATTCTCCTTCCCTGGGACATGCCTGGCCTTTAACCAAATATTAAATTTAAGACAAAGAAACACTGAAGCCCTGTACACACGAGAGGACTTATGTCCGACAGACTTCCGAAGGAGTTCCGTCGGAGTTCTGCCGGAGTTCCGACGGAGTTCTGACGGACTTTTCGGCGGAGCGGACTTGGCCACACACAATCACACTAATCTCAGACGGATTCGAACGTGATGACGTACGACTGGATTCGAATACGGAAGTTCATAGCCAGTAGCCAATAGCTGCCCTAGCGTCGGTTTTAGTCCGTCGGAATAGCACACACACGAGCGGAGTTTTCGAAGGGACCCGGGTCCGGCGGAGTTCCGTCTGGAAAATTTGAAGCATGTTCCATATTCTAAAGTCCTTCGGACTTTGGCGAGTCAAAAGTCCATTGCAGCCCACACACGATCGAATAGTCTGACGGACTCAGTCCGTCGGACTTTGGACGTTGAAAAGTCCGCTCGTGTGTACGCGGCTTAAGAATCTTAGTAATTTGACCACTTGTGTAGATTTGGCTGACAAACAAATTCACAGCATATATGACCCCTTTATTATCCAAATTAATCAGGATTCTTTTATTTGCAAATTGCTCACTCCACATTTCTATCGCAACCACTAAAGGGAAAAGCTCCCACACTACAATGCTTTTGGTGACTTTATTCGTCTCCCAACTCACAGGCCACTTACCACAGCACCAGTGAGTCTTCCAAATAGCTGCGAATCCATATGAGCCTGCAGCATCTGTATATAGCTCAAGGCCGGATGAGGACACAAATTGTTCCTGAAAAAATGATCTGCCATTGTATATATATCAAAGGATTTAAACCAAACTGACAGGTCCTCCTTGAGGTCAACTGTCAATCTGATGTGGGAAAATGGTGATTTCATTCCTGACATGGCCAAGTACAAGAGCCACGAGAAGATTCTACCAACATCCATAATCCTTGTAGCGAATGCCAGAAGGCCTAATAAAGATTGGAGTTCTTTTAATAACACATTTTTATGCCTAATCAACACTGAAATTAAAGATTTTAGATTCAGGTAACTGAAATATCAGATTAACAGTGTCAATCTTGACACCTAGGAATGCTATAATTGAGGAAGGAAAAACTGTTTTCTTGCTAGCTAGTGGGATACTGAAATGATGCGCTACCGCACTAAATAGATGTAACACAAAATAACAGACAGGAAATTGCGCTGGATCAATGAATAAAAAGTTGTCCAGGTAATGTAATATACCTTGGTAGCCAGATTGAAAAGCCACAATCCATTGGAGAAAGGTTGCAAATTTTTCTAAATATGCACAAGATATGGCACATACCATAGGGAGGCACATATCAAAGTAGTATTTGCCCTAAAAATACATACCCAAGGAGTTGAAAGCTACTGCCAATCAGTAGCAGCCTGAAGGCCGCCTTTATGTCTGCTTTCGCAAGCAACGCACCTTTCCCAAACTTCCTAATTTGCTTAATAGCCTCTTCAAATGTGCAATATGATACTGATGACATGCCAGCATCTATTTCATCATTTAACAAGCTACTATTTGGTAATGATAAATGGTGGATTAGGCGAAAGGTATTTGGCTCTCTTTTTTTGGGTGTGATGCCTAACGGTGATATGCTAAACGGTGAGAAAGGAGGGGAATCAAATGGACCTGCTATCCTACCTTCCTTAATTAACTTCTCTTTAACACTGTGTGCGTAAGTATCCACTGACTTTACATTTTTAACCTGCTCACACCCTTCACCTTGAAATACTGGTAAAGGGAAACCTTTGGAGAAACCTTCAATTAGGAACTTGGCTGTCTCCTGGCCTGGATATATGTCTAACCATTGCTGCATACTTGCTAGTTTCACTGGGGTGTGAGCTTTTTGCATAAATATCCCTCTGGGAGCTTTGAATATTGGAATTCCTTTTTGAAACACCTGATCAAAGGGTGGGGCCCAGAACTCATCATATTGAAACCATTCTAAACCCATAAAACTTTATACGCTTCTAGCACATGCTCCATGTGTTGAAACAGCTCGCTGCAATACTCCAGGTGCTTTTCACCTAGCACACTGGAGTATATTGCAAATGACTGACACCAATTATTAACCACTTGAGATCCGCGCTATTGCCAAATGACGGCATTAGCGCGGACCTACATTTCCAGGACTACGTCTATTGACGTCGTCCTGGTTACGAGCGGCCTGCGCGCCCCCTGAGGGGCGCGCGCGGCGCGCTCTGTGATCGGCGAGTCCATGAGACTCGCCTGATCACCGATCCGTGTAAGGGGTCGATCCCGACCCCTTATCACGTGATCAGCTGTCAGCCAATGACAGCTGATCATGTGACAGAACGGAGCCGGTAATCGGCTATTATTCCTCCTCGCGCTGACAGCGCGAGGAGAGAAAAAAAAAGCCGATCACCGGCGGCCGTGATCGGGACATCAGTCCCGATCACGGCCAGCAATACAGCTGACCACCTGCCCCCTGCCAGTGCCCACCTGCCCACCGCAGTGCCATCCTGAATGAAAGTAAGTGCCCCCCATCAGTGCCACCCAGCAGTGCCCATAGTGCCCCCAGCGCCACCCACAGTGCCACCCACAATGCCACCCACAGTGCCATCCAGCAGTGCCACCAACAGTGCCACCCACAGTGCCCACAATCTGCCGCAAAGGTGCTGCACCCCAGTGCCGCCCATCAGTGCCCAGCAGTGCCGCCCATCAGTGCCCAGCAGTGCCGCCCATCAGTGCCCAGCAGTGCCACCTATCAGAGCCACCTATCAGTGCCACCTATCAGTGCCCATCAGTCCCATCTATCAGTGGTACCTATCAGTGCCCATCCGTGCCACTTATCCGTGCCACCCATCCATGCCATCTTATCTGTGCCCATCTTTGCCCATCAGTGCCGCCTTATTTGTGCCTATTAGTGCCGCCTTAACTATGCCTATCAGTGCCCACCAGTGCAGCCTATCAGTGCCCACCAATGCAGCCTATCAGTGCCCACCAATGCAGCCCATCAGTGCCCATCAATGCAGCCCATCAGTGCCCACCAATGCAGCCATCAGTGCCGCCTAATCAGCGCACTTCAATGAAGGAGAAAAATGACCCGTTTGCAAAATTGTATAACAAACTATTAAAACATGATTTTTTATTTTTATTTTTTTGCATCTTTTTTTGTTTGTTTAGCAAAAAATAAAACTCCGAGCTGTAACTAAATACCACCAAAAGAAAGCTCTATTTGTGGGAAAAAAATGATAAAAATTTCATTTGGGTACAGTGTTGTATGACCGCGTAATTGTCATTCAAAGTGCATCAGCGCTGAAAGCTGAAAATTGGTCTGGGACTGAGGGGGGTTTAAGTGCCCAGTAAGCAAGTGGTTAAAAGACCTCGCCACAGGTCTTCTCCTATCACCCTCATCTTTCTCATCTGATTTTTTATTTTTATTTTTTTTAATTTCTGTTGACAAATTCCTTTTTTTTTTTTTTTTTTTTTTTTTTAAGCGACAGAATATGTACGAATTGACCTTTCCATATTTTTTCCTTAGTCTGAGGAGTAAGGTGGTAACCTAATAGCGAGATCTCACATGGTAATGTCTCTTTAAAGCACACTTCTGGTACCGATGCGCTAGATATATTAATCTCAGCTGGTAATAGATATTGTGAATTAACATTAGCTGACTGATTGTCTCCTCACAACCACAGACACTGCCTCTGTCCTCTGTATAGCTGACGCTCCTCTAGCCCACCCAGCACTGCCTCTGGGCGGCGATGGGGACCGGACCCTCCTCTATTTCTTTTCTCTAAAGCTGACCTGATGCTGCATAGTGGCTGCTGGTTTTTCCAGCCATGCTGTGCTACTGTCTTCTCTGTCCTGTGACACCAGCAGCTGCGGAGACGGTTTATGGCAGCGGCTCCGGCGGTTTTGAATGTCATTAACAGCTGTTCTACCTCTGACTACAGGGGAATACCACAGGATACTGTACTGAATTTACCTCAGCCAAAGCACTTTGCTCATTATCATTCTCTGCCGAAGCCAGTCATTTTCTAAGTCCTTCTTCTCCACCTTTATCCCCAGCTTTTCTCCAACACTTGCCTCATTAAGGTTTTCATAGCCATGAATGAAGTACTTCAGGAGCCTGTTTTCACCTTCACTGAGCTTGTTGCAAAGCTTGTTGCACCTTCACTGCTTGGCTGGGAACAGGTGTGAGTGCACCTGTGAGAGATTCCTATATATAATAAGCCCCTTTCCAGAACATTCCCCATGGCTCACCTGACCATTTGGGATATCACCAATAGCCTTGCAACCCTTAACCCCGCCCCCAGCCCAATTTGCCATTCTCTTAAAGGGACATTAACCCAAATACATTAACCTGTATATAGCCCTAAATATTTACACTATTGCTTCTATTCTCTTATTAATAAAGGGAGGGGCGACCGCATTCCCATGCTGTCGGGCTCAATGCCTTAAGCCCTCCTATTTCATTCTAACACCTGGATATGTTTATTTGTGAACCATTCCTTTGTAGATTTTGCTGTATGTTTGGGATCATTGTCTTGTTGGAAGATAAATCTCCGTCCCAGTTTCAGGTCTTTTGCAGACTCATACAGGTTTTCATCCAGAATGGTCCTGTATTTGGCTGCATCCATCTTCCCCTCAATTTTAACCATCTTCCCTGTCCCTGCTGAAGAAAAGCAGGCCCAAACCATGATGCTGCCACCACCATGTTTGACAGTGGGGATGGTGTGTTGAGGGTGATGAGCTGTGTTGCTTTTACGCCAAACATATCGTTTTGCATTGTGGGCAAAAAGTTTGATTTTGGTTTCATCTGACCAGAGCACCTTCTTCCACATGTTTGGTGTGTCTCCCAGGTGGCTTGTGGCAAACTTTAGACGAGACTTTTTATGGATATCTTTGAGAAATGGCTTTCTTCTTGCCACTCTTCCATAAAGGCCAGATTTGTGCAGTGTACGACCAATTGTTGTCCTGTGGACAGACTCTCCCACCTCAGCTGTAGTTCTCTGCAGTTCATCCAGAGTGATCATGGGCCTCTTGGCTGCATCTCTGATCAGTCTTCTCCTTGTCTGAGCTGAAAGTTTAGAGGGACGGCCAGGTCTTGGTAGATTTGCAGTGGTCTGATACTCCTTCCATTTCAAAATCATCGCTGGCACAGTGCTCCTTGGGATGTTTAAAGCTTGGGAAATCTTTTTGTATCCAAATCCGGCTTTAAACTTCTTCACAACAGTATTACGGACCTGCCTGGTGTGTTCCTTGGTCTTCATGATGCTCTCTGCGCTTTCAACAGAACCCTGAGACTATCACAGAGCAGGTGCATTTATACAGAGACTTGATTACACACAGGTGGATTCTATTTATCACCATCAGTCATTTAGGACAACATTGGATCATTCAGAGATCCTTGCTGAACTTCTGGAGTGAGTTTGCTGCACTGGAAGTAAAGGGGCCGAATAATTTTGCACATTTCCACTTTTCAGTTTTTTATTTGCTAAAAAAGTTTTAAATATCCAATAGATTTCGTTCCAATTCCCAATTGTGTCCCACTTGTTGGTGATTCTTTACAAAAAAAATAAAAATTTTATATCTTTATGTTTGAAGCCTGAAATGTGGCAAAAGGTTGAAAAGTTGAAGGGGGCCGAATACTTTCGCAAGGCACTGTATGAATGAATGAATTAAATACTTGTATAGCGCACAATGCGAACTGAATCGCCTCTAGGTGCTGTTGTCGAGCTTTGATCATCTGCTAAAAGAGGAAGGTCTTGAGTTCTAATAGGACCCCTAGGTCCTTTCCTAGATTCCCCAGAGGTTCTCCCCCTAGTGTATAGTTTGCATTCATATTTTTAACACCCAAATGCATTATTTTATATTTAAACCTCATTTGCCATGTAGTTGGCCACCCCATTAATATGTTCAGATCTTTTTGCAAGGTTTCCACATCCTGCAGAGAAGTTATTGCCCTGCTTAGCTTAGTATTGTCTGCAAATACAGAGATTGGATTGTTTACCCCATCCGCCAGGCCGTTTATGAACAAATTAAATAGGATTGGTCCCAGCACAGAACTTTCATGCGCCCGGTGCCCGGAAAGGGACCTGACGCATGAATAAGAGGTGTGCATGAATCTATCCATTGCATATAGGGGGTGGCGCCCGGGCGCCCCTAATGGATGGGCCGCCGCTGGCTGATTAGTGTATATTCTGTGTATTCTGTATGTACATATAATTTTTTTCGCACGTCATATTTGTACGCTGACAAGTTCACTTAACATTAAATAAACTGGCAAATATTACCCAGAACCACATGCAATCTTCCATATCAATAGGACTTCTATTCATAGAGGATTAATACCAATCTATTTAAATAGGTTGTACATGCCAGCAAAAGCAGAACCAGTTAAGAAGACCAAACCCTGTTTCTTTTCTGAGCCAGCGTTCCATTTAGGGTCCTTTCACACGGGGCGGATCAGTTCTGATCCGCCCCGTGGATGTCCGTTTGCTCAGCGGGGATCACTCCGCCGATCCCCGCTGAGCAGGGAGATGACAGGTCTGTCTCCGCACACTGTGCAGGGACGGACCTGTCACAGCGCCGCTCTCCCCTATGGGAGATCGGATGACGACGGACCGCAGTGCCCGTCGTCACCCGATCCGATCCGCAGACGGATGGAAAAATAGCTTTTTCCTCCGTCACACTTTTTCGGATCGGAGCGGGTCGGATGTCAGCGGACATGTCACCGCTGACATCCGACGCTCCATAGAGCTCTATGGAGCACCCGTTCAGGTCCGCCTGAAAAACTGACAGGCGGGCCTGAACGGCACGTTGGTGTGAAAGGGGCCTTACTCTTACATTGTATAATCTGTGCTTGGTAAATAAAAAGCAGAGCGTTCAGTACACTGTCTGTTTCAGGTCACATCCTAGGATAGTGATACAAAGCAGATATGAGAATGTGATTGTCCTCATGCACACAATCTGGGCAATGTGTGTTACTATTCTAAAGATCTTGTTCATATTATAGATTGGAATACAATCTGTTACTGTTCTAATGACATATGCAGGTTTTGCTTCCTGTTTGGTAGAAGAGCACTAATACTGACAACACTAAATTGTTTTCACTCAAAAGGAACAATCGTTCCTGGCAGAAGTTCCAACCATTTTCAAGCAAACTGCTTGACTAGGGTATAAAAGATGCAGTTGTACCACCCTGGAGTTTAGTCAGGGAGCTCCTCACCAAATTCCTTGTCAGGAGTAGCTACTGCAGTTAATTACTAGGGATCCATTGAATATTCTTCCTAAGTTTGACCTGGTTGTACTTTCCTCTTCTACCCCTAGGTGGACGGGCACTTGCAGGTATTAGATTGAGAAGGACAACTCAAGGTCAGGTTATGGGTATATAGGGTAGCTCAGCCCACGGCGGGGATTTTGTTGAATCCCTTGGCCTGCTGAAAGAGCCTATATATTTGGATGAGGTCAAGTGATCCAGATTCTTGTATGCTACCCAGACTGCTGTATGGGTGGACGTGTGTCGTCTGCCCTGGGCTGCTAGGCCATAGATTGGGCCTATCCCAGGGTCATCAGGCTGCCAGGCTGTGTGAGGGTCTACCCAGAAGTGGGCAGCACAAGGTTGGGACTGTGGCTTGCAGTCCAACCAAAAGAGATGGTTCTGCCAGCCAGAGAATCTGTCAGTGGTCAGAGGTAGAAGGGAAGTTGTCACCACTTAGGGATCAACCGCCTTTACCATGGACCACGGTGAGTAACTGAAGCAAGTACCGGAGCAGTATTCTCACCGAACGGGCAGAATCAGGAAACTTCAGGCTGTGATCAAGTCTGGGACTCAACCAGCAGAGGTGACGCTTGCAGAGCAGTCTTGTGTGCCAAGTTAGGGACCGAGCCGGTAAGCAGGGGTGTGGTAGGCGCAGCACTATGAAGTGCCTTATGCGCTGTGGCATTAGAAGAATTTTAATTTCTGACCTTTTAGTCCAAACAGGACTATCTCTTACTCTATAATTCCTCTAGCACCGTTCTATGGAAGCAGTAGGTTTAAAGAGCACACCAAACCTCTATGATATCTTCTTTATTAAGTTCAACTTTTCTTCATATATAACACTGACAATTTTGCAACAAACGTGTGTTGAATAAAGTGTAACAAAATGGTGGTTCAACTGTTGGATCTTGTTATTCTACATAAAATGGTAGATATATTTCTCTCCAGTATCTGTACTTTCACTTTAAAGTACCTTAGACACTTTATGATCTCTCTGAGAGGTATATCTGAGGCTTAAGAAATAGTTTTGCTTGTTTGAGCGCTTGCTATGATGTTTGTTTGCTTAAAGCGGGAGTCCACCGGGACTCCGCGTTTTTTTTTTTTTTTTAAAAGCCAGCAGCTACAAATACTGCAGCTGCTGACTTTTAAATAGTGACACTTACCTGTCCAGCGCGCCCGCGATGTCGGCACCCGAAGCCGATCGCTCGCTCGTCTGGCGGGTCCTGCCGCCGCCATCTTGGGTATGGGAATCAGGAAATGGAGCCTTTCGGCTTCATTTCCCGGTTCCCTACTGCGCATGCGCGAGCCGCGTGGCGCAATCCGGACGGTCCCCGCTGCCTCTGGGAGCTGTGTGTTTCCCAGCAGGCAGCGGGGCACTTGCTGAAGGGGGCGGGCGCTTGCGGAAAGGGGCGTAACGTACGCCCCTTTCCGCAGAGAGCTAGCCCGGAAGTGGGTGCAGTTACCTGGATTATCCAGGTAACTGCACCCCCCTCCCCCCTGAAAGGTGCCGATTGTGGCGCCTGAGGGGGGGGGATTCCGATGAGCGGAGGTCCATTTTAGGGTGGACCTCCGCTTTAAGCATTTGCTATGATGTTTGCTATGGTGTCTGTTTGGTGGAACTACAAGTGAACACAAAACTAGTTCAGTATACAGTTCTAATCACATTATTTAACCACTTAAGGACCGCCTCACTCCGATGTACGTTGGCAGAATGGCACAGCTGGGCACAAGCACGTACCTGTATGTTGTTCTTTAAGTGCCCAGCCGGTCCTGAGCTCCATGGCCGCGAGACCAGTGGACCCGATCGCAGAGCTGAAGAGGGTTTGTGTAAACAAACTTCTCCCCGTGCTTCCTAGTGTGGCTGTCACTGATCGTCTGTTCCCTAATATAGGGAAAGACGATCAGTGACATCACATGCCAGGCTATGCCCCCTACGTCATACATAACCCCTCCCTGCCCCCTAGTGGTTAACTTCTTCACTGCCAGTGTCATTTAAACAGGAATCAGTGCATTTAAATAGCACTGATTGCTGTATAAATGATAATGGTCCCAAAAATGTGTCAAAAATGTCCGATGTGTCCGCCATAATGTCGCAGTCACAATAAAAATCGATGATCGCCGCCATTACTAGTAAAAAAAAAATATTAATAAAAATGCTATAAAACTATCCCCTATTTTGTAAACGCTATAACTTTTGCGCAAACCAATCAATAATCGCTAATTGCGATTTTTTTTTTACCAAAAATATGTAGAATACGTATCGGCCTAAACTGAGGAAAAAAAATGTTTTTTTTATATATTTTTTTTTTCAAAATTGTCGTTCTATTTTTGTTTATAGCACAAAAAATAAAAACTGCAGAGATGATCAAATACCACCAAAAGAAAGCTCTATTTGTGGGAAAAAAGAACACCAATTTTGTTTGGGAGCCACGTCGCACGACTGCGCAATTGTCAGTTAAAGCAACGCAATGCCGAATCGCAAAAAGGGGCTTGGTCCTTTGGCTGCAAATTGGTCCGGGGCTTAAGTGGTTAACAATAGTAACATATATAACTGTATTAAATACCTATGTTGGCCACTTGCTTCCATTTAACCCTGTGTTGTGTTTTTTTTGTACTTTTTTCACAGGTGAATGGGTAGGGGTACATTGTACCCCATACTCATTCACATAGGGTGGGGGGCCGGTATCCGGGGCCCCCTTATTAAAGGGGGCTCCCGGATTCCGATAAGCCCCCCACCCGCAGACCCCGACAACCAACGGCCAGGGTTGTCGGGAAGAGGCCCTTGTCCTCATCAACATGGGAACAAGGTGCTTTGGGGTGGGGGGCCGCACGCCCCCCCTCCCCCAAGGCACCCCCCCATGTTGAGGGCACGCGGCCTGGTACGGCTCAGGAGGGGGGGGGCGCCCGCTCGTCCCCACCCCCTTTCCTGGCCAGCCGGGTAGAGTGCTCGGATAAGGGTCTGGTGTGGATCTGGGGGGCCCCCCACGCCGTTTTTTCAGCGTAGGGGGTTCCCCTTGGAATCCATACCAGACCTAAGGGCCTGGTATGCGATCGGAGGGGGGAACCCACGCCAATTTTTTTTCCAGATTACATAAGGGGCGTGGTTTATGAGAAGTGGGAGGGGCGAAAATTATGGGCGGGGTCATGATGGGCGGGGTCTGGCGCCCCCCCATCCAAAAACTTCACCAGCCGCCACTGGACCCAGCAGGGAAGTGTGGGTGACGCTTAAGGGAGATACCACTGCAAAAGCCTTGAGGAACTCATGGGATTCAGAGACAGTGAATCAGAGGGTCCAGTGAGAGACCAGGAGCTCAAGGGGCTGAAGAACTATAAGGAGAAGTTGTAGTACAGCTGAGAGAACTGTTCCTTTGAGTTAGGAATTGTTTAAGTACTGTTGCCATAGGAGACAGCAGTCCTGCACGTGCAAAAGTGGCACCTTTCTGGGGCCTTTCCCTGTACGGCTGTTCTCCTGTTGAAGTCTCGGAGTCTGCCAGTTGAAATTTCAACTACTTAAGGGTGTCCTGGCCCTAACCCTCTTTCACTTGCAAAATATAAAGAAGACTGTCAAAGAAATAAAACCTCTTTTACATCCAAGAAATGTTTGGCGCCCAATGACTTTTACCACCCACTATGCCTCACAACCCACCACATATTGAAGGATGTCAGCTATCTTTGGCCTTGAAGGTTCTCATTAGACTGGAGGAGATCAGAGATTCTGCTACACAGTTATACCCTCCAAGTTATACACCTGGCCACCACCAGGGTTGTGCTACAGAGTAGGGATGAGCCGAACACCCCCCGGTTCGGTTCGCACCAGAACTTTCGAACGGACCCCAAATTCGTACGAACGTTAGAACCCCATTGAAGTCTATGGGACTCGAACGTTCGAAATTAAAAGTGCTAATTTTAATGGCTAATATGCAAGATACTGTCCTAAAAAGGGTTTGGGGACCTGGCTCCTGCCCCAGGGGACATGGGTCAATGCAAAAAAAAGTTTTAAAAACTGATTTTAATGACGATTAAAGTGAAAAAAAAGTGAAATATTCCTTTAAGTATCTTACCTGGGGGGTGTCTGTAGTATGCCTGTGAAGTGCCACGTGTTTCCCGTGTTTAGAACAGTCCCTGCACAAAATGACATTTAACGGAAATAACGTCATTTAAAACTGCTTGCGGTTTTAATGTTATATCTGGTTCCTGCAATATGGTTGAAAATCATTGAGAAAAATGGAATGGGTAGCCCTCCCTGCCCATTACCAGCCCCTTTGGGTCCTGTACGGATATTAAGGGGAACCCCGTACCCATATTAAAAAAAGGAAATACGTGTGGCCCCCAGGCCCTATATACTCAAAACAGCAGTATACAGGCGGTGCAAACAAGACAGGGACTGTGTAGATTTGTTGTGTTAAGTTGAATCTGTTTGTAATTTTCAACTGGTACATTTTTAAAGTGTAGCTCCAGTCAAAAAATCTATTTTTAAGCTTTTTGGAAAACATAGGGAAGGGTTATCACCCCTGTATAATTTGTTTTGCTGTCCGTCTTTTTTCATCTCACTTGCTGTTGTCTCCTTCCATTTGCAAGTAGGGGATGTTTGTAAGTTGGATGTTTGAAAGTAGGGGCCTGCCCTATATGCTCTTCAGAAATGGAGGAACAAGGTGTTGGTTTTGCCACAACATTGTAAGCCCTCAAAGTGACTCTTGGTGGGCGCTGGAGCGCCCTGCTGTGAACGATTATATCAAGAATTGTAATTACATGCCATTGTTGAACAGTGGTAGAAAAATTGACCTTTGGTGGTTGTGGTGCTGGTGCCACAACACTATAAGTCCTCACAGTTACTCTGGGTGGGCACAGGAACGGGCCCTCCTGTGAAATATTATATCAAGAATTATAATTACATGTCCCTGTTAAACAGGGGCAGAAAAATTGGGCTGCTGGCACTGGTACTGGTGCCACGACACTGCAACCTCTCCCATATACTCTAGTTTTAGTGCAGGAATTAGCCCTGCTGCAAAGCATTGCATCAAAAATTGTAACTAAACGCCCCTGTTAAACAGGGGCAGAAAAATTGGGCTGATGGCATCACCCAGAACCAAAAATGTTCTTCCAACATATCAGCGGAGGAGGAAGAGGATAGACAATCAACATAACAGGACAGTCACTCAGCATCAGCATAGGCAGTCTTGAAGGGATGTGATTTCAAAAAAAATTATTCGGTTACATCAGCTTCAGGTGCTTGGTAGCTGTGGGTGATCCAAGACTGATTCATCTTGATGAAGGTCAGTCGATCAACTGATTCGGTGGACAGGCGCACCCTGTGATCGGTAACAAAGCCACCAGCAGCACTGAAGGTGCGTTCCGAAAGAACGCTGGATGCAGGACAGGCCAGTAGCTCAATTGCATACTGTGCAAGCTCTGGCCAGTGATCCATCCTCAAGACCCAGTAAGCCAGAAGATTTTCGGTGGGAAAGGTGTCCAAGTCTGACCTTGCCCCTAGGTATTCCTGCACCATGTAAATCAGACGCTGGGGATGGTTGCTGGAACCGATCATACCTTGGGGCTGCGAACTAAAAAATTGTCTGAAAGCATCAGTGAGACGGCCACCTTCTCCACCGCTCCTTCTGACCGATGCCTCAGCAACACGTTGTCCAGGACCAGGAGTTTGTAACCTCCCAGTCTCTGGGAACGCGTTGCACAGACCTTTCTGCAAGGCCTCCCGGAGATGTCT
Source organism: Lithobates pipiens (assembly GCF_037356315.1). NCBI lineage: Eukaryota > Metazoa > Chordata > Amphibia > Anura > Ranidae > Lithobates > Lithobates pipiens. The sequence continues at coordinate 482,723,653 of NW_027507718.1, forward strand.
CATCCTCTGCTCCCTCTGCGACGGCAAGATAAGGTCGGCAACCTTACCCTTGTACCGTGGATCAAGGAGAGTTGCCAGCCAGTAATGGTCCCTCTCCTTGATCCGAAGAATACGAGGATCCTTCCGCAGGCTTTGCAGGATCAGGGAGGCCATGCAGCGTAGGTTAGATGAGGCATTTGGTCCGGAGCCCTCTGGGTCACTAAGGACAACATGATCCGCAGCTACCTCCTCCCAGCCACGTACAAGTCCACGGGTTTCTTGGGACTGTAAATCATCCCTACAAGACTGCTGCTGCTGATGCTGAGTGCCAGCCTCCACCTCCATGCTGACACAATCATCCTCCTCCACCTCCTCCTCCTCATCCTGTGTGATGGGTGGCACAGCAGGAACACTGTCTGGATAAAGGGGGCCTTGAGAGGCAAGGAAGTCCTCCTCTTCCTGCCTCTGTTCTGCCTCAAGTGCCCTGTCCATTATTCCACGCAGCGTATGCTCCAAGAGGTGGACAAGAGGTACAGTGTCACTGATGCATGCACTGTCACTGCTCACCATCCTTGTGGCCTCCTCAAACAGTGACAGGACAGTGCATGCATCCCTGATCATGCCCACTGGCGTGGTGAGAAAAAACCGAGCTCCCCTGACCCTGTCCTGGTGCCGTAGTCGCACAGGTACTCATTGAAGGCCCTCTGCTGCGTGTGCAGCTGCTGCAGCATGGCCAACGTTGAGTTCCACCTGGTGGGTATGTCACATATAAGGCGGTTCTTGGGCAGGTTCAACTTCTTTTGGAGCTCAGCCAGCCGAGCACAGGCATTAAATGATCGGCGGAAATGCACACAGACTTTCCTGGCCTGCTCAGGACATCCTGTAAGCCCGGGTACCTGACCAAAAACCACTGAACCACCAGGTTAAGGACGTGAGCCACACAGGGCACATGGGTCAGTTGTCCCTGTTGGAGGGCGGAGAGGAGGTTGGTGCCATTGACAAAACATCTGTCCCAGTGTGGCTCCTGTCCCCCAAACAAACCAGCACAAGCACGGCATGGCATTGTTTTGCCTGCGTGCTTGCGTAGCCCCTGGAACGCCTACGGAGCACCGCTGGTTCTGAGGACAGAGCACTGGAAGAGGCCATGGAGGAAGAAGAAGAGGAGGGGGTGGAGGAGAGAGGTGTATCACAACCAATAGTAGCATTTTGGAGGCGTGGTGGCGGAACAACCTCCAACACTACTGCACCTTGTCCTGCATCCTTCCCAGCTGCCAGAAGAGTGACCCATGGGCCGTGAAAGACAGGTATTGTCCCTGTCCATGCCTGCTGGACCATGAGTCAGCGGTAATATGCACCTTACCACTGACCGCCCTGTCCAACGAGGCAAGGACATTGCCTTCCACATGCCGGTAGAGAGCCGGAATCGCCTTCCGTGAGAAAAAGTGGCGTTTGGGGACCTGCCACTGAGGAACCGCACATTGTACAAACTCATGGAAGGGGGCCGAGTCTACCAACTGAAAAGGCAGCAGTTGAAGTGCTAGCAATTTAGCCAAGCTAGCATTCAACCACTGTGGATGGCTGGGAGTGAACTTCTTTCGCCGGTCCAGCAGCTGGGGTAGGGACATTTGCCTGCTATATTCGGACATGGGTGTATTGCTAGCAGAGTGCCCGGAAGCACTTGGCTGTGACACACCTATTTCTACACCTTCATTCCTCTCAGAGCAGGTTTCAGAGAGGACTGAAGGTCTAGTGGGGTTGGAGATCCCAGCTGATAAGGAGCAAGGAGAGGTCCGCTTTGTTCTTTGGTGTGGGTCTTTGAGGTACGCTTGCCAACGAGCTGCATGGCAGGTCAACATATGTCTGGTCAAGCATGTGGTGCCCAAGCGGCTGATGTTTTGGCCACGCGAGATACGCTTGAGTCATATGTTGCAAATAGCAGCGGTGCGATCTGATGCACTCGTCTCAAAAAAGGCCCACACCAAAGAACTTTTAGAATAACGTGCAGAGGCAGCGCCCTGCACAGGTGGAGCTCTGCGGTGTGATTCAGACGGTGTGCTGCCCCTAAGCTGACCCCCGGAGGGCATCCTGCCTCGTTGGACATGTGCCTCCTCCTCCTTCTCTCTCCTACCAGGCACCCACGTGGAGTCAGTGCCCTCATCATCCCCTCCCTCTTCATCGTTGGAGCAAACCTGGCAGTATGCTGCAGCTTGTGGAACATGACTGCCAGATTTCTGTCCTTCTTGAGCATCCCCTCTCTCTGCGCTCACACTACTGCCTTCCTCTAGCTGAGTATCATCATCAGAGCCTACAAAACACTGGGCATCCTCCTGGAGCATGTACCCAACACTGTGCTCAAAGAGTTCAGGAGACTCCTCAGGAGGACATGGTGGGTCTAGGGAAGGAGTCACTGATGATGACATTGAGAGGAGGGAAGACGATGCGTTGGCAGCTGCTTTGCTAGTACCCTGAGCCTGGGTGAGAGAGGATGAGGAGGATGAAGAGGGCTTGGTCATCCACTCTACCAAGTCGTTGGCATGTTGCGGCTAAACATGTCCAGCTGCCGAAAAGAAGGACAAGCGTGTCCCATGGCCACGTGCTGATGATGACGATGCACCGCGTCCACGACCAGCACTGTTGTCTCTAGACACAGAGCCTGCTTGCCCTCTTTTATCGGCTCGCGCCTGTCTGCCTCTCCTTGCTGGCCTTCCAGACATGGAAATGGCCTGAAGGGAGTTGGGAAAACCAGCAATTGGGTAGTGTATATTGTGCTGGAGGCACACACAACATCCACTAAGGCCGCGTACACACGGGCGGACTGTCCGCCCAACTAGGTTCGTCAAACAGTTTGACAAACAGTCCGTTCAAAATTAGCATGAACGGACTTGACCACACACGACGAACGAACAGTACGCTGAAAACTTGCGCGATGACGTGAACGGCACGTACGACGGGACTCGAAAAACGACGTCCTATACACTGCAATGCAACCTTCGGCGTGTAAATCCTTTCTGAGCATGCGCGGAACTTAGTTTGACGAACAAGCCTACACACGAGCGGACTGTCCGCTCAAACCAAGTTTCAGCGGACAGTCTTACGGAAATTCCGAAAAACTTTGTTCGTCAGACTGTCCGATGAAACTGTCCGCTGAAGCCCACACACGAGCGGACTGTCCGCTGAAACACTGTTCAGCGGACAAAGTTGGGCGAACAGTCCGCCCGTGTGTACGCGGCCTAACTCCTGCAGATGGCAGATGGCTCAATTAGAGAAGAGCTATGTAGGTGGATATAACGGTGTATACTGGGTTCAGAGCACGCAGACAGCACGCACAATCTCCTACAACTGACTGCAAGCTCTATTTAAAATGAGCAAGATAGCTAGCTATATAGATGGATATAGCGGTGTATACTGGGTTCAGAGCACGCAGACAGCACGCACAATCTCCTACCACTGACTGCAAGCTCTATTTAAAACGAGCAAGATAGCTAGCTATATAGATGGATATAGCGGTGTATACTGGGTTCAGAGCACGCAGACAGCACGCACAATCTCCTACCACTGACTGCAAGCTCTATTTAAAATGAGCAAGATAGTTAGCTATATAGGTGGATATAGCGTTGTATACTGGGTTCAGAGCACGCAGACAGCACGCACAATCTCCTACCACTGACTGCAAGCTCTATTAAAAAAGAGAAATATAGCTAGCTATATAGGTGAATATAGCGGTGTATACTGCGGTCAGGGCACGCAGACAACAACCACTACAGAAGAGCAAGAACGAAAAATCAGCCGATAACAATCGGTGTATACTGTGTTGAAGGTACACAGAACACCCACTAACTCCTACAGACGCCAATACACTACACAAGGCCGTCGCACTGGCGGCCTTATATAGTGTGGGGCGTGTACTACACAGCCTGAGCTATGATTGGCCAGAGGCATCTGTGGCACAGTGCATTGTAGGCTGTGAGCGCCACACGAATTTGGCGCGAACGGCCCATAATGTTCGGAATTCGCCGAACGGGCGAACAGCCGATGTTCGAATCGAACATATGTTCGACTCGAACACGAAGCTCATCCCTACTATAGAGTTACAGAGTGTAAAAGAGAAGAGAAGCGCCTCTAAGTGTAGCAATATGATTGGCCTGCACAGAATTCTGACCTCAACTCAATAGAACACCTTTGGGATGAATTAGAGCAGAGCCAGGCCTTCTCGTCCATACCAGTGCCTGACCTCACAAATGCGTTGTACAGTTGAAGCTGTTATAGCTGCAAAGGGTGGGTCAACTCAATATTGAACCCTACGGACTAAGACTGGGGTGCCATTAAAGGTCATGAAAAAAGCACATATATACTTAAATATAGGGTAGGCTTGGTGACCCGAATGGCACACTTAGGTTATAGAGATATTTGCAATATTAATGCTGTGTTTACGGAGATATAAATGTTGATGTAACCCCTATCTGATGTATAGTATGATTACTCTTTATGTGCACAATAAAAATCTTAAAATAAATAAATAAAATTGCTACCCCCTTAAAATAACTCACACACAGCCATTAATGTAGCCTAACGAGTCACCAGCAGGGGCGGACTGACTATTTGGCCACTCGGGGGGGCCCCGGGCCACTGGGGGGCCCCATCAGGGTTGCCAGCCTCAGTAAAACCAGGGACATTATGTAAAAATCTGTCTTTTTTTTTTACATCTGTCTCAGAAATGCCCCTTACCGACATCCTTTTGGTCTAAAGAACCTGAGATTACAGCTGCCCCACCTCTCCAGTACCTTCTCAGCCAATAGAAATATGTCTGTGTATACTGTGTGTACATGTATGTGTATACTGTGTGATTGTATACTGTGTGTGTGCATACTGTGTGGTCCCATAATATCTGATTGCCTGGGGGCCCCATAATCTCCTATTGCCCGGGGGGGCCCATGAGTTGTTAGTCCGCCCCTGGTCACCAGTGTTAATTTTGGCAGCAAATTTCGATTTCGTTTTAGTCTTAGGACTAAAATGGCATTTTAGTTTTAGTTCCATTTTAGTCTTCTGCAATTGTTTTAGTTGTATTTAGTCAACTAAAGCCCCAGTAAATTTTAGTTGAAAAAAATGTCCTACATTTTAGTCGACTAAAATTTCGAGTACATTTTAGTCAACTAAAACTCATTTTTTTTTTTTTTTTGGGGGGGGGGAGAAGAATAGGGGTGAAAATAAAAGGAGGAGAAGACGAGAAATAAGAGGATAACAACACAACTCTGGCCTGACTGGGAACAGTAACAACCCAGGACCAGATATGGGGTATGTGGGACTGGGAGAGAAGTTTCTATGATGCTGTCCCTATATATTACCATTAACCTAGCCTGCTCTCTCTTTGGACTTATATATTATACTATAAAGGGAGTAAGAGGCTAAGGGAATAGAATGAATTGTTATGCTCTTTCTGTTTATTATGTACGAATATGGAAATTCGATGTATGACTCTTAGATTGCTTATGTAAAATTCCATTCTTGCTTATATGAGGAAAAGAAAATGGAAAGGAAAAATAAATAAATAAAGAAATTGAAGAAAAAAAAAAAACTCATTTTGGTTGTCTGAAATCGAATGAGTGTAATTAAATTGTAAAGTATTAGTTAACATTTCTCTACAATTTCCAAACTCATTATATACTGCTGGAGTGAAAAATCTCACATGTTATTATGTAAGGTATTGAGGTATGAACATGCACCCAGTGTTAATTTTGAAGTCAAATTTCAATTTAGTCTTTTGACTAAAATGCCTTTTTAATTTAGTCCCATTTAAGTCTTTTAACTAAAATGCCATTTTAGTTTAAGTCGTATTTTAGTCATCTCAATTGTTTTCGTTTTAGTTGTATTTTAGTCCAACTAAAATAGTATTCGCTTAGTCGACTAAAATGTTTTAGTAATTTTAGTCAACGAAATTAACACTGCGTGTCACATGACATCAGGAAGAGAAAATGGCTAATTGGGCCGAATTTGGACATTTTCACTTAGGGATGTACTCACATTTTTGCTGCCAGCGGTTTAGACATTAATGGCTGTGTGTTGAGTTATTTTGAGGACATATTTACACTGTTATACAAGCTGTACACTCACTACTTTACATTGTAGCAAAGTGTAATTTCTTCAGTGTTGTCACATGAAAAGATAGAATAAAATATTTACAAAAATGTGAGGGGTGTACTAACTTTTGTGAGATACTGTATTTGATTATAATGCATTTGTAGCAATTCCGTGTTATGTAGGATGATGCATAAGGTGAATTAAGGTTAGTCCTGAAATCCTGTGGTATAAAAGAATTCCACAGTGGCTTATGTTAATCTCACACTAAACAGAAATAGGGAGTATATCAGGTCGACGTCTAAAGGCTACATACCCTAAACCACAGTGGAGAGATACTATGGGTGGAGAATGGAGATACTATTGTATGACATTTTTTGCTAGAAGAAGAAGAGCTTGTTGTAGTTTGTCTTTCATGCCCTTACGTATTGCACCTTGGGGCAGCCATTCTCCGTGGGCATGAGGTTGGCACATGTTATAAGGATAAATGGGTACTTAAATAGACTGTTTTAAAGAGTAAAATCCTTCTAAACTTGAAAAATGTAAAATAATCAAACCCACTTTAATCCTTAACAAGGTCATACATTTGATGTTAACACCTGTCCTACACCTTTCAGAATCGGGAGGCCATAATCTCAGTTCAGCCTCAATTGTGAGAAAATCCTCTCTTCTCACACCCTTGTACAGTGATGAAGGTGTGGTAACCTGTTTTTCATAAAACTTGTGTCTGATGTAGAATGTGTTTTGCTTTGCTTTTAAATTCATTTGCTGTATTTGAACTTGTGCTATTAGGAAAGATGCGTAATAGTCTCTAAATAATCAGTAAAGTAACATGTGTTTCCACCTCTTTATTGCTCTGTATCAGATATTTCATATCTTTTCTATTCATTAGAAACATATTATAAAAAACAGTTTATTAAAGCAAAACTGTGGGGACTTAAACCCGTTTACCAGAGTCCATATAGCTGTTGGGTGGAAAGGATGCTGACGTGATGATTGTAATTGGCTGTCACAGTGGTCACGTGATTGGGAGCAGGTCCTGCAGACTGGCCTCTTGGACGAGACCAAGAATTAGAGTACATGAGACAAGACCAAGATAACCACGTGCCCCCTTTCCTGACCAGGCCATTTTTTGTGATACGGCACTGCGTTATTTTAACTGACAATTGTACGGTCCTGCGGCGCTGTATCCAAGTAAAATGTATGTCCTTTTTTTCCCACAAATAGCGGTTTCTTTTGGTGGTATTTGATCACCTCTGTACTTTTTATGCCCTATACACACGGTCGGACATTCCGACCACAAGATCCGTTGGATTTTAGTGAAAACTTGTGTTGCATACACGCGGTCGGACAAAGTTGTTGGAAAATCTGATCGTCGGAATGAGGTGATGTTTGTTGCATACGACGGGACTACGTAGAGGCTAGTAGCCAATAGCTTTGGTCTCGTAATTTAATCTGAGCATGCGGAATTCTCTACAAATGATCGGAAAAAGTCAAATCGGATTTTGCTGTCAGAAAATTTTAGATCCAGCTCTCAAACTTTTTCCATCGGGATTTCCGACAGAAAAGGTCCAATAGAGCCCACACACAATCGTTTTTTCCGACAACATAATCTGATCGGACCTTAACCGTTGGAACTTCTGACCGTGTGTACAGGCCATTACTCTTGCCCTATAACCAGAAAAGACCGACAATTTTGGGGAAAAAAACCTCAATATTTTTTATTTACTGCTATGAAACATATCCATAAAAAAAAACGTTTTTTTTAATCAATTTAGGTCAATATGTATTCTGCTACATATTTTTGATACAAATAAATCCCAATAATCGTATATTGATTGGTTTGCGCAAAATTTATAGCATCTACAAACTATGGGGTTTTTACTGATTTATTTATTTTACTAATAATGGCGGTGAATAGCAACTTTTAGTAGGACTGCGATATTGCGGCGGACAAATCGTCACTAACTGACACTTTTGAACATTTTTGGGAACCAGTGACACTAATACAGTGATCAGTGCTAAAAAAATATCCACTGTCTCTGTACTAATGACACTGTCTGGGAAGGGGTTAACATCAGGGGTGATCAAAGGGTTAACTATGTGCCTAGCATGTGCTTTCTCACGGTGGGAAGGTGTTTTTACCATGGTAAGGCATGGATCCATGTTTCTGCAACACAGGATGAATACCTTCCCTAGTAGCAGAACCGCAATCTGCCTTGTTTACATGGGTAGATCGCGGTTCTGATGGTGTACTGTACAATCGGCGGGTGCCGGCGGAAATCGAGTCTGCCATACCCACCAGTGGGCTCCCGCTGTATGTGAGCGGGAGCAGATCACTGGTGACACATGTGCACGCCCCAGACCCGGAAGTGTCAGATCACATTCTAGGTAAGTGATCTGGCACAGAGAGGCCGCCCTGCCACAGTATATCTGAACAGATGGGGGGGGGGGTCGGAAAGTGGTTCATCAAATTTTCAAAACTTTTAAGTAGACCCATGCATTAAATATATAAGCTTTAGTATTTTAAAGCTTATATGATAGCTGGAGATTATGCCCGTTGTCACCCTGTTAAAAAAGCTACTGATGGAGACTACAAAATCTGCTATGGTTCACTGTTTTCACTATCAGAAAACTTGCCCTGGAAAATGCCATGCAGACATCAACAGGGTGCATGTAGACATGTAGGTCAGCAGCACTGAGATGCAACAAAGGATGAAAAAAGGTGTAAATGTGCTTTAAAATAATTTTTTAATATAAAAATGTTATATTTTTTTATGATACATAGTGATTTAGCAAACTAAACATCATTTAGTTATAGTTTACATCAACTTTAAATTGACACTAAAAAATTACATTCAAGTATGTACTCCTAACTCAAAAAAGTACAGTCTTTTGTTCTAAATTCCTTTTTTTTTTTTTTGGTGCCGTGATCTGCCTTTCTGTTAGCCCTTGTACACACGGTCGGAGAATCCGTCGGAATGTGTCCTATTGGACCGTGTTGTCGGATAATCCGACTGTGTGTGGTATGCATCGGACTGATTCCGTCTGAATATCCGTCGGACCCAATTTTCCAACTTGGAAATATTTCCCGACAAACTAGTCCGATCGGACATACTCCGATCATGTGTAGAGAATTCCGATCGGACAAAGTGCCACGCATGCTCAGATCAAATTCCTACACCAAAGCTATTGGCTACTAGCCTGAACGTAGTCCCGTCGTAACGAAATAACATCATCACGTTCTGAATGATCGTATTTTCCGACAACTTGGTCCGACCGTGTGTATGCAACAGTTTCGGACACAATCCGTTGGACAAAATCCAACAGATTTGATTGGCAGAATGTCCGACCGTGTGTACAGGGGCTTAGAGGGTGACTATGTTCGTTCTCCATAGTCCCACTGTATTCAGGAACGTAGTCAGCCTATCTTACTCACAGACACTCTCCATCCAATCTGACAGAGTTTGAGCTATTTTCCAAAGAAGAATGAGCAAAAATTTCATTCTCTAGATGTGCAAAGCTGGTAGAGACATAGCCAAAAAGACTTGCGGCTGCAGTTGCAGGGAAAAGTGGTTCTACAAAGTATTGACTCAGGGATGCTGAAAAAAAATGCACGCCACACTTTTCACATATTTTTTTATAAAATATTTCGAAAACCATTTATCGTTTTCCTTCCACTTCACAATTATGTGCCATTTTGTGTTGTTCTATCACATAAAATCACAATAAAATACATTTACGTTTTTGGCTGTAATGTGAGAAAATGTGGAAAATGTCAAGGGGTATGATTACTTTTTCAAGGCACTCTATATGCATATGACCTGTGGAAAGGGGTTAGTTCTTCGTATTCAGGATTTTCCCTTTTTTTGTGTATTTGATTGTGCACTGTTACTTTACATTTTTTATTTTACTTTTTTATTCACAAGCCAAATGAATGTCAAAAAATTAGGCTATGAGAGTCTTTTCTGGCAAAATAACAGGTCCAGGATAGTTAAAATGAGCTTCAATAATGACCAAAAGCCATTTAGCAGAGTTAAGTAGCTGCATTATTCCATTTAGCTACTTATGTTCCAAAGAGGGCTTTCCCCTCGCCCAAGAGTGTGAACATGTTCCAGAGACTCCAGGTCTTTGTATATGTCTTGCGTTGATTTTGCTCTGTAATAATCAAATCTTCCATCCTATTGGTGGAGGATACCTTCCCCAGCCAAGTAGCCGTGGTCGGCAGGCATTGTTGTTTCCAGAGAAGAGGTTGCAGGTCTTAGCCCTTGTACACACGGTCGGACATTCCGATGGACAATGTCCGATAGGACTGCGTTGTCGGATAATCGGACAGTGTGTGGGCTCCATCGGACTGTTTCCATCGGAGTATCCGATGGACCAAGTTATCCAGCTGGGCTATAAAATTTTCCGACAACATGATCCGATCGGACTTTATCCGATCATGTGTAGAGAATTCCGATTGAACAAAGTGCCACGCATGCTCAGATCAAATTCCTACACCAAAACTATTGGTTACTAGCCTGAACGTAGTCCAGTCGTAATGAAATAACGTCATCACGTTCTGAACGATCGGATTTTCCGACAACTTTGTCCGACCGTGTGTATGCAACAGTTTAGGACAAAATCCGTCGGACAAAATCCAACGGATTTGGTTGTCAGGATGTCCGACCGTGTGTACAAGGGCTTAGCGTTGTTAAGTGAATGTTGTATAATGGACTTTTTATAGGTTTTAGCAGGGATATTCAATGCATGTAGCAGAAACAATGCTGGATCGGTAGGTATCTCGCGCCCCGTGAACGTCTGAGTAACCGTGCAGGCAGCTGTCCAAAAATCTGTCAGTTTAGGGCAGGACCAAAAGATGTGTAAGATTGTCCCTTTGTCCCCTGGGCATCGCCAGCAATAGTCTGATGTGTCAGGGAAGATTATAAGGAGTCTACTGGTTAGTATTTTGAAATTGGTTTCTTGTATTTTGGTGCATATAGATGATTTGAGGGAAAATCTGATAATATTTTGTTTTTGTTTTGGGGTGAAAGTGCGGTGTAGATCTGTTTCTCATTTTACTAGACATGGTAAACATGGTTGTTCCAGGGGGTGTGTTCAGTAGTGAATATGTTTTGGAGAGGACCTAGGGTAGGTGATCGGGGCCCGAGCAATATTTCTCAAAGGTAGTTAACTGACCAGTGAAGTTCTGGGGGTTAGGGACGGTGTGTGTATTTTTGCTGCACTCCAAAATAGTAATTGAAATGGGCCTGAGGTATCCATTAACTCCAGCATGGAAAGCCAATGTCCAGCAACCACAAATTTTTAGGAGTTTTCATAGTTTGAGTTACGTAGAGTTTTGAATTCCGTAGACGGGAGTCCTGGTGGAAAGCGGGGGTGTCCCAGGAATGGTGATAGTGGTGAATCTTATGTTGTAAGTGAAGCCAGCTGAGTGGCTTGGGAGCCCTGTAATAATGTGGTCCCTATAATTGGCTGAGATTTTAGCTTCAGAGGAAGGGATTCGTAACACCATAATGCACTATTCAGGGGGATGTTAGTTTGGTCTTTTTCTATCTGGACCCAGAGTTTGGACACAGAGTGGCATCGCCAATTGGTGATCCTGCCAAGATGGATGATTGCTTGGTAGTACATTCGAACATTGGGTAATGCCAGACCACCAAATTGTTTTGGTAGAGACAATTGAGTATGGGGAAGGTGGGGTTTTTTATATGCCCAGACGAAGCGGGTGAAAAGAGCTTGGACTTGCTGGAAATAAGAGGGAGGCATGCTCAAGGGTAGAGCTTGGAAAAGGTACAGGTATTTTGGTAGGATACTTATTTTTAAGAGGTTGCATCTACCAAACCAGGAGTAAAGGCCGTTATGCCATTTGTCCAATAGAATCTGGGTCTTGGCTAGAAAAGGGAGGAAGTTGTGCTCATAGATACAGGACAAGTCAGACGGGATGTGGGTACCTATAAATTTCAAGTAGAACTTCATCCATTTGAAGCGAAAGTTAGATTGTAGATTAGGTAGGCTATGTGGGGGCAACAACACTCCCATAGCTTCAGATTTAGAGAAGTTTATTTTTAGGTTTGAAAGTGTGCCGTATAAGTCAAATTCTCGTAGAAGGTTCGGTAGCGATATCGTAGGGTTTGTCAATGAGAAGAGCAGGTCGTCTGCATAAGCAGAGATCTTATGTTGAGTTCCACCGACCAATAAGCCTTGTATATCTGGGTTTAGTATAATTTTACTGAGGAATGGTTCTAAAGAGAAGGCAAATAGGAGAGGGTACAGTGGGCATCCCTGTCTTATCCAGTTGCCAACAGAAAAGGGATCACAGAGGATTCCATTCGTCTTCACCTGGGCTGTCGAATTGGAGTAGATCTTGGCTATCCAGCCACACATCGTCTCTCCTAGTCCGATATGCCGAAGTACTGAGAACATGAAAGTCCAATTTACTCGGTTGAATGCCTTTTCGGCATCAGTGTTCAGAAAAACACATGGTGTGTTTGTAGAGTTTGCTACATGGAGGAGGTTCAAAATTTTGGTTGCATTATCCCTTGCCTCTCTGGATGGGATAAAGCCCAACTGATCAAGGTGAATCAGCTTCTGGAGATGTTGGGCCAGGCGGGTAGCCAAGATCTTGGTGAACAACTTGAAGTCTACATTTAGGAACTAAATAGGTCTGTAGCTGCCACACGACGTGGGGTCTATCCCTTCTTTGTGGATTACAGAGATGTGAGCCCTTAGGGTAGATCTCTAGGGAAGATCGTTTCAGATCTGACATATAGGATAGGATAGGTTTTTTGAAGTATTGTATTGTATAGCCATCTGGGCCCGGGGCTTTACCTGGTTTCATTGCTCCCATGGCTTGCTGAAGTTCCTCCAAAGTTACAGTATTAGGGAATCCAATTCTTCCCGAATTTCAAGCGATAGAGAAGGGAGTTGGGAGGACGCCATATAGTCTTCTATAGTAGCTTGAGGCAGTGGTCTGTTTGGTAGTTTATAGAGTGAGGAATAGAAATCTCGAAATTCCTGTGTAATTTGCATGAGTAATACAGCTTTTTGGCCTCTAGAGGTTATTATTTGGGGGCTATAAGTGGATAACTTATGTTCCCTGACCATTTTCGCCAACTGCTTCCCGCATTTGTTACCCGACTCGTAGTTAGTTTTGCAGTAGAATTGTAGTGCCGCTTTAGCCTTGTAGTATAATAGGTCGGTGATCTGCTTGCGTAGCAGCCCAAGATCCATTTCCAAAGTAGGAAAGGTAGAGTGTTTGTGTCAAGATTCGGCGATAGACAATTTGTTAAGGAGTTGAGATAGTTGTTCATTACGTTCTCTTTTAATTCGCAAGCCGTGCTTAATGAGTGCACCTCTAAGAACCGTTTTGTGTGCTTCCCATAAGGATCCTGGGGCACAATCTAAGTGGTCATTTGTTTGGAAATAATAATTCAGTTCCTTAGATACATCTACTAACACCTCGGCTATCTGGAGGAGGCTCTCGCACAGGCGGCAAAAGCGGTGCTTGGGGTAGGAAGCTCCGGAAAGTGTCAGGAAGATGGAAGCATGGTCAGACCAAGTGATATGACCTATTGATGAGTCACTTACAGCATGGAGCTGAGCATGAGGAATCAGGAAATAGTCTATCCTAGTATAAATTTTGTGTGGGGAAGAGTAAAATGTGTAGTTCCGTTTTCCAGAATGTTGCAATCAATTGGGCTTTATTAATCGTGTCAGCTATCCTTCTCAAGCAGGGCTGGACTGGGACAAAAATTTGACCCTGGACTTCATCCAGACCGGCCCACTTTAATTTTGCAAACACGCACAAAAACAGTATAAACTGTACGGAATTGCGCAAACAAGTCCCTAGAGAGCCCCCCTTACATCAGGGTCCCCAGAGAGCCTCTGTGTTACATCAGGGTCCCCAGAGAGCCTCCCCCTTACATCAGGGTCCCCAGAGAGTCCCTCCTTACATCAGGGTCCCCAGAGAGCCTCTGTCTTACATCAGGGTGCCCAGAGAGCCTCCCTCTTACATCAGGGTCCCCAGAGAGCCTCCCCCTTACATCAGGGTCTCCAGAGAGCCCCCCCTTACATCAGGGTCCCCAGAGAGCTCCCCCTTACATCAGGGTCCCCAGAGAGCTCCCCCTTACATCCAGGTCCCCAGAGAGCCCCTCCCTTACATCCGGGTCCCCAGAGACCCCCTTCCTTTACATCCGGGTCCCCAGAGAGCCTCCCCCTTACATCAGGTTCCCCAGAGAGCCTCTCCCTTACATCAGGTTCCCCAGAGAGCCCCTCCTTACATCAGGGTGCCCAGAGAGCCCCTCCTTACATCAGGGTCACCAGAGAGAGGGCAGGCAGTGAGAGCTGCCTGTCCACTCTCCAGCTCTCCCATGCTGCTCGCCACATGGCTGCAGAGAGCCCATGGCCCGGTAGTGGGCCGGGACCCTGTGGTTGGGGACTCCTGGTCTGACTCAGGGCTATGGGCCCCAGATTTGGGGCTATAGCCCCAAATGCCCCCCCTAGCAATGCCACTGAAACCGGCCCACCCAGCCATCGGCCCACCGGGAAACTCCCGGTAGTCCCGATGGCCAGTACATGCCTGTTCTCAAGGGTCTTGGTGGGACTGAGGAAGAGCCAGAGGAGGTGTCCTCTGAGGGTATCAAAGGGAAATTAAAGTCTCCACCCAGGATCAGCTGTCCCTCTGTGAAATCTAGGAGCCTCTCCAGGGTAGTCCGGAGAAAAGCATCCTGGCGTTCATTGTGGGTATATATGGTTGCCAGGGTTACCTGTACGTCGCCTATAAAGCCCTTAAAGAAAACGTAGCGTCCTGCGTGGTCATTAATAGAATCCTGGTATTTCCAGGCAAGTTTACTGGATAACAAAATGGAGACCCCTTTCGACTTGGCTGCTGGGTTAGTGGAGTGATACATCAGAGGGTAAAACCTATTTTGGAGGACTGTAAGTTTGTCAATCGTAAAGTGAGTTTCCTGTATGAAAGCACATCCGCTGATATAAGTAACAAACTTATATCAGAATATAGCTTCCAAAAAACTGTGAGAACATGCCAGCCTACGTAGGGGAGAGGTTAGTCAGGGCCCAAGAGTGGAGGACCTAATCTCCCCACCCATCCCAGCAAAAATTAAAAGCATAACCATTATTACATATGCTATAAAAGAAAAATAATAAAGAAACAAATGAGTACACTACAATCACAAGGAAATGTATAGTGCAAAGAGTCCACTCCTAGACTGCGTGTGTTCCGTGAGGTTTATCCCCTCTGGGCCCAGTTGTCAGGTCATGCATGGGAATATGCAGGGTCACCGATATAGCTCGTTACCTCAGGAGGACCACCTCAAGGAAGACCATGCACCCCGTGCATGGTCACATGTAATGACCCTGGTAAAAAGAGTAAACTACGCTATTCAAAAAGCCTTCCCTAAAAGCAGCAACTCTAATCATAATACTCCGATGATATAAGCTATGTGTAGTGGTGAGCTGTGCTAAAAAAACAAAAAAGTGTATTAAATTAATATCTAAAATTAAAATTATATAGGCTAGAAGAAGAAGGGGACAGGATAACCTGACTGAATGAAAAAATAAATTATCACCCCATCTAAATCAATTCATGTGATTGAAGAACATAAGTGATCAATGATAAAAAATATATGTTGAATAAAATGTGAACATTAATTAATATATAATTGAATACATAAATGGTATAAATGAATCATCAAATAAATATGTAAAAAAAAATCTAAATGAAAATACTAGTGTCAGGTCACGTGAAAAAATATCACCCAATAGGACTTAACAAGAATCCTCAAATGAAGACAAATTAAAATGAAAGGAAATGTAAGTGCCTTCCTAAATTCATTATAAAGCCATAGTGAAAAAAAAATTAAATTTCATTAAATTTGTAAACAAACAAAAAGGAAAAGAAGAAATTAATCCACTAAAGTCCCAAAAATTGATGACAAACAACAGTAGTGGTGGTTCGTCCAGAGTGAAATTGGAAAACTGACACCCACGTCACTTTGTGCAAACAGAGATCCGATAGAAGCACCTCCCCCAATGAGAAAATGGGGCCGCTTATCAGAACTGGAGATCTCAGTATTAAGTGAGATCAAGAAGGCATATATAAAAAAGGATCTGGATAAACCGTCACAGGAACCACACCGGACTCTCCTCAATGTAAATTCCAATCAGTCAAACGATGGTGCCACAATTCATATAAAGGAACAAAGAAATACTTGCATAGCGTAAAAAACCTTTATTTATTTAGTTTATAAAATAAAACCAGTACACTCACATATGCGCAGAAATTCTGAGTGTTTTTCAAAATTCAAGCCGGCCGGCTCTCGGCTGCCGCCCGCACTTCCGGGTTTGGCGTAGAATGCGGTTTCGTCACAAGACAGACATATTCACGGGGGCCCAAGAGTGGAGGACCTAATCCTCCCACCCACCCCAGCAAAAATTAAAAGCATAACCATTATTACATATGCTATAAAAGAAAAATAATAAAGAAAAAAATGAGTACACTACAATCACAAGGAAATGTATGGTGCAAAGAGTCCACTCCTAAACTGCGTGTGTTCCGTGAGGTTTATCCCCTCTGGGCCCAGTTGTCAGGTCATGCGTAGGAATACGCAGGGTCACCGATATAGCTCGTTACCTCAGGAGGACCACCTCAAGAAAGACCATGCACCCCAGTGAGTGCATGGTCACATGTAAAGACCCACCTTTTCCTGGGTGTGCAGATGGACGGGCAACAATTCTAGTAACTGCACGACTCCCGATAAGAGCATCAGGGCACATAACTAAAAAAGGCTGCAGCGTTGATAACAGTTATAGTGTGACAGCCTGTCGAGGGAGACTCCTCTCACCTCCAGTGTGACCATCCAAACCCCTGTCTACAGGCAAATGGGCGGGTGCTTTGCATTTTGCCCAGTTCTGTTAAAACTCCAAATGGAGGCAACTTCACCTCGTTCACTTCCCTGTGATGGGGGTGACATTGCTTCTTATTGAGGACTTCCTCGGCATCCCCTCCCAGTACAGGGTGAGTGCACACTCGTCCCAACCCCCCCGAGGTAATCCCGAGAGTGGGAGGGAGTGCCACTCCAAAAGACATCCCCAGGACAGCCCCCCTTCTCATCACATTCCCCTGAAACAATCAGAGCATAATAGCATATTGCATGGAAACATTTACTATATATTTAGCAATGTTTTAGTCACCTGGGTAAATAGTAAGGCTATAGTTCTATATCAGGTAGTGGTACTGGCGTGACACCAGTGCAAATATTAAGGCACAAAGACCTTCAGGATTGTTGTGTGGGGTATGGGAATGATCAAAGTCAGTCCTCGCCGGTCCCCTGGGGCCACAAACACTTCATAGTGCAGATTTAGTTGGGTAGCTCATTATTTGGCATCACGAGGAGGGTGCTAATTGCTGGGGGTGATATCCCGGCAAAAGGAAGCTTCGTCCGGAATCATTGCAATACATCCATAAAAGGAAAGATGAAGTGTGAGCCAGGATAAGGTTCTGTTCCAGGAGTGTCAGGGGAATAGGGGAGCAGTGGGATAGGGTACACCTTCAGTGAAGCTGCTCGGTAGTGGGCTCAGTGGGGGTGCTAACTGCAGGGTGGAAATGATTCAAGACTCATGTGGTTCCTCTGGGGATTGCCATTGTGAGTGGCGGCGGCTCCTCTGAGGTCTGGGCTGGAAGTTGCCTCCATGCCCGGAGGGGCCCGGGCATCCAAACGGTCTTGGGAGGATGGTTAGCCAGTTTGGGACTTCAATCGGATTATCCCCCAGGAAGGTAAATAGGGCTGGGAGGGATTCCGGCGTTCTCAGAGTGAATGACCGTTGATCCTTCCGGAATGTAACTGAGAGGGGAAAACCCCACCAGTATGTGAAATCCAGCCACCTGGCCAGATCAAGGAGCAGTCGGAGCATGGCTAGGTGCTGCAACGCAGCTCTGCAGAGGTCTGGATGTATCTTGATCAGGGCTCTGTAAATTCCAGGTTTCCTACCTCCCAGGCCTTCTGGACGATGTTCTCCTTGTGGGTGTAATGATGCAGCCTACAGATCACATCCAGGGGTCCGGTGGGGTCATTCAATCTAGGGCCCAGTGCCTTGTGGATCCCGTCTAACTCCACTCGTTCTGGCAGGTTCACCCCCGCTATGCATTCAAAGATGTCTGTTACCGTGGCCTCTGGCAAGCCCTGGAGCTACAAATTGTTGCGGCGGCTCCAGTCCTCCATGTCTTAGAGGTGCAACTGCAGGTGCATTGCCACCTCTATGTTGTGCTTCCAGAGCAGACACTCATTGGTCCAGCATGAAGAGCGAGGCTGCCCCCATTGTGAGTCTGGGGGAGAGCGCCTGTACCTCCTTTCTCACGACCCGAAGTTCCTGCCTATGGGCTGCCTCAACCTGCCCGATGAGAGACTCTTTCAGACTTAGTTGGCAGGGCTTGGAGGAGTGTCCACAATTTAATGTCCTCTCGGTAGGTCGCGGGTAGGTAGGATGACGATCTGCGTGGGTCCAATAGGAAGGCTGGCGGGATGTCAGGGTAAGCCTATAAGCTCGTGGACGCTGCAGGACAGGCAGGCGAGCCATGGGAGGCATGGTTCCCCGAGGGAACAGCATGTGGATCTGCCATCTTGAGCTCCAGGGATTGCAGCCGAAATAATCGCTGGATCTCACCCGTGGAAGGAGTAGAGGGAGTGGGTTTAGTGGAATAGGGGTTCCTCTTGGCCAATTTCCTCTTAGGAGTGTGCATATTGTGCTGAATCAAACCGAAAAGGCTGGCGTGGATAGGAGAAGTTCGGGAGCTCAGCAAACACAAGTGTCTATCCGGCCATGTCCAGACCACGCCCCCTGCTGCTGACTTTTAATAATTGGACACTTACCAGTCCTGGAGTTCAGCGATGTCGGCACTACAGATAATGTTGCTGCTGCTATCACGGAAACACTACTGCGCATGTGCAAGGCTCTGCTCCGCTCCTCTCTCCTACTGGTCCGGTGGCAGGGGAAGGAGGAGGGAGCCCCGTCGATGATGTCAAAGGCCGCGGCCCGGACTACCGGAAGTGGTATCAGGATACCTGTAAAAGACAGGTATCCACTCCCCCTTCCCCCCTGAAAGGTGCCAAATGTGGCACCGGGGAGGGGGGGTGGCTTTCAGGCAAATGAACGGAAGTTCCACTTTTGGGTGGAACTCCACTTTAATTAGAAAGGTGAACGGAGGGGAAGGGGAGCTTGACCAGCACAGAGAGTAATTAGACACTCTCAGGTGAGAGGGCTATGATGTGCAAGGAGATGGTGGCGGGATGGGGTTGTGGTAGGGAACTAACTCTTCTGGGTTGTCACATATTCAAAGTTCAAAAGCATAATGCAAATAAATAAATTTACAGTATCTGTTCCAACTAATAGAATCCTTCCATCCATCTTACTTTTAATGATTGCTATAATTCTTGGCAGGAATCCACCAAACCATGTTGTATGGTTAAAAGTACTCCCTGGAAAAACAATAATTATATCTTGATTATTACCACTTAGTTGTGACAGATTAATTACTACTACATTGACTATACATCAACTGTTGGCGTATTTGGCATCCTTTTTGGCACATCATTTAGTAAAGCTGTGATTATACATTAGTCTCTTCGCAGATGAATGTTTTTGATGGGTTTATGATTATTTGTGGGGTAAATAAGTGGGGGAAAAAACAAACAAAAGAGCAGTGCAATGGAAATTTCAATGTTAATGGGTTTAATCAATGACAACAGTGCAGTACTTGCAAATAAGTTGAAGTTTGTTTAAAAATCTTTGCAGAGCCCTGAAAACTAGACACGAGTGCCGTCAATAAATTCGTTTCGTTCCGTTCCATTCCAGTTCATGTTAGAATTAATTCGTACTTCGTATTTCGTGTCCAAAATTCAATTTCAATTCGTACGAAATACGAATTGTCGTTAGGTTCGTTAACTTGTACGAACGTTCTTTACGATGAATTTAAAGCAAAAAAATATATACCTCAATATGACAATATGTCCAAATTTCGTTACTACGGAAACAACACGTGACTTGGTTGAACAATCAGAGGTTTTCTTCTGCTGCTGAGGCCTACAGGGCAGGCCCGATCATGTGACTTCCCTTTGTGGGTTAGTTAGTGTAGTGGAGCAGATTACACGATTATTTCTCTGTGCATCTGAGCGAATATCTTTGCAATCCTTAGCTTTTCATTGTTCATTTTAGTTTATATCAGTTGTAGTTTGCAAGTGTATCATCTCTTAAGCCGCGTACACACGGGCGGACTGTCTGGCCAACTAAGCTTGTCAGACAATCCGACAGACAGTTCGTCCTACTTTTGAATGAACGGACTTGACCACACACGATTAACAGACAGTCCGTTGAAAGCTTGCGCGATGACGTGTACAGCACGTACGACGGGACTAGAAATACGACGTCCAATACACTGCAATGCAACCTTTCGCCGTGTAAATCCTTTCTGAGCATGCGCCATACTTAGTCCGTCCAACTTGCCTACTCACGAGCGGACTGTCCGCTGAAACCAAAGTTGGACGGACTGTATTACGGAAATTCCGAAAGACTTAGTCCGCCAGACTGTCCGCTGAAAAAGTCCGCTGAAGCCCACACACGAGCGGACTGTCCGCTGAAATGTGTTTCAGCGGACTAAGTTGGACAGACAGTCCGCCCGTGTGTACGCGGCCTTAGTGTTTAGTTTCTGGTTTTATTCGTTTTTTGTTTGTTTTTGAGAGATCTTTTTTTTTTTCATTTCTTGTTTCATTTAGTTACTATTTTGTTATTTTCTGTTGGTATAATATTTTTTGTACATTTTGTGATTTTGGTGTTAGTTTGCTGCAATCAAAATCATATTTTTTTTTGTCTACATTTTTCTAACTTTTAAAGGAAAAAAAAAAATGAGCAGCAAACAAGGCCAAAAAAGCAGTAAGAGTGCTGCTGGGAGAGGGAGAGCTATGAGCCGTGTACATGAGCAGCAGGTGGGACGTTCTGTCTCTGCGCCCTCTGAGCTCAGCTCACCTCCCATAAAGCTGAGGCGACTGGGAGTGAAGACTGCTGGTGGTAAAGAGCCTGGCAAACAGCAGACATTTGCATGTCGCCAGCTGTTCCAGGATTTACCTCCTAGAACCAGCAGCACAATTCATAGCAAAAGTGGCGCTACCACCATGGGCGTCCGCAGAACTTTTTTCAGGGGGGGGCATAATTTTAGGTCACCCATGCTCCACCCCTTTTTGACAATGCCATGAAGCTGAGGGGCTGTCATTATCACATATAGCACAGGCATGTGCCCATCAAATTTGGTCTGTACAGTACGGGGGGGGGGGGACAATATGTGTATATATAGGGGGTGGATGGCATTAGTATATACAGGTAGGAGGGTGGGTGTATATAGCTGTATTCAGGCAGATGATGTATATCTGCAGTCAGTGATGATGGAGGAAGGTCTCTATATACAGGAAGGAAGGTGGGTATATACATCTACCTGTATATAGAGACCTTCTCCCTCATCACTGACTGCAGATATATATAATCTGTCCTGTATACAGGACAGATGATGTACAGTATATCTGCAGTCAGTGATGATGGAAGAATACAAGGAGGAAGATGGATGTTGGGTAGATAAGGGTCCGAGCGATGTCCATCAGCTGGATATATAAGGTGGTCTGGGGGTGATGCAGGCTGGCGGGAGTAAGGGGCTGAGATTTAGTCAGATAGTGATGTTTATAATTAAAAAAATAATAAAAAAATATTGTGCACATCTACTAATATATACAACAATACATAATACAAAATTGGTACGTAAAGAAAACATCCTCTTTATGTACTTTATGTATGTCCAGATAATGTGAAATGTATTTATGACAATTCATGTAACCCTGTGTTATCCAAGCTCTGAGTCTGCACCATCAGAAGTGCAAACTCACCACATAAACACAGTCAGCACATGAATGGTACTTTCACTTTATCTGTACAGAGTGATTGGGGGATGTTTATATGGATAGGGCTGTGTGCCAGTTTGGGAGATATCTGCTGCACTCATCTATCTCTTCATTCTCCTTGTCTTCATATCACTGATCACAATACCTACAAGATAAATCCTACAGAAATGTTGTCAGCTTGTCTTCCAAGGAGACTTTACTTAGTAAAACACTGATCTCACCTCCTCCCTGTAGTGTGAGTGGACATCCCGACCAGCAGTAGATACAGGGAGCTCCTCCCCCTCAGCCCACTGCACTGGTGATCGGAGGGGGGGGGGGGGAGGGGGTGAGTCAGATCTCACAGTGCAGGAGACGGAGGGAGAGAAGAGCTTTGGAGGTTCTAAATACATACACCGCTGGCACAGGTTATGTATTTAGAAGCTCCTGTCCCCACAGTAGCAATTGTACCCCCCCCCCCCCATCCACTTACTCTGGGTCCTCAGTCCACCCCTGGTAAGAATGAAGGAGACTGGTTCCATCGGCTAGATGTGCTGTTGTGCAGATTCATTGCCACGCCAGTTCTCACAGGATATGGGGGCCCTGCCAGGGGGGGTCACTCGCCCCCCCTTGCCCCTACCTGTGGACGCCCATGGCTACCACCTCTGCCACTGCTGCTGGTAACATGCTGCCCATTGGTACCTTTTATGGAAGAGGGCAGGCCAAAGGGGTTCCCAGTGCACATACATTTGTGCAGCCAAAGCTGGAGATCCTGGCCATGCAGCAGGAAACATGTCAGGAGGCCGAGGCTCATGATGATGTCACCACCACCATTGCTGCCAGTGCCATCACCATCAGCACTACAGGGAGCTTGGCAGTGGTCAGCAAGGAGACAGAGTTTACTGCTTCTAATGATCACTGTTCCCTTGGCAATGTGAAAGAGGTGGAAGCAGGCTTTCCTGACATTGTTGTAGACAAATGTAATTTCCAGCCCTCTACCCATGTTGGCACCACCGACAGCCCAGAAAGTATCTCCCCTCAGTCCCCACTACTTTTTTCTTCTGAAAAGACCCCTGCCCAAGTGCTTTCTAAGCCTCCAGCATCAGAATGGTCCAATGCAACCATTAGACCTCAATCCATCACAGCACCCAATATACCTGGGATGTTCAGGTCTCTTCCTCCCGCTCCTGCCGAACCTCGAAAAAAGAGTGTGATCACTGCAGTGGAACGTATTCCATCAGGCAGTGTCCGAGGTGGTGGCTGCCGTTCCAGCATTTGGCAGCATTTTCAAAGAATTGGTGTCGGTCAGAAGGCCAAATGCAATCACTGTGGCAGGAAGGTCAGCTGGGGCCGAGACATAGGGCATCTCAATAACAGTGGCATGAACCAGCACATGCGTGTGCACCACCATGCAGTGCTGTTAGGGGAGAAAAGTATCATGGCCACTCCTCCAAACACCAAAAGGGGAACCAATAGTGGCACCGCCACAGCCACCATCCCGCATCCAATCCATACCAGCCAGGCCACTCTGGAAGATTTTGGTGGCTTTCAGAGTAAGGGTATGACTCGGGCGCAGGTGCATAAAATAACACGCCTGATTGGCCAGCTCATTGCAGTTGGAGGAGCACCTTTCAACATGGTGGAAGGTGAGCCCTTCAAGCAATTGATGCAGGCTGTTGCACCACAGTACCGTGTGCCATCACGTAAGACCTTCAGCCAAACTGTGGTGCCAGCCTTATACAGGTCTTGTGTCGGGGTGCTCAAGGAGGAGATTGGAAGGGCAGGTGGACAGGCAGTGCACCTGACCACTGACCTGTGGAATGCGTGTAGTGCCCAGCATGCCTTCCTGTCCCTGACGGCACATTGGTGGCAGGCCAAGGTGTCCCATGATGTAGTTCAAACATCTGGATCCTCGTCAGTAGTTGACAAACATGGGTACCGTTCCTTCCTCCTGCACGCTGAGGTGCTTGATGAAAAGCACACAGCGCGAAACATCCTGCAAGCCCTGCAGAAAATGTTGTTGCAGTGGTTTGGACAGGCAGACAGCAACTACCGGATTGGCTATGTTGTCACTGATGGAGGCAGCAACATGGTCAAGGCTGTAAGGGATGGCAGCTTTGTGGGTGTGCGCTGCTCAGCCCACCTTCTCCACCAGGTGGTAACTGACAGTTTTTGGTTGGTGGAGACCATATCTGGTGGCGATGGAAGGCTGTCCAAAGTGGTGGACTCCTGTCGAAAGATGGCTGGCCACTTCCATCGGAGTGTGAGGGACAGCCACCTCCTCAGGGTGGAAAATAGGAAGGCAGGCCTTCCAGAACACTGTCTAAAACAGGATGTGGGGACTAGGTGGAATTCAACCCTAGCAATTCTGGAACGCATCCTTGAGCAGCAGAAGGCTCTCCATGCCATGGTCTGTGATCATAACATTGGCATAGAGAGACCTTTAGGCAGGGAGGACTGGGCCATAATCTGGCAGATTGTGGCAGTCCTCAAGCCTTTCCTCTCTGTCACAGAACACCTAAGCCGCGAGGATGCCAGCATTGGTCATGTGCTCCCACTCTTCAACCACCTTCAGAGCAAATTGGAGCGATTCAAGTCGGCTGAGGAACCTTTGCCTGGTGGTGGCCCTCAACCTGATGTGTTGGCTCTGCTAAACACATTTCTGATGGAGTTGGGCAGGCGCACGCAGGAGTTGACCGCCTCTTGCCCAGAACTGATGCTGGCTGCCATGTGTGACCCTCGCATCAAGGGCAAAATGGCTGTGCAGTGTAGTGCTCTGACAACATGGTGGGACAGACTAATCGACAGGGTGCATCAGAGGGAAAGGCAGATGGTAAGTCTGGGAAAAGAGGAAGAGGAGGAAGAAGATATTGAAGACCCCCTCTCCCATGCATCATCTACATCTAGTGAAGTGAGCAGAGCTCCTGCCAGCGGAGCATCTTCTGTCTTGGCTGAGGCACTTGACACCCTAGTGGGAACCTCCAACATAGTGCACCCCAAGAAACCCATATCAGCAAAGGAGGTTGTCATGTCCTATTTGTCAGCCCCACCAGTGCACCCCACCACAGATCCAATGTTTTTTTGGCAGGGGAAGAGCGAGGAGTGGCCTGCCCTCGCAGATATTGCCAAGGAGCTACTGTCCTGCCCTCCGACAAGTGTCCAGAGTGAGCGGGTGTTTTCTGTGACGGTAAACATCCTCTCCCCCCAAAGATCCCAGTTGTCCCCCCAGCTAATGGAGCAGTTAGCATTTTTGAAAATCAATTTGCCAAAGCTGGGGTACCCCTCCCTCACTCTGAACATTCCTTGAACTGACTGTCTGCAGCAGAGATGGCCATTTGGTCTTAGTAGTTGGTCCCTGTCCCTCCTCCACACAATCCCTCCCCTCGCTTCTCATCTACCCCTATTTGCTTGTGACATCATCTGGGATGGACGAGAAGAGAGTGCCCTGATGTGCCCCAATGTGCCCTGATGTTCCCCAATGTGTCCCAATGTGCTCCAATATGCCCTGATGTGCCTGATGTGCCCCAATGTGCTCCAATATGCCCTGATGTGCCCCAATGTGCTCCAATATGCCCTGATGTGCCCTGATGTTCCCCAATGTGCTCCAATATGCCCTGATGTGCCCCAATGTGCCCTGATGTGCTCTGATGTGCCCTGATGTTCCCCAATGTGTCCCAATGTGCTCCAATATGCCCTGATGTGCCCCAATGTGCTCCAATATACCCTGATGTGCCCCGATGTGCCCTGATGTGCTCCAATATGCCCTGATGTGCCTCGATGTGCCCTGATGTGCCCCAATGTGCTCCAATATGCCCTGATGTGCCCCAATGTGCCCTGATGTGCTCCAATGTGCCCTGATGTGCTCCAATGTGCCCTGATGTGCCCCCACCATTCTTCTCATTTACACATATGACTGCTAGAACAGATAAAAAGACATTTAGGGAAATTGATCAAGCTTGAAGCGAACAGAATCTGGAGCAGTTGCCCATGGCAACCAATCAGCTTCTCTTCAGTTTGTTCCATTAAGATTTGAAAATACAAGAGAGAAGCGCATTGTCTGCCATGCATCGCTGGTCCAGTTTTCGCCTGATCACCCCACACTGTTTGGGGTCACCGGGGATGTGCGGAGAGCACATGCTTGGTAACACCAAACAATTTACAGTGACCCAGCATATCCCTGCTGACCCCGTACAGTGCGAGGTATAAAAACAAAAGCAGCTGTGCATGGCAGCCATGTGCTCATTATGAGGGGCTCCCACCATCCCTGTGCTGTGCTGACTTCCTCCTGGGGTTGTACCCCTGCTTTGCTCTGTATGTCAGCACAGGAATGGTGGAAACCCCTCATAATGAGCACAGCAGAGGTACAGCCCCAGGAGGAAGTCAGCATAGCAGAAGGATGATGGGAGCCCCTCATAATAAGCAAAATGACTGAGTCGTCGATGCGACGACAACTGATCTGATATTCGTAAACAAAAGTTCGTATTGCGTACAAAATTCGGACGCATGGCAATTCGTATTTCGGATCCTCCCGAACGTACGAATTTAGGGAAATTCGTACGAATTTGCGATTCGTACGAAACTAATCGCACATGTCTACTGGATACATGGGATAAATTCTCTACTACCTGGAGCATCTGGAGGCAATACTCAGCGTCAGAGAAATTGAAACAGAATCTCTTTGTCAGGAACCTCCGTGACCCCCACCAAAACAACATTTAGAAACTCTGCTTGTGCCTTCCCAATTTAAAGTAGCCCTTGAACAGTGCTTGCTGCCTCCCCCCTCCTCTCCCCCTCTTTCTTTTCTAAATACTCTTTTCTTCTTTTTTTATGTCTTTCCCTCTTACTTACTATCTAGCTCTTTCTTATTTACTCCTTTACTTCGGATGAACATTATTTCCTGCTGGAACTACCAGTGTTGTAGTTCCTTACATGCGAACATCTGTACTACTCAATCCCATTCAAAATTTTCATAAATGTACACCTATATTTGTACACCTGACCCAGAAGTTCTGGTTTCTATTATCCACATACTTCCCTAACACAGTGTTGATGGCAAAACTTATACCAGTGTAAACGTCAATTAATGCTGTGCCTTCAGCCCATAAGACACAATGACGTGTTCGGGCTGGCGGGAGCCGCATATGGAACACAATAAGATCTGTACACTGAATTAAATGGTACTGACTAATCTTTCACGCATGTATATCATATGGAATACATTGTTGACAATTATACCACTTGAAATCATTATGCCAGTGTGCCTACTGGTTCGCACCTTGTTACATCTTTGTTTATTTTGTGTTGATAAAAAATAAAACATATTGAACATAAAAATCTTTGCAAACTTATTAAAAATAAAAAAAAATTAAAAAATCACATGTACATAAGTATTCACAGCCTTTGCTCAATACTTTGTTGAAGCATCATTGGCACCAATTACAGCCTCAAGTCTCTTTGAGTATACAAGCTTGACACATCTATTTTTGGGCAGTTTCTCCCATTCTTCTTTGCAGGACCTCTCAAGCTCCATCACATTGGATGGGGAGCGTTGGTGCACAGCCATTTTCATATCTATCCAGAGAAGTTCAATCGGTTCAAGTCTTGGCTCTGGCTTGGCCACTCAAGGACATTCACAGAGTTGTCCCGTAGCCGCCATTCCTTTATTATCTTGGCTGTGTGCTTAGGATGGTTGTCATGATGGAAGATGATCTTCCACCCCAGTCTGTGGTCCAGAATGCTCTGGAGCAGGTTTTCATCAAGAATCCACAGCATGGTGCTGCCACCACAATGCTTCATTGTAAGGATAGTGTTGGCCAGGTGATGAGCCAGGTTGTTCTTCTGGAAGGTTCTCCTCTCCCCACAGAAAAATGCTGGAGCTCTGTCAGAGTGACCATCGAGTTCTTGGTCACCTCCCTGACTAAGGCCCTTCTCCCCCAATCGCTCAGTTTGGCCAGATGGCCCTCTCTAGAATAGCCCTGGTGGTTCCAAACTTCTTCCATTTACGGATGATGGAGGCCACTGTGCTCATTGGGCCCTTCAATACTGCAGAAATATTTCTGTACCCTTCCCCAGATCTGTGCCCCGATCCAATCCTGTCTTGGCGGTCTACAGACAATTCCTTGGACTTCATGGCTTGGTTTGTACTCTGACATGCACTGTTAAAGGGGTTGTAAAACCTCATGTTTTTTAACCTTAAAGGGGTTGTAAAGGTAAATGTTTTTTCACCTTATTGCATTCTATGCATTAAGGTGAAAAAACATCTGACACTGCCGGCGCCCCCAGTCCCCCCATTTTACTTACCTCACCCCTCGAAAATCCCGCGCTCGATCCTGACGTCCTCTTCACAACTGATTGGCTGGAGTGGATGGATGGAAAGCAGCGCAGCCATTGGCTCGCGCTGCTGTCAATCACATCCACTGACGCGGAGCGCCGGGAGGCGGGGCCGTGTGATACAGCAAGCGGCTATAGCCACCGGCTGTATCACGGGAGCGCGCCCACAGGTGCTTCTCACCATGCGAGGAAGCTCGCATGAACGTGAGAAGTACCTGCGGGAGGAAGCAGAGACAGCCGCCGAGGACCCCAGAAGAGGATGTTCGTGGGGCCACTCTGTGCAAAACAAGCTGCACAGTAGAGGTAAGTATAACATGTTTGTTATTTAAAAAAAAAAAAAAAATGTACTTCACAATCCCTTTAATGCATTCTATGCATTAAGGTGAAAAACTTCTGTGGTGCTGCAGCCCCTCCAAACCCCCGTTTTACTTACCTGACACCGATCTTTCTCTGGCTGGGAATGAACACACCAGCTCTAGCTGGTATCTTGTGTCCTGATTGGATAGATTGATAGCAGCACAGCCAATGGCTCCTGCCGCTGTCAATCAAATCCAATGACACGGGCACCGGGAGACGGGGCCGAGTCCTGCATTCTGTGTGAATGGACACAGAAGCAGGACTCGGAAGCGTGCCCGCACAGGTGTCCACCTTAGGAGAGCCTTCTCCAATGTGGGCACTGGATGCGGGAAGCCACCAGCACCGCTGGGGGACCCCAGAAAAGGCAGATCGGGCCACTCTGTGCAAAACAAACTGCACAGTGAAAGTAAGTATGATGTTTGTTATTTAAAAAAAACAAGGGTTCGCAACCCCTTTAACTGTGGGACCTTATATAGACAGGTGTGTGTCTTTACAAATCATGTCCAATCAACTGAATTTACCACTGGTGGACTCCAATCAAGTTGTAGAAACATCTCAAGGATGATCAGTGGAGGATGCACCTGAGCTCAATTTTGAGTATCATGGCAAAGGCTGTGAATACTTATGTACATGTGACTTTTTTTATTTGTAATACATTTTCAAAGATTTCACACAAACTTCTTTCACGTTGTCATTATGGGGTATTGCTTGTAGAATTTTGAGGAAAATAATGAATTTATTCCATTTTGGAATAAGGCTGTAACATAACAAAATGTGGAAAAAGTGAAGCCAGAAGACCGCTGCCTCTCTTGAGATCGTATGGGTTTTATAGCTTTGGTTTCGTTGGTTAATGGCAACCTATTACTTCATATCTATACAGTCATTAAGTAGCATTATATCAGAGTCCATGTACATCAGATGTGTTCTAAAAGATAAGGTTGGCAGGGTGTTGGCACATGTGGTGGCTTCCAATGCCTAT
Source organism: Lithobates pipiens (assembly GCF_037356315.1). Classification (NCBI taxonomy): domain Eukaryota; kingdom Metazoa; phylum Chordata; class Amphibia; order Anura; family Ranidae; genus Lithobates; species Lithobates pipiens. The sequence goes on from NW_027507718.1 coordinate 482,753,305, forward strand.
CGACGATCTTTGAGTCTGGGCTGCCGTGAGATTATAAATTTTACCATCAAACTTATTTTCAAATTTTTGTATTAATGTAACTCTTTCTTTTGTAGACCTGGTTGACTGTCCCTTATTAATGCAGAACCAGAAAGCCTGGGCAATAGGCAACCTGTTCTACTGTCTTCTGCAAATAGATTAGACCAGCCATTCTCAACCAGGGTGCCATGGAACTCTGGGGCTCCTACAAAGGTTGTTAGTGGTTCCTTGAGCTGTGGTTGATTGACCTCACACCTGATGGTACAGTGATATTTCCAGGTCCAATACCACTTGGCAGAGCCAGTAGCATGACACCAATGGTCTTTTTGACTGTCTGTAAGGGTGGCACTCTGCCCACCAATGTAAAGGGGGTATTTTCCCACTGGCCAACAATGTAAGGAGACATGGTTCCCACTGACCCCCAATTAATTAATTTCAGTAGGAGTTCCCTGAGATCTAAAAAATATTTCAAGGGTTCCTTTGGGGTAAAAGGGTTGCGAAAGGCTGGATTGGACAGTGCAGCCACAAGAAGCAAGCAGGAAAGAATAAGGCGCCCGACTGGCTGCATCTGGGAGCCTGACATTTAGCCCTGCCCCCTGGTGCATGAAAGAGGGGGAAATGTGTTTGGCAGGTAAATCTGAGTGGCAGGGGTCTGGGGAGAAGGGCAGGTATGTTTGTTGTACCAGAAGAAAAAGAGACACAAGGGGAGGAGGCTGCAGAGAGTGGGACAGCAAGGAACCTGATTCCAGAGGAGAGACTGTTGTGCAGAACACAGTGTGCTTTTACAGAGAGGAGAGGGTCACTGTTGCACCAGAGAGATCCGCAAGACCTGTTTAAGGAGTGTGACTTCTTGCCAGGGACAGCTTGTTCCACAGACCCTTTCCACTGAGTCAGAGAGGCTGTGAGGCCTACATCTTATCTGCTCTGTGTTGACAGAGATAGGACTGTCTGTTTCGTCTACCTCCATCAAGCCTACAGGAGTTTGTAAGATTGCTGACTGGAGGACACCTACATACTGTATCAGAGGTGTTTTGGCCACCCTTTTTAATATGGCTGTTGCTGAATCTGTCCCACCCACCCACCCATTACTATTTGTTATCCACACAGAGCTTATTACGTGGATTACGAATAGTCTCACACTTTGGGAATGAACGTTCTTATGCAAGTGTAACGGTACCCCCGTAGGGGCTGCTGATGATTGTGGTCAATCTCCCACCCTGAACAGCCAGGCACATGCATTTCCAGACACACTTCAGTCAAGAAACAGATCTTGTACATTGTTTTGTTTTATTAGGGGAATAGAATTTTGACTTGAATGGGGATTGGGTGCATATGGGATGCCCACTTGATTGAAGATAGGAAAATTAATGACTGAACTATATACACCTCTGGTATATACAACCTCTTTTCTTCACCTCCAGCACATACACTTGCTTGCAGACTATCACTCCCAGGACCAGCTAGCACTGTGGTTGGGGCCTGACACTGACTCAGCCAGGTCCAAAGCAAATGCCCTTTGCAGGCAGGGAGCACGGGCCCCTATGGTGTAGCATAGTTCTTAATGCTAGCTGCCCTCCTGGCTGTTGCTTCTAGAGACTTGCCTAGCAGTTATCTCCTGCTGTCCTCTCCTTGCTCTCAGTGCTTCCTGTCCAGGACACCTCCGTGTGTCTTAAGAGGGTCCTGTCTGCACCTGAGCCCAGGTCCAAGGTCACCCTCCCCAGACTGGGGAGCTCCCTCAAAGGCCACGGCAGCCTAACACTCCATCTCCAGCTTCCACCCCAACACAACTCATCCCCAGCTGGGCTACCCGAGTATTTGAGGGAGTCTACCCCCTGCCAATCCAAGTTGGGGATTGATCAGGGCCCTCAGAATACTCCAGGCAGCTCCACCTTACTTCCCCTCACATTCTTCTAGAAGGCACCAGAACATTCAAGAAGTAGTGGAGAGGTCTCAGTAAAGCTGCCTGTGGGTCATCCAGTTCTCCCTGGATTTCTGCCCAACCCAGGAGAAAACACAGACAAGTTTGGCTGCCAGCCAAGCCTGCAAAAATGTGCCTATTCTAACCAAAGAAAAAACCTACATCTACATTTCTAGTATTATAGGGTGCTACACAAGTTTAGGAGGGCCCACCGCCGGCAGACTTTAAATCTGCTCCTCCACTGGTCAGTATTATGGATAGGGACTAAGCACTCTAAAATAAGCCACCGTACTGTTAGCATTCTTTGTTTTTGTGGGGATTTTCATTACTGCTATTGCTACTGTCTAAGTTAATTGAATGTTCTGTTTTATTATCCTAGCGTGAACCTAGAGGAAACAAAGGTTATGTTACTATGCCATTTATTACCTTGGTACTATGTTATTGACCTAATTGCAGGGCTTGTCCTGGCTGTTTTCTGCAATGCTACTGGCATGTTGGTAAGAGTTGGTTTCAGTTCAGGTTACTACTGGGGGGATGGTGGAAGGGCTGAACATCTCCAAAGCACTTTAGTGAATTAGTGGTGTACCTTTTTATGTTATAACACACAAAATGGTGAGTAATGCAGTGACCAAAAATGATTATTTGTAACTTCCCTATATATTTACAATGACTGCAGCTAGCTAATGCAAGAGAAGATAGCTTGTTGGATGCCGTAGGGTGACTGCATTTTTCACTTTCATTGATTAATCGCTTGCGCTCACAAAGTTTTACCACCTTCATGACCAGACCATTTTTTGATATCTAGCACTGGGCTACTTTAACTGGTAATTGTGTCGTCATGTAACACTGTACCCAGACAAAATTTATATACATTTTTTTTTCACACAAATAGAGCTTTCTTTTGGTGGTAATTGATCACCACTTTTGTGATATAAACAAAAAAAGGACCAACAATTTTGAAAACAAAACAATATTTTTAACTTTCTGCTATAAAACATACCCGATAAAAAAAAAAATCTAATTTCTTTATATTACTTTATTTATTATATAATTTGGACAAAACTTATTCTGCTACATTTCTTTGATAAAATAAAAATCCAACTAAATGTATATTGATTGGTTTGTTATAGAAAGTTATAGCGTCTACAAACTATGGTATATATACTGGACTTTTTATTTATTTTTAAACCACTAATGGCAGTGATTAATGATTTATAATGGGACTGTGACAGAGCGGCGAGCAATCTGACAATAACTGACGCTGGGGGGGAACTAACTGCCAATGATATCACTAATACAGTGATTAGTGATAATATTGTATTATATACTGTGACTGTACTTATGACACTGGCTGGGAAGGGGTAATACCTGGGGTGACCAAGGGGTTAAATGTGTGCCTAATGTGTAATGTGTGTTGCTTTTTATTAACGATCTCTTTGTTTCTTATACCTGCTTTGCAGAGAAACAGAGAGATCACTTCCTCTGTAGAGAGACCAGTGCTGATTGACAACAGAGAACTCTGTCCTGTCATTGCACATAGATGTTCAGCAGGTCCTGGCCATGAAACATTTGCTGGGATCTGAAGACAGACTCCCAGGTGTTGGCAGGGTGGCGCACATGCACGTGCCCTAAATGTGGAAGCAGGCAGTGATGTACGGGCACGTCGCTTTGCCTGTGCGGGCCGCCTGTCTGCAGTACATTGCAGGCGGGTGGTCCGCAAGAGGTTAAAGTAGAACTAAATGCAAAACTATTTTTATTTTTTTAGATTTAGAGTGGAGAGGGATTAGAGCACCTGCCATGTTTCTCATGCTGTCTGTATTCCAGTTAAGTAGATTCACCCTCTCTAATTACCTTGATCACCAATGTCACCAGGAATTAAATTGAAGGTAATACCAACATTTTGAGTTGCCACCAGAACAGGAGTAGAGGGGGAATTGTCCAACAAGGGGACAATTGTCTTAAAAAAAAAAGGAATACCTCTCACAATCCAGTGACTTTTGCCTTGGCTGAGATGTTTCCTTCAATTTGCTGCAGGCAGGATGAAGCATTTGCTCAGTCTAGTCTCCTGTGATCAGACTATAACATTGTAACTTTGTAGTAAGTCACAATGTGAGAGGCTGATCTGTATAAAAAGTAAAATGCAAAACCACACTCCATCCTGTTAGGTTTAATCAAGGTAGCTGACTTCCAAAACAGTCACCGCCCTAATGCACACCCCTTGATGTGTTTTACCCCAACTGGGATGAAATGCATTAAGGCAGCATAGCTTAGGGAGGGGACTATGAAGACATCAGCTTTACCTAATGCCACGTACACACGACCAGACTTTGACGGACTAGGTCCAACGGTCTTCCCGACGGACTTTCGGCGGAGGTCCGACGGAATTTCTGAATGAATGGACTTGGCCACACACAACTGGACTAAGTCCGTTCGAAAGTCTGGTCGTTTTGAATGTGATGTAAACGGGACTAAACAAGCAAGTTCAATAGCCAGTAGCCAATAGCTGCTCTTGCGTCGTATTTGGTCCGTCGGACTAGCACACAGATGAGTGCTTTTCCCGATTTTTAGTCCGTCAGACTTGAGTCCATCGGATAGATTTGAAACATGTTTTATGTCTAGGTCTATCAGACTTTTGGGGAAAAAAAAGTCAGCTGGAGCCCACACATGATCGAATTGTCTGATGGATTCCGGTCCGCCGGACCAAGTCTCCCAGAAAGTCTGATTGTGTGTACTCGGCATAACACGTGGAATGTGGATTTGTAGTTTACTTTTGCTACATTTACAGATCTGGAAGAGCTTTTTATTAACCGGCATGCAGAGCAGTGGCGGACCTGAGAAGTAAGTTTGGGACTTGGAACGGCGCAGCTTTCTTTAAACTTTTACAGGGTCTGATCTGTGTCAGACATCTCTGAACTGTCAGCTACTGCAGAGAAAAACAGATAAAGGCATGGTCAGGGGAGTAGTGTGATCTCTGCGACAGGTATTACATACTTGGAACTATTACACTTACACATTGCTTAGCATGCTGATTAACATGGAACAATAATTAATTATGATGCTAGGTCCACTTTAAGGACTCCTTATATCAACGGTTCAGGCTGGTGGTGGTGGTGTAATGGTGTGGGAGATATTTTCTTGGCACACTTTGGGGCCCTTAGTACCAATTGAGCATTATTTAAACGCCACTTTCTACCTGAATATTGACCATGTCCATCCTTTTATGACTACAGTGTACCCATCTTCTGATGGCTCCTTCCAGCAGGATAATGCTCCATATCACAAAGCTCAAATCATCTCAGCACTGTTTTTTTCAACATGACAATGAGGTCACTGTACTCCAATGGCCTCCACAGTCACCAGATCTCAATCCAATAGATCACCTTTGGGATGTGGTGAAATGGGAGATTCGCATTATGGATGTGCAGCCGACAAATCTGCAGCAACTGCGTGATTCTATCATGTCACTATGGACCAAAATCTCTGAGGACTGTTTCCAACACCTTGTTGAATCTATGCCATGGAGAATGAGGGGAGTTGAAGGCAAAAGGGGGTCCCAAACCTGTACTAGCAAGGAGTACCTAATAAAGTGTCCGGTGAGTGTAGATTCTGTGCAGCCTGGGAGCTAAACATGGTCATTAAGGAAAGAAAAAAAATATCTAAAATAGAAGACTGGCCACAGCCAGTACAGTAGGGTACCATATGATGCAAGGCAGTGGGCTTTGTAAATTGGTCTGCCGCAGCGGCATTTACTCATGCATGTCGTCAGCCTGCGCCATTCCTGCCACCTGTGAGAGCTGAGCGAAAACAAGGGAAATGTGTTGTGCTAATTATCTCAAATTCTGTTTTAAATACAGGAAGTGTCTTGGGAAAATGACGGCACTCAGAGGCCCTAATTATATTAATCTTTTGTAAACAGTGTATTCATATCTGGCACGGCTTCAAATTAAGCGATTTTGAAAACAGAAACACATCTGGTGCAGAAAAAGAGCTTTAGACCTGCAACCCATGAGCTTCAAAAAAAAAAAAGAGGGCGCTAAAACACTTTTTGGGCTAGATTTAAAAAAATTGAAAGGCAAACTGAAAATGATACAATGAAATGCAGATATTAGCTACCCATATGCTCTGCTTTTTATTCAAGCAAAAAAATTTTATTTTGGTAACATTGCTACCAAATCGTTGGTTACGTGGCTGCTATATATGCAGGTTCCCAAGAGAAAAGTGGCCTCCATAATTCTCAAATGGAAGAAGTTTGGCACAAGCAGGTCTCTTCCAAGAACCGGTCACCCGGCCAAGTTGGGAGAAGGGCCTTAATAAGGCAGGTGACCAAGAACCCGGTGGTCACTCTGGCTGAGCTATAGAGATCCTGTGTGGAGATGGTACAAAGTTCCAGAAGGACAACCATCCCTGCATCCCTCCACTGAGCTGGGCTTTATGGCAGAGTGGCTAGACAGAAGCCAGTGCAAAACACAGAAAAGCCTACTTGGAGTTTGCAAAAAAAGCACCTGAAGGACTCTCAGACTGTGAGGAACAAGATTCTCTGGTCTGATGAAACCAAGATTGAAATGTTGGGCCTCAATTTTAAACGTTATTTCTGGAGGAAACCAGGCATCACTCATTACCTGCCCAATACCATCCCAACAGTGAAGCATTGTGGTGGCAGCAGCATCATGCTGTAGGGGCATTTTTCAGCAGCAGAGAGTGGGAGACTGGTCAGTGTTGAGAGAAAGCTGAATGGAGCAAATCTCAGAGATATCCTCAATTAAAACCTGTTCCACAGCGCTCAGGACCTCACACTGGGCCGAAGGTTCACCTTCCAACATGACAACGATCCTAAGTAAACAGCCAACAGACAGGAGTGGCTTAAGGACATGAATGTCCTGGAGTGGCCTAGCCAAAGCCCTGACTTGAACCCTATTAAACATCTCTGGAGAGACCTAAAAATGACTGTCCACTGACAATCCCCATCCAACCAGACTGAGCTTGAGAGGATTTACAAAGGAGAATAGCAGAAAATCCCTCAAATCCAGGTGTGCAAAACTTTTCACATCATACCCCAAAAGACTGGAGGCTGTAATTGCTGTCAAAGGTGCTACAACAAAGTACAGAGTAAAGGGTCTGAATACTTAAGTACAGAAAGCAATACTGATATTTCAGTTTTTTCTTTTTAATAAATTCAGACATTTCTAAAATTCTGTTTTCACTTTGTCATTATGGAGTACAGAGTACAGGCATACCTCACTTTTAGGTACGCAATGGGGTTTATTTACTAAAGCTGGAAAGTGCAAAATCTGCATAGAAACCAATGAGCTTCTAATCCCAACTTGTTCAATTAAGCTTTGGTAATAAAACCCGAAAGCTCATTGGTTACTATGCAGAGGTGAGCCTGATTTTGCACTTTCCAGCTTTAGTAAATAGACCCCATTGTGTACTTATAATTGAGGTATACCTGTATATTAATGAGGAAAAAAAATGAGGACATTCTGTGGCGAAAAGGAAATACTGCAGGGACCAGCGCTAGAAAGGAGGTGAGTATTTCAGGCAAAGCTGAATTTAAGAAACTGGGGGTCCTTGGACATGGGCTTTAACCCCCCTGACGGTATTCCCGAGTCTGACTCGGGGTGGATTTTTTATACCAAGAGCAGTATCCCCGAGTCAGACTCGGGACTGCATCGCTGGATCCAGGAGGAGGTTTACTTACCTTCTCCCTCGGATCCAGCGTTGTCTCCCCGCTGTACGAGCGAGCCGTGTCTCGCTCGATGCATTACATCGCCGATCTCCGTGCCCTGCGAGCGTTGCGACGCACGGGCACGGAGATCGGCGCCAAATTCAAAAAGTGAAACAAACAGTAAACATACAGTATAATGTAATCTTACAGATTACATTGCTGTATGTAAATATTTCACATCCCCGTTGTCCCTAGTGGTCTGCCCAGTGTCCTGCATGCAGTTTTATATAATAAAAACTGTTCTTTATGCCTGGAAACTGGAGATTGCCCATAGCAACCAAAACTGTCACTGTACATCAAAAATGATTTTAGACCAGCTAGAAAACAGCGATAATAAATTAGAATCACTCGCAGAATTGAGCGATAGCGATTTGTGGGGAGATCCGTCATCAAATACTGAAAAGTAATGACAGTGACAATTCTGCAACTGAGCAAATTTCAGTGTTTTTGATTTGATTACATTATTGAATAATTTTTATTATTGTTATATTATTATTTGGTACAATTATTTATAATTATTTATTATATTATAATTTATGATTTAATTTTTCAAACTTTATCATACCCGGGATGTCTGCTAGACTCTGGTTTGGACAGATTTAAGAGAGTTATTCCTAAGAATTGCAGGACTACAATATAAAACGCCAAATTTTCATGCAAAATAATGGTACCGCTTTTAGCACCTAAAATCCGAAATAATCGTACCGCCAGGGAGGTTAATGAAGTCTTGTACTTAAAGCCAAAGTTCAACTTTGGGAAAATGTTACATGTTCTACCCGTTCTGAGGGTGGAACATGTAACATGTTCTGCAGCCAATCCCTGCATTCCCTGTGACAGTAGACCAAGGATCTTCTCCTGTTGTCACTGTTTGAAAAGAGTGTGGCCATGCGGGGAACATACATATCCATGTGAATCAATGAAGTACAAGTACCAACAGCCTTTGCAGCTGTCAGCTGGTAGTTTTTGTTGAACGCTCAAGTAATTCATTAAGCCTTCCTTTCTGTGTAACTGCCTGCTCATATGATGTATGGGCAGTCTGTAGGAGTCCAGCGTGGCACCCACAATCTGCTGATCGCCAAGGAAATACTTTCCAGGCTCCTATAAAAAAATGAGTAAGTGCTGAAAAAAAGATGTGCATTTATTACTTTTTTTTTTTTAAATGAACTTATTCCAAACAAGTAGTAAGTATACTTAAGGAAATAAAGACACACAAAACATGAACCAATTTTATAGAATCCGTGATCTTTTTATGTTTAAGTGATAAAAAAAAAATTACATATTCATATTCCTGAGATATAATACAAATTAACAAATAAACATTCCTAAAAACACACACCAAATAAAATACAGCAAAGGTTTAACACAGTGATCCGTAGTTCCCAATAAAACATCCATATCTGCCTTGCTGCACCTTTTAAAAGTGAAGGCCTTAGGCCCCATCCACGCATTGGGGTTGATTTACTAAAAACAAAGACTGTGCACTTTGCAAGGTGCAGTTGCCCTCTGCAGGGGCAGTTGCTCCAGGGCTTCAATCTTCCAATCATGTGCAAGCAAAAATGCTGTTTTTTTTGTTCCTTGCATGTGATTGGATATTCTTTGCAAAGAGAACCTTTACCTCTTTTTCTTTTCCCCCAAAAATTTTTATTGAGCATATTAAAAGGTTACATCACAAACATCGGGTATTATATTGGCAGCAATAGCAGTACATACAGAATGCTATATGTCTACTGTAATGTCATCATAATGTCATCATTGCTGGTGTCATCTCTTCTGGAATCTCTTACAAATCATCCTACACTATTTTTGCTCTTTTGTTTTAAACCAATGTCATAACACTAGACATCCACCATAAGGACAAAACCTCAAATATATTTTCAATATTTCCATTTTATTATATCCATACTCTCGTCCTCCGTTGTAATCCCCCTTGCCGATTCCTTCACTTATCTACCTCCGCCGCTCTGTTCCTCATCCTCCTCTAGGGTATTTTTTGAGTCAGTCCACCCTAAACCATACCTTTCTGAACTTCTTGGGGGCCCCCCTCGCCTCATATGTCATGTGATATAGAAGCACATCAGCGTTTACTATCTTCACCCACATTCCCTGAGTTTGTTGTCATAAATCCATCTCTGGGCGATCAATTTCCGCACTCCGAAGTACAGAAGTCTGAGGAACAATTTAGTATGCACATTTACCTCCTCCTGGTCAGACTCCCAGGAGGCATCGTAAGGGGAAACATATATTCAGGAGGGCAAAATGATCGGAGATGGGCTCAGTCACCCCGGACCACAGGGGCCGTATCCTAGGGCAATCCCATACCATATGTATAAACGTTCCCTCGGCTCCCCTGCACTTGTGGCACTCTGCGAAATCTCTCCTGTGCATTGGAAATAGTCTGGTCGGTGTTTAATATACCTGATGCAGATATCTACCTTTATCTCATTTACTAAGCTCTGGAGCAACTGCCCTTTGCAAAGTACACAGTCTATTTGCCTTTAGTAAATCAACCCCTATGTGTGCAATGCGTTGCTGTACATATAAGGCAGGAAAAAATGGACATGTACTATTTTTCATGTAGAACAGCACAACATACAAATGGGTCACATCTGTATGATACCGTTTACTACAATGCAAATGCGTTGTGCTGCAATGCCAAGGTGCATTGGGGTACCATTCCAAATTGATGCCATCATAAAACACCAACCTGTGTGTAATGTGTTGCTAAAACAGGATAGTATTAATGGGCTCTTAGAAGAATCTCCTAATTTCATACTACTGGAAGGTGGCTGTTCAGTGATTTGCAGCTCATTGTAAGGCCAAGGACTTGGTGTGAGGTGGTACCTTGTGGTTTCTATGAGTATCTTTGGCAGCAGTTCTCCAAAAACAAAAAACAAAAAAACTGCTTATCAGCGAGGATCATTTCCAGCAAGTACTCAGACTTAATGGTGCCCTGGAATTTAATAAGCTGAGAACAGCAAACCACTGAACAGCTATAAGAGTGATTGCAATAAAACTTGCATGATGATAAATAAATATTTTACCATTGCAACTGGGCTTGTGTCCATTTGATATATCCAACATACTTAATAATCAGAACAGATTAAATCAAGATCATAAAGTAATTTTGATACTAATATTATAAGCAATGAACACCGAAAACACCTGTTATATTGTTTATTGTTCTATTGTTGATTTAGTAACCGCTTAAGCCCTGGACCATTTTGCTGGCCAAAGACCAGAGCACTTTTTGCGATTCGGCACTGCGCCGTTTTAACTGACAATTGCGCGGCTGTGCGACGTGGCTCCCAAACAAAATTGATGTCCTTTTTTTCCCCACAAATAGAGCTTTCTTTTGGTGGAATTTGATCACCCCTGCGGTTTTTATTTTTTGCGCTATAAACAAAAATAGAGCGTCAATTTTGAAAAAAAATAATGCATTCTTTTTCTATAATAAATATCCCCCAAAAATATATCTAAAAAAAAATGTTTTCCTCAGCTTAGGCCAATACGTATTCTTCTACATATTTTTTGTAATACACTACCTTTGCATGTTTTCCCTGTGCTGGCGTGGGTTTCCTCTGGGTACTCCGGTTTCCTCCCACACTCCAAAGACATGCAGGTAGGTTAATTGATTTCTGTCCAAAATTGGCCCTAGTATATGAATGGGGACCTTGGATTGTGGGCTTCTTGAGGGTAGGGATGGATGTGAGTGTGCAATGTACAGGGATAGGGACAATTGTAGACACTCACTCAGGTTGAACTGGATGGACTGGTGTCTTTATTCAACCTTACTAACTATGTTTACAAAATAGGGGATAGTTTTATGGCATTTTTATTAATCATTTTTTTTTTTTTACTAGTAATGGTGGCGATCAGCGATTTTTATCATCACTGCGAAATTACGGCGGACACATCGGTTAACCACTAGGGGGCAGTGTAAGGGTTAAGTATGTCCTGGGGAGTGATTCTAACTGTGGGGGGGGCATGGTTACAAGTGACACGTCACTGATCTCTGCTCCCAATCAGGGAGCAGAGATCAGTGACACTGTCACTAGGCAGAACGGGGAGATGCTTGTTTACATTAGCATCTCCCCGTTCTTCCTCTCCATGAGGCGATCGCAGATATCCCTGCGGCGATCGAGTCCGCGAGACCCGCGACCCGACTCATGGAGGCGCGCACACGATGACACGGTGGCAAATTTAAAGGGACGTACAGGTACGCCAATTTGCCTAGCCGTGCCATTCTGTCGACATATTAATAGCCAAGGCAACAAAGCCCATAATATTTGACATATAGCTTAGCTGATGCATATAGTAAAAAGGAACATATACAGTCCTATGATGGAAAAACAAACAAATCCAATTGAAGTTAAATGCGGACTACCTTACACTAGTTCATATACACCATTAAAGAGTGAACGTCAATACTTCAGGCATTTATGAAGTTCTGTTCACTCCATGTTGGAATCCATGCCACAGAAAGTTACCATGCTATATATGAACCTCAGATATACAGAATATGGACATGACTGCATGGATGGCCATTTGATCTGTAGTTTCACCTCTATGTATATGCTGCTATATTTGGGTTTTTCCATCAATGAGACCATATATACCACTATATGAGTATTAATATGAGAAGAAATAATGGAAAGAACTCCAGTCCTGAGGTTATCTTTTTACAAGTTCATATACTTACAGTTTAGGATTCCCATTTTTTAAATGTATTTTTAAGTTACATTGGTCCAACTTGGACCAGTGTAGCTATGCATATACCTCATACCTTGCCGATCCCTCTAGAAGCTGGAAAACACTGTAGCAGACACTGCTACTCCAGTTATCTTCACTAAGTTCCGGGTCCCCTGACACAGTGCCCACTCGGAAAGGGCATGATTGAGGAAATGCTTTGCATTTTTCTCATTGAATGCAAAGCATTCTCTAAATTGGATGGGATGGAGATGTGGAGAAGGGATGTCATGATCTCTGCCTCATCCAATCAGGGAACATATTGTATTCATTTAGAGAATACAAAGAGATCTCTGAATGGCACCTGTTTCAAATTTTGAGTGCCCCATAGATGGCAGGGCAGCCACTAGGTACAGGACCTGGAAGCTAGTGGAGATCACTGGAGTAGTGGTGTTTACTTGAGTGATTTCAAGCTTCCACAAAGATAGGCCAGGTATGGTATATACATAGTTACTTTGGTCCAAGCTTCACTTATGTGCGCTGATGAGGCTGCATTGATGTGCACTAATGAAGCTACACTGATGTGCACTAATGAGGTTGTACTGATGAGACTGCACTGGTGAGGCTGAACTGATGGGCACTAATGAGACTGCACTGATGTGGCAGCACTAAAGGGGCACACCGATGAGGCAGCACTGATAAGCTGTATTGATGGGCACTGATAAGGAGACATTGCAGAGGCTGCACTGAAAGGTGGCAATGACAATGTGTGAGGAAAGGAATGCCGATAACTGGCATGGTTGTTTACATGTGATCACATGGTAAAGGGCTGCTGTGATTGCCCCTTTGCCTTGATTTAGGGTCAGCCGTGTCCAGAATGCGGGAGACATGTTCTGGGAGGAAATCCAAGAACCAGAGAGCCATGCTGTAACTGTCTTTCAGCTATAGCACAGTACTGAAGAGGATATACAAACAGGCGTTTTCAAGTTTTATTGCTTATCCCGGCATACTTCCAAGTAAATTCATAGTCATCATTGAGGTTCACACAATGAACATGCCAACTTTCGTATGAGTGTACCTGGGTTTTTTTTGGCTCACAGTGTGCAGATAGTACATATGCCAGCATAAAAAAACAGCGTGATAATGCTCAAACATTTTGCTGACCAGTAGATTCAACCTTGAGGCATTTTGGTCAGCAAAGTGTCAGTCAGCACCAACATTTGCATTCACCATAGAGATTATTTGCTATTAGGCCTGGACTTCTGAAAGGCTGCAGAGGCCCGAATTCAGTATGGCCATTTTTTTTTTAAAAAAGGGCGGAAGGCTACCAGATGTTTTTTGTTCACGTTCTAACATTAATAAGACCTCAGGAATAATAAAAAAAAAACTAAAACAACTAGTATGCATTACTTCATTACATTGGGGTGACATTCATTTTAAACAATATATATTTCACAGATGAAATTATCTGTAGAGAAATTTGCTTTTTTTCTGACAGAAATTCTATTCCCCTTCTGTGGTTCTGGTGTAATATGGGGGAACGCTGAAGAATCTTAGGGTAGAAGCTTTGGGCAGCAAGAGCCATTGGGGGTCATTTACTAAAGGAAAATCCACTTTGCACTGCAAGTGCACTTGGTAGTAAAGTCGCTGTAGATCCGAGAGGGACATGCAAGGAAAATAAAAAACAGCATTTTAGCTTGCACATGATTGGATGATAAAATCAGCAGAGCTTCCACTCATTTCAGATCTACCCCTTAGATTTAGAGCGACTGCACTTCCAAGTGTACTTTCAGACATTCTTAAGGCAGCACGGTAAATGAAGCCTGTGGGTAGAAATCACTAAAATATGGGCTTTCATCTCTGTGAAATATATAATACATAACACACATATTATAAAGCTTCAAGGCACTATCTGTTATCAGCCAGTGAATACCAGAGCTTAATACTGGTACAAAATAATACAGATCTCACCATTGCCAGCAATGGATTCTGTGCAAAAAAAAAAAAGAAAACGAAAATACTTTCTAATATATACTTCAATCAAAGTATGAATGATGTTTGGTGATCAAAACCGTACATTACATTTTCAGTGCTGCATCCATATGACCGCAGTGCCTTTGTGTAAACTAGAATAAAGAATCTATATTACAGCATGAATGCAATACATACATAGACTCTATGACCATGTAAATGTTAGGAAAATAAAGTGTATTCAAAGGCAAAACATTTTTGTTGTAGTTTTTGGATAGAATGGGAAATAGTTAGATCCTCTGTTGGGTTTTTATTGCATGTCATAAATCCATCAAACCCCAGACCCATACGTTTCCTTCTTTATTCCAGAATTCACGACCCACTGTGACACCGTCAACACCCATTTGACAAAGACGTCAGCCTCACAGTTTTAATTAGGTCAAATCCCAAAAGCCATATATAGTGAAATAACCAATACCACATATGTTTTGGGGCTGCTGAAGACCCCTCTTTCAAGTGGTCAGTCTCTGTTACCTTTAGAAAGGGTTCCTCCAGTGACGAAATGTCAGTGGTGTTGATCATCTGACACCTATTTATATATGGCTTTCATGATGTGACCTCATTAAAACTCCAAAGCTTATTGGCTGAGTGCTGGCATCTTTGTAGAAAGATTCTTATTGCTATCTGTGTCACCGCATTCGCATTCTTGATTCGTCCTGGTGACCACCATTTTGGAATTGTCACCAAAACAAGAATGAAGGGGAAGTCTTCCGCTTTGCATACTTCTTTATGTGTCAATTGTCTACCTCACGTTGGAGAGATTTCCTCTAACTTCTGGCTTTCTCTATAAGGCTACTTTGAGTCTGAGGCGCTTTACAGGCGCTATAGCGCTAAAACTAGCGCTAATCCTGTCACTCCAGTGTGAAAGCTCGAGTGCTTTCACACGGAAGAGGTGCCCTGGCAGGACGCTAAACAAAGTCCTGCAGGCAGCATCTTTGAGGCACTTTAAGAATGATGTATACACGGTTCCTAAAGTGCCACTGCCCACGGAAATCAATGGGCAGAGGCGCTGAAGCGCCGGAAAATCGCCATAGCAACGGCGCTTTTAACTATTTTTTGGCCACAAGCGGGGATTAAAAGCGCAGCTAAAACAACGGCAAAGTGCTGCTAAAAATGGTGCCGCTTTACCGCCGATGCCCCCAACACCACAGTGCTATAAGGAAAGTCTTACAAATGAGTCACAGATGGTGAAAAAACCTGACAGGGTTTAAACATTTTCTACTCAATCCAAAATGAATAATAAAGTTTTGGCCTAAAGCAGAACTAAAGTCTCCATTAAAAAACTTTGAGTAGGCAGCTCTTTATTGCAAAAGAGACATGCAATGTCAACCCACGCTGGCCATTGAAGATGGCTGACACCCAGAAGAAACCAGCGTGGGACTTCGGACCGTTGACGTAGAGGTAAGAATTTTGGATTTTAGTTCTGCTCTAAGATATACAGTGCAATAAAGGATATCTTTCCTTTTTCTATTCTGGTCTGTCCATGTCAAGCAATTTATAATGGATCATACTTACCTGAAACCCACCTTCTGAAATCTTCAATGTGTAGCCAGCCTGGTACCACGCAGCCTTTATATTGAAACCTCCAAAACTCTGGCTCGCATACTGCAGGCTCCATATTACTCGGATGGGCGTCTCATACAGGGGAGTGGGATCCCCAGCACAATTTGGAGGATTTCGGGAGGCTGTGAGGTAACAGTCAGGCTGCACAATAAGGATAGTGTGGAAGAGCAGACTTACAGGTGAGCACCACCTACTATAAAAATGCTGGCTGGGGGGTGACCAGAGAAGAACGGACTGGGCACATATCCTTTATGGGGGAACTCCAATCAAAGAACAGATTTCAATCAGCCAAATTCAATAACTGGAGGTTTTTTTTTGAATCCCAACCTTTTCCAGTGAGGAGACTCACTTGCCAATAGCTATCTGAGATTTTGAAGTGAATCGGAAAGGATTAACCCTTTTACTGCCACCACTGTAAAGACTATGACATGACAGGCAAAATCTGAAAACAAGCTTTAAAAGCAACTGCAAATTTGTCTTGGCATTGGATTCAGGGGTCTTCATAAAAGGCATCTATCACCACTTGTATTTGCTTTCAGTTCCCTTATAACCATAATAAAGTTCAATAAAAATATAAAATGCACAAATAGCATATTTAAATAAAAAGAGTCAGAGTCAGTAGTTACTAAAGGTTAGTACGCACATAGGCGCCTAATACGCTACATATATTGGAAATCCCCACATCAAAAACTATATGGCTGAAAGTCTTTAATTTGGTTTAGTCCACAAAGAGCATTTTATTGTGCATGTAAAAAAAAAAAAAAGGCTCTGCAATTAAAGGATTAAATCCAAAAGAACTGGACCAGAGAAAGCGGTTGCCATTTATTTTAACAGCCACAAATCCCTACTCTGTCCCTCTGAAACTAGACTTGTGGTTTACATATAAAAATTAAAAATGGCTGACAGATTGGCTTTAAATACGAAGTTTGGTTTGGACTAACAAACATTAAAATAAGATTAAGGAAAGGGATGGTTGGTACTCAGGATGACATCCAAAATAGTATTTCTTTATTAAATACATGTACAGAGCTGTAAAACAGCCTACGCATGTCAGACGTTAGTCCTTAGTCATGAAAATAATATTGTAGACAGCTAGGCTAATAAAATCTGTGGGTGTACACGACTAGGCTACCATGCCATACCTCCCATCTTTAGAAATGGATAAAAAAGTGAACCTTGGGATGAAGAAGACACACAGAGCACGGCACACCTTGCCAAAAAAATCTAAACTGAGCAATAATGACCAACAAGAGGTGGGGGAGAACAATAAATGTCCAATAAGGGACTGGGAAAAACAAGAGGTGTTGAGCAGAGGTGTTTAATAACAGTGCTCAGTGGGAGTTAGGGGTAACAAAAGAGCCCAATTGGGGGTGGGGGGAACAATAGAACACAGCCAGGGTTGGAACAGCAGGGGGTTGGGAGAAACAACAGTGCCCTGTGGAAGGCAAGATAGAAAAATAATGGGGAAAACAATATCTCCCAGTGAGGAGGACAATGGTGCTTAGTGGGGAGTGTAAAAGAACAGTACCCAGCCAGATATGGGGTAGGATAATAGTGCCCAGCTGGGAATGGTGGAGGACAATAGTGACCAGCCAGGGATGGGGCAGAACACTAGTGACCAGCCAGGGATGGGGCGACAAAAGTGACCAGCCAGGGATGGGGCAAGACAAGGTGACCAATAAGGGATGGGACAAGACAATAGTGGCCAGCCAGGGATGGGGCAGAACACTAGTGACCAGCCAGGGATGAGGCAAGACAATAGTGACCAGTCAGGGATGGGGCAAGACAAAAGTGACCAGCCAGGGTTGGGGCAGGACAATAGTAACCAGCAGGAGATAAGAGGAGAACAATTTGCCCAGCGGAGATGGGGAAGAACAATAGTGTTCAGTGAAGGGGTGGGGAGAACCATGCCAGTGGGATGTATGAGTAAACATTGATGTCAGTGGAGAACACCTACCTTGCACAGAAGTCTGTGTTCCTCACTGCTGCTCTCTCCTTCCTCCTCCTGCTGCCAGACCTATGCTGACTTTGTTGGTCATGAGTTCAAATGGAGCAGTGTGTTGGAACAAGCCTGGATCTGTGATAAAATCCCAGTAAATTCCCATGGAATCCAGGACAGCTGGGGGTATGTACCATGTAAAAGACATGCAGATGTATGCGTGTGGTAGTGGGGTATATATGGGTGCTCTTGCTGCTACCATAGTACCATGGAAGCTGCCTGACTGGAACTGATTTGATGTGTCTGCATTTGTTTGATTTTTTTTGTTCTAATGTTATGAAATAAAATGGAGGGGTAGGTATATTTACTAGTCCAAACCACACCTGTCATATAAGCTGCCACTGCTCATGGCATTGCTGGCTAGCAGGTCTCACTACTGGACAGCAAGAATTGTGAGCTACTACACACCCCGGTGCAGAGACCCATCATTCTCCTGCATTCCCACATTTTGGCAAGTGTTAGCTCTTTAACACTTTGCAATCTGTTATTGAATTTGGCTGAGTGTGCAAACAGCGATTCATTTTCCTTTGGTGCCCTGCAGTATTCCATCTTGGCTTCTCAGGTGTACCAGGTGTAAGCCTCCCTCACTCTAGCTTATCTGAGTGTCATTTACTTAAAAAAAATAATTACTGAGTGTCAATAACACTTTACAAACAGCATTCTTTGACCCACGAGTGGTTTTTCACCCTTACAGCAATTCACAGATCTGTACGTGGTTTGAGATTTCAGGCCTTCACCTGTCAGTAGAGGTAATTCTGTTCCATAGAAATCCAGTGTTTGATTAGTAAAAGTAACTGAAGGGTCCCCTTCTTCTAAAGGGTCCCTTGAGAATAACAGCAATACTTGGCAGTCTAGAGGTAGACCAATGATATACGTTGGTTCTCAAAGAGAACAATTGTATTCTAATGAAAGCGCAGCAATACCAGATTTTACCAGCAGGTGATTCTGCAAGAGAATGGTGGAGTTATGTGCACTTGACACTCAGAAATAGCAGGGCAGGACTCCCTTGTTACTACACTAAGTGGTCCCAATAAAGGAATTGGCAAAAGAAATAAAACATACATATTTAACCAGATATAAATGTACTAATCTCTAGTAATTTCTGTCTGGATTGGAGTTCCCCTTTCAGTGAGGTTTTAACATATGATGAGGCATAGTAGTTCAGAGATTGTAAAAATGTAAAAAATAATAATACAGCACTTTATGATGAGTTAATTTTGCATTGCAGAATTAAGTAAAAACAATAGAATATCCTCAGTCCTCCATTTCACACATTCTGAGAGTTCATCGATGACATTGGTTTTGAAGTTACCATGTGATAGTTTACTGGTCCCATCTTGGCTTCCATGCCATGCCTGGGATGAACAGTTCCAATGATAGAGGATCCATTCCAGAACCACCAAGCATGACTTCATTAATCATTAAACGAAATGGCTGAAAGCAACATGGCAGGCAAAGAAAGGAGTCCTCGCTGCTGCATATGAATGACCAATGCAGCCACTTCTGAATCTGCTGTTTTGTTTGATGAGGGCAGCACGTATCAAGTACAACCTTGGGCAGATCTGAAGGATAACTTGTGCCATTCTTTGCAGAGATGAAATTACCAGAAAAAAAAAATAGCATCCTTTTCTACAGCATTTCTAGGTGGAGGAAGATTTACACAAATTTCCTGCTAAATTCAGCATCATCGCCCTCGTCTGGAGTCACGGTAACGCCAATGGAGGGTCACAGCGATCAGCAGCATCCGCCTTCATGTAATTTCGTGTTAAAGGAGGCAGATAGAGTTTACTGGTAGCGGAAGTTGCTCACTTTTATTACAGGTCCCAAGGACATGCCATCATACATGAAGCGATTCCCCTGTCTGATAAGAGGGGCAAAAGTTACAGTGAATGCCCCCGCTAAGATCCTTCAGCACGCCTTCCCGCACCAACATCTGTAGCAGCTTCCTCTCTTTGGTGACGTCATGCATCGGCTGTCTGTTCATTGAGTTCATACAAAGGTTACCGAAATAATGCAGAGGGATGTCTGGCTGACTGAGGTCATAGCCAAAGCCGGCTAAACTCACTTCATCACACAGGTGTGTAGCTAGGACCACAGCGATTGCACCGATAGTCGGGACATTCTAGACAGAGAGGACAAAGGTCAAGTGAATAATATAACGAAAGGCTTTTACAGTCTACATAATTATTTTATTTCATTATATGGTGACAGCATACTCAATAACACTTTATAGAGAACTCTGAATTGTTTACCCTGCCCTGAGGCAGATTACCGTCTAATGCTGTCACCACTGTCCAATCTAATACTGATACCGCTGACATACAGACAGGCAATCTAATGCCGGAACCACTGCCATACAGACAATATAAGTTCCATTGCCACACAGCCAATCTAATGCTGCTACCACTCTACCACTGGCATACAGACAATCACTATAGCAGCATTAGATGGCCCGTATGGCAGTAGTAGCAGTATTAGATTATATAACACTGAAAGCAACATTCGATTGAATATATGTCAGTGGCAGCAGCATTAGATTGTATGACAGTGATAGTAACATTAGATTTCCTGTATGATAGTGCAAGTAGCATTAGATTGTCTGTATTATAGTGCAGGGAGCATTAGATTGTCTGTATTATAGTGCAGGTGGCATTAGATTGTCTGTATTATAGTGCAGGTGGCATTAGATTGTCTGTATTATAGTGCAGGTGGCATTAGATTGTCTGTATTATAGTGCAGGTGGCATTAGATTGCCTGTATTATAGTGCAGGTGGCATTAGATTGTCTGTATTATATATTATAGTGCAGGTGGCATTAGATTGTCTGTATTATAGTGCAGGTGGCATTGGATTGTCTGTATTATAGTGCAGGTGGCATTAGATTGCCTGTATTATAGTGCTGGTGGCATTAGATTGCCTGTATTATAGTGCAGGTGGCATTGGATTGTCTGTATTATAGTGCAGGTGGCATTAGATTGTGTAGCAGGAACCAAAAGAAGAGCACACACCGCTCCAGGCAAATCTTCAGGTGCAAATGGTTGACAGGTGCAGACCCCGACTCACCACCGTCCAATGCGTATAAAATGAAGAAATGGTCGCGCTCTGAATTTCCAAAAAACTTGCTTGATGTACCTTTATTGTCACAAATGTATCAGACAAACACAGGACAAGCAGTTGACATGTTTCACGAGCGATAACTTGCTTGTTCACAAGCAAGTGACAAGTAGCATACACTAAGCAGACTGTTTAAGGAGTAACCCCTATGTTTTTTGCAGTTAGCTTAATTCTAAGCAGGTGGTTTTAGGTGTGCCTGATTAGGGGTTACTCCTTAAACAGCCTGCTTAGTGTATGCTACTTTTGTTGTGAACAAGCAAGCTATCGCTTGTAAAACATGTCAACTGCTTGTCCTGTGTTTGTCTGATACATTTGTGACAATAAAGGTACATCAAGCAAGTTTTTTGGAAATTCAGAGAGCGACCATTTCTTCATTTTATACGCATTGGACGGTGGTGAGTCGGGGGTCTGCACCTGTCATCCATTTGCACCTGAAGATTTGCCTGGAGCGGTGTGTGCTCTTCTTTTGGTTCCTGCTACACAATCTAATGCCACCTGCACTATAATACAGACAATCCAATGCCACCTGCACTATAATACAGACAATCCAATGCCACCTGCACTATAATACAGACAATCTAATGCCACCTGCACTATAATACAGACAATCCAATGTTGCTATCACTGTCATACAATCTAATGCTGCTACCACTGCCATATAGCCAATCTAATGTTGCTTTCAGTGTTATACAATCTAATACTGCTACCACTGCCATACAGGCCATCTAATACTGCTATCACCACTATCCAGCCAATCGAATGCTGCTACCATTGCCATACAGACAGGCAAACTAATGTTGCTTTTTATGTCATACAATCTAATGCTGCTACCACCACCACTATATAGTCAATATAATGCCAAAACTACTGTCATACAGCTTGATGCCAGTATTATTGTCATATAGCCAGTCTAGTGTTGCTACCGCTGTCATACAACCAATGTAATATCCCGTACACACGGTCGGACTTTCTGACGGAAAAAGCGCAATCGGATCGTGTTGTCGGAAAATCCGATCGTGTGTGGGCTCCATCTGACTTTTTCCGTCGGAATTTCCAACACACAAAGTTTGAGAGCTGGATATAAAATTTTCCGACAACAAAATCCGATCATTTAAATTTGTGTGTAGACAATTCTGACGGACAAAGTGCCACACATGCTCAGAATAAATTACGAGACAAAAGCTATTGGCTACTGCCCTCTTTCTAGTCCCGTCGTACGAGTTGTACGTCACCTCGTATCTGAACGATTGGATTTTCCAACTTTGTACGACCGTGTGTATGAAAGACAAGTTTGGGCCAAAATCCGTCTGAAAAAAATCATACGGATTTTGTTGTCGGAATGTCCGAATGTGTGTACAGGGCACAATAGTGCTACCAGCATCATAAGACAATCCAATGCTTGTACTGATGCTATATAGTCAATCTAATGCTGCTACCACCATCATAAAGCCAATTTAATGCCGCAACCACTGTCTAATGCTGCAACCCCTGTCACATAGGGTAAGGATGCTTTTGCCCTCATACAGACAATCAAATTCTGCTACCACTGTCATGCAATCTAATGCTACTAATACAGGCATACCAACAAGCTAATGCTTATGCACTTCACAGGTTACAGGTACTTTTTTTAATATTGCACAAACTGTAAATGAAATGTGTTTGCCTTTAATAGAAATTAGGCAGGTAGCTATTGCTAAACTCCCATTGAAAATGCTAGATGACTGGCTGTTACTGGCCTTAAAGTATTTTGAATCCCTGTACTACAGCACGCATACTGCCAGCATAGTCACATCCTCCAATCTGCATATTTGTTCTGAGTCACTTTCTTTGCTGGCCTAAACTCTGCAAGACCTCAATTGCTAGTGAGGGAAGAGTAAGGTGTTGCTGGTCCTTAATGAAAAAAAACAATGCTGCAAGAGAAGTTAAAGTATCCTTAGGAGATCCTGTAGCTGGCAAGCTTTTACCAGGGACAGCTTTTAAAGCATTCCCTCCTTTCCTACATGCTCAGCGTAATTCCACCTGTAAGTGGATTCCTGGGTAAGTTCAGTATAGTACCTGAATCTTTGCATACACTATAAAAGCATAAAGCACATAAGCCCTCCCTACAGGAAAACCAGAAGATTTCAGCACAACTTGTTGTAGACGTCACAACCTGGGTGGCACAGTGGTGTAGTGGGTAGCACTCTCACCTAGCAGTAAAAAGTCGCTGGTTCAAATCCCAACCACGACACTACCTGCCTGGAGTTTGCATGTTCTCCCTGTGTCTGCATGGGTTTCCTCCGGTTTCCCCCCACACTCCAAAGACATGCAGGTAGGTTAGTTGGCTTCTGTCCAAAATTGGCCCTAGTATATGAATGGTGACCGTGGATTGTGGGCTCCTTGAGGGTAGGGATGGATGTGAGTGTGCAATAGAGGGATAGGTACAATTGTAGACACTCACTCAGGTTGAACTGGATGGACTGGTATTCAACCTTACTAACTATGTAACCCTTGTTCTGCTACAGAAATTGTGTTTTTTGGACTCGACTCCTGGCCTGTACCCTGGACTTCTGATACTTTGCTGCCTGTCCTGACTCCAAGTTGTCTCCGTCTTTGGATTTAAACTTCGTACATGGTATTGGTTCCTCGACTCTCCAGCATCAACCTCTGGATATCCTCCAACTGCGCTTTTCTTCTTGAACTGGGATGACAAACTACCGTATATACTCGAGTATAGGCCGACCCGAGTATAAGCCGAGGCCCCCAATTTACCCCCAAAAAACTGGGAAACCTATTGACTCGTGTATAAGCCGAGGGTGAGATATGCCTGTCCATCCCTGTGTGTGTGTCCATCCATCCATCCATCCCTGTGTGTGTGTCCATCCATCCATCCATCCCTGTGTGTGTGTGTGTCCATCCATCCATCCATCCCTGTGTGTGTGTCCATCCATCCATCCATCCCTGTGTGTGTGTCCGTCCATCCATCCATCCATCCATCCCTGTGTGTGTGTCCATCCGTGTGTGTGTGTGTGTGTGTGTGTGTGTGTGTGTGTGTGTGTGTGTGTGTGTGTGTGAGGCCTTGTGTGTCCAGCCTACCTGTGTCCCCAGCCTCCGTCCGGTCCCGAGCCTCCGTCCGGTCCCGTCCCGTCCCGAGCCGAGCCTCCGTCCGGTCCGGTCCCGTCCCGAGACTCCGTCCGGTCCCGTCCCGTCCCGAGCCGAGCCGAGCCTCCGTCCGGTCCCGTCCCAGGATCACCGCTCTTCGTCGGCGCCCATTTTCCTGTTCAAATGCCGCGCCTCCCTGTCTGTGATAGGCGGAACACAATTTCCCAGCAGTCTGTGTTCCGCCTATCACGGCCATCCTTTCATCCTCGTCCGTAGTACGAGGATGAGCGGATGTCCGTGATAGGCGGAACACAGGCTGCTGGGAAATTCAGTGTTCCGCCTATCACAGGCGAAGGCGGAGCCGGAGGCGCGGCTTTTGAATTAGAATAGAATGGCCGCTGTCTGTCTGCTCGACACGCTGATCGAGCAGGCAGACAGCGATGACTCGAGTATAAGCCGAGGGGGGCACTTTCAGCCTCAAAAAAGAGGCTGAAAATCTCGGCTTATACTCGAGTATATACGGTAACTCCCCTACTCTAGCAGAGGTCCTCACACTAGGACTGTCCTCCTTCATGAAATGTTCTTCAATTCCATCATTGTATCTGTGAAACCTATTTCAGTGAAGGACTGTAGACCTTTGGATTTCTTCTCATTTCCTTCCCAGTCACTATAATCCCAGGGATGTAGATTATGCAAATAAGTGATAAAAAAATGAGTAGGCTGATTTAACCCTTCCCCATTCTACACTTTCTATCCCAAACAAAATAAATGGGCTGGAATTATATTGTAACCCCAGAAATGTGCAATGCATCGCTCCCTATTCACTATCTAGAACTCAGCACCCCAGCTGTGATGAAACTACAAATCCCATCATGCCTCTGGGAATC
This sequence comes from Lithobates pipiens, assembly GCF_037356315.1. NCBI lineage: Eukaryota > Metazoa > Chordata > Amphibia > Anura > Ranidae > Lithobates > Lithobates pipiens. Next base: position 482,778,326 of record NW_027507718.1, read on the forward strand.
ATGCATGTGGCTGTCAGTCTTGTAATGCCTCATGGGACTTTCCATGACAGTTGAAATGCAGTGGTTACCTTTCCTTGATCTAGATTCCTACTCTGAGAATGACAGAAATGCAGCACAAGGGCAAGGCAAATCAGGTCATTCACCAGTAGCAAAGATGAAAGTACTATAAACGATGATCTACAATAAAGATTTACAAGAACTATAAAGTTATGATATATTGAGGCTTTTACAACCGCAGAGGACGTACCTTGTTCCAGCCCCACCACTTCCACCTGGGAGGGAGGAACTGAAGGATATCCATTGCCGTCTCCTTCACGATAAGAGGATTAAGAATGCGAAACTGATGGGGCTTCAGCGGGAGTTTCTCCGTCACACTCTTCCAGAAGAACAATCTGTTCCATGCAGACTGAAAAACACAAGTAAAACATGAATAAATAAAAATACAAGGATACACAAAGGGCTGGCCACTGGCGCACAGACCCGTATAAAGTGAATGTTGTACATTTATGGTTTTGTACTTGCTGCGAGCTGCATTCAGGCAGCCATAATAGTGAATGGAAGCGCGTCAGCTGAGTCTGCTCACTTTCATAGCCCAGTCTGACAGGTATGCAGTGATGGGTTCAAAGCCCCCAATGCAGAGCCCATGGATCCAGTCCATGTACTTATCCCTGTGTACCTGTCAATGTCCGCAGTGCGGGGAAGTCTGTACAGCCAATGGACTTCCATTCATTAAAGTATTTTTTAAAGAGGAGCTCCAGCCCCCCCCCCCCCCAATCTACAAATACTGTAGCTGCTGACTTTTAATATTAGGGCACTTACCTATCCAGGCATACAGTTGGGTCCTCGCCCGAGCCGATTCCTCTATCGCCTATTGGGTGCTGGCGCCTCCATCCTGACTAAGGGAAACCGGCAGTGAAGTCTTGTAGCTTCCATAGTGTTCCCCCTTTCATTGTGGATGCATATGTATGTCTGAGGTGAGGGTGGGGAATGATAATATTGTTCCTTATTTACTTTTTTTTAGTAATCGTTAAAGATTTTATATATATATATATATATATATATATATATATATATATATATTACTCTGCCACAAACGACGGAGCAATAATCCAAGCACCATAGCTCACAGTTAATGTTAAACTGACAAGCAGTAAAGGCTTTTAAAGCGTGACCTAGATTTTTGGGTACCAACCATTTTTGCTTCATCGGCTGCGTAGGCAATTTCAAGACTTGACATGTTTGGTATCTATTTCCTCAATGCAACCCCCATCTGTTATCATTTACAAAAAATTGGGTATTTTAATATGTGTGTGTGTTTGCACGAAAATTAATTTAATTTTATTTTTTTTCCTGAAAATATGCATTTGATAAACAGTTTTGCACATTGGGTTGACATATGTTTTTCACATAAATGAGATGAGAAGAAACACATTTCACAAGTCAGCTCAACACATTTCGAGTAATCTTCATCAGGAGAAGATTTGGATTAAGTCCATGCAGTAGAACCCGATCATTTAAAAACAAAGGGTATATGTATTTCCTGAAGACCACTGAAAGTGGACCATCATTTCCAGAAGGAAGCACATATGAAAGATGAAAACTCGAACAGTACCCAGATCTTGCAAAAGGGACACCATAGATACCCGCCATGACCAAAGGGGACTATTTGACTCCCAACTTTACAAAGAACAGCTAACAATTCACATGGGATCTGAAAAGAGGGCCAATCTAAAACGACAGGCTCCAGGGTAGTATCACAAATGTGTTGCCTATGCTGCACCAAGTTCAACGTCCAATAGGTCTCTGGCACATGGTGCCAAGAACCATATGCCCTTTAAATTCCTATGCTATGAGTTTTGGCAGTTTTGGTAGCATTAATATCATTTTTGGTTATGTGCTTCCTTTTTGCAATATTGTCTCAAGTCCTGGCAATCTGTGTTTCCTCTGCTTCTACAGTGAGTCTAGGCCTTCCTTTGTGTGAAGAATGGATTTTTTTTATTTTCTGGTTTCCTTTGCCATCTATTGCTAAAACTCCATGGATCCACAATGCTTTGGTGCTACTACACATTGCTTTCGAACTGCTTGGTGTGTGTCCATATTCCTGTAACTGTTTCTGGAGGAACTTCCCTAATTATGATTTCCTGTCATGACTTTGCAAAACGAATTTATTTTCCAGGGGACTTTTGAGAAGGACACTTCCCATCCTTGGAAACATCATAATGCTAGCCTTATATTAGCAGGATTTCTGCATCTGGCTGGTCTTACTTTGAATTGTGTTTTGGTATTTACTGTCGTATCAGTTGCTGTAAAGGGGTAATGGTCACACAAAGTTTTCCATAGTAGCAAAAGCTACAAGTTCAGGTTGGGACACGTACCTGCCGAAAGAGGTCGAATTTCTGGTTAGGAAGAAAGCCTTGAAATGTTTTTTTTAAATGACATTAATAACAATGACAAGGGAAGTCTCCCTTACTTTGCTGACATGCCCTTGACATGAAGACCAATAAATGTCATGGTATCCCACTATAACTTAAAATGTTTAGTTCCCATTGGTACTTCTTGTGTGGTAGGAGTGCCTTAAAATTGCCCTCTTTGTCATAATCTATACCTGCAAGGGAAAATCTTAATATCTCCCAACATTCCCCTGGCTTTTGACTTAGGAAAAACTGTAATAGACTATAGTTGGTCTATACAGTAAGTCCTTAAAGTGGTTGTAAACCCTTACAAACCACTTTGACCTACAGGTAAGCCTAGATTAAGGCTTACCTGTAGGTCCAAGCAATATCTCCTAAACCTATATGGTTTAGGAGATATTTGCCTGAAAACGGGCACCGCTGTCTATGGCGCATGCGCCATAGACAGCGGCGCGCAGGCGCACTGAGCGCAGCATTCTCAGCGACGGAGCTGCCGTGCGTGTCGGCTCCCGTGCACATGCGCGGGAGTGACGTCATCGCGGCTTCGCCGAATGACAGCGGCGGAGCTGCGAGACCCCACCAACAAGATGGATGCGGCGGACTACAGGGGTCAGCGGCGACTTCGCTGGCTCCTGTGTCAGGTAAGTGACACATAATGGACTACTATGCGATGCATAGTAGTCCATTATGCTTTGCCTTTGCAGGGAATGAAAGAGGAAGTAAACTCATCAGGGTTTACTTCCTCTTTAATGGAAGGATTGGGAATCTACATGATCCGCAAAATAAATTTTTCATATTTTACATGAGTTTATGATTGGTGCACCATTAGGGGCCTCCTGATCCCCCCATCTTCCATCCGAGCCCTGGGCTTCCAGTTCTGAAATACCGAATACCGAAATTGCTCCATTCTTGTCAGCCGCTCTGCTCCTCCTGCTCCTCTGAGTGTTAATTTAGATTGGAGGAGGAGAGTGGTCACATGACCATCCATGAAACGAAAGAACGAAGCTATTGAGGTATTTAGAGACTTTGATTTACATTGAGAGTGACACAGGAGGAGCAGTGTATTAGAAAGGGCTGGCAGTGATTTATTCTTAACTTTAGAGTATGCTGCCATTGCTGTCCCAGGAGACTAGGGGTCTCCTGGGAGGCTGTGTATTTTGGGGGGCTGTGTATTGTGCAGAGGATGGGGGGCTGTGTACTGTGCAGAGGGTGGGGGCTGTGTATTGTGGGGGGGATGTGTACTGTGCCGAGGGTGGGGGGCTGTGTACTGTGGAGAGGGTGGGGGCTTTGCATTGTGGGGGGTTGTGTACTGTGCAGAGGGTGGGGGCTTTGTATTGTGGGGGGCTGTGTACTGTGCAGAGGGTGGGGGGCTGTGTATTGTGGGGGGATGTGTACTGTGCAGTGGGTGGGGGCTGTGTATTGTGGGGGGCTGTGTACTGTGCAGAGGGAGGGGGCTGTGTACTGTGCAGAGGGAGGGGGCTGTGTACTGTGCACATTCGATTTTAGTTGACTACATTTATTTTATTCGAATAAAATGTACTGGAGATTTTAGTCGACTAAAATACGATGACTAAAATGGGACTCAAACTAAAATGGCATTTTGGTCAAAGACTATGACTAAAACTAAAACACTTGCAGAGCACTAAAATTGGAATAAAACGAAAATGCCATTTTAGTCCTAAGACTAAAACTAAATCGAAATTTGATGCCAAAATTAACACTGGTCCATGCAGGGCAATGCAACAAGGTCACTTAAAGAGACCCGATCACCACATCCAACCCCATCACTAAACACTGTGGGGTTGATTTACTAAAACTGGAGTGCAAAATCTGGTGCAGCTCTGCATAGAAACCAATCAGCTTCCAGGTTTTATTGTGAAAGCAAGCTGAAGTTAGAAAATGATTGGCTACCATGTACAACTGCACCAGATTTTGCACTCTCCGGATTTAGTAAATAGACCCCAGTATGACAATCTACAACCGCAATTCAAATCTAAAAATGCTAGGTAAAGTTATATCATGCAAAGAAGAAGCCATATCTGAACATGATCCAGAAATGCCGCCCCCTTCTCTGGGCCAAAGCTTATTTAAAATGGTCTGTTGCAAAGTGGAAAACTGTTTGTCAGACAAAGCTAAATTTTACCTTTTTTTTTTGACAACCATGTGTGGCCGGTCCTCCTGAATAAAGAGGAGAGGGGCCTTATGGCTTGTTATCAACGTTCAGTTCAAAAACCAGCATCTCTGATGGTATGGGAGTGCGTTAGTGCATATGGAATGGGCAGCTTGCACATCTGGAAAGGTACCATCAATGCTGAACAATATATACAGGCTTTAGAGCAGTGAATGCTCCCATCCAGACAACGTCTTTTTCAGGGAAGGCTTTGCATATTTCAGCAGGACATTGCTAAACTGCACACAGGTAGTCCCTGAGTTACAAAGATCCGACTTACATACGTCTCACACTTACAAGAAGAGGGACACAAGAGGAAGCCAGAGGAAATCTACCCTTAGGAAAGGAAATTCACTCCTGTAAGAGTTGTCATGGGAAAAAGCTGTCTCCACTGAAGCTTTATCACCAATCCTGGTTTCCACGACAGCCCAAAATTTTCAAAATCCAATTGTCACAGGGTCAGAAAGGGAGGTGAAATCTTCTGAACAGGGGCACGGACAGCAAAACAAGCATTACAGGGTTGATAACCCTTCCCTATGCTATCTAAAAAACTTTAAAAAAAAAGATTTTTGGGCTGGAGCCACACCTACAGAATGTACCTGTTCCAACTTGCATACAAATTCAACTTAAGAACAAACCTACAGAACCTTGTTTGTAACCTGGGGACTGTCTGTACTGCATTCTATGACACCAGCATGGCTTTGTAGTAGAAGAGTCCAGGTTCTTAACTGGCCTGCCTGCTGTCCAGACCTTTCACCAATTGAAAAAATATTTGGGGCATCTTGATATGAGAAAATACAACAAAGACCCGGGACTGTTTTCTATTGTGAATAAAATATAGGTTTATGAGATTTGAAAACAAATTAATTCTGTTTCTATGTAGATTTTACACTGTGCCCCAACTTATTTGGAATTGTGGTTGTATATCCAGTTCAGCTCTTTGGACGTACTATGATGTATGTTGAAAGAGCAAACTTTTAATCACAATCTGATGCCATCTAAGCCATCAGTTTGTGCGGGTTTTGTTTAGCCGACTCCTGGCATAAAAGTGAAAGTGATGCAGCAGCTCCATAGCTGCTGATCACATTCACAGAGTCGGTGTTTTGTCGAAGTGCCCCCCATCGAGAAGTGCTCCGTATGTAGTACGCAAGCGCTGTATGGAATAGCACAAGCGCACATCGTAGATGGGAGATACCATTTCATAGGCACAATTTAAACCTATACCAACAGCGGAGGAGACCGTAGTTCTCCAATTGTGCATCCCTGATGCAAAGTCATGCCTTGATCTTGCATTAAAACAATAAAACCAGAATATATGTCATTTCCAGTTTCAGATCCATCATTTACTGGTCAGCACAGCCAGGGGACACATCTAACCAAGCCGGTCTGTGCTTGGTAAGATGGGGTAAAGGGAAGGGGAGACTAGACCCCTAATGTCTTCATAAAGAGTACCGGTCACCTCCCCAATGCTATCACATAAGGGTTTATTAACCCCTTGTCATAGTAATCAAGTCAAAATAAATAAGAAAAAAAAAATCAATTACAACTATATATATATATATATATATATATATATATATATATTTTTTTTTTTTTTTTTAATTGCCAAAACCCCCGTTGCCCTGTACACCTGCGCAAACGCAAGCCCAGGGTGTGCACACGTATGTAAAACGCTGCTGCACTAAAAGTGTGACATATCGCAGCAAATGTCAGAGTGAGAACAATAATTCTAGCACAAAAGTTCCTGGCTAACTCTAAACTGATGAACTGTAAAGGTTTTTAAAGTGTCACCTATGGTGATCTTTGGGCATCATAGTTTTTTGGCGATATTGCAGGCCCATGCAATTTTTAAGACATGGAATGTTTAGTATCTATTTAACTCGATGCAACCTCGTCTTTTATATTTCAACCAAAAATGGGTATAATACGGTGTGCTTTTGCACTAAAATAAATTTCATTATATTTTTCCCTGAATATTTCCATTTAAGAAACAGTTGTGCGAATATCATGTGACAAACATTTTATTATCCTTTTATTCTACAGGGCCTCTGCTTTCAGAAAATATATAATGTTTTGGGGGTTTAAGTAATGTAATGGCAAAAATTAAGATTTTTACATAAAAAAAAATTGCTCTGGAGCCAAACTTCATATAGGCATATTAGAAGTGGTGCCTACTGCAAAGATATCAATCTTACAATGCTGGTAGAGCATCGGGTGGTGAGACTTCCAGGCCGCCGGTCACCTGATGCAGCCCCTACTTTATTATTAGGAGACCCCACCTCCCCTACCCTGATCCTCTGCTGTATTATGGGCATGGATAACTCACTGGTGCTGTGCTGTGTGTACAAGTTTGGCACATAAAAAAAAAAAATGTGCTTTGCAAGAAAAGAAAAATGGGAAGTGTCACCCACGCAGCCCTGTTGCACAATTTCAAAGGAGGAAATGCTATTTATAGGACATTCTTTGCACAAACCTTTTTTTCGGAACAAAAATCATACATATTTAGAATCACAGCAAGGATATGACTAAATCACTTGCTGTGCTTACTTAATCCTTTCTAAATGCACCTGCAAGCTCAACAGCAACTTTGAGAAAATATTTGTTGCTGCAAAGGCTAAAGCTGAAGTTTATGCTGCATACATTTTGCCTTCCCTGGAAGTCCCCTCCTTAGCCATTTTTTTTTTAAAATAGAGTTGGAAGGATTGGAACCCCTGTTGGGCAGGACAGGAAGTGAGGGGAAATCTTTAAGAGCTTGTTCACACTAGTTCTACTCTCTTACGAGTGACCTACATTTGTATAGCTCTTTAGAAAGTATTTGACCACCTGCTTTAACCTCTTGCACCCACACTATCTCGCCGCAAACCGCTTACAGGGGTGGTTGCAGAGTCGCTTCATTCACTTCAACAATAGGGGATATAATTCCTGCTGCAGCATGTGCACACCCTGGCCTCTGTAGCTAAAGAAGGTAGCTGTTGGGGGGTTTTAAAAGTATGGTTCAACCGCAGGGTTTTATTGCCCCAGATTTTTGGGCTGGAGCCACACCTACAAAATGTACCTGTTCCAACTTGCATACAAATTCAACTTAAGAACAAACCTACAGAACCTTGTTTGTAACCTGAGGACTGTCTGTACTGCATTCTATGACACCAGCATGGCTTTGTAGTAGAAGAGTCCAGGTTCCTAACTGGCCTGCCTGCAGTCCAGACCTTTCAACAATTGAAAAATATTTGGGGAATCTTGATATGAGAAAATACAACAAAGACCCGGGACTGTTTTCTATTGTGAATAAAATATAGGTTTATGAGATTTGAAAACAAATTAATTCTGTTTCTATGTAGATTTTACACTGTGCCCCAACTTATTTGGAATTGTGGTTGTATATCCAGTTCAGCTCTTTGGACGTACTACGATGTATGTTGAAAGAGCAAACTTTTAATCACAATCTGATGCCATCTAAGCCATCAGTTTGTGTGGGTTTTGTTTAGCCGACTCCTGGCTTAAAAGCGAAAGTGATGCAGCAGCTCCATAGCTGCTGATCACATTCACAGAGTCTGTGTTTTGTCGAAGTGCCCCCCATCGAGAAGTGCTCCGTATGTAGTACGCAAGCGCTGTATGGAATAGCACAACAGCTGATTTGCTGATCAACGGGAGCGACGTGACCAGGGCACAAGCGCACATCGAGCTTGTTCACACTAGTTCTACTCTCTTACGAGTGACCTACATTTGTATCGCTCTTTGGAAAGTATTTGACCACCTGCTTTAACCTCTTGCACCCACACTATCTCGCGGCAAACAGCGTACAGGGGTGGTTGCAGAGTCGCTTCATTCACTTCAACAATAGGGGATATAATTCCTGCTGCAGCATGTGCACACCCCGGCCTCTGTAGCTAAAGAAGGTAGCTGTTGGGGGGTTTTAAAAGTATGGTTCAACCGCAGGGTTTTATTGCCCCCAACAGCTACTGTGAACGAGCCCTAACAGGGACACAGACAGCATTAAAAATCTGACAGGGGTTCTAGCCTTCCCCTACATTACTATAAAAAAGCATTTTTATTTCTGTCTGTTTTTCAAATTGATATTTCTCTCACTTCCTGTCTTGTGAAACCGTTATCAGCAGGACAGGCAGTGATGGGAAATCTCTCTAATGCCACGTACACACGACCGGACTTTCCGACAGACTAAGTCCGACGGTCTTCCCGACTGACTTTTCAGTGGAGTTCCGACGGACTTCCGAATGAACGGACTTGCTCACACATGAACGGACCAAGTCCATTCGAAAGTCCGTTCGTTTTGAATGTGATGACGTAAGACGGAAGAAAGTTCAATAGCCAGTAGCCAATAGCTTCGGAGCAGCATACAGACGAACGATTTTCCCGATAGGGATTGAGTCCGTCGGACAGATTTGAAACAAGTTCTATCTCTAGGTCCATCAGATTTTTATAACGAAAAAACGATCGGATTAGCCCACACACGATCAGATTGTCCGACGGACTGATCCTGTCGGACCTAGCCTTTCGGAAAGTCTGGTCGTGTGTACGCGGCATAATGGAGTACTGGACAGCGAGTTCTAGTGCTGGCCATACACTATACAAAAAAATCTGTCGAAATTCAGTCATTTAGACAGTTCGGTTGGTTTTTTTGGCAAGTGAATGGGCACAAAATCGATAACCGTTGGGATGTTTTTTGAGCCGAAAAAACGAAGGAAAAGTTTAGAAATTTTCTTCCGAATGAACGATAAATTGAAAGGTTAATGTGTTTCCCATCCGAATTGTCTGCACTAGGTATATGTAAAAAAACAAACAAAAAATACATTCATTTATGTCCACTGAACGATTTATCATTCATTACATGATGGCACTATCATTTGCGCTCGCAGCCGAATGTTCGTTTTTTGAAAAATGGGTTCAGACGATTTTTCGTATAGTGTATGGTCAGCATAACTTTCCCACGCACTTTCCAAAACTAAGATGAAAACTAAACTTTTTTTGTAGTAGGGAATAGTTATAACCCCAGTCACATGTTGAAGATTTCCCTTCATTTCCTGTTTCAGAGACACAACAGAAGTGAGGAGATTTTTCTGGAGTTAAAGTGATTGTAAAGTCTCATTTTTTTTCAATAAAAATAATAATCATAATATACTTACCTCCTCTGTGCAGTTGGTTTTGCACAGGGCAGCCTGAATCTCCTCTTCTCGGGTCCCTCTTCCCTGCTCCTGGCCCCTCCCTCCTGTCCAGTGCCCCCAGAGCAAGCTCCTTGCACTGGGGGCACCCGAGCCAAGCTGCAGCTCTGTGTGTCTATTCAGACACGGAGCTGCTGTTCGGCCCCATACCCCTCTCTCTCTCGATTGGCTAACTGACTTTGATTGACAGCAGCAGGAGCCAATGGGGTCACTGCTGTGTCTCGGTCAATCAGGAGGGGAGTCCCGGACAGCCGAGGGACTCGTGTGGACATCTCTGAAGAGATGGGATTTTGCATCTTAATTGATGGAGGCTTCACCTCCCTGTTATTTTAGGCCACAGCCTGTGCCTGGCAGAAATGGGCCCACACCATGTTATTGCAAACAACAATAAAGATTTCATTTCAATTATATATTTGTATGACCATTTAATACAGTTTATGGATATTATTTATTTTTACTCTGTATTCCAAAGGCAGTTTTTTTTGTTTGTTTTGTTTTTAACATGTGATCAGCAGCAGAAGAAAAGAAGCTGCAGAGAAGCTGGGAAAGATCTGGGTCATGTTACAGCTGTAAATCAATTAAGAAAAGGGTACTTAGATGTTTTCTTTATTAAAATAATTACAGTGCCATCATCCATATACAGAAATAGAAGGGGCAATGTAAATGAAACAGCACGTGTTTAGTATCACTTTAAGCTTAGGTTAAGACTAGTGCGATTCAGGATCCAGCTCGATTCCAGAGCCGGTTTCCACATCGCTCCTTTCCCGCAGGCAATTCACACTGCCTTCTGCGTACTGCTGCAGGTGTCATTACATTGTTAATGACACCCCCAGATCGGTTCACAGATCGCAGTGCGAACTGTGAACTCGCACAGGAATTGGATCGCATAGGTGAGAACACCCAATGCAATCCGATTTCAGGGTGGGGGATTCCTGCAAATCTAATGCAAGTTCAGCCATACAACTGTATGGCTGAAATCGCATCTCACAGACATCGCATGTGATCGGCACCACAGGTGCGAATCACATGCAATGTCTGTGATCGCAGTAGTGTAAACCTGGACTAAAGCGGTTCTTCAAAGATGAATAGTCAGCAGCTACAAAAACTTTTCAGGATACCTTGCTCCTCCAAAATGGTGCCATATAAAGCAGAAGAGGGGGGGAGAGAAAAGAAAAACTTCCCGTTTTGGGTGAAGTTGCGCTTTAAGGGAAAACCTATCTCCGTTGTCACTGAAACAGGTGTCTCCATTGGAAGTTTTTCCCTTGTCTACTGCAGTGACAACAACAGTAGATCTTTATTTTTATTTTTTTAAACTTTATTTCTTTAGAGCCGGTTCACACAGCGGGCGATGCGAGGCGCCACGACTCGCCTCGCCTCGCTCTCGCAAGTCGCCCCCGTTCTGTACAATGGAACCGTTCTGAGAGGAGCGACTCGAGTCGCTCCGACTCAGAAAAAAGGTTCCTGTACTACTTTTGGGCGACCTCGGGGCGACTTGCATTGACTTCTATACAGAAGTCATTTGCAAGTCGCCGCTGAGGCCGCGGCAGGTCGCGGCGAGGCAAGTCGGAGTCGCCTCGCCTCGCCTGCAGTGTGAACCGGCCCTTATTAAGATATTTATTTTGTTTACAAAATACATTAAAATCAAACATCCCCTCAGCCCCCCTCCCTCCCTCCCTCCCATTGCCTTATCAGATAAGAATATAACAAAAAAAAAGAAATCGTTCATATCTTGGGTAGCCTAAGCCCTTGTACACACGGTCGGAGATTCCGTCGAATATGTCCGATCGGAGTGTTTTGTCAGATATTCCGACTGCGTGTGGTCTGCATCAGACTGTTTCCATCTGAATATCCGTCGGACCAACTTTTCCAACTTGCCGGAAATATTTTCCGACAAAATGCTCCGATCGGACATACTCCGATCATGTTTAGAGAATTCCGATCGGACAAAGTGCCACACATGCTCAGATCAAATTCCTACACCAAAGCTATTGGCTACTAGCGTGAACATAGTCCCGTCGTAAGGAAATAACGTCATCACGTCGGATTTTCCGTCTGACCGTGTGCATACAACAGTTTCGGACAAAATCCGTTGGAAAAAATCAGATGGACAAAATTTGACGGATTTGGTTGTCGGTATCTCCGACCGTGTGTACAAGGGCTAAGAGGGGATTGGTATCATGGGGGCCATCCTATCTGATGTTCCATTTAATCTAGATTCCTACTCTATCACACTTCCCTCTCATCCCCATTCTCGCACACTTCCATCCTCTCCATTTGCCCTCTTACTTTAATTCCTATTGGGTCACTTTTCATCATTTGAATATTTTTCCACACTATTATTATTCACATATCAATCCCTATGGCTTCCCACCAAGGTTTCCACATCTTGTCATATTTTCTTTAAAGTCCCTTGTTTTATATATAACGCTTTCTCTTTAAGAATTACCACATTCATGCTATTTATCCATTCTCCCTACTGGACAGAGGAGACACCGACAACCATCTTAGGGCAATCAGTTTCCTTGCCTGAAATAGGCATCTCAGAACCGCCGTCTGGCTGCTTCCCGGGTTTCCAACTCCTTCAACTAATCCCAGGAGACAATACTTTAATTATTTGATGTATTGGAATGTAATGCCCCATACACACGATTGGATTTTTGGACAACAAATGTTGGATGTGAGCTTGTTGGCAGAAAGTCCGACCGTGTGTATGCTCCATAGAACAAATGTTGGCTAGCAGGTTCTCACATTTTGCGGCAACAAATTTTAGTTGTCGCACTTTACGATTGTGTGCACACAAGTCCGTCGCACAAAAGTCCAGGCATGCTCAGAATCAAGTTGGAGCTGGAAGCACTCAGTCTTGTAAAACTAGCATTCGTAATGGAGATATCGTGTACTCTATGTTCATAATTGGCCAACATTTGTGTGACCGTGTGTATGCAAGACAAGTTGGAGCCAACAACTTTCGAACAAAAATCCACAGTTTTGTTGTCGGAAAGTCCGATCGTGTGTATGGCGCATCAGACTCATCAACCTGACGGATATGAACCATGTGGCCAAATACAAGTGCCATATATCCGCTCTGAACATAGCTGACTCACCAGTGTCTCGTGCTTCAGCATCGCTTGCAACCACAGGAAGTCCACGTATTTGAAGAGGACGGTGACAAACAGACTATTGCTGAAATACTCCAGTTCAGAAACCGGAGCCCCCTCAGGATACGTCATCCTCATGGTGGTCTTATTTCCAACATCCTGCTCATATCTGTGGACTGGAGCATTGTTTAGTCTAAGATACAAACGACAATGAACAGATTAGTTGGCATTATAATTTAAACAAGAGATATAAGACAAGGAATTTGTTTCTAGAATATCTCAAGATATATTACTAAATTCCTGGGTTTATGTAGTGCTAATATATCATTGCATACTTTATGTAGCACCATTCACATCAGTCCCTGCACGCTAAGGAGTTTACAGCTCAATGTCTCTACCCCACACACATACACCGATCATCCAAACAAAATGAGTACCCACCATAATCCGTTAGACCCCTTTCACACTGGGCGCGTTTTTCAGGTGCTTTAGCTCTAAAAATAGCGCCTGTAAAGCGACTGAAAAATGCCTCATCTGCAATCCCAGTGTGAAAGCCCGAGTGGTTTCGCACTGCGCATGCAAAGTGCCTCGGTAGCCGTGCTTTGAACCCTTTATTCAGCTGCTAGCGGGGGTTAAAAGAGCCCCGCTATTGGCCGAAAAGCACTACTAGAATGATGATAAAGAGCCGCTAGAGGCTTTACTCTATGGAATAACACTAGTGTTCAATTTTTTTTTTCCATCATCAAAGTGACAGGCCAAGGCTCAAAGCATAGACACCTTGCATAGACAGGTAAAGTCCACCACAGCAAGACAAAAATCTAGATCTTTAGAGATTGTCTCCTTAACCACTTCAATATTGGGCACATTTACCCCCTTCCTGCCCAGGCCAATTTTCAGCGCTGTCACATTTTGAATGACAATTGTGCAGTCATGCTACGCTGTACCTAGATGACATTTTTATATATTTTTTCCACACAAATAAAGCTTTCTTTTGGTGGTATTTAATCACAATTTGGTTTTTGATTTTTTGCTTAAAAAAAAAGAAAATGAAAAAAAGACCGAAAAATGTGAATAAAAAAAGTTTTTCTTAGTTTCTGTCAGAAAATTTTGTAAATAGGTAATTTTTCTCCTTCACTGATAGGCACTGATAAGCAGCACTGATGAGATGGCACTGAAGGGCACTGATGAGGAGACACCAATATGCTGCACTGTTATGTGGCACTGAATGATAGGGGCACTGAAATGCAGCACTGATGGAAACAGATTGACATTACTGATGCGCACAAATTGGCACCACTGATGGGTACATATTGGCATCACCGATGGGCACTGTTGGAGCTGCACTGATAATCAGGGTACTGAGGATCAGTGCCTTGATTATCTGTACAAGTCTACCCTGTGAGGAGGTACTCTGTCAGTGTGAGGCGAGGAGAGCCGATAACCGGAATTTCCTTGTTTACATGTGACCAGCTGTGATTGGACACAGCTGATCACATGGGTAAAGAGCCACGTCATCGGCTTTTTACAGAGATCGGGGTTCCACCATGTCCCGGGAACACAGCGTGCCCGCGATTACCGTGCTGCGCACCCGCGGAGACTGGGGCGACGTCATATGATGAAAAGTGAGCACCCAGCCAGTGAGCACCCAGCCAGCCATCATTTGTCTATATAGCAGGCGGGAGGTGGTTAACCACTTCAGCTCCGGACCAATAAACACCTTAAGGACCAGAGGTCTTTTTCCTGCTTCCTTTGCTTTAACTGGTAATTGCGCGGTCATGCAATATTGCACCCAAACGAAATTTGCGTCCTTTTCTTCCCACAAATAGAGCTTTCTTTTGATGGTATTTGATTGCCTCTGCGGTTTTTTTTTTGCGATATAAATGGAAAAAGAGCGAAAATTTTGAAAAAAAAAATATATTTTCTTCTTTTTGTTATAAGAAAAATCGAATAAACTACATTTTAGTCATACATTGAGGGCAAAATGTATTCAGCCACATGTCTTTAGTAAAAAAAATGTCAATAAGCGTATATTTTTTGGTTTGCGCAAAAGTTATAGCGTCTACAAACTAGAGTACATTTTCTGGAATTTACACAGCTTTTAATTTACGACTGCCTATCTCATTTCTTGAGGTGCTAAAATGGCAGGGCAGTACAAACCCCCCCCCCCCAAATGACCCCATTTTGGAAAGTAGACACCCCAAGGAAATTGCTGAGGGGTATGTTGAGCCCATTGAATATTTATTTTTTTTGTCCTAAGGGATTGAATAATGACAAAAAAAAAAAAAAAAAATTTTTTTACAAAAAGTTGTCACTAAATGATATATTGCTCACACATGCCATAGTTATATGTGGAATTGCACCCCAAAATATATTCCGCTACTTCTCCCGAGTATGAGGATACCACATGTGTGCGACTTTTTGGGAGTCTAGTCGCGCACGGCACCCCGAAAACCAATCACCACCTTCAGGATTTCTAAGGGTGCAAATTTTTGATTTAACTCCTCACTACCTATCACAGTTTCGAAGGCCATAAAATGCCAAAATAGCACAAAACCCCCCAAAATGACCCCATTTTGGAAAGAAGACACCCCAAGCTATTTACTGAGAGGCATGTTGAGTCCATGGAATATTTTATATTTTGCCACAAGTTGCGGGAATATTACAAACTTTTTTTTTTTTGCACAAAGTTGTCACTAAATGATATATTGCTCACACATGCTATGGGCATGTGTGAAATGACACCCCAAAATACATTCTGCTGCTTCTTCTGAGTACGGGGATACCACATGTGTGGGACTTTTTGGAGCCTAGCCGCGTACGGGACCCCGAAATCCAAGCACCGCCTTCAGGATTTCTAAGGGCATACATTTTTTATTTTACTCCTCACTACCTATCACTACCTATCACAGTTTTGAAGGCCATAAAATGCCAAGATGGCACAAAACCCCCCCAAATGACCCCATTTTGGAAAGTAGACACCCCAAGCTATTTGCTGAGGGCCATGTTGAGACCATTGAATATTTTTTTTTTGTCCCAAGGGATTGAATAATGACAAGAAATAAAAAAAAATTTTTTTTTTTACAAAAAGTTGTCACTAAATGATATATTGCTCATACATGCCATGGTTATATGTGGAATTGCACCCCAAAATATATTCCGCTACTTTTCCCGAGTATGGGGATACCACATGTGTGGGACTTTTTGGGAGTCTATTCGCACACGGCACCCCGAAAACCAATCACCACCTTCAGGATTTCTAAGGGTGCAAATTTTTGATTTAACTCCTCACTACCTATCACAGTTTCGAAGGCCATAAAATGTCAAAATAGCACAAAACCCCCCAAAATGACCCCATTTTGGAAAGTAGACACCCCAAGCTATTTACTGAGAGGCATGTTGAGTCCATGGAATATTTTATATTTTGCCACAAGTTGCGGGAATATTACAAACTTTTTTTTTTTGCACAAAGTTGTCACTAAATGATATATTGCTCACACATGCTATGGGCAGAAGTCAAATTACACCCCAAAATAATTTCTGCTGCTTCTCCCGAGTACGGGGATACCACATGTGGGGGACTTTTTGGGAGCCTAGCCACGTACGGGACCCCGAAAACCAAGCACTGCCTTCCGGATTTAAATATAAAATGCTACCAAAAAAACTGGGGGTTAAAACCATTATTGGGTAGTATATCGGGGTACCTAGCGCTATAAAAACCTGGCGGTGAACCTAAAAAAATAACTAGCTACCTAGCGACAGTAGCGACACTGATGCAGCGATCAGAAAAATAATCGCTTAGTGACACTGGCAAAAGGGGGTGAAAGGGTTAACTAGGGGCAATCAGGATGTTAAAACCATTATTGGGTAGTATATCGGGGTACCTAGCGATATAAAAACCTGGCGGTGAACCTAAAAAATAACTAGCTACCTAGCGACAGTAGCGACACTGATGCAGCAATCAGAAAAATGATCGCTTAGTGACAGTGGCAAAAGGGGGTGAAAGGGTTAACTAGGGGCAATCAGGATGTTAAAACCATTATTGGGTAGTATATCGGGGTACCTAGCGATATAAAAACCTGGCGGTGAACCTAAAAAAATAACTAGCTACCTAGCGACACTAGCGACACTACTGCAGCGATCAGAAAAATGATCGCTTAGTGACACTGGCAAAAGGGGGTGAAAGGATTAACTCTTGGGGCAATCAGGGGGTTAAATCTTTATTGGGGGGTGATAGGGGGCTACCCTGGACCTAACACTAACTGCCCTGACAGTTTTTACTTTTACAACTGACACTGAATGCATTGATCAGTAAAGAAATGATCAATGCAATCAGTGACACTGTGACTGGGGGGGGAGGGGGATCGGGGGGGCGATCGGGGGGGGGGGATCGGGGGGGGGGTTTGTGTACCTGTGTGTACCTACATGTCAGTGTAGTGTTGGTGCACACTTACTATTAGTCTTCTCCTCGTAGTCCGGTCAAAAAGACCGCCCCGAGGAGAATGACATCACTTCCTCCTTCCTGTGTAAACAATACACAGTGGGAGGAAGTTCGTCATTGGCCAGGAGCGATCCAGAGGGGGTGGCCGAAAACCAATGGCCATCCCCTCATCACGGATCGCTGCTGGAGGGAAACGGACCGCCGTACCCAGCGGGAGGGGGTCCGATCGGACCCCCCACCCGCTGGAAGGCAGGCACATAGATCTACGTGATTGTGCCTGCCTGTATCATTTTGATGACGTATAATGGCAATACGGCGGTCCTTAAGTGGTTAAACAACTTTAAGGAATTTTAGGCATAACTTTTTTTTTCAATTTGGATAGAGTAAGGGAGGGTTATACCCCTGTGAGATTTTTTTTCTTCATCTGTGTTCCATTTTGAAGATTTGCCTTCACTTCCTGTCCCACAGCGAAACAGAAAGTGAGAGAAAATCCCTGCAAATTAGGGGAATTGTTAGGCTGAGCTCACACTTACGGTATGTGAATTGGGTGTGGGTTTCCCTGCTTTTCTTCAGCAAGGACAGGGAAGCTGGTCAGAGTTAATGGGAAGATGGATGGAGCCAAATGCAGGGCAATCGTATTAGAAAACCTGTTAGAAAAACTTGAGAATAGGGCGGAGGTTCACCTTCCAACAGGACAACGACCCTAAACATACAGCCAGAGCTACAATGGAATGGTTTAGATCAAAACATATTCATGTGTTAGAATGGCCCAGTCAAAGTCCAGACCTAAATCCAATTGAGAATTTGTGGCAAGACTTTAAAATTGCTGTTCACAGACGCTCTCCATCCAATCTGACAGAGCTTGAGCTATTTTGGAGAGAATGGGCAAAAATTTCACGCTCTAGATGTACAAAGCTGGTAGAGACATCCCCAATAGACTTGCAGCTGTAATTGCAGTGAAAGGGGGTTCTACAAAGTATTGACTCAGGGGGGCTGAATACAAATGCTACAAGGGTTTTTTTTTCTGCCTCTAAATGCGGAGCTCAAAATATGCCTCCAATTATCCTAATGTGCATGGACACATAGGATAACACTGAGCTGCTTTTAAAGACAGAAAACGAAACTCCTGCAGAAGCACTGATTTTAAAGCCAGTGTGCATGGAGGCTTAAATTTACCTTTTTTTTGCTTTTGCTTTTTGGTTATATAAATACAAGATTAATTCATTATAGTTTTTTTTTTTTGCACCTCCTAGCAGCGCTGAACCTTGTTTGTATATTTTGTTATTATTATTAATCTCTTAAAGGGGCAGCTGCTTGTTTTTTGGTAGGTTGTATGGTAAGCACATAAAGGTGCAGAAAGGCTGGTGCCACTTTTGGGGTATATTTAATGTTTGATGAACTATTAACATGCAATAAAATGGAGTCACCAGGAAGCTCAACATGACTTGTGTTCTGAGTTATTTCTCCTTCTTTTAGCCTTGTCTAGACAATGCAGGAATGAAAGAAAGCCCTTAGCTGGGGGAGGAACAGAATCAGCAGAGGGGGAACATGACAGGGTGGTAAGGCTAACCAGCAGGAAAGGGTTAAAGGTGTGTCTGGGGGTGTTGGCAGGGGGTCTTGAGGTCATTGGCCAAGTTTTGGTGCAGGGGGGGGGGGGGCTTGAATTAGTTATATAAAAGTTGGCAGAAGGGAGGGGTCACCACAGAGGGAGGAAAGCTTTTAACAAGTGTCCCGCCCTCCCGCCCTTGACATTTGCCATGGGGCTGTTCTGGTAAATTAGGTTAGGTTGTGCCTTCTGTGGTCCTTGGCGGTGGTAGCAGTTGGTGTGTTCGGTTAAGCGGTGGGGAATCATCTACGGTATGGTGGGAATGGGTCACTGGATAGTGACTGGGTATTGTAAGGACCCTCGGATGGCTGAGCTCAGCTGGGTTTAGGCTCCGAGCCGGCATAAGTAGTGGCTGGGGTGGCAGCTCAGCTAGATGGTGCCTCAGACACATTAAAAGGGGTAGAGGATAGATTGGTACCATCAAGGATCTCAAAATATTTACAGTATATAGGACAGGTAAAGTTTAGGTGGGTGTACATTGTGACTGGAACTGTTTAATAAAGTTGTTCGTGTTAATAAAGTTATTTTTGTTAATAAAAGGCCATGCTTGGCCATTTACCCCACCTATGGTGTAGTGTGGTTATTTATCGCTGGTTATAAGATAGTGGTAAGTAGTGGGTTAAAATTAAGTAAGTGGGCAAGGCCAGATCTTACCTACCCGTGTCAAGGATGTCTGTAAGACTTGATCCAGGATGGTAACCATTGTTACTGATGTGTGGGATGATGGTTGAAAGCAGGTGGATAAGAAAGGACGTAAGGCCTTGTGCTTTTCGCTGAGATTCTCTCTTTAAAATTATGGGTTTCTTTCATGTTATTTTTAAATATCGCCTACCCTATTGTGTAGGGGGACAAATTATTTTGTTAACAAAAGGTGGGGGGGTCTCCTCTGAGAATGTCCGTGTACTGAGCAGTCATTTATCACTGCTTAATAATCTGACACCAAAATCCCAATAAAATAAATTTACGTTTTTGGTTGTAACATAACAAAATGTGTAATATTTCAAGGGGTATGAATCAAGGCACTGTAGAAAGGGTACAGTCTGATTTTGTTTACAAACAGCTTTTAACTGTTGACTTTTGCCCATAGTTCTACATACTAGGAGGGTAACTGGCCTTCACCCAAACTGGCCCCAGCACATGTGACTAGGTAGTAGAAACCTTGGATTATCAACTCTTTTTGACATAGTAACATAAATTATATTACCTGATTACAACATCAAATTGATCAATTATATGTCCAAGCTCCAGACCATGAAGGATTCCCCCACTCCCTATGACAATACAGCGTTTGCATTGTTTGTCTCTTAGTTCCTTGGGAAGTTCATCTTCAGGCATCATGTCCAGTGTGTCATTCAGTTCTTTAATATACTGGCGAAATCCAAATGGAGGACCATACTGGTAGAAGGATTCATTGAGGTATTTGTTTTTCTTGATAAAGCTTGGTAATCTCATGTCGTACTTGTTGGGAAACAATCGGTTCATCTCTGCTCTGGAAAATCCCGGCCGACATTTTGCTTCCAACACATTCTTGGCAAATGTGTGCGCACGCTGTGGAAAACCAAAAAAAAACAGTTAGGTCATAATAAATAAAGTTAGGTCATAATGAATTCCATCTACACTGCAGAACTATGGATATTGGAATTACAGTCCACTCACATTTAATCTAGTTAAATTGAATTAAAAAAAAGTCTTGTTTGTACTTTTTTAATAGTTAATCTGCTGCTGTATTCCTCTGTGCAGCAGAGCTTTGAACTGGGGAGGAAGAAGCTGCAGTATAAGCCATTGAAGCTCTAAAGCTTGTGTGTCAACCACAAGGCCCATGTGCCATTTAACCTCCCTGGCAGTACGATTATTTCAGATTTTAGGTGCTGAAAGCGGTACAATTATTTTGAATGAAAATTTGGTGTTTTATATTGTAGTCCTGTAATTCTTAGGAATAACTCACTTAAATCTGTCCAAACCAGAGTCTAGCAGACATCCCGGGTATGATAAAGTTTGAAAAATTAATACATAAATGATAATATAAAAAATAACTATAAATAATTATACCAAATAATAATATAATAATAATAATAATAAAAAATATTCAATAATGTAATCAAATCAAAAACACTGAAATTTGCTCAGTTGCAGAATTGTCACTGTCATTACTTTTCAGTATTTGATGACGGATCTCCCCACAAATCGCTATCCCTCAATTCTGCGAGTGATTCTAATTTATTATCGCTGTTTTCTAGCTGGTCTAAAACCTCTTTTGATGTATAGGGATAGTTTAGGTTGCTATGGACAATCTCCAGTTTCCAGGCAGAAAGAACAGTTTTTTATGATATAAAACTGCATGTAGGACACTGGAGAAACCACTAGGGACAAAGGGGATGTGAAAATAATTACATACAGTAATGTAATCTGTAAGATTACATTATACTGTATGTAATGTGTGTGTTTTACTTTTTTAATTTGGCGCCGTTCTCCATCCCCGTGCATCGCAACGCTCGCAGGGAACGGAGCTCTGCGATGTGATACATCGAGCGGAGCTCGCAGTGCGGGGAGACATTGCTAGATCCAGGGGACAAGGTAAATAAACTCATCCTGTATCCAGCCATGTGATCCCGAGTCTAGCTCGGGTTTACCCAGGACCGTTTTTAAGGCAGGGCAAAAGGGGCAGCTGCCCTAGGCCCCATCATTGTAGTGGGGCCCAAAGCAGCTGCCCCATACTTGCCAACTATACCAGTTTAAATTCCCTTATCCCTTGAAAATTTAGTCCTGTGTTGTGTCCCGATATCTCAGTGTAAACTTCTGCGGCTGCTCAGCTTTGCCCTATTGCCATGTACAGGTGAATTACCTGCAGACCCTGTGTTTACATGTAAATAATCTGCATTGATATGTAAAAAGTAGCTGCAATAATATGCAAATAGTCATGGACCGTGGCATTGATATGTAAATAGATGTGGCATTCATATGTATATCATGTCCCCCTGAGGTCACATCCACTATTACTTCTGCTGAATGCTGCCCACTGGGGAGGTAAAGGGGCATGCTTGAAAGTCCTGCCTACAACTGTGGTCATTAAGCCGAACATCAGCCTGTTTTGCAAAGGCAGGCAGTGAGGAGATGATGTGCTGTAACCTTTAGCAACCAATCAGTGAGTAGTAATGCTGTACAGTAACCTCTAACAACCAATTAGTGAGTGGTATAGATGTTCAGTAACCTCTAGCAATCAATCAGTGAGCAGTATTGATTGGTACAGTAATCTCTAGCAACCAATCAACAAGCAGAAGTCATGTGCTGTAACCTCTAGAAAATAACAGTGAGCCATAATGTGTGCTGTAACCTCTAGCAGCCAGTCAGTGAGCGGTAATAATACACTATAACATCTGGCAACCAATCCCAAATGCTGCCTGATCTGATTCAGTAAACTGAATTTAAGTCTAGCTGCTATTTACTGTATGCCTCAAAGCATGTGGAGAGCAAAATT
The DNA here is from genome assembly GCF_037356315.1 of Lithobates pipiens. Taxonomy (NCBI): domain Eukaryota; kingdom Metazoa; phylum Chordata; class Amphibia; order Anura; family Ranidae; genus Lithobates; species Lithobates pipiens. The sequence goes on from NW_027507718.1 coordinate 482,800,698, forward strand.
GTGTGGAAGAGGGGGCCCAAGAAAATGTTTGCCCAGGGTCCAGTCAATATTAAAGACGGCCCTGGGGTTACCGCTAATGGTACTGAATTTTCACCCTGAGCCAGACTCGGGAATACTGCCAGGGGGGTTAATGTGGCCATTGGACCTCTTCTGCAGCTGCGGCAACTCCCTAGTCTCTGCCCCAACCTTGTCTCAGCAGGAAGACAGAACTCCCCTGCCAGATCCTGTGCTTCTCTGTGTAGATGCTGAGAGACTCATCTCTACCCCCTGTCCCGTCTCAGCAGTAGGCAGCAGAGAGGAGGACAGAACTCTTGCTATAGATCCTGCACCTCTCTGTGCAGCTGCTGCACCCACTTGTCTCGGCCTCCCCTGGTCTCAGCTGACACTTCATATCTTCTTCATTTATTTTATCTCGCCTGCCTTCACTTCTTGTGAAGTCTGTTTTTTGGACTTAAACTCTGCCACTCTACCTCTAGGGGTATTTTCCCCTCCTGCTGGCAGAGCTCAGATGCAATTGGACAATTTCACAGACTCACAAACCATGTACATTCTGCTTCCCAGTTCCACTCCAGCTTCTTCCCGACATCAGCACAAAGTGATTGGGTGAATTGTAATGTAAGACCAGCCGACCAATGTAAGGCCAGCCATAGATACCGCAATTTTCTTGAAAATTGCTTGATTTCCCCATCAATACAGTCAGTGTTGAATGGGGAATCACTTCCGCTGAATAATTGTGTTCTCTTGGCAGGAAGGAGGGGGAAGAAGGGGGGGGGCGAGGGAACACAGCAATTACTGCTAGCAGCTATAAAAACCACTAGCAATAATTGCATGCAAAGTTTGTCAGGTTGGTTGTACTCAAGTAGTACCTCAAATGATGCTTTGAATCTCAGCGGGTCCCTGCTAAACCGGCCATGATTCAAACATTCTATGACCGGCTTAAGGGAGGGTGGGGGACTCTGGACTTCTGATGATGGGGGGCTCTTGACATTTGATGTTGTAACGGAGGGGTGCTCTGGACATCTGCTTACAATTAATATGAGAATGATACAATTCTATGCTAGTTGAAAAGGAGGGTCACACACCGCTGCCACATGAAACTTTATTGGAAACTGCTCAGACATAATACCATGGCAGACCATGTTCTGTCTGAGCAGCTTCCAAATAAGTTTCTGGTGGATGATACCAGGAGACGGACTGTCCTTCTCTCCACGGGGTCCTGGCTCTTGATTGGATAGATTGATAACAACGCAGCCATTGGCTCCCGCTGCTGTCAATCAATGACCCGGGGGGCGGGGCCGAGTCCGGCATTCCTGTCTATGGATGCCGAATGCTGGACTCGGGAGCGTGCCCGCAAAATAACCCCCCCAGGAAATCGCTTCTTCTAGGGGGCTATCTGAAGTGAGGAGGAGCCATGAGAGCTGCTGAGGGACACCAGAAGTCGAGGATCGGGGCAACTCTGTGCAAAACGGTCTGGAGGAAGGGAGGTGGTGTAAAAATTCTGCAGACATGCGGGGTCTGAGCAGTGGGGTCACTCTCCATTTTCTGGTGTCACGGTGGTATGTGAATCACAAGAGTGACTAAACTGAACTATTATCTTTGATAGGTAAATCACTTCACATTTACAGTGCCTTGAAAAAGTATTTATACCCCTTGAAATTTTTTACATTTTGTCATTTTACAACTAGAAATGTAAATCCTCTATACCATAAGGAGCTGCGCTAAAAAATATTAATTAAGTAAAAAAAATGCGTGCTTCATTAACTGGTTCCCGACCAGCGCACACCGATGTACATCGGCAGAATGGCACGGGCAGGCATATTAGCGTACAGATACGTCCAATCTTCAATGCCGCCCTACCATCGCGAGGGCGCCGGTCGGGACCCTCGTGAGTCTGGTCGCGGGTCCCACGGACTTGACCGCCGTGGGCATACCCGCGATCGTCTCACGGGACGGCTGAATGGAGGAAATGCCATGTAAACAGCATTTCTCCATTCTGCCTAGCAACTAGTGACGCTGATCTCTGCTCCATGTGATTGGAGCAGAGATCAGTGTTCACTAAATGAAAGCCCAGCTTCCCCACAGTTAGTAACACACCCCTAGGAACACTTAACCCCTACACTGCCACCCACTGGTTAACCCCTTCACTGACAGTGTCATTTAAACAGGAATCACTGCATTTATATAGCAGTAATTACTGTATAAATGACAATGGTCCCAAAAATGTGTAAAAAATGTCTGATGTGTCCGCCACAATGTCGCAGTCACAATAAAAATCGCTGATCGCCGCCATTACTAGTAAAAAAATAAAATAAAAAATTATTAATAAAAATGCCATAAAACTATCCCTATTTTGTAAACGCTATATAACTTTTGCGCAAACCAATCAATAATCTCTTATTGCGATTTTTTTTTACCAAAAATATGTAGAAGAATATGTATCAGCCTAAACTGAGGGAAAAAAATGTTTTATATATTTTTAGGGGATATTTATTATAACAAAAAGTAAAAAAAAAATGTTTTTTTTCAAAATTGTTGCTCTATTTTTGTTTATAGCACAAAAAATAAAAACTGCAGGGGTGGTCAAATACCACCAAAAGAAAGCTCTATTTGTGGGGAAAAAAAAGGACATCAATTTTGTTTGGGAGCCACGTCGCACGACCACGCAATTGTCAGTTAAAGCGACGCAGTGCAGAATCGCAAAAAGTGGTCTGGTCTTTGACCAGCAAAATGGTCCGGTCTAAAAGTGGTTAATGAAAGTGATAATAAAATATAAATATAAATAAGATGGTGCTCTACCACGAGAATATAAAAATGCATTTAAATAAAAATGAATAAAAAATGAATTCATAATTAAACGTGGTGAATGTGAATACAAATTACTGAAAATATCAAGTGAATAAATAAATTGATGCAAGACATACAATAATAAATTATGGTAATTAATAATAAAACATTATAATAAATGAAAATCCATAAAAAAGTCCCAACGAATTCCAAGTGCAAAGAAATTCATGAGAAGTCCAGTGCAGAACAGAAATAAACACCAATGGGAAAAAGTGCTGCGGAGACCAAGAAATTGGCACCACCAATAGCTGTTCTGGCCGCTTACCGGAACATAAGATCCCTGTTCAATGGGACCAAAAAGCGCATGGATATATTATCGGGATGAACCCTTTAGGCAGGAAACCTCTCTCTCCAAAAGTGCAGGAAATTAAGCCGCAATAGATCAATCCGTATAAAAGACAAAGATACTGGCATAGCATAAAAACCCCTTAAATTTATTCCATTAAAATCAATACATATGAACTCACATGTTCCGACTGTAAACAAGGAATAAAAATGAACGAGCCGGCCGTCTCTCGACTACCGCCCATAGTTCCGGGACTAGCGAAGAACGCGGTGACGTCAGCACACCATTCTTCCCTACGCGTTTCGTCACTCCAAGGACGTGGTCACGGGATACGAGAAACATAGAAATGTAAATGTATTTTATTGGGGTTTTATGCGATAGACCAACACAAAGTGGCACATAATTGTGAAGTGGAAGGAAAATGATAAATGGCTTTCCAATTTTTTTACAAATAAATATCTGAAAAGTGTGGCGTGCATTTATATTCAATCCTCTTTACTCTGATAAATCTAACTAAAATCTAGTGGAACCAATTGCTTTCAGAAGTTAGCTAATTAGTAAATAGAGGCCACCTGTGTGTAATTTAATCTCAGTATAAACACAGCTGTTCTGTGAAGCCCTCAGAGGTTTGTTAGAGAACCTTCGTGAACAAACAGCATCATGAAGGCCAAGGAACACACCAGACAGGTCGAGGGGAAAGTTGAGCAGAAATTTAAAGCAAAGTTAGATTATAAAAAAATATTCCAAGCTTTGAACATCTCATGGAGCACTGTTCAATCCATCATCCAAAAATGGAAAGAGTATGGCACAACTGCAAAGAAAACCTACCAAGACATGGCCGTTCACCAAAACTGACAAGCCAAGCAAGGAGAGCATTAATCAGAGAAACAGCCTTGAGGCCCATGGTAACTCTGGAGGACCTGCAGAGGTCCACAGCTCAGGTGGGAGAATCTGTCCACAGGACAACTATTAGTTGCACACTTTACAAATCTGGCCTTTATGAAAGAGTAGCAAGAGGAAAGCCATTGTTGAACAAAAGCCATAAAAAGTCCCGTTTGCGGTTTTCAAGAAGCCATGTGGTGGGGACAGCAAACATGTGGAAGAAGGTGCTTTGGTCAGATGAGACCAAAACTTGTTGGCCTAAAAGCAAAACGCTATGTGTGGTGGAAAACTAACACTGCACATCACTCAACACATCATGTCCACCATGAAACATGGTGGTGGCAACATCATGTTGTGGGGATGCTTTTCTTCAGCAGGGACAGGGAAGCTGGTCAGAGTTGATGAGAAGATGGATGGAGCCAAATACGGGGCAATCTTAGAAGAAAACCTGTTAGAGTCTGCAAAAAGACTTGAGACGAGCACAGGTTCACCTTTCAGCAGGACGACGACCCTAAACATACAGTCAGAGCTACAATGGAATGGTTTAAGTCAAAGCATATTTATGTGTTAGAATGGCCTAGTCAAAGTCCAGACCTAAATCCAATTGAGAATCTGTGGCAAGACTTGAAAATTGCTGTTCACGGACGTTCTTCATCCAATCTGTCAGAGGTTGAGCTATTTTGCAAAGAACAGGCAAAAATATCACTCTCTAGATGTGCAAAGCTGGTAGAGACATCCCCAAAAAGACTTGCAGCTGTATTTGCAGTGAAAGGTGGTTCTACAAAGTACTGACTCAGGAGGACTGAATATAAATACACGCCACACTTTTCCGATATTTATTTGTAAAAAAAATTGAAAACCATTTATCATTTTCCTTTCACTTCACAATTATGTGCCACTTTGTGTTGGTCTATCACATACAATCCAAATAAACTACATTTAGGTTTTTGATTGTAACATGATAAAATATGGAACATTTCAAGGGGTATCAATAATTTTTCAAGGCACTGTATGCATTTTATCTCATTTTTAGCTGCTGAGCTGCTTAGATCCAATGTAGGAATGAGGGGGTACAGTGACATTATATACTTTGGCTGTATGGGAAATAACACTACATCACAAATGTTAACATCCATAATCATCTCTAAAAAGAAGCCCAAACTGTAAAAGCAGACCATTTCTTATAAGACTGCAGTTTATCACCAGAGAATTTTCATTTGTGCTAACGTGTCATTTTGTTAGCTTCTCTCTCCTGAGGCCTCAGGCATTTTTATTGAAAGCTAGCATTAAGACTCTTGGTATTATGTAGCAGACATTTTCAAGTCTCTTCCAGCCCTTTCCAGCTGAACTATTGTGATGCAATCTGGAAAAACATGTATTTTGTTCTCTAACAGAACTCAAAGTGGAGGAGGACCAGGGGTCACAGCAGGGTCCCTCTCTATCATCCCTACAATAATATCTACCATGCATTAAATGAAAATGCAGCGTGCTCCAGGTGATCCTGAAAGGTTGGTACATGGCCGACTCAGCGACACTTATCAATGCATACCATGGTCTGTAATGTGGCATTAGCCTGGTAGATTCCTTTCATAAGTTTCAGGGTCATTTGGATTCTCAAATCTACTGCCCTGTTCATTTAATCGGACGTGTGCTTTTTTTTTTTTTTTTTTTTGCATTCATAGCTATAATACACTATATTACCAAAAGTATTGGGACACCTGCCTTTACGCGAACATGCAAAGGCTACCCTGGAACATAGGTCTGTAGGGAAATCAGTGCAGAGAGATGGACGATCCCAGATCTTCACACCAATGAACAACAATCTAATCATCTTCATCATTCAAAGTGAACTCCAGCATTAAAAGGCAGACCCAGATGCCACATAATGGCTTATCAACTATTGTAAGAACTTAAAGCAGGGTTCCACCCTAAAGTGGAACTTCCGCTGATCGGAACCCTCCCCCCCCTCCGGTGTCACAATTGGCACCTTACAGGGGGGAGGGGGGTGGAGATACCTGTCAAAGACAGGTATTTACACCCACTTCCGGGCATAGACTCTTGTCCTGCCGCGCTGTCTGCTGGGACACACACGGGTCCCAGTGACAACGCGGACAATTCCTATTGCGCTGCGCGACTCGCGCATGCGCAGTAGGGAACCGGGAAGTGAAGCTGATTCGCTTCACTTCCTGATTCCCTCACCTAGAATGGTGGCGGCAGCAGCCGAGAGCCGAGCGATCGATCGGCCTCGGCATCGCTGGAACCTGGGACAGGTGAGTGTCCATTTATTAAAAGTCAGCAGCTGTAGTATTTATAGCTGCTGGCTTTTAATATATTTTTTTTAAGTGGAATCCCTCTTTAAGTTCTCTCCTTACAACCAGCAAGCAGATTCATACATCTAGTACACATCTGATGCCAACTGGTGGTTAAGGAAAAGTAACTCCAGTTGTTATATAAGCTCCACAGTCTGTACATTGGAACATCCAATTTTGACTTAATGGTTGTCTCACCTAAGCCACCTACTTTGAAAGCTCTCCCATTGGTCATCCAAACCCAAATGTGCCAGGAACATTTTGAAACATGTTTGGAGGGGAACAAACCTGTTATGGCTTTTTTTTGGAGATGGAAACCATTCTTATTATACAATTATAATGACCAAGAAATTAACACAACCTGACCTTTTTAATACTCATTGTGGTATGTGGAAGGGACTTTGGGTGGCAGATTGGGATGTCTACGACCGTCCATCATACTCGTATATTGATCTAGAAACTAGACTGCACAGTTACTATTTTTATGGTTGGTTATTTACTACTTTTTTATACTTGCCAATCAGGTAGTACCTCTATTCAGGCATATATTTCTTGAGGTGGATTGTAAAACTGTCACATTTTGTGAAATGGTACACTTGAGGATTCTTTTCCCCTAATATCTAATGTGAAAAAATTGAATACGATACATTTGTTACAAAAACAAAGTGCAATTTTCTGAAGTAATTCGTTAAAAAGAGAGAATAGAACATAGTATAATTAAGGGGTTGGTTCACCAAAAAAATCTGTGTTTTGGTTTGGGTGGATGCCAAAAGGATGACCGTTGCTATCTGTTAGGGACTTTTTACCAAATTCCTAGTTCTGCTTACAAAGGAGAGCCCCAGGCAAAAATAGAAATTCAGTAATACATACAGTATATGTCAAGTAAAATTTGTTGCATTATTCATCGTTCTAAATGCGTAATTTAAAGGACAAAACCATGCCTAAAACAACTGGCTGAGCAGATTATGAAGGCACAGCTTGGAGAGGTTTCCATGCTTGGAGAATGGAAAAGTTCGCTTCAGGCTAGGATCTTTTATAAACTGGATTGCCTAAATGCTAGAAAGCTACAGATCTCATTTACAAGCACATATCATGCACACCTTACCCATCTGCACTGCCTTGCCTCCCTGTTCCATTCTTGCTCCCTTGCTCCAGGTATGGAGGAACATGTGATCTCTCCCATGTGATAACGTTTGGGCCTGTCACATGGCAAGACGGGGAGCGTAAAGTTAGTCTATTCAGGGTGGACTTCTGCAGGGGGTGGGCTATCAGGATAATCTGTCTCTCCACCCTGAATGAGAAGGTGACAGTTTCTCTTTAAAGTGCATCTGTAGTCTTGTCCAATAATCCTGTAAAGCAAGCAAGTAGGCCCAGAAATGACAATTCCAAAGTGCACTAAAATCTCTATCAATGGATGAACTACAGCGTCACATTTAGAATTACATGGGTTATTTTAATCACTTGCTATGGAAAGATAGAACAATTTTCATGTCTGGTGGGAAAAAACATTAATTTGAGTATAAATTATTTTGTGAATTTCAGAGTATTATCCGTTTACCAGGTTTCATTTTTTGCTTGTTCAAGCTCTCCTTTAATAATAGAGTCAGAGTTCTTGTAAATTAAGCAAATCTTTCAATGTCCTGACTAAAGACAAAAAGAAAGCTACTCTGAGAGGTAACTAAAATGAATATATTCAGCAGATTTTAATGGCAGAGCATTCCAAAGATAACAAGCATTATGATTGTTATCAAAGCAGCAGAGAAAACCCTACCTTACCTATTAAACATCTCCTATCAGTAGAAGGACACACTGCAAGTATAGATAATTATGCCCATGGTACTAAATACCGGTACATCATCTATGTCATAAAGGGACAGCATATATTCAGATATACAGTATTCTTAAAATTCCACTTTTACGGAAAGAGGTTATGTTTGTAGAAACCAAGTCAAGAATTTTAGGGGTAAAAAGTAAGGTTAGGCATTAGGTGGCAGCCTGTGCATTGTGGTGTTGCCCCCCCCCCCCCCCATTCATGTGCCCGGCCCCTTTCAAGACGCCAGACACATGAAATACTATGGCGGGGGTGTGTATTTTGACTTCAAAATAGGGTGGGCTCGGGGCACAGAGCACTGCATTCCAATCCCACCCTGTTGTGTGGCATAGAAAATTAATTTTAGCTATTTTCACACTAACGTTCCTCCCTGCCAATCAGCAGGCAGGTCAGTGAGACCTGTCTCCTGATTGGCCAAAGCATTAGGCGATCCTTTTGGATGCCTAACGCTTTGGCTGAAGAGGAGACATGGCGGATGAAGCCTGAGGAGCCGAGCGGACACAGGAGCCACAGCCGCCGCTTCCCACCATTTCAGAAGAGGAGGAAGCCCCATCACTCCAGGAGAGTGGTAAGTTCCGCTGGATTGGCCGCAGGGTGGTTGGTGTGTGACGTGACAGCCGAGCCGGGGGACGTGCCTGGCTGCATTTGATGGGCAGAAGTGGCTGCATATACTGGGTACAAGTGGCTGCATTTTATGGGCAAAAATGGCTGCATATCATGGGCACAAGTGGCTGCATTTGATGGGCACACGTGGCTGCATATGATGGGAACACATGGCTGCATATGATGGGAACACGTGGCTGCATATGATGGGAACACGTGGCTGCATATGATGGGAACACGTGGCTGCATATGATGGGCACAATGGCTGCATTTGATGGGCACAATGGCTGCATTTGATGGGCACAATGGCTACATTTGATGGGCACAATGAGGCTGCAATTGATGGGGGGTTCAGTATTTTTCAGTTTGTTTGCACCCCCAAAAAGCACCAGCTGCCACTGCTTAAATAGAAGAGGTATCTGTTTTCTTACTTGGATCTTGGTGTTCTGTGAGTTTCTTTCAGATTTGTGCAGCAATCCAGCATCAAACATCTCCTTTCCTTTGTCTCTACGCAGGAACTGCATGTAATGAAGACCGATCACTGCTGCTTTCTTGGTTTGTGCAGAGTAATTTGTCTGGTATCCTCCCCCTCCCGGCCCTGTCTGTTGCAGGTTGCCCTGTTGGGCCCCTCCCACAGATCTGCTCTCTGCACAGGTTATATGCAGCCCATTGATGCGGTTTCTGTTAATTTTGTTAAGGCAATATCTGGGTATGCAGCGGCCTTTGGTGCACCCAAAGTAGATTTGTATCCTTTGTGGCTTGTGGGGAATATATATATATATATATATATATATTAGAAAAAAAAGTAAAAAGTTGTGTCTGGAGTTGATCTTTGTACCACTTTCTATTTTAAACTGACCACACTTTGGAGATTCCGACGGAATGTGTCCGATCGGACCGTTTTGTCGGATATTCCGACTGTGTGTGGTCTACATCGGACTGTTTCCATCGGAGTATCCGACAGAACAAGTTTTCCAACTTGTTGGTAAAATTTTCAGACAAAATGCTCCGATCGGACATACTCCAATCATGTGTAGAGAATTCCGATCGGACAAAGTGCCACGCATGTTCAGATCAAATTCCTACACCAAAGCTATTGGCTACTAGCGTGAACATAGTCCTGTCGTATCGAAATAACATCATCATGTCGGATTTTCCGACAACTTTGTCCGACCGTGTGTATGCAACAGTTTCGGACAAAATCCGACGGATTTGGTTGCCGGAATCTCGGACCGTGTGTACAAGAGCTAAGAATGAGGGCACATCCATTCCAACATGGTCAATTTTCTTATTTGTATTCTACTTGGGAGCACAGCCCACCTACACTCTGTTGGTCAGACTTGTGCTAACATGCCTTCCCGCACAGCTAATCATTAGGAAGATCAGTTAATGCAGCTAAGAAGAGAGCTCATGCGATCACTCATAAAAAAAAAACAAAAAAAAAAAACAATGATTTATAAGTCTTTATAAACACAAATTCTTCTAAACTTAATGAGTTGTTTTTCAAGGTAAGGGTCCTGTTATAAAAAAAAATCTTGAAAACCTTGAAGAATTTTGTTCTTCAATAAAAAATAACTCGACAAAAAAAAAAAAAGGATTAAGAACTAGGGGTTAAGGCTAACATTAATGCCGTGTACATATGACCGGACTTTTCGACGGACTAGGTCCGACAGTCTTCCCGACTGACTTTCTGAATGAACGGACTTGGCCACACACAATCACACCAAAGTCCGACGGATTTGAACATGATGAGGTACGACCAGACTAGAATAAGGAAGTTCATAGCCAGTAGCCAATTGCTGCTCTAGCGTCGGTTTTTGTCCGTTGGACCAGCATACACACGAACGGATTTCTTGGTCCTGCAGAGTTCCGGCGGGAAAATTTAAAACATGTTCTATTTCTAAAGTCCGCTGGATTTTTGGCGAGCAAAGGTCTGATGGAGCCCACACACGATCGGACTGTCTGACAGACTCGTTCCGTCTGACCTTTGCTATCAAAAAGTCCGGTGGTGTGTACGCGGAATAAGACTACGTTTTATGGGGTTTGGGGTGTTGAGTCTGCAGGAAGATACAGCAAACCTGTTTCAATAAAAAAAATTAAAAATACTGAGAATGGATGGTCTAGGATTATACAGGTGGGTTGCCAATTTTCTTTTAACATATTTGCTTTAATTGTTAATGGTTAAAATTAAAGAACATGTTAAACTTTCGAATTTGAGTGACTGGGAAGGGTTTAAGGACAGTCTAAGGAAGTCATTCTCAACTTCAACTATACCTATGAGGTTGGTAGGGGTTCCCTGAGGTTTGGCAGGATGGGCAGCCTGGTTCACACTGTTTAAAGTGACAACAAAGCTGGAGTTAGGCTTCAGTGTTGCCAACCTCCCGCAGCATTTTTTACTAGCAAAATATGGAAAATTCACTGATGGAACACATTTTTTCTGACAACCTGAATAATCACACAACTCTTATTGAAGCAATTTGCCTGGTTTAAACTTAAAAAGCCTAAAACATAAGAGGTAACAGCATCAGCAGATGGGGTCATGTGTGATCCAGAGTCTTTAGCTATAGGACCTGAGTTGCCACCGACAGAATGTTTTAGGAAATGACCGGTGTATTACTCAATTGTGCATCGTGCTAGATGTAATACTTAGCCGCATTAATGAGACTTTTGTTTGTATTGTACTGAAAACCTTCAATAAACATATTGAAACATAAACTTAAAAAGCCAACACAGCATGACAAATTGTCAGTCTCTGATATTAAAAGACAGTTGTAAATACTGTTTTTTAAAAACTCTCCATAAATTTACTGACGGTTGGCAACCCTGTTAGGCTTTAAAAAAAACAAGGAAGTGCTAAGGTAGAATGAAAGCCATCAGTTCTGGGTCATCTAAAGCTGGCCATACACTGATTGAAATTCAGCTGGTTCAGCAGGGACCAGACATATTTCAATTAGTGTATGGAAGACCCTGCTCATTCGATCATTCGCTGAATGAAAAACCAGTGTATGGAAAGCTTTAATCAGCAAAGCATAAAGAGAAGTGAAGGAGCTACAGTATAAGGATCACAAAGGGAGAAGAGTGTGTAGAGTTATAATGTATAGTCCAGCAAGCTAGAATATCTCTAGGCCCTTGTACACACGGTCGGACATTCCGACAACAAAATCCGTCGGATTTTGTGCAAAACTGGTGTTGCATACACATGGTCAGACAAAGTTGTCGGAAAATCCGATCGTTCAGGACGTGATGACGTTATTTCATTACGACGGGACTACGTTCAGGCTAGTAGCCAATAGCTTTGGTCTAGGAATTTGATCTGAGCATGCATGGCACTTTGTCCTAACGGAATTCTCTACAAACGATCGGATTTTGTCCGATCGGATCATGTTGTCGGAAAATTTTATAGCCCAGCTCTAAAACGCTGTCCTTCGGATATTCCGACGGAAACAGTCCGACGGAGCCCACACACAGTCGGATTATCCGACAACACAGTCCGATCAGACATTTTCCGTCGGAATGTCCGACCGTGTGTACAAGGGCTTAGAAGATCAGTTGGTCAGGGTAAGGGAAGGTCCATGAATGTCAGTGCTGGAAGGGTATATGGGACCACCTGTGGCTGCTGCCTTCAGAGTTGTTGTGGCAGCTCTGCATAAAACCAAAGGAAGCAAAGGAGAGAGGGAAGGACACACCAACTAAGTCTAGTATCCCAGTTAGTTTATTACATAAAGAGAGCACAAAAAAACTTACAGTAAGTAAATATAGGCTCATCGGTATGTAGATCTCTTAGGAGGGATCATCCTTATACAGCCTGTGAGGTTGTGGGTAATACAGTTCCAGCTGCTTTGCAACGATAAAGACAGTTCCTGGAGCCTCAAGACATGCAGGAAGTCGCACTTTACCAGCGTAGAACGCACTGCGGACATGATGTTACCCGAAGGATCAGAGGTCGGAGACAAGTGGGATGACAACAAGGCTATGCGCTCGGAGCATTCGGCTACTTCTACAGGCCTGCATAAGCATCACAGAATTGAAGCCTGCATTTTAAATGCTAACCTGACAATAGCTGCTCCTTTATTTTTATTCAGACTGTGTTGCTTTCAAGGAAACCTGAGATGTGAAACATATGGTGGCTGCAACTGCTGCCCACTCTATCTAGAAATTCTGGGTGTCTTTTCCAGTCACTGATCAAGAACAAATACAAATACTTTATAGCATTAATGTCCAAACAGAAAAAACGGTCAACACCGTAGTTGGTCTTTGTGAGCTGGAGCTCTGGCCATATTTGCCATTTGGTTGCATTGTTGTTCTGCATCAGTGATGCAGTTTCTAAGGAAGATTCCGCAGGGTAACTAGGATTTTCAGCATTAGAACGCTTCCCCACAGCCCTTTAATTGGGGCTTAATGTAGGAAGGTGGAGTGGCTTCCTAATCACGTGACTGCTGTGACATTTCTTACAGCAGTCATATGTTTGGTAGTCCATCCAGCTGGCTCCTGATCAAAAGCTGTGACTAAGAGCAGTCCTCAACAGCTAGGTCAGTGGGTTGGAAGGGTGCTTCCAGCAGACAACCTCTGACCACTATGGAAGACTGGATCAGAACAACTCCAAAACTGTTGCAACCATGGAATTTCGCAGTCTGCAGTGGTCAGCACCTAAGAAAAGTGGTCCAAGGAAGGAAACCCAGCAAGCGGGTAATAGGCAGCCAAGACTCGCTGATGAACGTAGGGAACGAAGGCTGGCCTGTGCAGTTTGATCCAATAGAAGAGCTGCTGTAGCTCAAATTGCTGAAATAGTTCATGCTGGTTCCAACAGAAAGACATCTGAACTTTGTTGCATAGGGGCTGCAAAGCCGCAGACCAATCAGAATTCCCATGCTGCCCCATGTCCACATACCAAAAGTGCCTACAATGGGCATGTGAGCATCAGAATTGGACCACAGGAGCAACGGAAGAAGGTGTCTTCAGAGTGTTGCCTGGCCTCCAAATTCTCCAGATCTCAACTCAATTGATCATCAGTGGAATGTGCTGAAAAAACGAGTCTCATCCATGGAGGCCCCACTAGGCAACTTACAGGAACTAAAGGATCTGCTACTGACAGCTTGGTGCCAGATACACGAAAGCATACCTTCAGCGGTCTAGTGGAGTTTATGACTCAGTGAGGCAGGACTGTTTTGGTGGCAAAAGGGGGACCTACTCAATATTAGGTGGGTGGTCAGGTTCTGGCTGATCAATGTGTGTGCAATGGTTGGGTGTTTAAGCACTAAAGTCCACAGCGAGCCAGGCGCAAAAAAAATGGAAACCCAGTCTAAAAAAAATACCAAACTCAGGCCGCTGCACCCTGACTCAAGACACCAAATGAGGACAAGCAAATAAAAACAACTCAGGGAGCGCTGATCCAAAGAGTGGTAAAAATATTAAAGATGACAGCCGTATTTACTATAATGTTTATTGGCAAATATGATAAGTAAAAACAGTCTAAAAAGATGGTAAAATGGTAATCAAACAAACATTATAAAATGAATGGCCTGTGGACATCTGCACTTTCTGTGAAAATGACACTCACTCAGAAGCCAGTGTGATGAATGGAAGGCTGTGCCACCTCCACCGCTGTAGGAATGAGATACTGCGGGCACTCTAGGAATCCGGTAGTGCCTGTGGTCATCTATCCAGATGTATAGCCCAGGACTGTGGCCAGCAATCCAGGGAGCGGCAAGGAGGGGAACAGATCGTGAGCCCGGCGCACACTTATCCTGCCACCATATATATGTGTTACACGGTCGGAAAGAGGTTAATGTTTTACATTTTAAATACTGCAGCGCACAAACTGTTATTGCATTATTGCGTTTATTGCTCCTGCTATAAATTCAGACAGCCAGAAGGTTAGCTTATACCACAATGCCTGTGTGTTTTTTTCCCAACTGGCTAATCTGCCAAACCTACAAATCCCAAGGGACAACCTGGAAAGCTGTAATTATATATATAGCAAAATAACAAAGCAGTTACTGTTACACATGAGACAAGCTCCTCGGGTTCTTCTTAATGTATCACGCCAAGGGAGGCATCTAGGGCATAACAAACACTGATCCCTTTGTGTATTCCCAGGAGAAGGGCAGAACTGAGAATGGAGAGATTCATCCAGCCTGGAAGTAAAATGATATCTTCTACTCCAGCTTGTCTATTGTCCTGATCGGGATTTGATTACTCTGCATGATAGCATATCACAACCTGGAAGAGGATCTGCAACAGACCACGACAAGGGTCTGCCCACTGTACACTTCTGCGTTGGGGGCTCTGGGTGCAGACCCTAATACTTGATGTACTCACTTCAGGTTTTTATTGGTCCCCAACTATTTTTGTTATTCATTTGTTTGTTATTATTGGCCCCCAACTATTTTTGTTATTCATTCATTTGTTTGAATTATTGACTAAAAATCTACAACATGTTGAACCAATCTACATTAGCCTATCACTCAGAAGAAATTTAGATCCGACTGGCAATCAAATTGAAAAGTTTCTTATCAAAGAGACCCTTTCACTAACTTAAAAATTGCTGTTAAAAGAAGAGAAAAATTATTTTCAAAAATGATTAAGTATTTAACCAGTTCCGGACCCCCCACCGCATATATACTACAGCAGGGTGGCCGGGCTGCGTGAAACAACATACCTGTACATTGTCCGCACTCCCTTGTCTAGGGCAGGCCCATGCACCGCCGGCGCCCCACTTCCGCCATGATTGGACATAACGGGAGCCAATTAGTGGGCCCGGCAGCTGTGATGGTTGTCGGCCACCCACAATTGTTCAGGGAAATGACAGAACGGCAATCTGCCTATGTAAACAAGGCAGACTGCTGTTCTGTCACAGACAAAGAGAGAGATCTTGTGTTCCTACTAATCAGGAACATAGCCAAGAGGAGGGTTTATTTACAAGGAGGGTGGGACTTTACATGAAGCGCGTGGCAGCAAAAAAGGTAAATGGGTGAACATAAATTAATTTTATTTAATACTAAAATGTAAACACATATTTCCGGTATCAATAGTACATGGTAACACACATATAATACATTGGTGGATAGCATAGTATAAATATACATGTAGCACTAATATCAATGGTATGTAAAAAGCATGATAATAACAATGAAAGTGGCAACAAAATCTCAGGGTATAACTGCAAAAATTCCTTAGTTCACCGCAAAGGAGAATTTGTATAAAACAATAGTTCAAAAGTATTGCCTGCAGGACCTATGGCAGGGAGGAGCAAAGGGAAATACTACAGAGCAGTGGTCTCGAAACTGTGGCTGGGGGCGGATGTGACCCATTGCTTCCCTTTATCTGGCTCTTGATGCACTATTTTTCCAATGGACACCAATGATGGGGGACCATTCCTCCCACTGACATCAATGATGGGGCACCATTCCTCCCACTGACATCAATGATGGGGGACCATTCCTCCCACTGACATCAATGATGGGGGACCATTCCTTCCACTGACAACAGCAATGGGGCTCTATTCTTCCAACTGACACAATCGATGAGGCTCTATTCCTCCAAATGACTCCAATGATGGGGCACCATTCCTCTCACTGACACCATAAAATGTGGCACTATGCCTCCCTATAAAATCATTACTTATGACACTGATGCCAGGAATTTTTGTACTCCCACTGGCAACAGCCCGGCCCCCCTAAAGCCTGAAGGGTAGTGATCATTTGGCGAGCACATCTCAAAAGCCCATTTACACTAGCCCCAAATATTAATAAAGGCATATGAAAATTCAGCTGAATTCAAGAAATATTCTTTTTTTTCACTTTTATGGGTCCAGCTTGTGGATGCAGAAATTCACTGTAGTAGCCTGAGGTACATACATTCAATGCTGGTCTCTACTGGGTGCTGCTCAAGTAATTTGCCTTCCGTATACTGAACACGGGGGGGCACACACTCGGCACCTCCACCATTACATAAGGCAAGTCGTCTGAGCAGCACCTGGAAGAGACTGTATGTAGCACAGACCACAACAGTGAATTTCTACATCCCCTGTGACTCTAAAGATGTGGAATATGAAGAATTCAATGTAACCAACCTGGACCAATATAAAGGCTCAGTTCAGCTTTAAAGTGGTTGTAAACCCTTACAACCAACTTTGACCGACAGGTGAGCCTAGATTAAGGCTTACCTGAAGGTCCAAGAAATATCTCCTAAACCGTGCATGCGCCGTAGACAGTGGCGCACAGGCGCACCGCTGTCAACAGTGATATGCCGCAAGTGGCGGCTCCCGTGCGCATGCGCGAGAGTGACGTCATTGCGGCTTCGCCGAATGACATCGGCAGAGCAGCGAGACCCACCGAGAAGATGGATGCTCCGGACTACAGGGGACAGCGGTGACTTCGCTGGCTCCTATGCAATGCATAGTAGTCCATTATGCTTTACCTTTGCAGGGAATCAAAGAGGAAGTAAACTCATCAGGGTTTACTTCCTCTTTAACACACTGGTCAATTTTACAAAGTTCTGTGCACTCATTATACAGAATTATAATTTGACCATTTATTAAAATTATCATACCTTTATGTGATCAGGGTCCACCGTTCTAAGGTCACACGTCTCTGCATCCAGGCCCACTTTGCAGATATAGAGGATACATATTATAAAACCTAAGAACAACATACACCTAGGAAAAAGGAGAAAAAGTCCAGTTTAACATTATGTACAATGCTCATACTACAGGCTCTTTGCATTATATATATATATACACACACACACACACACACACACACACACACACACCCCTTACTGTATATATATACTGATCAGCCCTAACTTTATGACTACTGACAGGTCCAGTGATTGTTACAATGAGATCTGAAAGTCAGGGGGCTGAGGCTTGGCTGACACTCTAGTACAGTGATTCTCAACCAGGGGTTCCTCCAGAGGTTGCTAGGGGTTCCTTCAGCATTGGGCAATTTCTGCCTCTCAGATAAGTTCTCACTGACACCATTGATTTTTTTAGCTTATCTGTAAGGAGGTAATTCTTCCCAATGATCACAAGCGTAAGGACCATTCTTCCCACTGACCATCATACTAATGTATCATGAGTTGTGGATTTCTAAGCAGGGGTTCCCTGAGACCAGAGAACTATTTCAAGGGTTCCTCTGTGTTGAAAAGGTTGAGAAAGGCTGTTCTAGTACATGTGGTGGGAATGCCGGGGAGTTAAGAGGTTCTGGACAAGAGCGTACTATTTGATTTATACAGTCTTGGAACACAGTCGGGTTGATTTACTAAAGCCAAATCCACTCTGTACTGCAAGTGCATTTAAAAGTCCACTTAGAAGTGCAGTCGCTGTAAATCTGAAGTAAAGATCTGAAATTAGGGGAAGCTCTGCTGATTTTATCATCCAATCATGTACAAGCAAAAACGCTGTTTTTTTATTTTCCTTGCATGTCCCCTACAGCAACTTTACTTCCAAGTGCACTTGTAGCGCAAACTGGATTTGCCTTTAGTAAATAACCCCCGGTATTTCCAAGAATCTCTATGAGGCCTTATTAAACCTCAAACCCCTCTCTGTCCTTAGCGAGGACATGGAAATCTGGGGTTCCAACAAACATGCTCGTAAGATAAAAAAAATAGCACGGTACTTGTTTAATAAGAAAATGGCAGCAGTTTTAAATGATAAACTGGATCTTGAAGACTCAGTTTGGTCACTCTAGGTTGCCGAGATTTGTTATTATCAATGGGGGATCTCCCATCGGTGTGGAGGCCCATTCGGGACCATCTCCTACCCTTTCCCTCCCTTTCTCCCCCCGCCCTCCATATTTTTCCTTGCTTTCTATTTTTTTTTCTTCTTTCTACCTATGGCTTTCTATAGAGTTTTCAATCTTGCAGTTGGAGCATGCCTCTTTGAAGTTCTGCTACCATCATTCTGGGTAATATGTGCCACCTTGTAAACCATGTGTGGCTTCATGATGTTATATATACTTTTAGGGTAAGCATTCCATTCTTTACTACGACTCTCCTACTTGGGGTCCGGTTTTCACAAACCTATTTGGTAGGCGTAGACTTGGTAGGCCGTCGGTGGCCGATATCTATATGTAGTTTTTCACGTTTCATTATTCTTTTGAGTTCCTCGTGTCTTGATTAAGCATTACAACGTATAAATCATTCCTCTATAATTGTAATCTTGCTATTTAAAATACAAAAACCTATTGAAAATGGAAGTGTCTTAACAAAAACCTTCATGGGAGAACCATCTGGTTTTATTATAATCAAAGCTGCAGATTTAAAGACTGAAAACAGCTTTTGGAAATGACATTCACATGTTAAAGCTTTTATGAGATTGGGTTTTTATCTACTTTAACTGTTAAATAAAAGAATGCATAGTAGAACCTTGATAGAAAAAAAGTGTGTAAACTCTTTCACCGCCACCAATGCGTTGGCAGCAGTAGAGAATTTTTATATAAAATTTACAGCTGCTAGATTGCTTGCACTGACCCCCTTGAATGGACAAACCCTGTTTCCCAGGCTTCGCAATCCTATCTGTGGGTCCAGTACACGCATGGCGGGAGACATCAAGTAGGGGGCATGGAGACCCACCATCGATTGTTCGCTGATCCTCCCTAGCTAGCAAGAACCTGGATGTGATTAGGATTTAGTCACTTCCGGTTTCTGCTGGGGAAGAAGCTAATAGAGCATGATCTGAGCTCCATTAGCTTCAGCTGAGTGCAGGGGAGACATCAGGGGTCTAATAAAAGGTACACCCAGACTCTCCTTCAAAAAAAAAAAAAAATGTATTCCCTCCACCCTTATGTATGTAAATGCAGGGGTGTCTATGTATACAAAAGTTGATGCGCTACGATACATACCAGTGTGAGAGCAATAATTCTAGAGCCATAGTCCACAGTTACCTCTAAAATGATGACCAGTAAAAGCTTTTAAAGCATCGCCTATGAAAATTTCTGAGTACCAAAGTTTGTCGCTGTTTCACAGACGCACGCAGTTTTAACACTTGAAATGTTTGGTATCTACTTTTTGACACCACCTCTCCTTTTAATATTTTTATGAACTTTACTGTACTTTTACTAAAAGTTTGCGCTTGATAAACTGTTGCAATCATATCGCATGACATAAAAAAATACAATTTTATTTTGTAGGGTCTCTGCTTTCAGAAAATATATACTGTTTGGGGGGGGGGGGGGGGGGAATATAAACTAATCTTCAAACCTAAAATGATTCTTGTAAAAAAAAAAAAAAAAAAAAAAATAATTCTGGCAGAAAAAGGGTTAAATGTTATTATGAGGTTTATTATCCTCTCTTTATTAACCACTTCAATACCGGGCACTTAAACACCTTCCTGTGCAGACCAATTTTGAGCTTTCAGCGCTGTCGCACTTTGAATGACAATTGCGCGGTCATGCTACACTATACCCAAATGAAATTTTTATCATTTTTTTTCCCACAAATAGAGCTTTCTTTTGGTGGTATTTGATCACCTCTACGGTTTTTATTTTTTGCGCTACAAATAAAAAAATACCGAAAATTTCGAAAAAAAAAAGTTTTCGCTTCAAAACTTTGGAAATAAGTACGTTTTCTCCTTCACTGATGGGCACTGATGGGGCTACACTGATGGGCACTGATAAGGTGGCACTGATGGGCACCAATGATGTGGCACCAATGAAGTGGCACTGATGAGGTGGCATTGATGGACACTGATATGTGGCACTGATAGGCGGCACTGATGGGCGACACGGATGGGCACTGATAGGTGGCACAAATTGGCACTGATAGCTGGCACAGATTGGCATGGATGGGCGGCACAGATGGGCATGGATAGGCGGCACAAATGGGCATGGATAGGCAGCACAGATGGGCATGGGTGGGCACTGATAGGTGGCACGGATGGGCACTGATAGGCAGCACAGGTGGGCACTGATAGGTGGCACGGGTGGGCACTCATAGGCGGCATTGTATTGTTATACTGTACTAATGGATGCCAATCAGTGCCAAACAATAATGCATGCCAATCAGTGAAGCCCTTTGTGGGCACTGATTGGCATCCATTATGGGCACTGATTGGCATCCATTGTGGCACTGACTGGCATCCCTGGTGGTCTAGGGAGGATTACCTTTTCCTGGGCATCCCTGGTGGTCTGGTGGCATCCCTGGTGGTCCAGTGTGGGCATCCTCGGGGGGGCTGTTCTGATAATTGATCAGCACAGACCCCACCCCCCCGTCAGAGGAGCAGACGATCGGCTCTCCTCTACTTACGTCTGACAGACGCGAGTGAGGAAAAGCCGATCACCGGCTTTTCCTATTTACACTGTGATCAGCCGTGATTGGACACGGCTGATCACATGGTAAAGAGTCTCTGTCGGAGACTCTTTACCGAGATCGTAGTTGCAGGGTGTCAGACTGACACCCTGCAACAACGATCGCCGCGATGCACGCCCCCGGGGGCGCGCAGCGCCTCATAATCCTGATCACGTCATATGACGTCCGATCAGGATTATGCAACCACTTTGCCACCGTCAATTGCCTATAGGGCGGGCGGCAAGTGGTTAATGTCACTCGCAATTTTATTACACTAATTACTGCTCTGTTTGCAAGCTGTTAGAAAACAATATAAGATTACCTCATTTAACCTCTATTTTTGGAATGTGGCCAGTAAAGTGCATCTAAACTAAAAAACAAAAGTGTAACATAATACAGCTTACCAGTCCTTAGATGTGACGACTGCATTTATTTATTTTTTCAGGCTTTTTTTCCTTTATTTTCCTCTGGAGTCACCTAAGGTTGCTCTCCTCATTCCGAATACAAACCCCTCCCCCTCTCCTCATCCTCATAAAGCCTAGTACACACTATCTGTTTTTTTTCCATTCAACCCAGCGGACTGAATGAAAAAAATCTGAAGAGCTCAGGAGGAGCCGCTGTACTAAGTATCCGATGTTAGTACAGCAATCGCCACTGCTGTGCTATTGCCCTGCCAGAGCTCCCCCACAGCACGCCAATCATCTCAGCCATTGGCGCTGATCGTCAGACCATGAGCCGAATGCCACCCTATTTCTACTGAGCCAGTCAATGCTGCCCGTGTCTAAGGCCCTTAACACAGAAAAGGAAAGGGGTGTGTAATTCACAGAAGATATCTAGGAAAGCTGATTGTTCGAGGTTTTGGTTCAGTGCACAGGAAGTTGCACTTCCCGACCGTCCACCGCGGATATACGTCGGTACTTTGATGTTAAATACCGTTGTTATCACATAACACCGGTATTTTTCTCTACAACAGGCAGTCCGCTTTAACATAAAAGTGGTCTCCGCGGCGCATTCGCCACAAGATTACTTTTATGGGTGGCAGGAGAGATGCCCACCCCCGCTGTGTCCCGGTGGTCTCAGTTTACCAGAGCCATTGGAAGCCGCGAAGATCCAGTCCTGTGGCCTGATGGGCAGGAAGTCGACTCTATGCTCTTGGGAGGACCGGAGCGGTGTCAAGCGGCAACATTTTTATTAAAGCGCCCTGCTCCTCCGTACTTGCGCTCAGAAGCAAACGCCTACGTAAGTCACACCCACATATGTAAACGGTGTTTAAACCACACATGTGAGGTATTGCCACGATCGTTAGAGTGAGAGCAATAAGTTTAGCCCAAGTGCTCCTCTGTTACTCAAAACTGGTAACCTGTAGAAATTTCTAAACGTCGCCTATGGAGATTTTTAAGTGTCAAAGTTTGTTGCCGTTGTCGGCCGCCCGAGGCCGACCCGTCCCTCGGCTCTCGGCGCCGCCATTCCTTCTAAGGGGAACAGGCAGTGGAGCCTTGCGGCTTCACTGCCTGTTTCCTACTGCGCATGCGCGAGTCACGCAGCACTTTGGGAATGGGACGCGCTATGTTCTGGTACACACAGTTCCCAGAACACAGTGCGACCCATTACCCAGAAGACAACGCGACGAGGAGAGAAGAAAGAAGATCTCCGGAGGAGGAAGAGGAAGATTAGGATTATGTGCCTAGCAACAGGCATTTCTGGTAAGTAAAAAAAAAATTTTTTTTCATTTTTTTTTTTTTCGATTTTTTTAACATTTTTAATATTTTTTTTTTCCAGGGTGGCCCTCTACTTTAAGGACCGAGCCGCTTTCTGAGATTTGTTGTTTAAAAGTTAAAAAGTTTTTTTTTTTGCTAGAAAATTACTTAGAACCCCCAAACATTCTATATATTTTTATAAACACCCTAGAGAATAAAATGGCAGTCATTGCAATACTTTCTGTCACACCGTATTTGCGCAGCGGTCTTACATGCACACTTTTTTTTGAGGAAAAAATAAAAAAAATTTAATTAAAAAATAAGACAACAGTAAAGTTAGCCCAATTGTTTTTTTTATATTGTGAAAGATAATATTACGCCAAGTAAATGGATACCCAACATTGTCACGCTTCAAAATTGCGCCTGCTCATGGAATGGCGACAAACTTTTACCCTTAAAAATCACCATAGACAACGTTTAAAAATGTCTACAGGTTGCATGTTTTGAGTTACAGAGTAGAACTAGGGCTAGAATTATTGCTCTCACTCTACTGATCTCGGCGACACCTCACATGTGTGGTTTGAACACCGTTTTCATGCGCTACTCACATATGTGTTTCGCTTCTGCACGTAAGCTCAGCGGGACGGGGCGTATTTAAAAAAAAAAAATTCTTATTGATTTTACCTTTTAATTTTATACTGTTCTTTTAAAAAAAAATTGTGTCACTTTTATTCCTATTAGAAGGAAGATAAACATCCCTTGTAATAGAAAAAAGCATGACAGGACCTCTTAAATATGAGATCTGGGATCAAAAAGACCTCAGATCTCATATTTACACTAAAATGCAAAAAAAAGAAACCTGTTGCTTTAAGAGCTTTGGGTGGAAGTGACATTTTGATGTCGCTTCTGCCCTGCAATGGTATGGAGACGGGTGGTGGCCATCTTCCCCTCACTCATCTCCATACCCAACAGGAAGAAGGACCCCTACGCCTTTGATAAAATTGAATCTTGAGGCAAATCCGCCAGAGACCACTTTTATCTGAAAGCGGACCTCCCGCTGAAGAAGAGGATACCGGGGTTAGGGTAGCTAGCTGCTGCCATAACAACGATAGCCCTATTCAAACAGCCCATGTATAATGACGGTGGGCGGTCCGGAAGTGGCTAAAGAAAAACTTATAGGAATAGTTCACCTTTACCACAAAACTGCCTATGTAGATGAGGGACATCTGTAGATAAAAACAAACTGCAGCTCTGACTAAAGTTGAATAAAGCCTTTGCTATAGGTGTAGGCCATTTACATACCTTATGAAGCCTGACTGGAATACTCCCAGGATGTTGCTAAGAGAGACCTAGTCATTACTGTTCACCCGCACCCCCACAAGAGTGAGCTCTCAAATGTTGAGCTCAGAGATTCTGCATCGGCTGAGAGAAAGAGCACAGGAGGGGGTTTGAATCAGAGAAAGAGCTCACTCCTGTGATGGTGGAGGTGAGCAGTGATGACTAGGCCTCACCTAGAAAAGTCCTGGAAGTATTCCAATCAGGCTTCAAAAGCTATGTAAATGGTCTAGACATATAGGGTATTATTCATCTTTAGTCAGAGCTGTGCCATTTGTTTTAATCTACAAACATCCCTTATCTACATAGGCAGGTTTTTTTGTAAAGGTGAACTATCCTTTTAATTTCTTGCAGGATTAACAATTTCTCTGTACTTGCTGAAAATTTACTTAGCCTAAAAAATATATTTTTTTTAAATCAAATGCAGCCACCACACCTAAAGACTGGTAAGCTGCAATAAATTACGGTACATTTTGTTCCTGGGCTGAGATCTGCTATAAAACCTTAGCATTTGCACAGCAGTTAGTTTTTTTTACGTGCAGATACAGTGCATCCAGAAAGTATTTACAGTGCTTTACTTTTTCCACATTTTGTTATGTTACAGCCTTATTCCAAAATGGATTAAAACAATTATTTTCCGCAAACATTCTACATACACCCCATAATAACTACGTGAAAGAAGTTTGTTTGAAATTTTTGCAAATTTATTAAAAATAAAAAATGAAAAACTTTGTTGAAGCGCCTTTGGTATCAATTAAATCCTCAAGCCTTTTAGAGTATGAAGCTACAAGCTTGGCACACCTATTTTTGGGCAGTTTCTCCCATTCTTCCTTGCAAGCTCCATCAGGTTGGATGGGGAGTGTCGGTGCACAGACATTTTCAGATCTCTCCAGAGATGTTCAATCGGGTTCAAGTCGGGCCTCTGGCTGGGCCACTCAAGGACATTCACAGAGTTGTCCCGCAGCCACTCCTTTGTTATCTTGGCTGTGTGCTTAGCGTTGTTGCCCTGTTGAACATGAACCTTCGCCCCAGAGAGCTCTGGAGCAGGTTTTCATAAAGGATGTTTCTGTACATTGCTGCATTCATCTTTTCCTGGATTCTGACTAGTCTTCCAGTTCCTGCTGCTGAAAAACATCCCCACAGCACTATACTGCCACCACCATGCTTCACTGTAGGGATGGTATTGGCCAGGTGATGAGCGGTGCCTGGTTTCCTACAGACATGACACTTGCCATTCAGGCCAAAGAGTTCAATCTTTGTTTCATCAGACCAGAGAATTTTGTTTCTCATGGTCTGGGAAAGCTTCAGGAGCCTTTTGGCAAACTCCAGGCAGGCTGTCATGTGCCTTTTGACGAGTGGCTTCCGTCTGGCCACTCTACCATAAGGGACTGATTGGTGGAGTGCTGCAGAGATGGATGTTCTTCTGGAAGGTTGTCCTCTCTCCACAGAAAAACGCTGGACCATTCCCCCCGATCGCTCAGTTTGGAACAGTCCTGGTGGTTCCAAACTTCTTCCATTTGCAGATGATGCAGGCAACTGTGCTCATTGGGACCTTCAATGCTGCAGATATTTTTCTGTACCCTTCCCCAGATCTGTGCCTCAATACAATCCTGTCTCAGAGGTCTACAGACAATTTCTTGAACTTCTTGGCTTGGTTTGTGCTTAGCCACTTGCTTACTGGGCACTTAAACCCACCTCAGTCCCAGACCAATTTTCAGCTTTCAGCGCTGATGCACTTTGAATGACAATTGCGCGGACATACAACACTGTACCCAAATGAAATTTTTATCATTTTTTTTACCACAAATAGAGCTTTCTTTTGGTGGTATTTAATCACAGCTGGGAGCTTTATTTTTTGCTAAACAAACAAAAAAAGATGAAAAAAAAAATAAAAATCATGTTTAATAGTTTGTTATAAAATTTTGCAAACAGGTCATTTTTCTCCTTCATTGAAGTGCGCTGATGAGGCGGCACTGATAGGCTGCACTGGTGGGCACTGATAGGCTGCATTGGTGGGCACTGATAGGCTGCACTGGTGGGCACTGATAGGCATAGTTAAGGCGGCACTAATAGGCACAGATAAGGCGGCACTGATGGGCAAAGACGGGCACAGATAAGATGGCATGGATGGGTGGCACAGATGGGTGGCACTAAGGGGCACTGATAGGTACCACTGATAGATGGGACTGCTGGGCACTGATAGGTGGCACTGATAGGTGGCTCTGATAGGTGGCACTGCTGGGCACGGATATGTGGCACTGGGGTGCAGCACCTTTGTTTAGGCAGACTGTGGGCACTGCTGGGTGGCACTGTGGGCACTGCTGGGTGGCATTGTGGGCACTGCTGGGTGGCACTATGGGCACTGCTGGGTGGCACTGACAGGGGGGACACATTTTTTATTTAGGCAGGCAAAGCAGGGGGCAGGTGGGCACTGGCAGGGGGCAGGTGGGCACTGGCAGGGCTGGCCGTGATCGGGACTGATGTCCTGATCACGGCCGCCGGTGATCGGCTTTTTTTTTCTCCTCGCGCTGTCAGCGCGAGGAGGAATAATAGCCGATTACCGGCTTCGTTATATCACATGATCAGCTGTCATTGGCTGACAGTTGGTCACGTGATAAGGGGTCGGGATCGACCCCTTGCACGGATCGGTGATCAGGCGAGTCTCGTAGACTCGCCGATCACAGGGCGCGCAGGCCACTCGTGCACGGGACTACGTCAATAGACGTAGTCCCGGAAAAGGAGATCGGCGCTGTAGCCGTCATTCGGGTATAGCGCGGGTCTCAAGTGGTTAGACATGCACTGTTAACTGTGAGACCTTATATAGACAGGTGTGCGCCTTTCCAAATCATGTCCAATCAACTGAACTTACCAGAGGTGGACTCCAATCAAGTTGTAGCAACATCTCAAGGATGATTAGTGGAAACAGGATGCACCTGAGCTCAATCTTGAGTGTCATGGCAAAGGCTGTGACTACTTATGTACATGTGATTTTTTTAAATAAATTTGCAAAGATTTCAAACAAACTTCTTTCACGTTGTCATTACGGGGTATTGTTTATAGAATTTTAACCACTTGCCGCCCGCCCTATTACAAATTGACGGCGGCAAAGTGGTTTCATTATTCTAACCGGACGTCATATGACGTGATTAGGATAATGAGCCGCTGCGCGCCCCCGGGGGCGCGCATCGCGGCGATCGTTGTTGCGGGGTGTCAGTCTGACACCCGGCAACTACGATCTCGGTAAAGAGTCTCCGACGGAGACTCTTTACCATGTGATCAGCCGTGTCCAATCACGGCTGATCACAGTGTAAATGGGAAGAGCCGGTGATCGGCTTTCCCTCACTCGCGTCTGTCAGACGCGAGTAGAGGAGAGCCGATCGGCTGCTCCTCTGACAGGGGGGGTCTGTGCTGATCGATTATCAGCACAGCCTCCCCGAGGATGCCCACACTGGACCACCAGGGACACCACTAGACCACCAGGGAAAAGGTAATAAAAATCCATAATCCTCCCTAGACCACCAGGGTGCCAGTCAGCACAATGGGTGCCAATCAGTGCCCATAATGGATGCCAATCAGTGGCCACAATGGGCATCACTGATTGGCATGCATTGTTTGGCACTGATTGGCATCCATTACTATAACACCGATGCCGCCTATGAGTGCCCACCTGTGCCGCCTGAGTGCCCACCTGTGCCGCCTATGAGTGCCCACCTGTGCCGCCTATCCATGCCCACCTGTGCCGCCTATCTATGCCCACCTGTGCCGCCTATCTATGCCCACCTGTGCCGCCTATCCATGCCCACCTGTGCCGCCTATCCATGCCCATCCGTGCCGCCCATCCGTGCCAGCTATCAGTGCCAATTTGTGCCACCTATCAGTGTCCGTCCGTGTCGCCCATCCGTGTCGCCCATCAGTGCCGCCCATCCGTGCCACTTCATTGGTGCCACATTGGTGCCCATCAGTGCCACCTTATCAGTGCCCATCAGTGTAGCCCCATCAGTGCCCATCAGTGAAGGAGAAAACGTACTTATTTACAAAGTTTTGAAACTGAAACAAAAAAAACATTTTTTTTTTCAAAATTTTCGGTATTTTTTTATTTGTAGCGCAAAAAATAAAAACCGTAGAGGTGATCAAATACCACCAAAAGAAAGCGCTATTTGTGGGAAAAAAATGATAAAAATTTCATTTGGGTACAGTGTAGCATGACCACGCAATTGTCATTCAAAGTGCGACAGCGCTGAAAGCTCAAAATTGGTCTGGGCAGGAAGGTGTTTAAGTGCCCTGTATTGAAGTGGTTAAGTAAAATAATGAATTTAATCCATTTGGATTAAGGCTGTAACATAACAAAATGTGGAAAAAGTGAAGCGCTGTGAATATTTTCCGGATGCACTGTATGCAAAAGCTTTTTTTTTTTATCAAATAAATAAAATAAAAAAACAAAAAAATCTTTAAAGAAGAACGCCAGCATAAAAATAATATCCATTTAAAGATAAATCAGGGTTAAAAAATAGAGGATGTTGCCTCAATTCTCACCTTCAATCTGAAGTGATTGCCCACAGAACTTCTTTCCGGCCACCAAAACATTGATTGCAATATACATGTTACATAGTGGTGTGCACGTTAGAATGAGAGAAATAATTTTAGCATCAGAGCTTCTGTGAAACTCTAACCTCATGACCTGTAGTGGCATTTAAATCATCGCCTATGGAAAATATAGGGTACTGACATTTGTCACCATTTCATGGGTGCATGCAAATTTAAAGAGATTGTAAAGTCAGAGTAGGATTATAGTCAACCCCTCTGTTATACAAAGTGCAAATGCTTGTTTAAATACCTTCTTTCAGATCGCCTGTGTGATCACATGACTTCCCACCACTCTCTTCCCCTGATCTATGGGCTACTGTGAGAGGGGCTGAGATCCCCCTCTGATGTCAGCAGGGAGGTCACGTGACCACTGTGCTGTCCGTTCAGCCCCACCTGCTGTAGCCCTTAGATCAGTGGAGGAGAGCGGTGGGAGGTCATGTGACCACACAAAGACAATCTGAAACTCTGAGCTTTTAAAGTGGACCTTCAGTAATTTTTTCAACTTTCCATCTATTAAATCTTCTGCCCTTGTTGTTTTAACCTTGGATAGCAAAACATTCTTTTTCTAGCAGTAAATTCCTTATACAGCCCATTTCCTGTTTATTGTCTGGTCATTAGCCTAGGCTTATTACATCATGCACAGCTCTCTCTCTCTCTCTCTCTCTCTCTCTCACTCTCATGAGTTTGCCAGGAAAGGAGGGGGGATGAGTCATAAGAGGGCCAATAAAAGCTGCAGGGCTGCAGAGCTGGAGGTGTGCCTCTGTGTGTGTGTGTGTGTAAATCCAGGAAGTGAACAGGTAGCAGCTTCAGCTGCCCACAGTTAAAATGGCTGCAGCCAGACTCATCGGTGAGAGATTTCTGCAGCAAATTTGGCAAGTACAGAATCACAGAATATTTAAGATTTAAACAGACAGTGCACCATTTCTATATGTGATTGGGTCATTTGTTGCGTTTATGCACCCTAAAATTAGCTTTAGTGCATTTTTTACCGAAATTTTGCATTTCCTAGACTTTTGAGGTCATATCATGTGACACAAAAAATTGGAACTACAGTTATTTTATTTTCTAGGGTATCTTTTTTTCAGAAAATAGATAATGTTGGGTGGGGGGTTTATGCAATCTTCAAACCTAAAGTGATTTTTAAACGTGTTCAAAAAATGCAAATTTGGCTTCGGCAGCAAAAGTACTAATCTGGCAGCTACAGAAAAGTATACAGAACAAATTATAATTATAGCAGTACAAAGGATTGTGAAATTCCAGGAATAAAATAAACATCTGCACATAGGGAAATTTGTACTACACCGTAAATAAGTTCTAACAACAGCTGACAGATCCGGTCACCAGTTCATGGGCTAACTATATATTGCAGAGCATGCAGAAGAGCTGAACTACAGGCAGGAGGGACAGCTAAAAGTAGTGCAATTGTCCTTGTCCTACTTCCATTCTGGAACACTCAGTCATCACATGCAGTGACTATAGAATAAACTATTACAGCGTCATCTTTATAACATTTATATGCTGTATACCACTTCTCTATTTCCCCTTGTAAGGTGCCAAATCCCACATCCAATTCCAGATTTTGGTTACAGTTGCAGAAAAGACACTCTATAGTTGTCACCAGAATTAAAAGGTGCCAGTATGTAATTTTAATTTAATTTTTAATAGAGTTCTCTGCTTGTCCTTTAGACTTTTAGTCTGGACTATGGCCAGTGGGAGTGGACATTGCTTCAGTCTTGGTGGTCAGTGGAAGTAAAATAAAAAGGAACAGAATCCCTGTGTTTTAGTAGGAGGAGGAATAATGCCCCATCATTGGTGTAGGTCAGGGGTGCCCAACCAGTGGCCCGGGGCCATACATGGCCTGCGGAGCCCTCTGGTGTGGCCCGCGACCTCCTGCTCTGGGATGGTGGGTTGGCAAGCCCAGATTGCAGGTTGCCTACCCGCCATGCCAGAGCATTAGTGTTGTGAATGAAGAAAGCAGTAGAGGAAGCAAGCAGTTGCGGAGCAGAGCCGCATAAGCCAATGCTTACTGTATAGCACCGGCTCCTGTCATAGGTGGAGTGATACCAAATGCACTCTGCCTGGGACAGCAAGTCTATTACTAAAATCACAGTGTATATAGGGACATATCTGTTCTGCAGTGGTTACTGGGCTGCTTTTAAACTGATCCACAGGTGTAGCACTGTGTACCTGCGGCTTACCTGCACTGAGCCATAGACTTCTGGTTTTACCTGTGGGTTTGGTGCACTTTCAGAAAGTGCACCACACCTGCAGGATATGATAAAATTCTATGGCAAAGTACAGCTAACCTGCAGAAAAGCCACGGGTATGGGTAGACCGCAGACCATCAGTGTAAAAGTAGCCTTAGGCCCCTTTAACATGATCTGTCTGACTCAATCAGACCCTCCATTCACCTCTATGGAGCGGCAGAGGTAAACAGACTTGTGTTCATTTACACCTGCCTTCTTCCAATCCGATCTGATAAAAGAACGAAAAGTGGATCTGTCCCTTTCCATTTGATCAGATGAGAGGGCCCATAGAGTAGAGTGGGCTGTGTCTGCTTTGCATATGCAGAGTGGACGCAGAACTGTCATCTGCTCATTGTGGCCCACGACTGGTTACTAAGTCGCTTAAGTGGCCCTCGCTCTTCAAAAGGTTGAGCACCCCTGATGTAGGTGGATGACATAATGCCCCCCGTCAATGTCAATAGAAGAGATAGTGCCCCATCACTGGTGTCAGTGGAAAGAATAGCGCCCCATCTTTGGTGTCAGTGGAAAGAATAGTGCCCCATCATTGGTATCAGTGGGAGGAATAGTGCCCCATCATTGGTGTCAGTGGAAAGAATAGCGCCTCATCATTGGTGTCAGTGGGAGGAATAGTGCCCCATCATTGGTGTCAGTGGAAAGAATATTGCTCCATCACTAAACTGACAAACAAGGATAGCATTAAATCAGAGAAGCAGCCAAGAGGCCCATGATAACTCTGGAGGATCTGCAGAGATCCACAGCTCAGGTGGGAGAATCTGTCCACAGGACAACTATTAGTCGTGCACGCCACAAATCTGCAAAAGAGTCTGCAAAAACTTGAGACTGGGGTGGAGGTTCACCTTCCAACAGGACAACAACCCTAAACATACAGCCAGAGCTACAATGGAATGGTTTAGATCAAAGCATATTCATCTGTTAGAATGGTTCAGCCAAAGTCCAGACCTAAATCCAAATAAGAATCTGTGGCAAGACTTGAAAATTTCTGTTCACAGACGCTCTCCATCCAATCTGACAGAGCTTGAGATATTTTACAAAATAAGAAGAATGGGCAAAAATGTTACTCTTTAGATGTGCAAAGCTGGTAGAGACATCCCCAAAAGATTTGCAGCTGTAATTGCAGTGAAAGGCGGTTCTACACATTTTTGACTCAGAGGCGCGGAATGCAAATGCACGCCACACTTTTCACTTATTTATTTGTAAAACAAAATGGAAAATCATTTATGATTTTCCTTCAACATCACAATGATGTGCCACTTTGTGTTTGTCTATCACATAAAATCCCAATAAAATACATTTACGTTTTTTGGTTGTAACACAAAAAAATTTGGAAAATTTCAAGGGGTGTATTCTTTTTCAGGGCACTGTAGATGGCAGGAATGCACTAGTATAGCATTTCCGGGGGCTGGAAAACGGGGATAAGAGTTTTCCATTAAACAAATAGGAGTCTC
This sequence comes from Lithobates pipiens, assembly GCF_037356315.1. Taxonomy (NCBI): domain Eukaryota; kingdom Metazoa; phylum Chordata; class Amphibia; order Anura; family Ranidae; genus Lithobates; species Lithobates pipiens. Next base: position 482,833,069 of record NW_027507718.1, read on the forward strand.
ACATCCAGTAAACACCATAACCTATTATGCTAGCAATGGCAGATTAAGTCTCCTGCAAATCAGTACCTTTCCTGTGCTCGTCACATATTACGTGTCTGCAAGATTATATCACATGTGCAATATGATCACGCTTTAGTCTCGAAAGAACGTTGTGAATTGTTGAACAATCCATTCTTTACTGCTGCCAGGAAACGGAATAGTTGAACTATTGTGTGTGGAGTATTCCAACTGTTTTCCATTATACAATTCTTTTCATGTTTTTTCCCCATCGCATTTGCTGTACCTGGAAGCATGTGAGGACTGGCAGTACAACAACCAGAGATTTAGGTATCGAATTTTGCCAGTGTCCTGCCTAAAGCAGAATGTAACTGTATCTGTGCACCACAAACTCTATTGCATTCATTGTTAATAGTCAAATAAACCCCTGCCACCCATCCGTGTCTCCATGCTTTATTTTGCTGAGAAATCGCATTAAACCGCCCCTCCACGTCTAGCTGTGGCCATCTTGAGTAAGGGCAGAGGATTCATGTAGCCTGTTCTTCCTGGAATCCATCTGCCCTTAGACTCCTGGGATGCATGACATCATTTTCCAGAAACCAGGAAGCAAATGAAGAAATTTAAAAAAAAAGGTTTAAATCAAGTAAATATAATATAACTGTATTTGTTTACGAAGGATTAAAAATAGTTAATGCTGATTGAGAGCTTTAATCAGTCAAAATAAAGGCTGTGCCTCAACAAACTTTGATCTGAAGATTAAAGGACTGGGTGGGAAATTGTTGAGGAACAGTCACTGTTTGGTCTGCAGTGGGAGATTCTGGCGCAAATGGAAGATTTTTTTTCTGGTGCACATGATGCAGACTGGGCCAATCACAGCCCTTCGGTGCCATGCGATCAGCTGTGGCCAATCACAACAAAACAAACTGAATTTAATCGGTTAGATTTATTTCATTCAAAGACAGAACGTATGGCTAGCTTAACGTGGTAGTAAACTCTGTACTACCACTTGTACCTACAGGCAAGCCTATAATAAGGTTTACCTGTAGGTACTGTAAATATTGCCTAAACTTGCACTGTTTAGGAGATATTCAGAGTGCATGCAACTGATGACATCATCGGCACATGTGCTCTGAAGGTGCGGCTTATACATGCTATTTCACATGCTATTGAAGGAGGAATTCCGTTGTGAAAATACCGGAATTTTGCTCTTCAAAACTTAGGATGTATAGTGTACAGTATTGCCTTTTTGTATTATGTTTTTTTTTCAGGATGCATCGAGATCAGCTATCAAGGTCATCGGAGGATTCCGGGTGGGCTTAGATAGTTAGTTGGGTGGTATGCATACAGCATTGATGTAACATTGTGATAAGTGTTGATGTTTAACCACTTGCCTACTGGGCACTTAAACACCCTTCCTGCCCAGACCAATTTTCAGCTTTCGGTGCTCTCACACTTTGAATGACAATTACTCAGTCATACAACACTGTACCCAAATGAATTTTTTGTCCTTTTTTTCCCACAAATAGAGCTTTATTTTGGTGGTATTTGATCACCTCTAGGGTTTTTATTTTTTGCGCTATAAATGAAAAAAGACCGGAAATTTTGAAAAAAACGCATATTTCTTTGTTTCTGTGACAAAATTATGCAAATTATTAATTTTTCTTCATAAATGTTGGCCACAATTTATACTGCTACATATCTTTGGTAAAAATAACCCAAATTAGTGGATATTATTTGGTCTTTGTGAAAGTTAGAGAGTCTACAAGCTGTGGTGCGAATCATACAAAATTGATCACATCTGATGTACTGGTGGCCTATCTCACTTCTTGCGACCCGAACAAGTCAGGAAAGTACAAATACCCCCCAAATGACCCCTTTTTGAAAAGTAGACATTCCAAGGTATTTAGTAAGAGGCATGGTGAGCTTTTTGATGATGTCATTTTTCCCACAATTCTTTGCAAAATTAAGATTTTTTAATTTTTTTATTTTTTTTTCCACAAAATTGGCATTGTAATAGATTATTTTTCTCACATGGCATGTGTATACCACAAATGACACCCCCAAGAAAAATTCTGCTACTCCTCCTGAGTATTACAATACCACATGTGTGGAACTTTTTCACAGCCTGGCCACATAGAGAGACCAAAAATGCAGGGAGTGCCGATACATGTTCTAGGAGCATAAATTACACATCTAACTTGTTGACTACCTATTACACTTTTGAAGGCCCTGGAGCACCAGGACAATGACACGTGGCACTGATACGTGGCACTGATGACAGATGGCACTAATATGTGGCACTGATGACAGATGGCACTAATATGTGGCACCGATGACAGATGGCACTAATACATGGCACCGATGACAGATGGCACTAATGCGCACCGATGACGCGTGATACTGACAGATGGCACTGATAAGTGGCATTTATGACACTGACAGGTGGCACTGATGAGAAATGCCACTGATACGTGGCAATGATGACAGATGGCACGTGGCACTTATACATGGCACTGACGACAGATGCCACTGGGGAAAAATGGCACTGACAACAGGTGGCACTGGGGACAGATAGCACTAACAGGTGGCACTGGGGACAGATAGCACTAACAGGTGGCACGGGGGGCAGGTGGCTCTGGGCGAGGATGGCACTTTTTTTTTCCTTTTTTTTTTAACTTACGGACGCTGCAACCGTTGATCTCTTCCTTCTCACACGCTGTCTGTGTGAGGAGGGAGAGCGGCGCTGAGAGATGATCTCATATGTTTCTCATTGGACACGCCGATCGCGCTGTAAACGGCCGCTGTGATTGGCCGTTTACAGTGATCTGTGGTGACTGGCTGTGTCCGAGGGACGCGGCCAACACAGAACTTCCCTGATGCGTGCAGAGGGGAAGTAAACAGGAGGACGTCCAGGGACGGCCTCCCGGCAGTTAGCGTCCGCTCTGTAGCCGTCTTTCGGCTATAGGGCGGGCGCGAATCGGTTAAACAGGTTTCCCTTCCCCAACACCAAAAACAAGAACTCAGGCACTGTTTAGTTTTTTTGTTATTGTATAGGATTTTTGCCCTGCTGTTACCTGGACGATGGGGACATCGTCTAAATGGCTGGGGGGGGATTTGTAGCGGATGACATTTGGGATCAAATGTCACACGCCTGTAAATTTAGTTTTTGGCCTCAGAACAGTAAAGGTTCTGAGGGTTAATTGTGTAGGTAGGCCTTAACACCAGTCTGGCCAGGCTGTGTTTGAAAGTTCTCCCTGGTCATGTGGACGGTGAGGTGCACATGACAGACAAGAACTAAGTCTGGTTGGGTGTTTGGGTATCGGCCTTCTCGGAGCCAATCAGTGGGAGTGCCGGGGCCCGCTGAGGAGTCTGGAAAGGGGTACTTAAACGGGTGTGGGTCACGTGTTCGAGGTTCCGGAGTTGTTCGAGAGACCCGTGTGGTCTGGTCTGGTTCAAGCACTCATGATTACCTTCATGTAACTCATCACTGACTTCCAATAAATTCAAACTTTTTACACCTGCCTGCTTCATTTAAAGTCCCAACCCCCAGTCCTCCCGTTTGTTTCTCTTAGCCCTTGTACACACGGTCGGACATTCCGACAACAAAATCCGTCTGATTTTTTCAGACGGATTTTGTCCGAAACTGGTGTTGCATACACACGGTCGGACAATAGCTTTGGTCTCGTAATTTGATCTGAGCATGCGTGGCACTTTGTCCGATCGGAAACTATTTGTGTGAACAAAATAATAAAAATTTGGTTTGGGTACAGTGTTGCATGACTGCACAATTGTCAAAGTGCGACAGCGCTGAAAACTGCAAATTGGCCTGGGCAGGAAGGGGTGAAAGTGCCCTGTACTGAAGTGGTTAAGGATAACTGGCCCAAAAAATAAATAAATAGGGCCACACATCGTGGCGATCGGTGGTGCGGCGTGTCGGTCTGACACACTGCTACACTGACCTCTGACAAAGGATCTTTACAATGTGATCAGCTTTATCCAATCACAGCTGATCACGATGTAAACAGGAAGAGCGGCTGACAGATGCGAGTAGAGGCAAGCCGATCGGCTGCTCTCCTGACAGGGGGGGTCTGTGCTGATTGTTCATCAGCGCAGCTCCTCCAGGATGCTGCCAGGACCACTAGGTATGCCACCCTAGACCATCAGGGAAATGCCAATCAGTGCCCAGGCAGCTGCCAATCAGTGTCCATGCCCAATGCCTGCCAGTGCCATCAATGATGCCTATCAATGCCATCTATCAGTGCCGCATATCAGTGCCCATCAGTCCCGCCTATCAATGCCCAGCAGTGCTGCCTATCAGTGCCACCCATAAGTACCCATCAGTGCAGCCTTTTAGTGCCACCCATGAGTGCCCATCAGTGCTGCCTATCAATGCCCATCATCCGGGCCCTTCAGCACCACCTCACTGGTGCCGCCTTATCATTGCCCATCAGTGAAGGAGAAAACATATATACAAAATTTTCTAAATTTTAAGTCTTTTTTTAAATTGTTTAGCAAAAAATAAAAAAATGCAGAGGTGATCAAATACCACCAAAAGAAAGCTCTATTTGTGGGAACAAAATGATAAAAATTCTGTTTGGGTACAGTGTAGCATGACCGCGCATTTGTCATTTAAACAGTAACAGCGCTGAAATCTTAAAATAGGCTTGGGCAAGAAGGGGGTGTAAGTGCCTGGTATTGAGATAGTTAAAATAAACATATCACTCCTCACTGGAATGCAGTGTGATACTGCGTTCTGGTCTGAACATGACACACAGAAAACTGTTCTATGAAAGAAAATGCAGGTAGCTGAACCACATTATTATTTTCAGTGGAAAAGTTTATCTTTCGTACTGTGTGTGTTTTATTGTCACAATGGTTATCCTTCCCGGAACCAGAAACACTTCATATTTTATAGGGGTAAGGGGTCCCTCTACAGAAGGTAGGCACTATCCATGTGAGCTTGGATCCAAGACAACCTCAAATTATGAAAAGTGTACCTTTTGGGGAAAAAAATTACTGTCCGTCAGTCTTTCCGAACAGGCTACTTGCCCACACACGGCACTTTTTCAGAGGACTAATACGGTGTACTAAATCCGCCGTACTATCCGCCCTACTTTTGAAATGAACGGATTCGCCCACACACGCGGAGGAAAGTCCGCTCATTTCGAGCACGTCTCCAGGTAGGCGGGGCCCGCGAAGGAGACGTCGCTGGCCCCGCCGCCTGGTATGGACTTAAAGGGGAACCCCAACGCCGAAAAAAAATCGCCGTGGGGGTCCCCCCCAAGTCCACAACAGACCCTTGTCCGAGCACGCTACCCGGCCGGCCAGGAAAGGGGGGCGAGCGAGCGCCCCCCCCTCCTGAGCCGTACCAGGCCGCGTGCCCTCAACATGGGGGGTGCCTTGGGGAAGGGGGGGCCGCGCGCCCCCCCCCCCACCCCAAAGCACCTTGTCCCCATGTTGATGAGGACAAGGGCCTCTTCCCGACAACCCTGGCCGTTGGTTGTCAGGGTCTGCGGGCGGGGGGCTTATCGGAATCCGGGAGCCCCCTTTAATAAGGGGGCCCCTGGATACCGGCCCCCCCACCCTATGTGAATGAGTATGGGGTACAATGCACCCCTACCCATTCACCTGTAAAATAAAAGTACAAAAAAAACACAACACACGAGATAAAATACTTTATTGCACAGCTCCGGGGGTCTTCCGTCTTCGGGGGTCTTCTCGCCGGACTCCTCCGCTATCTTCTTGTAGCTCTTTTGCTAGCGGAGGAGTCCGGCTTTCTTCCTCGCCGCCGGCCTCTTCTTCCGACTTCGGGGGTCTTGTCCCCCTCTTCGGTTCTTCTGCCGGGCCACCGCGCCTTCTTATAGCTCTTTTACAGGCGGTGGCCCGGTCTTCTGTCGTCGCCGCCACCGCCTTCCGTTCTTCTCCTTCAGATGTTGCCTCGCAGAGTCCTCCGCTCACAATGACAGGGAACGGGCACGCGGCGACTTATATAGGGACAAGGGGCGGGGTCTTCGGTGGATGTCACATGGGTTCATGTCACATGGTGACCCCGCCCCCTTACAATGTCACAGTCCCGGAGGATGCTGGGACTGTCGCCATGTGACATCAACCCATGTGACATCAACCCATGTGACATCCACCGAAGACCTCGCCCCTTGTCCCTATATAAGTCACCGCGTGCCCGTTCCCTGTCATTGTGAGTGGAGGACTCGGCGAGGCAACATCTGAAGAAGAAGAACAGAAGAATGGAAGGCGGCGGCGGCGACAGAAGACCCCCCTTCTCCAAGGCACCCCCCATGTTGAGGGCACGCGGCCTGGTACGGCTCAGGAGGGGGGGGCGCTCGCTCGCCCCTCCTTTCCTGGCCGGCCGGGTAGCGTGCTCGGACAAGGGTCTGTTGTGGACTTGGGGGGGACCCCCACGCCGATTTTTTTCGGCGTTGGGGTTCCCCTTTAAGTCCATACCAGGTGGCGGGGCCGGCGGCGTCTCCTTCGCGGGCCCCGCCTACCTGGAGACCCGCTCGAAATGAGCAGACTTTTCTCCGGGCGGGAAAAGTCCGCTCATTTCAAATGTACAGCGGACTGGCATACACACGGCCGGATTGTCCGCCGAAATGCGAGTCCGGCGGGAAGATTGGAGTGCAACACGGCATTCTAAGTCCGCCGTACTTTCGGGTCAAAAAAGTATGCCGGAGGCTACACACGGGGGGATTGTCCGGCGGACTTGAGTTTGCCGGACTTTTCCACCCGCTTGTTTGATCGTGTGTACGCGGCATAAGCCGACTTGATACAGGCTAAAGGTCTTCATGTATATGCACTGACATCACCCGATTTATTGACAAATGTACTGTGTGGAAAAGGTCACAATACCTGCTCTCTAATCTTCTCACACATGTTCCTATTCAAAATTAAATTTGCTTCAGGTCACCTCTGCTATATTCCGTGGGAAAGAACACTTCAGGGCCAATTTATAAAGATCTTCAAATCATTATTTCACATTCTGCCTAATATCACCTCCAAATCACGCCATGCTTCATTCGACCCTCATACCTACAGTGGGGAAAATAATTATTTGATCCCCTGCAGATTTTGGAAGTTTGCTCACTTATAAATAAAGGATCTATAATTTTTATCATAGGTGTATTTTAAATGATAGAGACAGAATATCAACCAAAAATTCTGAAAAAACAAACAAAATAAATTCTATAAATTAAGTTGCAGTTCAGTGAGTACAATAAGTATTTGTTTCCCAAGCAATTCATGACTTAGTACTTGGTGGAGAAAACCTTGTTGGCAAGCACAGAGGTAAGACGTTTCTTGCAGTTGGTGACCAGGTTTGCACACATCTCAGGAGGGATTTTGGTCCACTCTTTACATCCAATGGCCCCTCAATGCGCCAAAGTCGGCCTTTATGTTTAGCAGAGAAACAGCCCCAAAGCATCATGTTTCCACCTCCATGCTTGACTGTAGGAATTGCGTTCTTGGGGTCATCTATTTGCAAGTGGACAATCGTACAAAATCTGCAGGGGATCAAATACTTATTTTCCCCACTTTATGCTCTTCGGGGGTTAGTGTGCATCTGCTTGATGCCTGCTGTCCCTGTCTTGCAAGAAGGTTATATTCCCTTCACTGTGGCACCATGAAGATCAATCTGTGGATGATGTTCCCAATGGCCACATCTGGTCAACCATATGAGCCTGCATCCCTGCCACTTTGTTTACATTCGGCTGTTGGACAGAGAATTTACCATCTGGCAGATGAATGGGGCCAAGAATTCGTCTTTGGCTGCTAGGACACAATCAGCTGTACAGCGGACATCATAGCAACCAATGATGTCCACAGCCAAAAGCACCTACAACACACCTAGGCATGTGAGTATTGGAACTGGACCACAGAGAAGGTGGCCTGGTCTGATGAATCATGTTTTCTTTCACGTCATGTGCGTGTGTTGCTTATCTGGGGAAGGGATGGCACCAGGATGCACTATGGAAAGAAGGAAAGCTGGTGGAGGCAGTGTGATGCTTTTGGGCAATGTTCCTCTGGGAAATCTTGGATCCTGCCATTCAGGTGGATGTTGACACATACCACCTACCTAAACATTAGAGTACACCCCCCTTCATAGAAAATGGTAAGTATCTGTGGGATGTGCTGGAAAACCAATTCTGTTCCATGGAGGCTTTATGCTCTTCGGGGGTTAGTGTGCATCTGCTTGATGCCTGCTGTCCCTGTCTTGCAAGAAGGTTATATTCCCTTCACTGTGGCACCATGAAGATCAATCTGTGGATGATGTTCCCAATGGCCACATCTGGCCAACCATATGAGCCTGCATCCCTGCCACTTTGTTTACATTCGGCTGTTGGACAGAGAATTTACCATCTGGCAGATGAATGGGGCCAAGAATTCGTCTTTGGCTGCTAGGACACAATCAGCTGTACAGCGGACATCATAGCAACCAATGATGTCCACAGCCAAAAGCACCTACAACACACCTAGGCATGTGAGTATTGGAACTGGACCACAGAGAAGGTGGCCTGGTCTGATGAATCATGTTTTCTTTCACGTCATGTGCGTGTGTTGCTTATCTGGGGAAGGGATGGCACCAGGATGCACTATGGAAAGAAGGAAAGCTGGTGGAGGCAGTGTGATGCTTTTGGGCAATGTTCCTCTGGGAAATCTTGGATCCTGCCATTCAGGTGGATGTTGACACATACCACCTACCTAAACATTAGAGTACACCCCCCTTCATAGAAAATGGTAAGTATCTGTGGGATGTGCTGGAAAACCAATTCTGTTCCATGGAGGCCTCACCTCACAACTTACAGGACTTGGAAGATCTGCTACTTACAGCTGGTACCACAAACCACAGCATACCTTCAGAGGTCTAATCGTGTCCATGCCTTTATGGGTCAGGGCTGTTTTGGCAGCATGCATCCAAGGTCAGTGTTTGTTGCATCTTGGCTGCACACAAACTATCACAGCTAATTGGTCAGTTTGTATGCACTCATAGCACAGAGGAGGTTATTAACGAAAGGCAAATCCACTTTGCACTGCAAGTGCACTTGGAAGTGCAGTCGCTGTAGATCTGAGGGGTAGATCTGAAATGAGGACAAGCTCTGTTGATTTTTATCATCCAATCATGTGCAAGCTAAAATGCTGTTTTTTATTTTCCTTGCATGTCCACCTCGGATTTACTGCGACTGCACTTCCAAGTGCACTTTCAGTGTACTTGTAGTGCAAAGTGGAGTTGGCTTTCGTAAAAAAAAAAACCCAGAGTGTTGCTGCGTCCAGAGGTAGCTTTTGGCCATCTCTGAATGTAGCAAACTATCTGCTGATAAAGTGCCATGTGAATGTAGCCTTAGTAAGTATTGAAGTTAAAGTGTTCCTAAGCCCAGGACCCTGAATTCACAAGTCTCCCATAGCACACAGAACATGGAAATGCAATTATTTTGGTAAATATAAACTGCTAAATACCTTTTCTTATCAGCAGTATATAGCAGTTTTGTGACTTCTATCAGTGTCTGCTTAAAGCTTGTTGGAGGCTTTTTCATACTACTCTGTCCTATGAGGCTACAGGACCCCTGACCCTCTGTCTGGACATTGCAGATTGGCCCCGTGCTGATCACATGCACCCTCCCAATTAAAAAAAAAAAAAAAAAAAACCTTGTGAGAGCGTAAGAAGTTTAGGATCAGCGAAGACAGGATCAAACAACCTTTATACACAAGGATTTAGAGGATTAACTCCTTAGGTTCCACATTGAGTATAACAAGCATGCTTTACTGCATATACAGACTGATTTTACTTCTGTGGGTTTAGTAACACTTTAAGGAGATATTTTGCCAAGTAGAGGTTTTCTTTAAATTAGATTTTTTTTTTTTTTATATCTTTAACTGACTCGCAGTACACCAGCAAATAAGATGCAATATGCTGTGCCTGAGATCATGCAGAACTTGCTTGTTTCAGCAGAGCGAAGAACAGAAAAACCGCAATGATGTTTCATTTTCCCCAAACCTTGTCATTGCAGACACCTCCACCTATTCTATTTAGCCTAAGACAGCTTTATTCTAGTTACCGAGAGTTCAGCCTGTTTATTTCCCAACATGTTGACATAGCAGTGACACATCTATATCGACAGCCGATCACTGTCCCGGAGGTAGTGAGCAATCTGTGACCTCTGTTAAATATAAACTCTGCTCTAAATATGAGCTGGATGTCAATTTTAAAACAAGATTATGAAATTAAGAAAAGTATTGATTGTCAATGGGAAAGATGAATAAGATGTGGTTCAGTACTTAGCGCTGGTTCACACTGACTATGGGTTAGAAATTGCGCGAGTTCACCTGAACTCGAATAATTTCATACCCGCATGTCAGTCCGACTTCCGGGGCGATTTGACAGACATCTGCGCGGGTTTCTGCACAGACGTCTATTAGAGCTTCACGATTTTGGCTAAAATGAGAATCACATTTTTTTTGTTTAGAAGATAGATCACGATTTTCTCACGATTCTCACGGCGTAACATATTTCACATTAAAACAAACAAACAAAAAAAAGGGTTAACTTTACTGTTTCTGTTTTTTTTTTTTTTTTTATTAATTTAAGTGTATTTTTTCCCCCAAAAAAATTGCGTTTGAAAGACCGCTGGGCAAATACAGTGTGACATAAAATATTGCAGCAATTGACATTTTATTCCCTAGTGTCTCTGCTAAAATATAATGTTTGAGGGTTCCAAGTAATTTTCTAGCAAAGAATATTGATTTTAACTTAAACAAGTGTCAGAAAAAGATTTAGACTTTAAAGTGGATGTAAACCTGATTTTTTAATTTTTTTTGTCTGGCACAATATAGAGTATGGGATTTCAGATCAGTTGTGCCCAGTCTTGCCACAAAGAGTTAATCTAGCTCTGAGTAATCCTCATATCTTTTTTTCAGTGATATAAAAGTGACAAACATGTGAAATCTTTGTCCGTTCTTCCCCCTTGCTGCGATTGACAGATGATTTACATATCTTATGCACTAGCGGCTAGCCTAAGACATACATTATTTTTGAATTCCCACCCCCACTCCTTTCTTCCGCAGCTCTGCAAGGATTGGCTGTTCCACACCTTAGCATGATTTGGCATGCTGAAGTCATGTGGGGACTTTTCTGGGTTTTGACTGGATGTTAGTGATCATAGCAGAAGTTCAGCGTAAGAAATACACAGGAGAAAATGCATGTTGATAAGGGGAGTGTAGAGATGGGTGGGGAGTCTACTGACATCACAACTCCACCCACTGAGCCCTGGAAAACAGACTCGCCCACAAAATCTGCAGTTTTTCGGGTTTCATAGCAAACAGAGGGGAGATAAGATAAGTATACATGCAGGAAGCATGTATATCCTTCTAAATAACCAATATTGCAGTAGTTTAGAAAGGATGAGAGTGGGTTACATCCACTTTAAGTGGTTAAACCTCCTGCATTTACAGGTTGTTAAAAACTGCCTGGATTTTTTCTTTACACACAAGTTTATCCCTTTGATCTAAGACGGAAGAGTTAGTAACAATGTCATCTTAAAAACTTGGCAGACTGCCCAGATGTTTTCTTTTGACAGCTGAGTGAGTAGATAAGGCCCCTTTCACACATGCAGACCATACAGATCCACCTGTCAGTTTTTTTAGCGGATTTGAACGGTCGCTCCATACAGCGCGGCGGCATGTCCGCTGACATCCGATCCACTCCGCAAAATTCAGACGCATTCAAACCCTATTTTCCATCCATCTAGCGCATCGGAGCGGATGAAAATGGACAGGCGGTCTGTAATCATCTGATCCCCCCCATAGGGGAGAGCGGACTCTCTGACAGGTCCACTGAGCAAGCGGATGGATAAATACGGACAGCCTCGTGTGAAAGGGGCCTTAGTCTCTACACTTGTTATATGAAAGAATTGGCAAACTCTGCAATAGAGATCATCAGGGAGGTTGAATCGAGATCACGATTTTTTTAACGATTAATTATGCAGCTCTAATGTCTATACAAATCCCCCCCCCCCCCCCCCGAAGTTGCCAAAAGTAGTACAGGGAGTACTTTTTGGAACCGGTGCGGCACTGCACCGATTTGGATGGTGGCATTGCTGCCAATAGCCACCGATTTGACGTGTCAAATCGCATTGCCAAATCGCCCCAATGTGAACGTGGGCTTAAGCATCTGAGACTGAGTACATGCTTACATAGTTGCTTTACCATGAAATCCCATTTTCTGTCACTGCATTGGAACTTCAACTCTGCTTCCTTTTACAGACCTGAACATGAAGGCTGGCAAAGTAACCTTAAAGTGGTAATAAACCCAAACATTTATTATATTTCAGCTCACCAATTCTTAGATGTGATGGCTGCTGCTGCATTTTGATGGTGACACAGGCTGCTGCATTTGATGGTGACACATGCTGCTGCAATTGGTGGTGGCACAGGCTGTTGCATTTTCATGGTGACACATGCTGCTGCAATTGGTGGTGACACAGGCTGCTGCATTTGATGGTGACACAGGCTACTGCAATTGGTGGGGACACATGCTGCTGCATTTTGGTGGTGACACAGGCTGCTGCAATTTGGTGGCGACACAGGCTGCTGCAATTTGGTGGCGACACAGGCTGCTGCAATTTGGTGGCGACACAGGCTGCTGCAATTCGGTGGCGACACAGGCTGCTGCAATTCGGTGGCGACACAGGCTGCTGCAATTCGGTGGCGGCACAGGCTGCTGCAATTTGGTGGCGGCACAGGCTGCTGCAATTTGGTGGCGGCACAGGCTGCTGCAATTGGTGGTGACATAGGCTGCTGCAATTGGTGGTGACACATGCTGCTGCATTTGGTGGCGACACATGCTGCTGCATTTGGTGGCGACACAGGTTGCATTTTATGTGACATAGGCTGCATGTAAGGACGGACTCCGCTGGGGACACCTACTGGCATCTGATGGCAGGCGATGTGGCTAGTGGACACACTCAGGGCTCCCATTGATTCTGAATTATGGTGAGTTGTAATAACAATGTAATAATAGAAATAATGCGCTTCAATCCTCTTGACACCATAACAACCATGGTGCTGGAATGATTGAAGTGCTAACACCAGGTGTTTGGAATATCTTTATCTGCTGATTGTTAAACTTTCTAGAATACACATATTTCTATTGTTGTGTAAAATCTGGGCCTGCTGTCCCTCCAGCCCTCGTTCATCTCAGACACTAACCACACCACCTTAGAGCCACACCCACTATTTAGCTGAAACCACGCCCATTTCAAGAAGTGGGAGGGGGCAAAGAGAAAGGGTGGGGTCTGGTGCCCCCATCCTAAAATGTCACCAGTTGCCACTGCTTTCTTCTATTTTCATTTGGTGATTCTCCCAGCAAGTCTATTGTTTTTCAGAAGCACAAGCTCTCCAGCAGAATATATCTGTTTACATGGATAAACAGCCCATTTAACACTGGCGGCAGGGGTGATTTAAATCATCTGCTTTTATTCATTCATGAAAAACCTTTATCCCAAAACGAAAAAAAAACAGTTTGATGTAACTGTATGAAGTATAAGCTTGAGTTTGGCTTCAATCTGTTAGTGTATTTAAATCTGCCAATAAATGTAACAATTACAGCTGCAAGTCTTTATAGGTATGTTTCTACCAGCTTTGCACATCTAGAGAGTGAAATACTTGCCCATTCTTCTTTGCAAAATAGCTAAAGCTCTGTCAGATTGGATGGAGAGCGTCTGAACAGCAATTTTCAAGTCTTGCCCCAGATTCTCAATTGGGTTTCGGTCTGGACTTTGACTGGAGCATTCTAACACATAATTATGCTTTGATCTAAACCATTCCATGTTTAGATCAGCTGAAGCTGATAAGACTGACAAAGGGAAACATTAGACATCGGCACAAGTAAATACTATGAAATAAAACAAGTCAGCTATGAACAGGGAAGCAGGGTTGCCATAGAAACGTTGGATTGAGAAGGAGGCTTGGTTAACAGTACAGGAAGTGCTCATGTAAGGGCGGAAATACACTCCACTGTGGACTCAGAAAACAATACTTAAGATGGCGCTGCCTAACCCCTGGAAACAAGTTTTTTTTAAGTTTCTTTAAACAGTAAGTAATATGAGATTTGGGCTGAATTACAGTGGCTATAGTCTGATAATTACTTATTATAATGGACTAAATGAAGAGACGCATCAGAGTGGGAGAGTTTACTTCCTCTTTAATGTGACCTATAAACATAAACTGTACAACTTAATTGAAAAACAAACGGAAATCTTTTTTTTGGGGGGGGTAAAATAAAAAAATAAAATAACGTGGTTGCATAAGTGTGCAAACCCCCTTTAACTGGGGATGTAGCTGTGTTTGGAAATTAAGCAATCACATTCAAACGCATGTTAAATAGGGGTCGGCACACACTGGTTATCATTTAAAATGCCTCTGATTAACCTCAAATAAAGTTCAGCTGTTCTAGTAGGTCTTTCCTAACATCCTACAGCAAAAGCCATGGTCCGCAGAGCTTCCAAAGCATCAGAGGTATCTCATTGTTAAAAGGCATCAGTCAGGAGAAGGGTAAAGAATTTCCAAGGCATTAGATATACCATGGAACACAGTGAAGGCAGTCATCATCAAGCGGAGAAACTATGGCACAACAGTGACATTACCAAGAACTGAACATCCCTTAAAAATGGATGAAAAGACAAGAAGAAAACTGGTCAGGGTGGCTGCCAAGAGGCCTACAGCAACATTAAAGGAGCTTTAGGAATATCTGGCAAGTACTGGCTGTGTGGTACATAAGACAACAATCTCCCATATTCTTCAAATGTCTGGGCTATGGGGTGGAGTGAGAAGATTGAAGCCTTTTCTTATGAAGAAAAACACCCAAGCCTGACTAAATTTTGCAAAAGCACATCTGAAGTTTCCCAAAAGCATGTGGGGAAAATGTGTTATGGTCTGATGAAACCAAGGTTGAACTTTTTGGCCATAATTTCAAAAGATATATTTGGTGCAAACACAACACTGCACATCACCAAAAGAACACCAAAGCCACTGTGGAGCATGGTGGTGGCAGCATCGTGTTTTGGGGTAGTTTTTCTTCAACTGGACCAGGGGCTTTAGTCAAGGTAGAGGGAATTATGAACAGTTCCAAATACCAGTCAATATTGGCACAAAACTTCAGGCTTCTGCTAAAAAGCTGAACATGAAGAGGAACTTCATCTTGTAGCATGACAATGACTCAAAGCATACATCCAAATCAGCAAAGGAATGGATTCACCAGAAGAAGATTAAAGATTTGGAATGGCCTTGCCAGAGGCCAGACCTGAAACCCATTGAAAATCTGTGGGGTGATCTGAAGAGGGCTGTACACAGGAGATGCCCTCGCAATCTGACAGATTTGGAATGTTTTTGTAAAGACGAGTGGGCAAATATTGCCAAGTCAAGATGTGCCATGCTGAGGAGTGCTGTAATAAAATCAAAAGGCGATCCAACAAAGTATTAGTTGAAGAATGTGCAACCATATTCGTTTATTTGTACTTCCCTCCACCTAAAAGATTTCGGTTTGTTGTTCAATCGAGTTATACAGTTTATAGGTCACATTAAAGGTGGAAAAAGTTCTGAAATGTTTTATCTTTGTCTCATTTTTTTACATCACAGAAACCTGACATTTTAACAGGGGTGTGTAGACTTTCTATATCCACTGTATGCAGTTGCATATAGATGATGAGCATTAATAATAAAGAAATATAACAGGTAATGAATGACACATAGCACAGCAAAAAAAGAAACTAACAGTATTCTTAAGAACAACAAGGGACTAAACAGGTCTCTACATTGATCTGACACTTATGAATAACTTTAGCTAGCTCAGGCATCAAATTTCAGTAACCCATCAATCAACCAGAATCAATTTTCTGAAGTCTGCCCAGTATTTCCTGAATTCTGATTGCATGTGTAATGGCTCATGCACATGGCTGTATCTGCCCATTTATTGTAAAATTTTGACATCCAGAGTTTTATGCCTGTTCACATACATGCGAACAACTTGTGTAGGGTCAATGCACATGTAGTGTAATTTTCAGGGTATTTCCCTACCAGGGAGCCCAGAGGTGTAGCCTACAGCCATTGACTTCTACAGGCGGCTGTAAGCAGCACATATGGGCTCTTTGGTAGGGAAATAATTGATGCCACATGGCCAGATACGGCCGTGTGCATCCACCCTATACATAGAACACCAATGAGAAATGGTTGTCTCACCACACTGTGTATATCTTTAGGATGGGTTCACACTTGTAAATTGAAGGTGTATTTCCCTGTATCCAATTCCCATCTTAGGAGATTGTGACCAGCTCTCTATGGATCCAGTTCACACACCTCCGCTGCAGCTATGGTGAAAATTGCACAGGAGTCCTGTGAGTCTTCTGGTCCATTTCAGGTCCAAATTCAGCCAAAAATTCGGGATAAAATTGGACTTGAAATGGTGAACAGGGACATATCGGACGCCTGTTGTGAGCTGATCTGTGGGGCAGGATAAACCCAGCCTTGAGGTTGTTGTATTCTTAGGCCTCTTCAACATGGGAGTAAAAAAATGCTGCGTTTTTTACTAATCTGGATCTAGATGCATTGTAGTCTATGGAACCATACACACAGCTGCTTAAAGATGAGTAATAAAAAACGATGAGTACAGAACCTTAAACGAAACTAGAAAATATAATGTTTAAGTGCAGTAATTTATGTGTGTATGTTGCAAAAGTAACAATGAAGAATTTTATGTTTGTTTACGCTTATGCACCTTAAACTCTTTTACAAGCACTTAAAATGGCGGGCCGCTCCCAAAAAAAAAAAAATGCATTAATAAATAAATAAAAGTTTCACTTACCTGAAACGCTGTTGCTAGGCAGTCTTCCTAATCTGCCTCTTCCTATTCCGTGGCGCTTCCTCCTCTTCGGTGAGTGGCCCCGTTGCCTTCTGGGACATGTGTGTGTCCCAGAAAATAAAGGGGCCATTCACAAAGCGCCATATGACTCGTGCATGCACAGTAGGAAACGGGCAGTGAAGCCGCCAGGATCCACTGCCTGTTTCCCTTCGTTAGGATGGAGGCGCCGGCAGCCAATCCGATGGACCAGGGTCAGGGTGGCCGACATTGCGGGATTGTTGGACAGGTAAGTGTCCTTATTAAAAGTCAGCAGCTAGTGTTTGTAGCTGCTGACTTTAAAAAAAAAATGTATTGGCCGGAACGCCCCGTTAAGTCTTTATTGAACATTTTACTCAGGATCTTATTGTGAACAAGATCCTGAATAGAAACATCTGTAAATTTGGAAATTCTTACGTCCATGTGCAAATGGCCTTAAAGTGGAATTCTGGGGGGGACGGGGGCTGGGTGGGGTGGGTTCACCAGGATTCCTTGGGCTTTTGGAACTGATACGGCCTAACTGGTCAGTTGTACATGAGTCTTACCAGTTGTTACAATCCTTAAGGCCACTTTGAATTACTGTATGTTGTTCCTTTTGCCTTATGTTTGTGGTTGTGCTCATACTTATGTATGTTTTGTACTTCACTATAAAACGATTTATAATAATAATAATAAAAGTAGAATTCTGGGATAAACCTGACTACTCCTAAAACTGTCCCACCCACACTCCCAACACTATGCTTACTAAACTAAGAGAGATCTGTATACTTACCTCTTTTCGGGCTGCTTTGATCACAGGATCTACACTGTGTAAGCCATCACCAGGCTGCAGGGGAGAGGCGAAAACGCTCTGACAAGGCTGGTAAAGCCTAGAGTGGTGACGTCACCCATAGGTTTCAATGACCCATTCATTGTCAGAGCTCCCTCCTCTCCCCTGCAGCGGCGCTGGCTGACAGGGGAGCCGGATCACATGACTGGAGCGGCCTGAAAATAGGTAAATATACACACATTTCTTTCAGAGGTTAGTAAGCATAGTGTTAGGCGGGGGAGGGGGACAGTTTTAAAAGTAGTTAGGGTTATCCCAGAATTCCACTTGTACAGAAGTTACATTGTAATATGGCATTGTATGCAGAAGTTGGTTATTTTCCCCGGCTGTTTCCCATTTTATTTTTTCCTCGTTAAAAGTCAATATATAAAGTAAACAGTAAAAAATATGACAGGGAGTGGATAAAGAGCTGCATTAACCATCTGACATTAGTACAGCGATCGCCCCGGTGGAGCTGTTGTGTTCTGACAGGGGGATGGTCCCCCTGACCAAAAAATCCGATCAGCACTCTCTGCCATTGGCTGAGAGTGCTGATCGGGAGTCGGATGGCTGCTGGTTTTCCAGCATGCTCGTACAACATATACACATGGGCCAAATGTCGGACAGTTTTTTTTTTTTGAACCAGCAAATGTCTCCCGACAGTCGGCCCATGTGTACCTGGCTAAAGAAAAAAAAATATGGCAGTGAGATAAATGCAATAAAAATCATGGCGAGTATGATGGCTTTTGTTCTGTTCTGTAGGTGTGGCAGCTTCCAGGACTCTATAAAGCCTGACAACAGACAGGTGAATATACAGATAAACAGTAAAATAATCAGATCGAATAAAATAAATTAAATAAATAGGGAAAAGCAGCAGAAGATAAGCTGAGTAATAAATGTCATCATAGTGGCTGTAAAAGTTTGGTTAATGATTTCATATAGCTGTCACAGTGTACCTATTGTATTTGTGTTGTGAGGTACCATGGTGTATATTTGCACGTATCAACAATTTTCATCATTTGTGTTGGAGAAGTGCAAGTTTCACAACGGGAGGGGGGGTGTAGGTCTAGGTGACGGAGCATTCCTGACTGGTAAGCATATCTGTGTAGGTCTCATATGCTTAGGTAATACTTGGGTATTATTATTATTATACAGGTTTTATATAGCACCAACAGTTTGCTCAGCGCTTTACAATATATGATTCTGAACAGTGGGAGGATTCAGCAGTTGCCAGCTTTTCATAATGTATTTCTTTCTGTTAAGACACAGAGGTGTTGAAGTTTAGTGGAAGCAAAATCAGAGGAGTAGGAATGTGCTTCACGAGTACAATACAAGAGCACTAAATGGGGGGATATTTCCCTGTTGCACACTAATATACGTGTCATAAATCTGAATGTTTGTGGCCAAAAAATAAATATGGGGGGCATAATCCATATCCTTTGCTCGAGGTTACCATAAACGGTGCATTTTGTGTTTTTGATAAGGTCTTCCGTTGGGATCCATTAGCAGGGTATATTAAAAACAAGATATGCCTTTTGTATTTTTTTAATTTGCATTTCTTAATACACCTAGTTTATAATTATTTTCCACACTTTAAAAACAGCCTTTCTCAACTCTTTTACCCCAAAGGAGCCACTGAAATAATTTTCAGGTCTTAGAGAACCCCTGCTAAGATTAGTCCATTGGTGGTCATTGGGAAAATGTCCCTTACATTGGTGATTAGTGGGAAGATGCTCCCCTTACAGTGGTGGCCGGAACCTTTACAGTCATCATGCCTCGGTTTCTGCTAAGTGGTTTTGGAGATGGAACTATGCAGAGCCTATCATGTGGGAGGTCAGTTAGCCACAGCTCAAGGAACCCCTAGCCACTTCTGGTGCAACTCTAGGGGATCCAAGGAAACCCTGGTTGAGAATGGCTGCTTTAAACCATCCTTGTTGCTGAATGTCTAGTGTATCAATAGGAGATAGTTGGAGAAGTGACCCTCACTTGGTTATGAATTGATAGTTATGCTTTGTGGTATATAAGTGGGTTCTAATGGATGGGTTTAGCAGTGGGTTAATAGCTGCAGCGCTTGTTGCAAGAAAAATTTAGTATGCCATTTAGAGTGGGCGCTACAAGTTGTTTTTGAGCCCAAGAGATCTTTATTTGAGCACAGTTCAGTATATTACGGGCTTATTAGAGCATACCCAAAGAAAAGGAAACAGCAACACCTGGCCATCTGAGTCTAGGATATCTTGAAGGTATTTACTACCTCAGCAGTACCAAAGATAATAAGCATTCAGTCGTGGCCTGAGGGAAAACTAGACATGGATCAATTAAGAAGAGGCTATTGGTCCTGGAATATGAAGCGTTTTTCGATTTCCCTCCAAGCTGAGTGTGTTCCTGATTTTTTTTTTTTTTTTCAGGTGAGGTGAAAGGGAGGTTAGTTGAGTTCAAAATTCCTCTCAGTCACAACGTGGAACCAACTGGGATTCCAGGCACGTGTTCATATAATGGTTAGTATTGTTCCACCAGTCTCTAAGACACCCTTTCTCAACATTTTCAACGCTGAGGAACACTTGAAAGAATTTACCAGTCTCGGTAAACCCCTGCTGAAATGTACTATATCTACAACCCATGATACTTTAGTGTGAGGGTCAGTGGGAGGAATGCTCCTTACACTTGTGGTCATAGGGGAGAATTACCTCCTTACAGATATAAAAAAAAAACAAAAAAAAAAAAACAATGGTGTCAGTGGGAACTTGAGGGGCAGAAATTGCACATTGCCCAAGGAACAACCTCTGGGGGAACCATGGTTGAGAAACCCTGCTCTAACAGTTGGGTTATATTTCCTGACATCTGGTAAATTCACACCAAGCTAAAATGGAAGCTAATGATCTGCCTATTTATTGATGCCCCCAAAATGGCTGTCAGGATGTGCTGGGACTTATCATTTCTCAAAAATTGCAGGGATAAATGGACCAAACAGTTAAAGATACAGTACACATACCTGAATAGGATCCTGCAGCAGCATTTACAGGTGGGCCTCATTTTTTGACTCTCTGATGCACATCACCCACAGACCACGGAGTGCAACATAGAGGGAAACGTAGAATCGCCTGTCTTCATGCAGCAGACCTGTGAGCAACAGAGGGGAGCACCATGAGAAATAAAGTAACTCTTCTCCGGAGGATCAATAGACAACCTTGCAGAAAAGTACAAACTGCTGCCACAGAAAAGTCTGCAGAGCAATACTCATCATTAAATCTGTAATGAGCAGACAGAATTGTAAATCAGGTGGGAGTGGATCTTACTAATTCCAAATACCGGTAGTAATTAAACCAATAGTGTGTTGGGCTGGCAGCAAGAACATCAAAGGTTCAAGCAAGGTGACAGCAAGATGACATAGGGATAAGCAGGAGTCCTGCTTATTCCAAATAGTAATTAAACCAATAGTGTGTTGGGCTGGCAGCAAGAACATCGAAGGTTCAAGCAAGGTGAAAGCAAGATGGCATAGGGATAAGCAGGAGTCCAGCTTTGCAACTTGCGTGGCCAGCTGCCAAGTTCTGCCAGAAAGGCTTCTTCGTAGCAGACAAGATCCACTCTTATCTGACCAAAGACCAAAGCACCCTTAGGATAATGACTGCTTTATGGATGGAATATAATTCCAGAGAAAGTCAAAAAGAGCAGTACCCGTATTTAACGAAAAATAATATGTTTATATCGACGCAGACTTTTGCTATTAGTCATCATTACATCAGTAGACATCCATTCCAATTTCAACTTTACATGTCCCTGCGGACTCATGACCATATTCTACTATTCACTAATACATCTAGAACAATTTTCAGCACATTGGTGGTTGAATGCTGATTTTTAAGCTCGTAAATGTTGATGTATAATTGCTAATATTAATTTTGTAATATTGTGGCTATGTCTCCCATATCTCCCGATGAAGCAGATTTGTTATCTGGGAGACATTTATCATTCTGATTGCATCCTTGAGTAAATTTTTTTGTTGTAAAGCCCTGTTCAATTGCAAACAGAGAGGAGCAGTTAGATGGCCGAGAAAGGAGCAGTCAGATGGCCGGGAGAAGAGCAGTCAGATGAAGACGCATCACTTTTATTACTAATATAAAAGAAACACTGCAATATCATTATAAACTGTGTCGACAATATATGGAATGGCACTTTAAAGGCACCAAACTAAAAACACAATGATTATAAATATAAAAAGTAATTTTTTATTAATATATACCATTAAAAAAGGACCAAAGGGTCCAGTAATTCTAATAAAAACAGACATGCACAAAACAAGTAATCAATGTATATTAAGAACTATTACACAGAGCATCTTGAATGAATAAAGTATGTCTAACTTACAATAATGAGCCCCCAACGCATTTCAACTCATAGAGCACATGATTCTTCTTTAGGGGGGTTACCCCGTGCAGCCAATCCTAAGAAACCAAACTTTAGAACTCAAGGTTCTCCTTGGAAAAGCACTCATACTATTTCATACCATGATATAAAATTGTAATTGTGAGTTGTCTGATATACAATAGGGCTATTGTTGTATTTGGTCAGTTTCATTTATATGCATTTATGTTGCAGATTCCACCACTTTTCTTAGCCCCTGATGAAGACTCATACTCCCTATGAGTTCAAATGTGTTAGAGTTCATTATTATAATATAAACATACTTCATGCTTTAAAGTTGCTCTGTGTGGTGGTTCTCAATACACACTGATTACTTGTTTTGAGCTTCTTTTTTCTTACCGGTACTCTTTCTACTGATTACGTGTTTTGAACTTCTTTTGGTCATTTTTTAATGGTGTATATTAATTTAAAAAAAAAAACAGCTTTTTAGATTTATAATCATGGTGTTTAGTTTGGTGCCTTTAAAGTCCCAGGCCCGGGTGGCCATTCCTTCAGAGCGAAAGGGTGACGTCTCCGGCTGCATGTACAGTAAATATCTCCTAACTGATGCACATTTAGGGAATATTTACAGTTCCTACAGGTAAACATTATTATAGGCTTACCTATAGGTAAAAGTCAGAGATGGGCGTTTACTTCCACTTTAATGCATTCGGGTAAGAAACCTTCTGAGCTGTAGGATCTCCCCAGCCCCCTCTTATATTTACCTAAGCCGAGCCCGAGATTTGCAAGAGAGCAGTGGCTTTCACCGCTGTATCCCTCCTCACTGGGAAGATCGGTAATATCGGGAGCCTCCCGCTGCTGTCAATCAAATGCTGTGATGAGGAGGCGGTGGACCAAGCCACCAGGTCTGCGTTAATTGACGCAAACGGGGCGGCTCAGGAGCAAGCCCGCACGAGTGCCCCCATAGACAGTGGCTTTCTATGGGGGCACTCGCCGAAGAGGAGGAGCCAGGAGGGCCAGCAGGGGGACCCCAGAAGAAGAGGAACGGGGCTGCTCTGTGCAAAACCTCTGAAAACAGAGCAGGCAAGTATGACATGTTTATTATTATAATTTTTTTTAAAACAGAAAGTTAGAAAGTTTAATTTTACGTTAACAAGAGCTGACATTAGCAGCTGAATAGCAGAGGAGCTCTGCATCTGCAACTTTTAGGCTAATTTGGTGCCAATTCCATCTCAAAACTGTTGTAAACCGAAAAAAAAAAAAAAAAGACAAATCTCAGGGGAAAGAGCACTGCAAATGAGATTTGTCTCTGTGCCAGAACGTCACGAGACCCGGAGCTGCAACATCTTCCGAACAGTCGCAAATGCGTCCATAAATCTCCCCCCCCTTGAGTATTAGGCCGCGTACACACGCGGGGACTGTTCGCCCAACTTTGTCCATCAAACAGTTTCGGCAAACAGTCCGCTCAAAATTAGCATGGACGGACATGGCCACACACGACGAACGAACAGTTTGCTGAAACCGTGCGCGATGACGTGAACGGCACGTACGACGGGACGAAAAATACGACGTCCTATACACTGCATTATAACTTTCGGCGTGTAAATCCTTTCTGAGCATGCGCGGAACTTAGTTTGTCGAACAAGCCTACACACGAGGGAACTGTTCGCTGAAACAAAGTTTCAGCGGACAGTTTTTCGGAAATTCCGAAAAACCTTGTTCAGCGGACTGTTCGCTGAAACTGTCCGCTGAAAGCCCACACACGGGCGGACTGTCCGCCGAAACACTGTTCAGCGGACAAAGTTGGCCGAAGAGTCCCCGCGTGTGTACGCGGCCTAACTCTGTCCCACAGCCAGAATCAACTTCTAAAAATAATGCAGTTTTCAGCAGCATAGAAACATTTAAAGCCTGTAAATCACTGGGTAGATAAGGGTATATGCAGAAATAACAACAAATGTATGCATTGTGCATTCTATCGACCATATGAAAGCTTTTATTAAAATCAAAGGGGGATGTAAAATGGCAGCAATATAATATAATTAAGCTGTAGTATATGATGGAAGTAGGCTTACAAAGCATTGTTGGTCCTGAGTTTAGAAATGTGACAAGGACCGTGGGAAGAGGAGCCACTGTAGAGATTTGTTACCGCTCTGTGTCTCAGCGGCAAGACTAAACAAACACCAAAAATCTCTAATTAAAGTGGTTGTATACTCTTTTTTGTAACTTTTACCTACAGGAAAGCCTATAATAAGGCTTACCTGTAGGTAAAAAAAATATCTCCTAAACCTGTATGGTTTAGGAGATATTCCCCTCGGTATGCGCCGCTGACTGCAGTGGCGCATGCGCACGAGGGGATTCTCGGCCTGAAAATCCGGCAGTGGCCGGCGGCCGGAAAGAAATCTCCCGCGCGCATGCGCGGGAGTGACGATATCGCGGCTCCGGCCACTCACAGGGCCGGAGCCGCGATACCCGGAAGAAATGCAGAGGGAGCATGTCAGCTCCCTCGGCGTGGATCGTGCCAGATGTCGGGGCCTCGTTCTAAGGTAAGTATTTCATAATGAGCTAGTATGCGGTGCCTTTTGCTTTGCAGGTGTTAAAAAAAAAAAAAAATAGCGGGTTTACTACCGCTTTAAACATTTCTCTGCTCCTCTCTGCCCGCACATGCCCACAGCATTAGAATCCATGCCAACTTTTAAAGGGGAAGTGTTCACACAGCTGTATAAGGAACATCCTCATTTATTGTTGCACATTAGGACCCCTTTCAAACTGGAGGCATTTTTCAGGCGCTTTAGCACTAAAAATAGCGCCTGAAAAATGCCTCATCTGGACATTTCACACTGGGGCGCTGCGCTGTCAGGATGTCAAAAAAAGTCCAGCAAGCAGCTTCTTTGAGGCACTTTAGGATCGGTGTATATACAGCTCCTAAAGCACCCCTGCCCAAAAACCTTCTGAGCAGTAGCATCTCCCCAGCCTCCTCTAATATTTACCTAAGCCTGAACACAAGATTTGCATGAGAGCAGTGGCTCTTGCCACTGTATCCTTCCTCACTGGGCAGATTGGTAACATGATGATTGATGGGCAGCGCCGCCAAATCGCATTGGCAGCGGTGCTTTTAACCCTTTATTCAGCCTCTAGCGGAGGTTAAAAGCGCCCCACTAGCTCCCAAAAAGCACCTCAAATACTACGGTAAAGCACTGCTAGGTTTAGCCCGTGCTTTACCACTGACGCCCCCGTGCTGTCAGTGTGAAAGGGCTCTTAAAGGCGTAATATTATTATTATTATTCACGATTTATATAGCGCCAACAGTTTACGCAGCGCTTTACAATGTATAGGGGGGACAACACAATTACAGTACAATACAAAAGGTACAGGAGGGCCCTGCTCGTAGAGCTTACATTCTAAAGGGAGGGGGTGGTGGTACAAAAGGTAATAGCTGCATAATATAAGCTGTAATATAAGGAGGCATCCTATGTTTTTGTCAAAACTTTTTATTCAAAAGATTTTCAGAATAAAAAAAAACACAAAAATATGGAACGATTCATGAATTTACGTGTCATCCTTGCACAGGGGTCATGCTAATCTTCTCTGTATCGTTCCAATTTTAGTATATGTCCTAGCGAAGAAAGGACAGGAGGCATCGTATGTTTTGAAGCAAAGTCCATTAGTTGGGCCTCTAAACTCACCAGATATGACATTGTGAATCGCACTGCAGCTTTTGCATTGAGAACCGGATGAGGACTATCAGCAACTAGTAGCTTCTGCAGACTAGAGGGTCACAGACAGCATATGTACAAACTAGGGTTGCGCGATACCGGTATCAGTGCCGATACTAAGCATTTGCATAAGCAAATGGTCCGATACCTGATACCTTTCAGGCTCAGTTCTTTCAGCTGTCAACGGAATTCCCCCACTCACAGCTGAAAATGTAGAAAAAAAAAAAAAGCCGTCAATTATCGGTTGTTAAGGAGCGGGGCCACCGCATCCTTAAAGTGGTTGTAAAGGCAGAAGTTTTTTTTTTATCTTAATGCATTACCATAAAAAGCCTTCTGTGTGCAGCAGCCCCCTTAACATTTACCCGAAGGTCCCTCTGTCCAGCAATGTCCACGAGTGCTTTGTTCATTAATATTTTTACACCTCTAACATATATTTACATGTTTCAGATTGAAAAAAGCGCAAAAAAAAAAATGTATTTCATTCGTAAATAACTTTTCAATGCTTTGTACCATTGCTGGCAGCTGAAGTGTAAACAAAACAGTTGTGGTAGGTATCGGTAATTGGCATCAGCGAGTATAAAAAAAAATAATAATAATCGGTACTCGTACTCATTGTAAAAAAATGGTATTGGTGCATCTATAGTTCCCCACTGTATAAAAAAAACTTTTACCTGTATTTGCACCATGAAGTGAAACTGAACTCAAAAAAGTAAAGATTCTCATAGAATCTGCACCTCTACTGCAAGGGTTAATTGCTCATTTTGTTTAGGGGAGAGGAGAAAGAGTTTTATATTTACATGATCCTCCTTTCCCCTGGCAGGTGGCACTCCCCCACTACCCAGTGGTCGACTATACCGTGGCCTCCTTGCGTCCAGAGCAGAGCTTTGGACCCTGTTCTCGCCTTTATGGCATCAGGACCCTAGACTAGTGGAGCGTGGGGTGCAGAAACTGCTGGGACTGGTCTAGTTGTGGGGAGGAGTGGAGGATCAGGTAAGTATATCTTTTATTGTTACCCTAAACATGAATGAGCGATGAACCCTTCTAGTGCAGGCACAGCCCCACTGAAAGACAGTTGTTTATTTTCCTGGAGCTGGGCTTTAGGAATAGATAATTGAATATATTTTTTCAAATCGCAGCTTAGTGTGACTAAATTTCTCCTGAAAAACAGCAGTGCATTCTCGCATCTTGAGCCTCATAGCTTTATATCTGCAGTGCAAGATCATCTAAGGCACTGCATCACTGATTAGGCTCATCAGATTTAGAGTGGGGATTTGGTGATGTCACTATCGTGCTACACGTTATTCACCTAGTTGTAAAGCAGGGGTCTCCAAAATTTTTAAACAAAGGGCCAGTTTATTGTCCTTCAGACTTTAAGGGGGTCAGACAGTGGCCGTTGAGTGTAGAAAAGGTCCTGGCATCATTGGAAAAAGATAATGCCCCATCTTTTCCGTGTCAGTGGGAGGAATTGTGCCCCATCGTTGTGTCATTGGTAGGAATTTTGTCTCTTCATTGGTGTCAGTGGGGGAATTATGCTCTATTGTTAGTATCGGGATGAAAAAGTGCCAAAAGGGCCATATATAAGCAAACAACAAGGGCCACAGTTTGGAGACCTCTGATCTAAAGCCCTGGTGTGCAACGTGTGGGCGAGGGCCACCGGCCGTCATCTGAAGTATGGCCCTTGGGCCCCAGCAGTCAATTCGAGCATTGGTTTGTAAAGGGGCCTTTATTAACCATAATCTCTAGCAGTCTCATGTAATTTGTCCTTATTCTATGAACGTCTTCTGTAGCAGGGGTCTCCAAACTTTGTTAACAAAGGGCCAGTTTACTGTCCTTCAGACTTTAGGGGGCTGGACTTTGGCCAAGGGGAGTAGAAAATGTCCCAGCATCAGTTGGGTTAAACAATGCTCCATCTTTGGTATAAGTGATAGGAATTGTGCCCATTGCTTGTGTCAGTGGGAGGAATGGTGCTCCATCATTGGTATCTCTGCAACGAATTGTGCCTCATCATTGGTGTCATTTGAAGGGATTGTGCCTCATCATTGGTGTCTCTGCAACGAATTGTGCCCCATCATTGGTGTCATTGGGAGGAATTGTGCCTCATCATTGGTGTCTCTGCAATGAATTGTGATATTAATCCCTTTCCAGTCAGTGTCATTAGTACACTGAAAGTGTATAATATTTCATTGATCAAAGAATTAGTGTCAGAGTGATGTCACACACTGTATTAATGTCAGTTAGAGAGTTCCCACCCAGTGTCAGTTAGTTTCAGTATTCCTGCCACACTATCACAGTCCCACTAGATCGCTGTTCACCACCATTACTAGTATAAAAAGAGAAATAAAATCCAGTATATATATATACACACCATACTTTGTAGACGCTATACTTTTCACGCAAACAAATCAATATACATGCAATTGCCAGTTAGTGATTTAGTAATTTAGTAAGTTACCAGTAGCGCAGTGATAATTAGCACAAAATGGCCTGGTTATAAGGGGGAAAACCCTTTCAGAGCTGAAGTGGTTCAAAGTGCCATTCTGAGCCACACTAAGGCCGCGTACACACGGGCGGACTGTTCGCCCAACTTTGTCCGTCAAACAGTTTCGGCAAACAGTCCGCTCAAAATTAGCATGGACGGACATGGCCACACACGATGAACGAACAGTTTGCTGAAACCGTGCGCGATGATGTGAACGGCACGTACGACGGGACGAAAAATACGACGTCCTATACACTGCATTATAACTTTCGGCGTGAAAATCCTTTCTGAGCATGCGCGCAACTTTGTTTGACGAACAAGCCTACACACGAGCGGACTGTTCGCTGAAACAAGGTTTCAGCGGACAGTTTTACGGAATTTCCGAAAAACCTTGTTCGTCAAACTGTCCGCTGAAACTGTCCGCTGAAAGCCCACACACGAGCGGACTGTCCGCCCAAACACTGTTCAGCGGACAAAGTTGGGCGAACAGTCCGCCCGTGTGTACGCGACCTAAGGGTTGCATTCTACCCCTGACCACCAATGTAAGGGGCATTTTTCCCCTTATGAAATGGATATAAAAGGGGGCTTTAGAAGGAACAGTCGGTACAGGAGATGGCACTGCAGAAATGACAAGTTCTTAGACTATCCACATTATCTGATTACCTTTGACAGCTCATTGATGGCCAAATTGGGGGCACATCAGGCCACCTCTGGGTGAACAATCTGACACCTTGATGGAATGAAGATTCAGGACCATCGATTTCCATATAGCTTTATTCAGCATAAAGATCAATATCTTCTCCACAGCGATGACAGTGCTATAATGAGCTCTAATATCACAAGCCATTACATCCAGCAGTCAGCTAATGTCGGCTTTGCCTTTGCTAGTTTATATGCTGTTAAGCTCAGCAATGTCACCTTTTTGAGATGTGCTGCCAAATACAGAGACAAGCATTGTACGTGACTAAAAAAAGTCTCACTATTGCTTATTCTGCCCTATTATAAGCTAGGCAAGCACTAAGCTCTAAATAGCTGATAAAAAAACCTTACACAAGCACTCAGCACCAGAAGCGAGAATGCTGAACATGTCTCGGAGTCACAGAAGCTTAGGTGTTTCTTGAAATGACTTCTGTCATTATTAATGGAACTCCGGCGTTAAAAATAAAATAAATAAACGGGAACCTATTTAAAGAAAAGGAATAATCTACAACATGCTCACAGTTCCTACCTCGTCGACACTAGCTTATGCCCTAAAGTCTCGTTGGGAGGGAGATGTGGGAACAATGGAAGATGAAGAGTGGGAAGAGGCTCTAGAGACTTGCAGGATGGTGTCCCCTAAGCTTCCGGATAGACTGTCCCAAATATACATAAAGCATATCTTACCCTCCCTCAGGACTGCCAGGTACAAAAGGAACCAACCTGTTACGTGCCCAATGTGTACCCTTGAAACGGGGATGTTCTTTCACCTTGTCTGGTCTTGCCCTAAACTGCAGGACTTCTGGAAACAAATAGTGTCCTTCTTGCCCGATGTCATGGGATCTCCCCTGGCACCTGACCCCAAACCCCGTCTCCTTGGGATATTCCCTGGAGTCCTAGATAAATTTACCAGAATATTTCTACAAGAAACCTTGTTTTCAGCCAGGAAAGTTATAGCTAGGCAGTGGATGAGGCCCATCCCGCCCAGGGTAGCGGAATGGAAAAGGGAAGTTAATATGACACTCCTATACAAAAAACTTGTATATAAAAACAGGGGATGCCCAACTAAATACAATAAAGTCTAGGATAAATGGCTACAAGAAGCCGACACCTGTACCTAGGAGGCATGGAACACTGTCGGTAATATTAGAATGTCTATAACTGTACATCGCTATAGTGTAACACTTATTTCATGCTGTTACGTAAGAATATACTAATCTGTGATGCTACGTTTGATGTGAAGCACTTGTCATCTGTTATCGTGTTGCATACTGTGATTGTAATCTCTGCAATAATGTTCAATAAAACTGTTTAATGCAAAAAAAAGAAAAGGAATAATCCTTCTGTTGTATCGCAGGTGCCTCTGACCTTCGCTTGCATACAGCACTGCACTGGCCAAAGTATCTTCAGCATCCACCTTAAAATATTTTGTTAGATGCCCGCATCCTCCACCACATGCTGCAGTTCCATCTGCATGTGGTTATGTCACTACTGAATTTGTATTAGGCTTTTACTTCTGAGAGTTTAAAGAGACACTTGCCAGCCCAGAAATGCAGGGCAAAGTGACAGTGTCTCTGCAAAGGGACTCTTGCCAACCCCCTTGCCTGTATTCCCTGTCAGCCAGGGTTTCCAGGTATGTAGGAGCATGTGACCTCCTCCCCTTTGAGAGTGATCATGCCTAGCAGCCAATTGCTAAGCCTGAGCACGGTCATATGACAAAGTGATATTACTGCACTCCCTTCCCCTGTTGTGGGCACAACTGATTTCTGTGACATCACTTTCTTGAGACAAGCAACAGCAAGAAGAATGCTAACAGTCAAAACAAGCTGCAGCTATTAATCAGTCGTCTCATTCAAAGTTGTTGTTGAGACAGCCGTGGCAGCAGAAGACTGGGGCAGGTTGGTATTCATAACCAGGGTTAGAAACATGAGGCAAAGTATCTGCCCCATAGGGGACAGAACTGTAAAACAAAAATTGTAATAATAGATCTTCTTTAACTGCTTGCCACCCGCTCACAGTAGCTTTACTACGGGCGAGCAGCACAGCATACCTGTACAATCGCTGTCTCCAAGGTTCGAGGTTATTGGATACAGCACGACTTTGGCAACAGATTTCAGCCAATGATTTAGTCTACAATCAGCTGATTGACTTTGTCCAATCACAGACAGGGTTCTATGTTTACAAAAACACAGAACTGTGTGTGCACAGTGATCTGTCTGTTTCTTCTGCTTTCAAAGCAGGGAGAAAAAAACTGCCAGATCAGAAAATAAATACAGCACTTATTACACATTGCTAGGCACACAGTTAACTCCGTAAACCGGTAGTAAACAGACAATGTTACCCCAAATCAGCAATATGTAATTTCATGTTGCTGTTTAGTAGCTATACACTGCAAACAGTATGCAAATAGAACATTGTTACTTGATAGAATAAACTTTTTCTGAACGCCTCTGCTTGTATGCAGCCGCCACCATTATTAATTAGAGCAGAAGTAGGGTGCTACTACCCAATATGATCAGGAGATTGTTAGAGCTAGCAGAAATCATGAGAAAAGATGGTCTGCAACTCCTTGCCTGCTCTTTAAAATGTTCAAAATTGAACATCCGCTTGCAATAATTGCATGCAACATCTGGCAGGCTGGTTGTACCCAAGTTGATTGATTAATCAAATTAGGTAAATTTAACCTACCACTACATGGTTCGAAATCTAGGCTGGTCCCTGCTGAACTAGCTGAGATTCACACCATCTATGGCCGGCTTAAATGTAATTTCTGTCTGCTGCTTTGTTCCTCTGCTATCAGTATAAATCACTTCTACCAAGTTTTCCTGACACCAAAGGAAAAAGGGTGACAGCGGAGGGACCTCAGGACTGATTGACAGCCTCAGCTCCATTCCTGTGTGAAGGGGGTTGTGTCCCTTCTCTCTAATTCAGCTCTCTGTCCCCTTATCTCTAACACCTCAGATAAGCTTTATGAATTATGCACTTTGAAAGGATGTAGAGAAAATACCACAGATAAACAGGTACAACGTACGTTGGAGCAGTGGCGGCCCGCCCATAGGGGGCGCCCAGGCGCCGCCCCCCCCTCCCCCTAGGTGTAAAAAAAAAAAAAGTTTAAAAAAAGTAAAAAAAATAAAATAAACGGGCCCTTTAAGACATTTAAAAAAATAAAAATAAATGTCATTTAACAATTTAACATAGTGTACTGTGGCGCCGGTCACAGTGCACTATGAGAAGCGCCACGTCGATGCAATCACAAGATTGCATCCATGGCGCTTCATTTGCGGGTTAAAAACCCGCCTTGCGGCGCACTGCAGAACGCCGACTAGCGTTCACAGTTCACAGATGTCACAGTCCCGGAGGATGCTGGGACTGTCGCCATGTGACATCAACCCATGTGATACCGCCCCATTGTCCCTATATAAGTGGCAGCGCAGCACGTCCCTGGCATTCCGGCCGGAGAGATCGTCGAGTCAACATCTCCTGGAGAAGAAGAAGAACGGGCGGCGTCGGCGACAGAAGACCGGGCCACCGCCTGTAAAAGAGCTATAAGAAGGCGCGGTGGCCCGGCAGAAGAACCGAAGAGGGGGACAAGACCCCCGAAGTCGGAAGAAGAGGCCGGCGGCGAGGAAGAAAGCCGGGCTCCTCCGCTAGCAAAAGAGCTACAAGAAGATAGCGGAGGAGTCCGGCGAGAAGACCCCCGAAGACGGAAGACCCCCGGAGCTGTGCAATAAAATATTTTAACCCTGTGTTGTGTTTTTTTTGTACTTTTTTTCACAGGTGAATGGGTAGGGGTACATTGTACCCCATAAATGAATAACTAAAGTCGCGCTATGGAAAAATCAGATCTCCAATGTGATAGAAATATGTGAAATAAAATTAATAAAAAAGTGAAGAGAGAAAAGAAAATATACTGGGTTAGAGCTGCCTGTGCCTGAAGCCCTCACTTCCTTAGTAGGGAGGAGAGGGAAATGAAAAGTGTAAAATAAAAAGGTTATGGCGCTAAACCCTATCAGTGATGTGATGAGTTAACCTATCATCAAAACCTGGTGTTTATTTTTTATATAGAAAGAAAAAAAACTGTTGGTGGTAACGTGCATAGATTTCCTAAAATAATTTTATCCTAAAAAAATATTGTGTGTGATCAATGTGGAGTCAACATTCGTGTTCCATCATAATTAAAACCAAAGTGGGTATTGAATTATCTTATACGTATCAACCTACTATGGGTGGGTACTAAAAACATGTAAACATTCATTTAGGTATGCAAAAATGGTGGAAATATTGTTAATATTCAACAATGTGCTAGTTCAGAACAGACTGTGCAAACATGTGCAAAAAAAGATGTGCAAAAAAGCAACTAAGGATCAGAACAACCAGGGATCAGAAATAATTCAACCAAAAAATCGCATGAAGACGCAAACTATGTGCAAAAAAACAACAACTAAGGATCAAAACAACCAGCGGTCTGAAATATTTTCAACCAATAATCGCATGAAGACGCATCTATGTCCAATGTAAGTCCAAAGTTAATATTTGGCTTAATAATACTGCCTCTTCAGATTATTGTTGTAATTGATGCATAAAGTCAATAGGGAATATTTGATTCACTCGTGCAAATAGTGCGGGTTTTCAATTAGAGAACTTCATCCCCGGTGCGCCACTCAGTGCTATAGTATGTAAATGCTCTCACCAGAGTTAATGCCCCTGTGGGGCTGGATGGACCTTCACAATGTAAGCCACTGTGTCGCTCTCTGGCTGCTGCTGGTGCACTGGGTGAAGCTTCGTTATTCCGTCCGTATGGTATCCAACGTTAATTATATATGAGGAAAGACATATCCATAGTGTAATACATTCTTAACCAAATCGTTCGTTTATTGGTATTAAAAACTACTCACATTTAATATTAAAAGCATATGCGTATGGAAAAACTCAGCCGTTCGTCTCAAACGAGTGCACACAGAGGACGTCATAGTGACGAAACGCGTAGGGCGTGGCCACGCTGTGTGCACTCGTTTGAGACGAACGGCTGAGTTTTTCCATACGCATATGCTTTTAATATTAAATGTGAGTAGTTTTTAATACCAATAAACGAACGATTTGGTTAAGAATGTATTACACTATGGATATGTCTTTCCTCATATATAATTAACGTTGGATACCATACGGACGGAATAACGAAGCTTCACCCAGTGCACCAGCAGCAGCCAGAGAGCGACACAGTGGCTTACATTGTGAAGGTCCATCCAGCCCCACAGGGGCATTAACTCTGGTGAGAGCATTTACATACTATAGCACTGAGTGGCGCACCGGGGATGAAGTTCTCTAATTGAAAACCCGCACTATTTGCACGAGTGAATCAAATATTCCCTATTGACTTTATGCATCAATTACAACAATAATCTGAAGAGGCAGTATTATTAAGCCAAATATTAACTTTGGACTTACATTGGACATAGATGCGTCTTCATGCGATTATTGGTTGAAAATATTTCAGACCCCTGGTTGTTTTGATCCTTAGTTGTTGTTTTTTTGCACAGTTTGCGTCTTCATGCGATTTTTTGGTTGAATTATTTCTGATCCCTGGTTGTTCTGATCCTTAGTTGCTTTTTTGCACATCTTTTTTTGCACATGTTTGCACAGTCTGTTCTGAACTAGCACATTGTTGAATATTAACAATATTTCCACCATTTTTGCATACCTAAATGAATGTTTACATGTTTTTAGTACCCACCCATAGTAGGTTGATACGTATAAGATAATTCAATACCCACTTTGGTTTTAATTATGATGGAACACGAATGTTGACTCCACATTGATCACACACAATATTTTTTTAGGATAAAATTATTTTAGGAAATCTATGCACGTTACCACCAACAGTTTTTTCTTTCTATATAAAAAATAAACACCAGGTTTTGATGATAGGTTAACTCATCACATCACTGATAGGGTTTAGCGCCATAACCTTTTTATTTTACACATTGTACCCCATACTCATTCCCATAGGGTGGGGGGCCAGTATCCGGGGCCCCCTTATTAAAGGGGGCTCCTGGATTCCGATAAGCCCCCCGCCCGCAGACCCCAACAACCAACGGCCAGGGTTGTCGGGAAGAGGCCCTTGTCCTCATCAACATGGGGACAAGGTGCTTTGGGGTGGGGGGGCCGCCCGCCCCCCCTCCCCCAAGGCACCCCCCCCATGTTGAGGGCACGCGGCCTGGTATGGCTCAGGAGGGGGGGCGCCCGCTCGTCCCCACCCCCTTTCCTGGCCGGCCGGGTAGCGTGCTCGGATAAGGGTCTGGTGTGGATCTGGGGGGGACCCCCACGCCGTTTTTCCGAAAAAACGGCGTAGGGGGTTCCCCTTGGAATCCATACCAGACCTAAGGGCCTGGTATGCTCTCGGAGGGGGAACCCACGCCAATTTTTTTTTCAGATTACATAAGGGGTGTGGTTTATGAGAAGTGGGAGGGGCCAGAATGATGGGCGGGGTCATGATGGGCGGGGTCTGGCGCCCCCCCATCCAAAAACTTCACCAGCCGCCACTGTGTTGGAGGATTTGTTTGTGTATCACCAGAGGATAGTCACTTCACTGGGTATATATGTGAGGGTTTACAATAACTTAAAAAAAACAAACAGTGGTTAATAAATACCACCAGAGGAAAGCTCTTTCCGTTTCACAGCACTAACTGAAAAATGTCCTGGTAATGAAGGGTGTTTTAGAGGCTGGTACTCCAGTGGTTAAAGGAAAATGCTGTAATCATTTAAAAAATGTGCTCACCAAAAACACCCATTGCAATGCTGGGAACACTGCATGCACACCTTAGCAATATCCTGTCTACCTGGCACTGCTGTAATGATGACTTATAATGTTCTTCCAAGGCTACATTAGTAAAACAAAAAAAACGCTGAGATTGCCCTTTGCAGAAACTTTTTGTCCGAAGCTCATTAGACGTATCCTGCTGAGAAGAGATCAGTTGAGGCTAGGAACAGTGCACCACTGTAATCTTCTGTGCCACCAGAGTGCAAGGAAGAAGCAGACGACAGTCCTCATTAGAATATTGTATTGTGCCAATTTCTGTGCTGCCTTGCTACATACGCTATATTGTCAAAAGTATTGGGACGCCTGCCTTTACACGCACATGAACTTTAACGTCAGCCATGTCTTAGTCCGTGGGTTTCAATATTGAGTTGGCCACTCTTTGCAGCTATAACAGCTTCAACTCTTCTGGGAAGGCTGTCCACAAGGTGTGGACGAGAAGGCCTGGCTCGCTGTCTCCGCTCTAATTCATCTCAAAGATGTTCTATGGTGTAGAGGTCAGGACTCTGTGCAGGCCGGCCAAGTTCCTCCACCCCAAAACTCGCTCATCCATGTCTTTATGGACCTTACTTTGTGTACTAGTCTTGTATGCTGATGCCAAGAGTTTCCTTTACTGGAAGAAAGGGGCCAAGCCTAACCTCTGAAAATCAACCCCACACCATAACCCCCTCCTCCATCAAATGACCCCTTTTTGGAAAGTAGGCAGTCTGAGGCATTTAGTAAGAGGCATGGCAAGTTTTCTAAAGTTGTATTTTTTTTAGTCCCAATTTTTTTGAAAATTAAGAAATTGAAAACAATTTTATTTTTCTTTTACATACAGTCACTAGTGAAGCACAGCGTCATCATATGACTGGTGTGGTGGAGATCAGGGACACTGACTGGGAGATATGTTAAAAAAAAAAAAAATCAATACATTTATTAGAGGTCGACCGATATATCGGTCGGCCGATATATCGGCCGATATTTGGCCGTTTTTAAGAAATCGGCATCGGCCGATTATTGTGCATACCACGCCGATTTGCGGGTAACACTATACCCGGCCGCCTGCAGTACAGACCTGTGTCCCCGCTGCAGCAGCATGTACAATTGATCCTCCATCCTTCACCCGTGCGGCTGGCCACTATAGGGTGGAAGGAGAAAGTTTCACTGGCACTGCACTGCCCCGCCCCTCCCTTCCCCAGGCAGTAGCAGAGGAACATCATTAACATATCACAAGCCTCCGCAGGAGATCGTAGCCAGCACTAGCTAAGATCCTCTTCCTTCCCTGCGGAGGCGGAGCCTGTTTCTATCTCACTGTGATTGGCTGGTCAGCTCATCAGGGCTAGGTGCATGCTATTGGGTCACGTGCATACAGATAGATGCCAGCTTGTATGCACGGTGAGTCAAAAAAATGGAGTATGCTACTGTATAAATTAATATCCTTTTAAAGTGAAACCTGCCATTTAGAAAATGGATGATCCTCCTCCACAGTCACCTCTATATACCACCCCTCTACATTCACCTCTCAGTACCCCCCTCCACAGTCACCTTTCTGTACCCCCCCCTCCACAGTCACCTTTCTGTACCCCCCCTCCACAGTCACCTTTCTGTACCCCCCCTCCACAGTCACCTTTCTGTACCCCCCCTCCACAGTCACCTTTCTATACCCCCCCTCCACAGTCACCTTTCTATACCCCCCCTCCACAGTCACCTTTCTGTACCCCCCCTCCACAGTCGCCTCTCTGTACCCCCCCTCCACAGTCACCTCTCAGTACCCCCCTCCACAGTCGCCTCTCTGTACCCCCCTCCACAGTCGCCTCTCTGTACCCCCCTCCACAGTCGCCTCTCTGTACCCCCCCCTCCACAGTCACCTCTCAGTACCCCCCCTCCACAGTCGCCTCTCTGTACCCCCCCTCCACAGTCGCCTCTCTGTACCCCCCCTCCACAGTCGCCTCTCTGTACCCCCCCTCCACAGTCGCCTCTCTGTACCCCCCCTCCACAGTCGCCTCTCTGTACCCCCCCTCCACAGTCGCCTCTCTGTACCCCCCCTCCTCCACAGTCGCCTCTCTGTACCCCCCCTCCTCCACAGTCGCCTCTGTACCCCCCTCCTCCACAGTCGCCTCTCTGTACCCCCCTCCTCCACAGTCGCCTCTCTGTACCCCCCCTCCTCCACAGTCGCCTCTCTGTACCCCCCCTCCTCCACAGTCGCCTCTCTGTACCCCCCCTCCACAGTCGCCTCTCAGTACCCCCCCTCCACAGTCGCCTCTCTGTACCCCCCTCCACAGTCGCCTCTCTGTACCCCCCTCCACAGTCGCCTCTCTGTACCCCCCCTCCACAGTCGCCTCTCTGTACCCCCCCTCCACAGTCGCCTCTCTGTACCCCCCCTCCACAGTCGCCTCTCTGTACCCCCCCTCCACAGTCGCCTCTCTGTACCCCCCCTCCACAGTCGCCTCTCTGTACCCCCCCTCCTCCACAGTCGCCTCTCTGTACCCCCCCTCCTCCACAGTCGCCTCTGTACCCCCCTCCTCCACAGTCGCCTCTCTGTACCCCCCTCCTCCACAGTCGCCTCTCTGTACCCCCCCTCCTCCACAGTCGCCTCTCTGTACCCCCCCTCCTCCACAGTCGCCTCTCTGTACCCCCCTCCTCCACAGTCGCCTCTCTGTACCCCCCCTCCTCCACAGTCGCCTCTCTGTACCCCCCCTCCACAGTCGCCTCTCTGTACCCTCCCTCCACAGTCGCCTCTCTGTACCCCCCCTCCTCCACAGTCGCCTCTCTGTACCCCCCCTCCTCCACAGTCGCCTCTGTACCCCCCCCTCCTCCACAGTCGCCTCTCTGTACCCCCTCCTCCACAGTCGCCTCTCTGTACCCCCCCTCCTCCACAGTCGCCTCTCTGTACCCCCCCTCCTCCACAGCAGCCTCTCTGTACCCCCCCACCTCCACAGCAGCCTCTCTGTACCCCCCCACCTCCACAGCCGCCTCTCTGTATCCCCACCTCCTCCACAGCCGCCTAAACTGTTAGATTTAATGAAGGAAAAATAAAAAAAATCGGCCACAAAAATCGGCTGCAAAAATCGGCATCATATATCGGCCATCGGCCGCCCCGATTTCTAAATATCGGCATCGGCATCGGCCAGAGAAAAACCCATATCGGTCGACCTCTAACATTTATTATTATTTTTAAACGTGCGTCCCCCTTAGTCAGAGCAGGCAAATTGAGGTAGTTTTGCCTGCATGTGCCGCCCAGTCGCAGTATATATGTACTGTGGCTGGTCATCAAATGGCTAATGGACAACTGTGTTTTTGTTACAAGCTGTCCTTTATTGCACAGCCCCACCCTGCTGAGTGCATCCTCTGCCAAAGGTTCAGTGATCCTTACTTTGGGTCATCGCACAGCCTTTTCTCAGACCGCATCCATGCCAGGTCCCCTTCTTCCTGCCCATGTGTGCCAAGGCCACTTCCTTTTTTTATGGAAAGCTCTGCTCCTAGCGGTCTCCAGCTGTCCACCAGAGTATAGCTCTCCTCTGAATAGGGGCCAGGTGACCATGCACAGGATTAAGAGAACCTAGGGAAGACAGTTTCTGGAGATTGCTGGAATGACAACAATAAGTGTAAGGCCCCATTCACACCTGAGCGTTTTGTAGCTTGAAGCCTGAAGCTACAAAATGCTGGAGGGGAAAAAATCTATTATTCTCAATGGAGATGGTTCACATCTCCACTCCATGTCGCCTGAAGCCGAACGCCTGAAGCTCAAACAAGTTCTGGACCCTTTTTTTGTTGCTCAAATCGGGCAGATTTGGGCGTTTTTCTTCTTTTTACATTGGTGACCTTTTGCCCTGCATAAAATCGTGGCGAAATGCGATAAAAAACGCTGTAAAATCGCTTGATTTTCTGCCTGAAAACGCTACGTTCAGGTGTGAATGGGGCCTTCAACCAGATGTATCTAGTAGTAGTTAGTGACATTCAGCTGGACTTGTTCTGTAATGTGGAAGCTCTAGAAAGGCATTTTTCGGGCTCTAATGACTGTCAGTAAGATTTCCCAGCTTTATATATACATAGGTAGCACCAACACCTTGATCAATTAGCATGGAAAGTCAGATGTTACAGTCCTAAGGATGGGAGGTGAGAAAACATGCTGTCCTTGTTACATAATCCCATCCTTAGTGTTAGCGAGGCTTCACAAATGTTAATCTTTCCATTTACAGAAAGGTGTGAATTGCTATCAAAACGCCAGGGTAGACATGTTATAATGGCATTATATGTGGAAGGCAAATGGATCAAAGTCCTTCAACCCTGGTCAATGAAGGCCGTTCCGGTTTGATGTAGATGACCTCTCTCATGACTTGCAAATCAGTTGTCCTCTCTGTCCAAAATGTGCTCCTCACTGTCCTCAAAAGAGACGATAAATGCTCATACAGCTGAAGAAGTAGTTTGGAGAAGCTATAAAAGATCAACATTACAGAACAAGTCCAAATCCTGTTGAATGTGACTAAAGCCTTATACATACGGTACGATTGTTGGCAGGGGATTGTCTGTTGCCAGATTGTTGTCCCAAAATCTGACCGTAAAGCCGCGTTCACATGGGCGGATTGTATGGCCTACTTAGTCCGTCATACAATCCGACGGACAGTCCGTCATACTTTCGAATGAACGGACTTGACCACACACGGATGCACAAACAGTCCATTGAAAGCTTGCACGATGACGTGTACAGCACGTACGACGGGACTAGAAATAGGAAGTCCAATACACAGCAATGCAACCTTCCGCCGTGTAAATCCTTTCTGAGCATGCGCCATTCTTAGTCCGTCGAACTAGCCTACTCACGAGCGGATTGTCCGCTGAAACCAAAGTATGACGGACAGTATTACGGAAATTCCGAAATACTTAGTACGCCAGACTGCACGCTGAAAAAGTCAGCTGAAGCCCACACACGAGCGGACTGTCTGCTGAAATGTGTTTTGGCAGACTAAGTAGGCCATACAATCCGCCCGTGTGTACGCGGCATTAGTATGCTCCTTTTGACAATTGTTGTCCAATTTTCAACCAACAAATGTTGGATTACAGGCTAGTAAATTTGCGGCAGACAATGGATTGATATCAGATTTTTGGATGGGCAGTACACAAACCTGTCACCAGAACCGGAAGATTTCCCCTCTATTTCTGCTTTGGGGACAGAAAATTTTGTATTTTTTTTTACTTTCAATGATAATGGTAAACAGGACAAATAGGGAGTGAGAATCTCCCTAACGGGGACACAGACAGCAATATAAACCTAATAGATGTTGTAGAACAGCGTTTCTCAACTCCAGTCCTCAAGGCGCCCCAACAGGTCATGTTTTCAGGCTTTCCATTATTTTGCACAGGTGCTTTGATCAGTTTCACTGCCTTAGTAATTACCACAGCCATTTCATCTGAAGGGAAATCCTGAAAACAGGCCCCTTTCACACTCGTGCGACTTGTCATGCGACTTTGCAGTCCCAAGTCACAGGACAGGTCATACCCCATGATTTCCAATAAGTACCATTCATATATGTTTCATATATGTGCAACATCAAGTCACAGTGACTTCAAAGTAGTCCCTGCACTACTCTGGTCTGACTTTGATGCGACTTGAGGTCCATAGACAAGTGCTCTGCACTTCAATACAACCAATAGAACCAGGACTAAGGCTAAGCCTTCAGTGGGTACATTCCTTAGGAGAAAGTTCTCTGAAGCTTTTCCAGTGAAGTTCTCTTTTAAATTCAAACAAGTGCCCCGAGCCGTAACTTGGAGAAAACATTGCTGATGGCCAGGCATGTGTCAAGATAGTCTGCACTCCCCCACCCCTCTCTGTTGGTTACTGTTTATTCCATTGAAGACCCAATAATGGACCTTGAGCAGTGGAGAGTAGGGGCTAAGACCAACTTTTACTGGTGAAATCAGAATTTCCACAAAACCTCGGGGCCTGTATTTCTGGTTCTACCAATTGTCGGGACTGACAATTGGTAGACCGCAGGGAGCTGACAGGTGGATCATGACCACGGCTCTGCCTCCCTCCAGCCTCCGTAACTCTCGTTCACTGCAGAGAGCGGGAAGCAGCATAGTGCTGGATGGAGGGTGGGGCGGGAGCTGCCTCAGTGATTGGTTGCTGGGGGGTCCTAGAAACTATTCATTAGCTTGCTATGAAATGTTAGCACCAGCAGCTTCTGCTCCCGACACTGCTTTGGGGGGAGGACACACTGCTATGGGGGGCAGAGGTGATGGGAAGGGGCTGAGGACACTGCATTGGGGGGTACAGGACACTGCATCTATGTCATTTTATTGGGTGCTTGATAGTTTTTTGTTTTTTTTAAGGGCGCCTAGTACCCCCCTTCTGGGAACTTTGCTTTCCTCCATGTTGTCCAGATAGATCTCAGCCCCCAAAAGGTTGCCTACACCTGGCCTAGGCTCTTTCCAGGACACATCCCTGACATGTTTCACTATGGCAACAGGGCTTATTTATACAGGTCTCTATGACTAAGCCCTGTGGGCAGGATGAAACACGTAAGTAGCATGGCCTGGGACGAACCTAGGCTGAGGCTGCTTTCCATCCACTAACCAGGTACATAGGCTGCTTAGGAGTGTGACATCTGAATTACACCTTTCTAAAGGAATAGTTGGAGACCAGGGGCATGCTTCATGATAGCAGTGATCTCTAGCAGTCACATGTAATGTCTCTTCACACTATGACTATCAAAGCCCCTTTAAGTCCACATGTGCTTCCTACAAGCCTCTTAATATTACTTGTGTTGCATTTGAGGTTTCCTTTACCAAAAAAAGGTAGCATGGCATAAAATAAATAAATCAAACCATTGGCTACTAGAGACCACTCACCAAGAATATTTTTTTTTTTACTGGCAAGGGCCCCCAAGAGCCACATAGCAAGTACCAAAGGGCCACATGGTGTGCATCAGGGCTTCAGATTAAGATTATTGCACGTTTTAAATGAAAAAAAGTTATTTATACTCACACAATCTTTGTTTCAAATACAAAAAAGATACCCAGAGCACTACGGGTCAGTTAAACTGTGCAAAGGACAAGTTCTTGATTTTTTTTTTCATACAGTCTCACCCTTCATTGAAACCAAGGACAGAGGTTTTTAAAGGGTGGGGTCACTCCTCTTATCTAATCTAAAATGTGAAGTATCACCAGCACGCCATTATTCGCTGCCTAGTATTATGACTTTCCGGGTTTACGCTAAGGACCCTTTCCTCAGGCACCAGTTTACATAACAGCAGGCAAAGTGAAACTGGAATAATACGTTAATAAGCAATATTTTATAGTTACCAGACTGTCATGTAGATCCTCTACAATACTTTGTCTCTGAACTAAATGATAGCAATCAGCAGCTCTACACAATATTACTTTGCTATGAGCCTCAAACAGATGCCAACCTGCAAACTGTACAACTCATCTTCTAGAAGACGTAAACTGAAAGGGAAACCTGCCGATGGTTAGCTCCAGCAAGTAATTTTAATTTTCTAAGGCGGGTGTGTAGGCAGAGAACATTGCACAATTGTGCAAATACAGACTCCCCATATCTAGAAGATGAGAGCACACTTGATGATCCCAGTTGTATAAGAAACATTATGGTTTCCTTGGCGCAAGCATAACAAATACCAAGCCCGTAAACCTTTCATCTGGTTAAACATTAATATATCTATACATTCTACATATTCCACTTCACATTTCAAATAGTACCTGTCCTGAATTGCTAAAATAAACTGCAAGTGGAAGTCAAATACAAGCTAGACATCTCCAAGTAGCGACACGTGTTGTGCTGCAAAGTGTGTGACAGTATCTACAGGTAAGCCTTATTACAGGCTTGCCTGTAGGTACACATGGTGTAACAGAGTTTACAACCACTTTAAGAATTTTAAGTGGCTCCACAGGTATGCATTTACAACGAGAAAGGGATTGCACCAGTTCAACCTGCATGAGAGGTGTGTTAAAGAGAAAGAATTTTTTCAGGAAAAGAATTTCATAAAAACTGTGAAACATGGTGGTGAAAATGTTATGGTTTGGAGTTGCTTTGCTGTTTCAGGGTCTGGAGAGCTTGCAGTCATACAGTCAACTACAAATTCTACATCATATAAAAATGTGTTTAATGAGAATGCAAGGCAATCTTTCCAATAGTTTGAAAATGAATTGGAAATTAGCCAATACAATGCTGATCCAGAGCTCACTAGCAAACACACCAAGGACCGGTGCAAAAATAAGAAATAGAAGGTCTGTCCAAGTCAAAGGCCAGATTTGTTTCCTAGTGAAATTTTGCAGGTAGTGATTTTGAAACAGGCAGCTTGTGCAAGGAAACCTCCTAATGTTGCAACCTAAAGTGGACAGCCACATTTTTTTTTAAAGTCAGCAGCTAAAAACACTGTAGCTGCTGACTTTTAATAAGGACACTTAACTGTCCAGGGTGCCCACGATGTCGGCCCTCACAAGGCCGATCCATTCATCGCATCGGGTTTCAAGTGCCACCATTGTAACTAATCGTTCGACTCAAGCGAGGGGTGGAGTGGTGGTCTTTCATTTAAGACCACCTTTCAAAAGTGGGTGGA
The DNA here is from genome assembly GCF_037356315.1 of Lithobates pipiens. Taxonomy (NCBI): domain Eukaryota; kingdom Metazoa; phylum Chordata; class Amphibia; order Anura; family Ranidae; genus Lithobates; species Lithobates pipiens. The sequence goes on from NW_027507718.1 coordinate 482,877,387, forward strand.
ACTCCGCTTTAAGAAATGTTGCATTGCAAAGTGGCCACATCTCTATAAGTTGACATTTATGCTACAGGGGGCAATACCAACTTTTGAGGCCAGCGGCGTTCACAGTAGGTCTTAGCCCTTGTACACACGGTCAGACATTCCGACAACCAAATCCGTCGGATTTGGTCCGACGGATTTTGTCCGAAACTGGAAATCCGATCGTTCAGAACATGATGACGTTATTTCGTTGCAACGGGACTACGTTCAGGCTAGTAGCCAATAGCTTTGGTCTAGGAATTTGATCTGAGCATGCGTGGCACTTTGTCCGATCGGAATTCTCTACAAACGATCGGACAAAGTCCGATCGGATCATGTTGGCGGAAAATTGTATAGCCCAGCTCTAAAACTTTGACGGTCGGATATTACAACGGAAACAGTCCGATGGAGCCCACACACGGTCGGATTATCCGACAACACGGTCCGATCTGACATTTTCCGTCGGAATGTCCGACCGTGTGTACAAGGGCTTATATACTGTAATAAATTATATATTTATTACACACACACACAGTATATATTATTATTTTTGTTGACTAAATGATTGAAAACTTTTTTTGTGTGTGCGCTTATTCAAGTATAACACCTTTTTCTGTAGGCACTCTTTAAAGAGGAGGTCCAACCTCCCATGACAAATACTGTAGCTGCTGACTTTTAATATATGGAGACTTACCTGTTCAGGGAGCCCGCGATGTCTGCACCGCAGCCGATCTTCGGATCAGCTGTCGAGTGCAGCCGCCGCCATTCCTGGTAAGGGAACCCAGCAGTGGAGCCTTTGGCTTTCACAGCCGGTTCCCTACTGCCCATGCGCACAGCTTGCTGCACTTTCTAATTGGTCTGGCAGCGGAGGAAGGGGCTGAAATTCCAGGAGACTGGGCTGCGGCCCGATCTTCTGGAAGTGGGGTACAGTACCTGTCAAAAACAGGTACCTGTACCCACCTCCCCCCTGAAAGGTACCAAATGTGGCACTGGGGGGGGGGGGGGAATCAGATAAGTGGAAGTTTCACTTTGAGTGGAACTCCGCTTTAAATAGAGATCTAATGTTTGCCTGTCTAAATATATTGAAAAAGTCACTATTTTCTATTGGGTGCACTTTTAAATTGTAACTAAACCCAGGACCCGGCATTCACTACATCTGCTCTCCCACAGTACACAGAACATGGAAATGCAATTATTTTCTGAAATATAAACTGATAAATACCTTTTCTTCTTCAGCAGTATATAGCAGTCTTGTGACTTCTATCAGTGTCTGGCCGAGCACTAGTTAAACCTTTTAGGAGGAGATTTCATTCTCCTCTGACTGTCCTATGATGCTGCAGGACCCCTGACCCTCTGTCTAGACAGTGCTGATTGGCCCTGTGCCGATCACATGCACTCTCCCAAGAAAGAAAAATTGCTTTAGCAATAATCACCAAACTGATCATGTGCAGAGTGCCTTCAAGACTCTGTTCTATCAGGAGATGGATTGGGGACAGTGGAGGCAGCGGAGGATCAAAGAAGACATGATCAAACAGCCTTTTTACAGAACGAGGATGCTTAACCTATTAGGTTCTACATTGAGTATAATAAGCATGCTTTAAAGCATATAAAGGCAGATTTATTTTTGCTTGCTCTGGTATGTGCATAGTGATGGGGGAATTAGTGCACTTGTGGATACATGTGTGTCTTCATCATCGCACCGAAGAGTACTTATATGGACTTCTATGTTGGAAGCATCTTTACTGGGACACTTTAATATATGAACTTGTATTTATGAGATATATATATATATATATATATATATATATATATATATATATAGATAGATAGATAGATAGATAGATAGAGATGGAAGACACACAATAGATAGCTGTAGAGAGATTTACAGCCACTAATCGTTGAGAACCCCTGCTATAGAAAAACAATACAGAGCTGTCAGAAAAAAATAGAAGCATTGTTTAATGCATACATCTCAAGGGGAATAGCATGCTCAGAAACCTCAGAGGTGACTAAAGATGAAATCTCTGTGGAATTCGTTACTCAAATGCAGTCCCACATCTGGAACTGTGCTGGGGAAGCCAGCAAACAACATCCATATAAACAAATATTTTCTCACGTTCGTAAGGAGGTTAAAGCAGGGGTCCCCAACCCCCGGCCCATTGCCAGGCCGTAGCCTGTTTGCAGCCGGGCCACTGCGGAGGTTGCACTTTCAGAGGTTCGGCATCGGCGGGTGAGCAGAGAGAAGACATCACCTCTCGCCACCCACCCGGCATCACCACCTTCCAGTCTTCACAGCCGGCCACAAACACTACACTGAGGTTTGGCGGGCGAGCAGAGATAGGACAACTCTGACTGCCTGCCCCACATCACTGCTGTTCCACCCGCACCTGGCAAGCGACAATCCCCACCTGGCAAGCGACAAGCTGCATCTGTTGGCACATGTCCCTTACTTGGACAGTTCTCCTTGTTCTTCATGGCAGTGTTTGGTTAGTGGTGCCTCTTGCTTAGGTATTGCAGCCTCTGGGGCCCTTCAAACAGCTGTGTATATGTAATGACAGAGCATGTGACACTAAAGCCTCGTGCACACGATCGGATTTTCCGTAGACAAAACCTCGGACTTTTGTCTAAAGGGTGTTGGCTAGAAACTTGTCTTGCATACAAACGGCAAGGAATTGTCGGCCAACAAACACGAATGTAGTGACATACTACATGGTACATGGGCTCTTTAGCGCCACCCTTTGGGCTCCTTCTGCTAATTTCGTGTTCGTAGAAGTTTGGTGAGTGTTGGTTCGCGCTTTTCATTTTGTGCTTTTCATTTTGTGCTTTTCAGGGTATAGCGTCAGTTAAAGTGATGCAGTGCCGTATTGCAAAAAATGGCCTGGTCATTAAGGGATTAAATCCTTCCAGTCCTTACGTGGTTAAGGACTAGATCTGAATGATTAATCATTAAGAAACGTTACCGTGATTTTTTCCCCGTTGCGATCTTGAAAAACGTATTTCCAGATTCTTATAAACAATTTTCCCTTTAGTTCAAGGGAATACACTTTGGTGTGAAAATGAGGAAGTTTAACCACTTAAACAATAAACCTTTTTCTGACAGTTGTTGGTTTCAAGTTAAAAATTATTTTTTTTTGCTAGAAAATTACTTAGAACCCCCAAACATTTTATATATGTATATGTATATGTATATATATATATATATATATATATATATATATATATATATATATATATATATACATATATATATATATATATATATATATATATACATATATACATATATATATATATATACATATACATATACACATATACACACACACAGTGCCTTGCGAAAGTATTCGGCCCCCTTGAACTTTTCAACCTTTTGCCACATTTCAGGCTTCAAACATAAAGATATACAATTTTAATTTTTTGTGAAGAATCACCAACAAGTGGGACACAATTGTGAAGTGGAACGAAATCTATTGGATATTTTAAACTTTTTTAGCAAATAAAAACTGAAAAGTGGTGCGTGCAAAATTATTCGGCCCCTTTACTTTCAATGCAGCAAACTCACTCCAGAAGTTCAGCGAGGATCTCTGAATGATCCAATGTTGTCCTAAATGACTGATGGTGATAAATAGAATCCACCTGTGTGTAATCAAGTCTCTGTATAAATGCACCTGCTCTGTAATAGTCTCAGGTAGGGATGCACCGAATGGGTTTTTTGGTGCCGAAACCGATACCGAAAATGAAAAATACACTAGGCCGAAAACCGAAACCGATACCGAAACAGCACCGATACCGAAAATGACTGTTTTTAAAAAAATATTTTTATACAGGAGATGGTCAGGGACTGGGGACATGGTACAGGAGGCGGTCAGAGACTGGGGACATGGTACAGGAGATGGTCAGAGACTGGGGACATGGTACAGGAGGTGGTCAGAGACTGGGGACATGGTACAGGAGGTGGTCAGAGACTGGGGACATGGTACAGGAGGTGGTCAGAGACTGGGGACATGGTACAGGAGGTGGTCAGAGACTGGGGACATGGTACAGGAGGTGGTCAGAGACTGGGGACATGGTACAGGAGGTGGTCAGAGACTGGGGACATGGTACAGGAGGTGGTCAGAGACTGGGGACATGGTACAGGAGGTGGTCAGAGACTGGGGACATGGTACACGAGGTGGTCAGAGACTGGGGACATGGTACAGGAGGTGGTCAGAGACTGGGGACATGGTACAGGAGGTGGTCAGAGACTGGGGACATGGTACAGGAGGTGGTCAGAGACTGGGGACATGGTACAGGAGGTGGTCAGAGACTGGGGACATGGTACAGGAGGTGGTCAGAGACTGGGGACATGGTACAGGAGGTGGTCAGAGACTGGGGACATGGTACAGGAGGTGGTCAGAGACTGGGGACATGGTACAGGAGGTGGTCAGAGACTGGGGACATGGTACAGGAGGTGGTCAGAGACTGGGGACATGGTACAGGAGGTGGTCAGAGACTGGGGACATGGTACAGGGGGTGGTCAGAGACTGGGGCCATAATAAAAGAGATAAGTGCAGCCAGCGTTGCCCCCACTGATGCAGCCAGCTTTGCCCCCACTGATGCAGCCAGCTTTGCCCCCACTGATGCAGCCAGCTTTGCCCCCACTGATGCAGCCAGCTATGCCCCCACTGATGCAGCCAGCTATGCCCCCACTGATGCAGCCAGCTATGCCCCCACTGATGCAGCCAGCTATGCCCCTCTGCAGTGAAGAGAGCCGTCTGGTTGAATAGAGCACCGGGAACATCACAGCTTTAATTTCAATAGCTGTGTGTTCCCCGTCGCGCGCCGTCACACACAGCCCCTCCCCCTTGTCCAGGCACTTTGATAGACAGATCACCCGTCCAATCTAGACAGGTGATCTGTCTATCAAAGTTCTCCGGACAAGGGGGAGGGTCTGTGTGTGATGGCGCGCGACGGGGAACACACAGCTATTGAAATTAAAGCTGTGATGTTCCCGGCGCTCTATTTAACCAGACGGCTCTCTTCACTGCAGAGGGGCATCGCTGGCTGCATCAGTCCCGCGCTATTCACCCCCATCATGGGCGGCACCAGGGGTGGGGGCGGAGTTCCGCCCCCAGGCCCCGCCCCATTTTCGTCTCAATTATCGGCCGTTTTTTCCTTTCGGCAAATTGCCGAAAAGGGCATTTTCGGCCGATATGTTTCGGCGGCCGAAATTTCGGTGCATCCCTAGTCTCAGGGTTCTGTTTAAAGTGCAGAGAGCATCATGAAGACCAAGGAACACACCAGGCAGGTCCGTAATACTGTTTTGGAGAAGTTTAAAGCCGGATTTGGATACAAAAAGATTTCCCAAGCTTTAAACATCCCAAGGAGCACTGTGCAAGCGATCATTTTGAAATGGGAGTATCAGACCACTGCAAATCTACCAAGACCTGGCCGTCCCTCTAAACTTTCAGCTCAGACAAGGAAAAGACTGATCAGAGATGCAGCCAAGAGGCCCATGATCACTCTGGATGAACTGCAGAGAACTACAGCTGAGGTGGGAGAGTCTGTCCATAGGACAACAATCAGTCGTACACTGCACAAATCTGGCCTTTATGGAAGAGTGGCAAGAAGAAAGCCATTTCTCAAAGATATCCATAAAAAGTCTTGTCTAAAGTTTGCCACAAGCCACCTGGGAGACACACCAAACATGTGGAAGAAGGTGCTCTGGTCAGATGAAACCAAAATCGAACTTTTTGCCCACAATGCAAAACGATATGTTTGGCGTAAAAGCAACACAGCTCATCACCCTCAACACACCATCCCCACTGTCAAACATGGTGGTGGCAACATCATGGTTTGGGCCTGCTTTTCTTCAGCAGGGACAGGGAAGATGGTTAAAATTGAGGGGAAGATGGATGCAGCCAAATACAGGACCATTCTGGATGAAAACCTGTTGGAGTCTGCAAAAGACCTGAAACTGGGACGGAGATTTATCTTCCAACTAGACAATGATCCCAAACATACAGCAAAATCTACAAAGTAATGGTTCACAAATAAATGTATCCAGGTGTTAGAATGGCCAAGTCAAAGTCCAGACCTGAATCCAATCGAGAATCTGTGGAAAGAGCTGAAAACTGCTGTTCACAAACGCTCTCCATCCAACCTCACTGAGCTCGAGCTGTTTTGCAAGGAAGAATGGGCAAGAATTTCAGTCTCTCGATGTGCAAAACTGATAGAGACATACCCCAAGCGACTTGCAGCTGTAATCGCAGCAAAAGGTGGCTCTACAAAGTATTAACGCAAGGGGGCTGAATAATGTTGCACGCCACACTTTATTTTTTTTATTAGTTAAAAAAGTTTCAAAAATCCAATAGATTTCGTTCCACTTCACAATTGTGTCCCACTTGGTGATTCTTCACAAAAAATATAAAAATTTTATATCTTTATGTTTGAAGCCTGAAATGTGGCAAAAGGGTTGAAAAGTTCAAGGGGGCCGATTACTTTCGCAAGGCACTGTGTATATTATGTATAATATATATATATATATATATATATATATATATATATATATATATATATATATATATATATATATATATATATATATATATATATTTTTTTTTTTTTTTTTTTTTTTTTGTAGAGACCCTAGAGAATAAAATGGTGGTTGTTGCACTATTTTATGTCACACTGTATTTGCGCAGCGGTCGTTCAAATGCAATCTTTGGGGAAAAAAATTACACTTTAAATGAATAAAAAAAAAAAAAAACAGTAAAGTTAGCCCAATTTTTTTGTATAATGTGGAAGATTTTACGCTGTGAGAATCATGATCTTTTTATTTTAAGCAAAAAAATCGTGATTCTCATTTTGGCCAGAATCGTGCAGCTCTATTAAGGACCAAAAAGTAGTTTCCACTGCAATATTCACCTTCTCTGCGATGCTATCTCCTACATAAATTCAATTCAGTCCAAGAGCTGATGCCCCACTTTCACTCACCCAACCCAGAAGTCAAAACAAAGGCAACCATGGCTCCACATTGTATAGTCCTCTGATTCTGTGCCTCCCAACCTCAGTCTTCAAGTACCCCCAACAGGTCATGCTTACACAGGGTGGATATAAATCAATGATTTAAATACAAAACAAAAAAATATGATTTTTTTTTAATTTTTATCAAATTTATTTGAGTAAAATGCTTTTAATTTATTTTAATAAAATGCTTTTGGAGTAAAAAAATCTATCTAAAAGATAGTTTTCTATTTAAGATACATTAATCATTTTGTTTATTCAGCATGAAATGGAGCTTAGTTATGTAGCATAAGCCTGTATATTTTGCAAGATTTACATTTTAGTAAACTCATTCAATGAATGCAAGCTGAGATAACATGCACTGCATTGATGGATTCACACAATTTCACAGTAAATATGAGGTAAAACAAAGTTCAGGAATATTCCTTTATCCCATTGTTTTGCAAATCTATGTACACTAAAAACTGTATGATTAAATCGGTTCTGATATCACTGTATTACTAACCTGACAGCTTATTATTCTAAATAGGAAACCCATTTTGTTTGCAAATATTAAAGATTCTAACTACCAGCAAGAATGAGTCCTTACATTTAAAAAGCACCTGTCATTTCAGATCCATCATGGCAGCGCCCGTTAGCGGGCATCCACTCATCTGCTGCCGCCATGTCCCTCACCTTGTGGTGTCACTGCCGCATCACCAGCCGTCCCATTAAAGTGAATGGGACTGTCGGTGGGTCAACAGCGGGTCAGAGGAGGAACTGATGAGGGACAGAGATGACAGTTGCTCTTTAAAAATTATGATTTTAATAGAGTTGATTAAAATCAAGCAATTTTACTAGTGATTTAAATCGACTTGATTTAGGCTGGGTTCACACTGCAGCGGTTTATAAGAACGGATGTGATTCGCACCGCACTGCAGTGCAAATCACATCCGATCTCTGTGTGATGCGAGTTCAGTCATACAGATAGTATGGCTGAATTCGCATCGCACATGGCCCAAACTCGCACAGGACCCTTTTTTTGGTCCGCAGCAGAATCGGATCGCATGGGTGTTCACACCATGCGATCCGATTCCTGTCCGAGTTTGCAGATCGCACTGCGATATGCGAACTGATCTGGGGGTGTCATTAACGTTTCACGGACACTCCCAGCAGTTCGCATAGGGCAGTGTGAACTGCCGCCGGGAGTTATGCGATGCGGGAACCCGCCGCCGATTTGCGGCGTTCCCGCATCGCTGCAATGTGAACCCAGCCTTAAAGTTGTTGTATACTCGATTTTTAAACTTTTACCTACAGGAAAGCCTATAATAAGGCTTACCTGTAGGTAAAAAAATATCTCCTAAACCTGTACAGTTTAGGAGATATCCCCCTCGGTATGCGCCGCTGACTGCAGCGGCGCATGCGCACAAGGGGATTCTTGGCCTGAAAATCCGGCAGTGGCCGGCGGCCGGAATGAAATCTCCTGCGCGCATGCGCGGGAGTGACGATATCGCGGCTCCGGCCACTTACAGCGCCGGAGCCGCGATACCCTGAAGAAACGCCAAGGGAGCATGTCAGCTCCCTCGGCGTGGATCGGGCCAGATGTCGGGGCCTCGTTCTAAGGTAAGTATTTCATAATGAGCTAGTATGCGGTGCATACTAGCTCATTATGCCTTTTGCTTTGCAGGTTTAAAAAAATAAAATAAAAAATGTGCGGGTTTACTACCACTTTAAATCAAATCCACCCCGTGCTTACAGGATTTCTGTTACCTTGCACAGGTGATTTAAATCAATGGCTTGTTATTTATGACAGCTATTTGATCTAGAATAATTCCCAAAGCATGGCCTGCTGGGGGTACTTGAGGAATGCAGTTGGGAAACATTGCCCTGAACTATAGAAGGCGCAGCCATCAGCCAACGAACAGACGTCACTGCTGTGTGATCTGTGTGTGTCACCCCATGACACAAGCACCATTTGCAACACACATACAAGAGGGTTAAGAGAGCCCTGCTCATAAGCCTTTACAATCTAATAGGGTGGGGCAAGTTCCAGAAAGGTTAATAACTGGGAGAGATGAGCTCATGGAAGAATTAAACGTTCAGTTGTTAGGCGCAGGCATAGGCTTCTCTGTAGAGTTGAGCTTCCAGGGATCACTTAAAAGGAATAGTAGACAGCCAGGCAGATTGGGGTAGAGAGTTCAAGAGGATGGGAGAGGCTCTGGAGAAGTCCTGGAGATGGTCATGGGAAGAGAAGACAAGAGAGCTAGAGAGCATGAGATCTTGAGAGGAGTGGAGAAGGACAATGTGGGTGATATTTGGAGACACGATTGGTGATGTAGTTTGGCGCAGAGTTGCGAATTGCTTTGTATTGTTGCTACTATTCTGAATTCAATTCACTGGGCAATCGGAAGCCAGTGGAGGGATTAAAGCGGAAGTAAACCTTCCCATCATGTTCAGTCAAGGAAGCTGCCATCTAGGCCTCTGTTTAATCTACAACTGCCATGGTGCTGCACATGTGATCAGTTATGACACCAGCCATTGGATGGTTTGGCAGTTTGGTTAAGAGCACAACCAATGGGAGTGTTAAATTTCCAGCACCTGCCGGAAACGTAACCGTTTTTTGAAACTGTTAATGGATGGGTTTACTTCCATTTTAAGTGATTTCCACTGTTATGATTTGAAGAGCGGTTGCAGGAGAAATTGCACTACTGTGAACGGAGCCTAATTAAAGCTGGGTATACTCTAGCAGAACGTTCTTCAAAATTTTCCGTTTTAAGGTTTGCTCACATTGGTAATGGTTAGTGGTGTCAATTTGGCGGTAGGTTTCTATTGTAGGGCACTGGTGCCGAGCAGCTGACCTCGTGTGGTCAAAACATTAGCGCAGACGCTTGGCATGGACCTGGAAGTAGTGGTGTCTACTACCATGACTTCAGATTTGCAGCGAGATCACTTTTATCGGCGGATGGAGAGGGGCCCCAGGCAGCGGCGGAGTCGATCGGATGCGGTCACTAGCTGGGTATGGAGACGAGTGAGGGGAAGATGACCCCCACCCGTCTCCATAACACTGCAGGGTGGAAGGGCCATTTTTTTAAATTATTTTTTTAAATGACAAAATGTATTTTTTATTTATTTATTGAATTTTAGTGTAAATGAGATCAGAGGTCTTTTTGACCCCAGATCTCATATTTAAGAGGTCCTGTCATGCTTTTTTTCTATTACAGGGGATGTTTACATTCCTTGTAATAGGAATAAAAGTGACACAATTTTTTATTTTATTTTTTTAAAACTGTGTAAAAATAAAAAATAAAAAGTAAAATAAATAAGAAAAATACATTTTTTTTTTAAAAAGCACCTCGTCCGGCCGAGCTCGTGCGCAGAAGCGAATGCATACATAAGTCGCGCCTGCATATGAAAACGGTATTCAAACCACACGTGAGGTATGGTCGCAATTGTTAGAGCAAAAGCAATAATTCTAGATCTCCTCTGTAACTCAAAACATGCAACCTGTAGAATTTTTTTAAAATTCGCCTATGGACATTTTTAAGGGTAAAAGTTTGTCGCCATTTCACGAGCGGCGCAATTTTGAAGCGTGACACATTGGGTATCAATTTACTTGGCGTAACATTATCTTTCACAAAATCAAAAAAAAAAATGGGATAACTTTACTGTTGTCTTATTTTTTAATTAAAAAAAGTGTAATTTTTCCCCCAAAAAAAGTGCGCTTGTAAGATCGTTGCGCAAATACGGTGTGACAGAAAGTATTGCAACAACTGCCTTTTTATTCTCCAGAGTGTTAGAAAAGAAATGTATAATGTTTGGGGGTTCTAAGTAATTTTCTAGCAAAAAAACTGTTTTTAACTTGTAAACAACAAATCTCAAATAGAGGCTCGGTCCTTAATTGGTTAAAAGCAAAAATTTGGAAAGTATATTTGAACAACATTTATCAAGTCATTAAATGTACTGACGAGAACTTCCCTATTTTACTAGAGCATTGGCAGCGTTAGGCTAAGTCTCCAATGTAGATGTCTTTCACATAAAATGCTCAGCCAGCAAAGCCAATCAATAGAAGTTAATGGGAAAGCATGGTTAAACATCATACTCTATAAACACAGAAGTTTGTACTGAGCCATCTGACCCACTGTTGGAGTCAGCAGCTGGAGTCTTTGAAGCCTGTGGAAACAGTCCTGCTTTTGTAAATGGGATTGCTTCTAAATCCATCTAATAAGGCCTTACGCACACAGAGCTTTAACCACTTAAAGCGGAGTTCCACCCTAAAGTGTAACTTCCGCTCATCGGAACCCTCCCCCCCTCCGGTGTCACAGTTGGCACCTTTCAGGGGGGAGGGGGGTGCAGATACCTGTCTAAGACAGGTATTTGCACCCACTTCTGGGCATAGACTCCCATGGGAGTCTATGCTTCTTCCTGTCCAGCCGCACTGTCTGCTGGGACACACACAGACGCCCCAGAGACAGCGCAGACCGTTCCCATTGCGCTGCGCAACTCGCGCGTGCGCAGTAGGGAACTGGGAAGTGAAGCCGCAACGCTTCACTTCCTGATTCCCTCCCTGAGAATGCCGGCGGCAGCAGCCGAGAGCCAAGCGATCGATCGGCCTCGGCTGCAGACATCACCAGACCCTGGACAGGTGAGTGTCCATTTATTAAAAGTCAGCTGTAGTACTTATAGCTGCTGGCTTTTAATATTTTTTTTTTTTTACAGTGGACTCCCTCAAAAAAAATTTAACTCACCTCTAAATGCCTGTTGCTAGGGGGTCCCTCGTAGTCTGCCTCCTTCAGTGCCTGGGCTGGTGACATCACTTCCCCTCAGCACAGGAAGGGCTCAGCTCTGCCCCTTCCCTCCTATTATTCATCTGGGACACGTCACAGGTCCCAGATGACCGTGTGGCCAATCACGGCGCCACTTGCGCATGTGCAGTGGGTGCCCGGCTGTGAAGCCACAGCCAGGTGCCCACAGTTGCAATGCCGGCCCGCCGAACGTAGGGGGAGACAAGCGGGGCTTCGTTCCCCCCCCCGCATCGCTGTACCCTGGGACAGGTAAGTGTCCAGTTATTAAAAGTCAGCAGCTTCAGTATGTGGACTGGAAGGACTGGAAGATTTGCCCCCTTAACCACTTGAGACCCGCGCTATAGCCGAATGACGGCTACAGCGCGGATCTCATTTTCCGGGACTACGTCTATTGATGTAGTCCCGTGCACGAGCGGCCTGCGCGCCCCCTGAGGGGCGCGCGCGGCGCGCTCTGTGATCGGCGAGTCTACGAGACTCGCCTGATCACCGATCCATGCAAGGGGTCGATCCTGACCCCTTATCACGTGATCAGCTGTCAGCCAATGACAGCTGATCATGTGATATAACGGAGCCGGTAATCGGCTATTATTCCTCCTCGCGCTGACAGCGCGAGGAGAAAAAAAAAGCCGATCACCGGCGGCCGTGATCGGGACATCAGTCCCGATCACGGCCAGCCCTGCCAGTGCCCACCTGCCCCCTGCCAGTGCCCACCTGCCCCCTGCTTTGCCTGCCTAAATAAAAAATGTGTCCCCCCTGTCAGTGCCACCCAGCAGTGCCCATAGTGCCACCCAGCAGTGCCCATAGTGCCACCCAGAAGTGCCCACAGTGCCACCCAGCAGTGCCCACAGTGCCACCCAGCAGTGCCCACAGTCTGCCTAAACAAAGGTGCTGCACCCCAGTGCCGCCCATCAGTGCCCAGCAGTGCCGCCCATCAGTGCCCAGCAGTGACGCCCATCAGTGCCCAGCAGTGCCACCTATCAGAGCCACCTATCAGTGCCACCTATCAGTGCCCAGCAGTCCCATCTATCAGTGGTACCTATCAGTGCCACCCATCCGTGCCACCCATCTGTGCCATCCATCCGTGCCATCTTATCTGTGCCCGTCTTTGCCCATCAGTGCCGCCTTATCTGTGCCTATTAGTGCCGCCTTAACTATGCCTATCAGTGCCCACCAGTGCAGCCTATCAGTGCCCACCAGTGCAGCCTATCAGTGCAGCCTATCAGTGCCGCCTCATCAACGCACTTCAATGAAGGAGAAAAATGGCCTGTTTGCAAAATTTTATAACAAACTATTAAACATGATTTTTTTTTTTTTTGCATCTTTTTTTGTTTGTTTAGCAAAAAATAAAACTCCCAGCTGTGATTAAATACCACCAAAAGAAAGCTCTATTTGTGGGAAAAAAATGATAAAAATTTCATTTGGGTACAGTGTTGTATGCCCGCGCAATTGTCATTCAAAGTGCATCAGCGCTGAAAGCTGAAAATTGGTCTGGGACTGAGGGGGGTTTAAGTGCCCAGTAAGCAAGTGGTTAATGACCAGCCAATTTTTTGTGATTCGCAACTGCGTCGCTTTAACTGACAATTGCGAGGACGTGCGATCCTGCACCCAAACAACATTGACGTTCTTTTTTTCCCCACAAATAGAGCTTTCTTTTGGTGGTATTTGATCACCTCTGTGGCTTTTATTTTTTGCGCTATAAACAAAAAAACAACAACACAATTTTTAAAAAAAACAATATTTTTTACTTTTTGCTATAATAAATATCCAAAAAAACGAAACAAATTCCAAATCAGTTTATGTCAATATGTATTCTTCTACATTTTGGTAAAAAAAAAAAACGCAATAAGGGTATACTGATTGGTTTGCGCAGAAGTTATAACGTCTACAATTTTCTACTAGTAATGGCGGTGATCAGCGATTTTTAGCGGGACTGCGACATTACGGTGGACAGATCAGACACTTGACACTTTTTTGGGACCATTGGGGGAGTGGACAGGGAGTAGAGAGAGATCACTTTTCCTGATCACTAGGAACAGCAGATCTCTCTCTACTTCCCTGACAGAACGTTGTTTACAACGACAGATCCCCGTTCTGGCTCTCTGAGGTGCGATCGCAGGTCATTGGTGGAAATCGCGGCTACGCACATCGGCTCCGGCTTCATTCACAATAGACCAATGGTAAAATGCAGCGTTTTACAGTGCAGGCAGTTTTTAGGCCTCATGCACACTGCTGCTGGTAAACAGACGTTCAGAGGCAGTTGGATGCATTTATCAGCTGCCCCTGAACTCATCCAACGTTATCTTATGTGTACATGTACACAGGTTTGTTTAATATCATTTTTAGGCAGTTGAGCTTAGAGGCCTTTTTCGGAAAGCAAAAAAATTAGTTCAGATGCTGAGTTTAGAGGCATTTTATTCTAAATCGTTTTTTGTTTTTGGCTATTTTGAAAAAAATGAAAAAAAATAATTTTTTTCTCAACCGCTTCTAAACGCAAATGCGGCTAAATGGACGTTTTAAACGTGGGTTAGGCTGCTTTCACACTGGGGTGGGAGCGGCGTCGGCGGTAAAGTGCCGCTATTTTTAGCGGCGCTTTACCGTCGTTTTAGCGGCGGTCTGCGGGCGCTAGCGGGGTGGTTTTAACCCCCGCTAGCGGCCGAAAAAGGGTTAAACCCGCCCGCAAAGCGCTGCTGCAGCGGCGCTTTGCCGGCGGTATTGCCGCGGTGTCCCATTGATTTCAATGGGTAGGAGCGGTTTAGGAGTGGTGAATACACCGCTCCTTCACAGCTCCAAAGATGCGGCTAGCAGGACTTTTTTCACCGTCCTGCCAGCGCATCGCTCCAGTGTGAAAGCCCTCCGGCTTTCACACTGGAGTGAAAGGGGCCGTTTTTTTTCAGGCGCTACACAGGCGCTATTTTTAGCGCTGTAACGCCTGAATACCGCCCCAGTGTGAAAGCAGCCTTACTATCCATCAAGTTAAATCGTTCAGGAGAGGTTGTAAAAACGTCCCGTGTACATTAAGCCTTATGCCGCGTACACATGATTGGAAATTCTGCAGCAAAAGGCCGATGAGAGCTTTTGGTCGGAAAATGCGATCGTGTGTATGCTCCATCGCACTTTAGCTGGCCAAATTTCGGCCAGCAAAAGATTGAGAGCATGTTCTAAATTTTTCTGTCGGAAAAAGTTCCTATACGAAAATGCGTTTGTGTGTATGCAATTCCAACGTGCAAAAACTCACGCATGCTCAGATTCAACTACGAGACGGAAGCTATTGGCTACTGGCTATTGAACATCCTTTTTCTAGTCCCGTCATACGCCACCGCGTTCTAGACGGTTGGAATTTGGTGTGACCATGTGTATGCAAGACAGCTTGAGTGAAATCCCATCGGAAAAACCCTCAGAGCCTTTTCTGACCAAAATTCCAATCGTGTGTACGCAGCATTAGTGTGAGGTCCAGGCAGTGTGATTTTAACCACTTCCCAACCAGCGCACGACGATGTACGTCGACAGAATGGCACGGGCAGGCATATTGGCGTACATGTACATCCAATCTTCAATGCCACCCTGCCATCGGGAGCGCGCCGCCGGCGGCGCGCTCCCGCGCTGGTCGGGACCCCCGTGAGTCCAGTCGCGGGACCCGCGGACTCGATCGCCGCGGGCATACCCGCGATCGTCTCACGGGATGGCTGAATGGAGGAAATGCCGTGTAAACAGCATTTCTCCATTCTGCCTAGCAACTAGTGACGCTGATCTCTGCTCCATGTGATTGGAGCAGAGATCAGTGTTCACTAAATGAAAGCCCCTCACAGTTAGTAACACACCCCTAGGAACACTTAACCCCTACACTGCCACCCACTGGTTAACCCTTTCACTGCCAGTGTCATTTACACAGGAATCACTGCATTTATATAGCAGTGATTACTGTATAAATGACAATGGTCCCAAAAATGTCCGATGGGTCCCCCACAATGTCGCAGTCACAATAAAAATCGCTGATCGCCAACATTACTAGTAAAAAAATAATAAAAAATTATTAATAAAAATGCTATAAAACTATCCCTATTTTGTAAACGCTATAACTTTTGCGTAAACCAATCAATCGCTTATTGCGATTTTTTTTACCAAAAATATGTAGAAGAATACGTATCGGCCTAAACTGAGGGAAAAAAATGTTTTTTTTATATATTTTTGGGGGATATTTATTATAACAAAAAGTCAAAAATAATGCGTTTTTTTCAAAATTGTCGCTTTATTTTTGTTTATAGCGCAAAAAATAAAAACCGCAGGGGTGATCAAATACCACCAAAAGAAAGCTCTACTTGTGGGAAAAAAGGACGTCAATTTTGTTTGGGAGCCACGTCGCACGACCGCGCAATTGTCAAAGCGACGCAGTGCCGAATCGCAAAAAGTGGTCTGGTCTTTGACCAGCAAAATGGTCCGGTCTGAAAGTGGTTAAGCACAGTTTACTTTTTTCTAACATAGTTTCACCTCAAGTGCACAAATTTTGCATTCGAAAAGTACGTTGGACGTGTATGTGCAGGTACAGGGCGCCCACAAAAGCAGAGCCGTGTCATGTACAGCCATTCACTTGTAACGCAGGCTGTATGTGGCGACCTTCACACACAGGAAATTACGCCAGGCATATGAAGCCTACAGAACATTGCATTCGAGTTTGGTGCATCACAAACCGACCACTATGAGGGTGACGTAAACAAACGTCACCTCTGAAGTCCCTGCGCAGTGGCATTGCCTGTGAATGGATCATGCAGTGTGCAGGCACAGAACACAGACACTAACATCTACGCTAAATTTTAGGAAGCAGTCCCCAATTTTCACAGGTGTGTACGTGTGTGTGTGTGTGTCCAGTTTTAGGAGGGTCACCTAGCTGTAGTGCGTCCCTCTTGGTGATTCAGTGCACCAGGCCGCAGCCTGCCATAGATTTTGACAGGCTGCAAGTAGCAGGGCTGGACGCAGCACCTAAAACACCAGGAGGGACGCACTATGATAAGCCCTGCATGCAAGGGGGAGAGGGGGAGAAGTGTTTAAACAACTGTATAACAGCAAGAGGAATCACAGTTATCATACCCAACTCCCCTACATACGTCATGGTGGTGTAGGGTTTACATCTACTCTGACACTGAAGTATAAGGGGCCCCAGTGACAGGAAGGGGGTTTCATATGCTTTGTCTCTAGATCTGTATCAAATACTTTCTTCGCATTACAAATCTGCCCAAGAGACGCCTGGCTACAGCAGCTGACAGCTAGTGAAAAGTGCAGGGATATGACATGTCAACACACACACACATTTATATATATATATATATATACACATATACATTATATATACATATATATACACACACACACACACATACATATACACACACACACACACACACACACACATACATATATACACACACACACGAAAGCTATTGGCTACTGCCCTCTTTATAGTCCTGTCGTATGTGTTCTACGTCACCGGATTCTGAATGATTGGATTTTCGACAACTTTCTGCGACCATGTGTATGCTAGACAAGTTTGGTCCAACATCCATTGGAAAAAATGTGACGGATTTTGTAGTCGGAATGTCCGACCGTGTGTATGCAAGACAAGTTTGGGCCAAAATCCATCTGAAAAAATCCTACGGATTTTGTAGTCGGAATGTCTGACCGTGTATACAGGCCATTAGTGCCTATGTATAAAGTCACAAATGTGGGAAAGTAAAGTGGTGTTCCACCCAAAAAAACGAAATGCCATTAATGTACTTACCTTTTTTCCCCGTTACTATGTGGTCCCTCTCGAAATCTGCCTACTCCAGTGCCTGGGCTCCTGACGTCACTTCCCTCTGCGCAGGAAGGGAGATCGCCTCTTTCCCCTCCCTCTGTCAATCATCTGGGACACGTGACAGGTCCCAGATGATTGCGCGGCCAGTCACTGCGTGGCTCGCGCATGCGCAGTGGGTGCCCGGCTGTGAAGACATAAAATGCCGGCACCGTCGAATGGAGGGGGAGACGAGCGAGGTTCAATCCCCCGCATCGCTGGACCCTGGGAAAGGTAAGTGTCCGATTATTAAAAGTCAGCAGCTGCAGTATTTGTAGCTGCTGACTTTTATTTTTATTTTTATTTTTTTATAGTGGGAACACCGCTTTAACCTTTAATTGCCATTTTAACCTGTGTGTGCCACCTTCTGTGTCTGTACCAAGGTCAAGCATTCCAGGGTATGTAAACTTTTGATCATGGCCATTTGGGTGATTTCTGTTATTATGATTTAAAAAGGATCAAAAAAAATGTGATAATAAATGGCTTCATATGATTGGTGTCCTTAGACAGTTTTTTTTGGCATGATCGATCACATTTTCAATATTAATGCAAAAATGTCACAAATTCTGCCAGGGTATGCAAACTTTTGAGCATAAATATTATATTATATATATACACACACACACACACATACATACTGTTCAAGTACAGTTCATAAAACACAGTCGTGAGATTTGCATTTCTCCAACCAATATACTGACGTTACATTTGGCAGTTAATCCCATATCTAAACAGAAACCACACAGAACTAAAGAGCGCCAGCTGTATTCATTCTGCTTGAAGGTATTCAGAAAAAAAAACGTATCTGCAAAAAACAGACACTCTGCTGATACTGCTTTCTTAAGGCCGGGTTCACACTATAGCGATGCGGGAACACCGCGAATCCGCGGCGTTTACCCGCATCGCACACCTCCCGCCGGCAGTTCACACTGCCCTATGCGGACGGCTGGGAGTGTCAATGTTATGTTAATGACACCCCCAGATCCGTCCGCATATCGCAGTGCGATCTGCCGACTCCCACAGGAATCGGATCGCATGGTGTGAACCCCCATGCGATCCGATTCTGTTGCAGACCCAAAAAAGGGTCCCGTGCGAGTTTGCTGCGGGAGCGCTGCGAATTCAGCCATACTATCTGTATGGCTGAACTCGCATCGCTACGGAGATCGGATGTGATTTGCTGTGCGAATCACATCCGGATCTCCCCCCGCAGCGGTGTGAACCGGGCCTTAGGTGGTATTTGATCACCTCTTCCGTTTTTATTTTTTGCACTATAAACAAAAAAAAAGACTGACAATTTTGAAGAAAAACAATATTTTTTACTTTCCGTTATAAAAAAAAAAAAACATGCCCAATAAAAAATATTTAATTTCTTCATCGATTTAGGGCAAAATTTATTCTGCTACATATTTTTTGTAAAAAAAAAATCCCAGTAAGCATATACTGATTGGTTTGCACAAAAGTTATACAAACTATGAGATTTTAATTTTTTTTTACTAGGAATGGCGGCGATCAGGACTGCGATATTGCAGTGGACAAATTGGACACTGACACTTTTTACAGACTAGTGACACCAATACAGTGATCAGTACTAAAAAAAATAAGCACTGTCACTGTACTAATGACACTGGCAGGGAAGGGGTTAACATCAGGGGCAATCAGGGATGCTGTTAGAAATCACAAGTCTCCAAACAGTCTACCTGACAGGGCCCCCCGGCCGAAAGTCACTGGGGACATAGATTTATCAGTCCCTTTCTTTATGAATAGATAGGAAGCACTCTGAGGCTTCCTGCTCATTCACAAACTGATAAATGGACACAGGAGTGATTTGTACCAATCGCTCATTGTGTTCCTTCAGGATAGGAGGGAGCCAGTAAATTACATATTTACCGGCCCTTTCACCTACTCTCCATCCTGAAACATCCCTGTGTTCCCACAGCAGCTTCTGGCAGGAAAAGAGAGGAGGGAAGCTGGCAGCACTGTGGGGGAAAGGGGCGCACAGGGTTGCCCGCACAGCAGATTGAAGGGGCACATGTGCTAGAACCAATCCCCCTGCAGTGCAGCCAAAGGGAGAAAGAGTAGGAGAAGCTGGCAGGAGGAGGCAGAAGAGGATCGTTAGCTGCAATATGACAGTACAGTTAGTCCCCCTGTTTAGCAGGTGCCTGGGCCCCCTTTTGAGCTGATGGGGCCTGGGTTCACTACAGGAGGGCTGGCTGTACTGCCTTAGAAGTGGCCCTGGGGGTGATCAAAGGGTTAACTGTGTGCCTAGCCTGTGCTTACTCACTATGTGGGAGGGGACCTGACTAGGGGAAGGCAAAGATCAGCATTCCTGCTTTGCAGGAACACAGGATTATTACTTTCCCTTTTGACAGAATGGCAATCTGCCTTGTTTACATAGGCAGATTGCCGTTCTGACTGAGTACTGTGTAATTATTGGGTACCAGCAGACATTGAGTCCACGGTACCTGCTGCTGTACTCCTGCTATGTGCGATCACAGTGGGAACGGTCCACTGGCGGCCCACATGCGCGCATCCCAGACTCGGAAGTGTCATATCACATACCAAGTATGTGATCTTCACCCTAACTGAGGTTGACCCACGCCTCCTCCCCCCTCTCTCTGTTACCAGTGGACTTTCCTTTTTTTTTTTCTTAAAATTACTTTATTTTCCCTGCCAGAGCGAGATTTTGTCGCCACCCCCAGCATGTGCCCAGATGCGCAGCAGGGCACATGCAAAGACCACTAAAAGGGAAGCTGGAATCTTTCCATTCCTTAGTGGCATTTCCACAGCACATGCACAGACACGCTGATGGACTCTACCAACACCCGAAGGCCATGCAGAGCCCATGGGAGCGCATGCCATAATGGCAGCACCTGGGGGGTGAAGCCACATAAATGGACTGAAGTTCCACTTTAAATTCCACAGAGCCTTAACCCTTTTCTGGAAGTAAGCAAGTTAGTCATCACTCCTTGGCAAATAGAAAAAGAAATGGAAACAGTGACAGATTTTTATTTTCCTAGGCTCCAAGTTCACGGCAGATAGTGACTGTAGCCATAAAAATAAGAGACACTTGCTTCTTGAGAGGAAAGCAATGGCAAACCTAGACAACATTATAAAAAGCAGAGATAGCACCATACTGACAAACTGTCGTATAGACAAAAATATGGCATTCCCTGTAGGTGGCCAAAGTATTCGAGTTTCAGCTTCAAGATTTATCCTTCCAGTGAATATTCTGGGTTTATTTCCTTCAAGATTGACTGGTTTCATCTTCTTGCCATCCAAGGGACTTTCAAGTGTCTTCTCCAACATCATAGTTCAAAAGCATCAAGTCTTCAGCATTCAGCCTTCCTTATGGTCCAAGTCCTATGGCTGTGAAAGTTGGACCATAAGGAAGGCTGAATGCTGAAGAATTGAGGCTTTTGAACTATGATGTTGGAGAAGACACTTGAAAGTCCCTTGGATGGCAAGAAGATGAAACCAGTCAATCTTGAAGGAAATAAACCCGGAATATTTACTGGAAGGACAAATCTTGAAGCTGAAACTCGAATACTTTGGCCACCTAATGCAAAGAGAGGACTCATTAGAATAGACCCTGGTGCTGGGCAACATGGAAGGAAAAAGGAAAAGAGGACAACAGAAAATAAGACGGATAGATAGCATCAGCGAATCAATGAACATGAAATTAGGCAAACTCCGGGAGGCAGTGTTGGACAGAAAAGCCTGGCACTCTATGGTCCATGAGGCCACGGAGAGTCAGGCATGACTAAACAACAAAGCAAGTTTGTCCTCTTATTTCTGCCCAGTTTTTTTTATGAGTTTAACCACTTGTGGACCGCCTCACGGGGATGTACGTCCTTTTTTTGAAGAGGGATATCTCGGTAACGGCAGCAGCTGCTGCCACAACCGAGATATCCATCTCTTCAGGCGGCGGTCGGCTGTACGATAACGGTGGTCTCCGCGGCGCATTCGCCGCGAGATCACTGCTATCGGCGGCGGAAGAGGTGCCACCCCCCCTCCCGCCGCCCTCCCGCACCTTTCGCCGCTTACCGGAGCCGTCGGTAGCGGAGGAGGCGATCGGGTCCTCTTCCTAGCTGGGCATAGAGACAAGTGAGGCTAAGATGGCCCCCACTCGTCTCTATACCATAGGGGGGTGGAAGCGACATCAAAACGTCACTTCCGCCCATACCTCTTAAAGGTATATTTTTTTTTAAATGTCAGATTTTCTTTTTTTTTTTTTTTTTTTTTTTTTTTGCATTTTAGCCCAAATATGAGATCTGAGGACTTTTTGACCCCAGATCTCATATTTAAGAGGACCTGTCATGCTTTTTTCTATTACAAGGGATGTTTACATTCCTTGTAATATGAATAAAAGTGATCCATTTTTTTTTTTTTTTTAAACAGTGTAAAAATAAATAAAATCAATTAAGTAGTGAGTAGCGCCCGCATATGAAAACGGTGGTCAAACCACACATGTGAGGTATCGCTGCGATCGGTAGAGCGAGAGCAATAATTCTAGCCCTAGACCTCCTCTGTAACACAAAAAATGCAACCTGTAGAATTTTTTAAATGTCGCTTATGGAGATTTTTGAGGCTAAAAGTTTGACGCCATTCCACGAGCGGGCGCAATTTTGAAGCGTGACATGTTGGGTATCAATTTACTTGGCATACCATTATCTTTCACAATATAAAAAAAAATTGGGCTAATTTTACTGTTGTCTTATTTTTTTATTCAAAAAAGTGCATTTTTTCTAAAAAAAGTGCGCTTGTAAGACCGCTGCGCAAATACGGTGTAAAAAAAAGTATTTCAATGACCACCATTTTATTCTCTAGGGTGTTAGAAAAAAAACAATATAAAATGTTTGGGAGTTCTAAGTAATTTTCTAGCAAAAAAAACAGTTTTAAACATGAAAACACCAAGTCTGAAAAAGAGGCCTGGTCCTTAAGTGGTTAACAAGCGTGCCTTAGGGCCATGCACATGACTGTATGCATTTTATGTAGGATTATACTAGCCATAAAATCCTGTCTGTGCTATCATTTACATGGGTACAGCGAAAATACATATCGTTGCTAGGGCACAGGCAGCCCCTGCTGCCTGGCATCCTTGGTTGTTAGGATGCAGGTGGCAATTTAGGGCAGACACATCAACACAATAGTGTGCAATGAGGTCAATTACACATTATTGATATTTACATGTTGTCCCTGAGCAGGCCATAATAAAATATAAAATACATGTATACTGTACATGTACAGTTAGCACAAAAATTTACATGTATAAAGCCTCAACCGCTTTCCGACTGCCTCACACAGATATACTACAGCAGAAGGGCAGATAACGTACCTGTACGTTGCCCTTTAATAGGCAGCTTGCAGGCGTGCGCTCGCCGGGGGCTACGTGACTGCCGGTCCCGCAAACCCGATGTCCGTGGGAGTACCTGCGATCGTCTCACGGTGAGGAAGGACGGGGAGATGCTAATGTAAACAAGCATCTCCCCATTCTGCCTAATGACACTGATCACTGCTCCCTGTAATCGTGAGTGGTGAACAGTGTCGTGTCACACACAGCCCCTCCCCCCACCGTTAGAATCACTCCCTAGGACACACTTAACCACTACAGCGCCAACTAGTTGTTAACCCCTTCACTGCCAGTCACATTTACACAGTAATCAATGCATTTTTGATCACTGTATAAATGTGAATGGTCCCAAAATAATGCCAAAAGTGTCCGATGTATCCGCCATAATTTCGCAGCCACAGTGTCCACAGCTTATAAATCTTCTTTTTACATTAAAATACTGCCACTATATACCTTTTTGGATGACCTGTATACCACGGTTACATGATAAACTGCGCAGTTTCTCCATTGCTGAGAGTTCAGGATGGAGGAGATTTCCACTGCAGACTGTATACACGCCCACATGTGTGATGTCAATATCATGTGACCTGGCTAGCTCCTAGAACGAGTAACTGTTCTCTCCAGCATAAAAGACACAACTGAGCATGTGCAGGTTGTCTACCCTGCCTGTGTTAGCCGGCCTTCCCCAGATAGACAGTGTAGGAGGATCTGTGCTTACAGGGTCAAACAGCCTTTTTACACAATGCAGAGGATTAACCCATTAGGTTCCACAGTGCATACAACAAGCATGCTATGCTGCATATACAGACTGATTTTACTGTTGTGGGTTTAGTAACACTTTAAATATAGTCCACTTTATGGATCTGGGTTTATTGATGTTTGCATAAGCTCAATGACAAAAGTACACCTGTGTTTAGATCCATTAAAACAAACACACTGATAAAATGCTGCGTTTATTGTGCCCATCTGCATGTCCCCTTAAAGTGACCTTGTAACTTCAAAAAATATATGAAACTTTTCCTGTAATAGAAGCCTCTGCACTTCACTGTCTTCTAATAGTACAGCCTACAGTCACATGGTTGCATTTTCAAGGTAAAACTGGTGGCAAGGAGACCACATACCGTCTCCTCACTGCCTGTCAAATGCCCTCCAAAAAGCAAAAGCGATCCATCGCTGATCGCTTATCAGTGGGGTGGCAAGGATGGTCCCACATGAAACTAGGGATGCACCGAATGGGTTTTTTGGTGCCGAAACCAATACCGAAAATGAAAAATACACTAGGCCGAAAATCTAAACCAATAACGAAACAGCACCAATACCGAAAATGACTGTTTTAAAAAAATATTTTTGTACAGGAGATGGTCAGAGACTGGGGACATGGTACGGGAGGTGGTCAGAGACTGGGGACATGGTACGGGAGGTGGTCAGAGACTGGGGACATGGTACACGAGGTGGTCAGAGACTGGCGACATGGTACACGAGGTGGTCAGAGACTGGCGACATGGTACACGAGGTGGTCAGAGACTGGCGACATGGTACACGAGGTGGTCAGAGACTGGCGACATGGTACACGAGGTGGTCAGAGACTGGCGACATGGTACACGAGGTGGTCAGAGACTGGCGACATGGTACACGAGGTGGTCAGAGACTGGCGACATGGTACACGAGGTGGTCAGAGACTGGCGACATGGTACACGAGGTGGTCAGAGACTTGCGACATGGTACACGAGGTGGTCAGAGACTGGCGACATGGTACACGAGGTGGTCAGAGACTGGCGACATGGTACACGAGGTGGTCAGAGACTGGCGACATGGTACACGAGGTGGTCAGAGACTGGCGACATGGTACACGAGGTGGTCAGAGACTGGCGACATGGTACACGAGGTGGTCAGAGACTGGCGACATGGTACACGAGGTGGTCAGAGACTGGCGACATGGTACACGAGGTGGTCAGAGACTGGGGACATGGTACACGAGGTGGTCAGAGACTGGGGACATGGTACACGAGGTGGTCAGAGACTGGGGACATGGTACACGAGGTGGTCAGAGACTGGGGACATGGTACACGAGGTGGTCAGAGACTGGGGACATGGTACACGAGGTGGTCAGAGACTGGGGACATGGTACACGAGGTGGTCAGAGACTGGGGACATGGTACACGAGGTGGTCAGAGACTGGGGACATGGTACACGAGGTGGTCAGAGACTGGGGACATGGTACACGAGGTGGTCAGAGACTGGGGACATGGTACACGAGGTGGTCAGAGACTGGGGACATGGTACACGAGGTGGTCAGAGACTGGGGACATGGTACACGAGGTGGTCAGAGACTGGGGACATGGTACACGAGGTGGTCAGAGACTGGGGACATGGTACACGAGGTGGTCAGAGACTGGGGACATGGTACACGAGGTGGTCAGAGACTGGGGACATGGTACACGAGGTGGTCAGAGACTGGGGACATGGTACACGAGGTGGTCAGAGACTGGGGACATGGTACACGAGGTGGTCAGAGACTGGGGACATGGTACACGAGGTGGTCAGAGACTGAAGACATGGTACACGAGGTGGTCAGAGACTGGGGACATGGTACACGAGGTGGTCAGAGACTGGGGACATGGTACACGAGGTGGTCAGAGACTGGGGACATGGTACACGAGGTGGTCAGAGACTGGGGACATGGTACACGAGGTGGTCAGAGACTGGGGACATGGTACACGAGGTGGTCAGAGACTGGGGACATGGTACACGAGGTGGTCAGAGACTGGGGACATGGTACACGAGGTGGTCAGAGACTGGGGACATGGTACACGAGGTGGTCAGAGACTGGGGACATGGTACACGAGGTGGTCAGAGACTGGGGACATGGTACACGAGGTGGTCAGAGACTGGGGACATGGTACACGAGGTGGTCAGAGACTGGGGACATGGTACACGAGGAGGTCAGAGACTGGCGACATGGTACAGGAGGTGGTCAGAGACTGGCGACATGGTACAGGAGGTGGTCAGAGACTGGCGACATGGTACAGGAGGTGGTCAGAGACTGGGGACATGGTTCAGGAGGTGGTCAGAGACTGGGGACATGGTACAGGAGGTGGTCAGAGACTGGGGACATGGTACAGGAGGTGGTCAGAGACTGGGGACATGGTACAGGAGGTGGTCAGAGACTGGGGACATGGTACAGGAGGTGGTCAGAGACTGGGGACATGGTACAGGAGGTGGTCAGAGACTGGGGACATGGTACAGGAGGTGGTCAGAGACTGGGGACATGGTACAGGAGGTGGTCAGAGACTGGGGACATGGTACAGGAGGTGGTCAGAGACTGGGGACATGGTACAGGAGGTGGTCAGAGACTGGGGACATGGTACAGGAGGTGGTCAGAGACTGGGGACATGGTTCAGGAGGTGGTCAGAGACTGGGGACATGGTACAGGAGGTGGTCAGAGACTGGCGGCATGGTACAGGAGGTGGTCAGAGACTGGCGGCATGGTACAGGAGCTGGTCAGAGACTGGCGGCATGGTACAGGAGCTGGTCAGAGACTGGCGGAATGGTACAGGAGGTGGCCAGAGACTGACGGCATGGTACAAGAGAGGGTCAGAGCCTGGCGGCATTGGTACAGGAGGTGGTCAGAGACTGGCGACATGATAAAAGAGATAAGTGTGTTGTCCCCAGTGCAGCCAGTGTGTTGTCCCCAGTGCAGCCAGTGTGTTGTCCCCAGTGCAGCCAGTGTGTTGTCCCCAGTGCAGCCACCGTGCAGCCAGTGTGTTGTCCCCGTGCAGCCAGCGATGCGGCGAAGAGAGAGGAGAGCTGCCTCCGCCGTCTGGCTCAGTAGGGCGCCGGGAACATCACAGCTTTAATTTCAATAGCTGTGTGTTCCCCCGTCGCTCGCCGTCGCATACAGCCCCTCCCCCTTGTCCGGGGAACTGTGATAGACAGATCACCCGTCCAATCTGGAAGGGTAATCTGTCTATCACAGTTCCCCGGACAAGGGGGAGGGGCTGTATGCGACAGCGCGCGACAGGGGAACACACAGCTATTGAAATTAAAGCTGTGATGTTCCCGGCGCTCTACTGAGCCAGACGGCGGAGGCGGCTCTCCTGCGTTACAGATCTCCCATGATGGGCGGCACCAGGGGCGGGGGCGGAGCTCTCCCCCGCCCAGGCCCCACCCCATTTTCAGCTCAATTATCGGATATGTTTCAGCGGCCGAAATTTCGGTGCATCCCTACATGAAACTATTATGAAACTATTCAAGTAAATTTCCAACCACTGTAAGCAAAGCCAACGGAAATGGTGGTTAACAACAATGCACACAGGCGTGAAAGGCATGAACCACTTCTTCATTTTAAAAAAGTATTACTTCGCTAATATATACGGCAATAAAATAAAAACACTTATCTGCCTGCTCTCAGTTTTCTATTAAATGTACACTCTGGTGTAAAAAAAAAAAAAAAAACTTCCATACACATAATGAAGTCTTTCCCAGACTGGCCAATCAAAAACCTGGTGCTAGGAGCAGCCGGGGAGAGGATGACAGCGACTGGCGAGGGATTAACATGCCGCCTCCCTGGAATGAGGAAACTTCTTCAAGTTTAGTTCTGCTTTAACCACTTCGGTCCCTGGAAGATTTTACCCCCTTCCTGAACAGAGCACTTTTCAAAATTTAGCACTGCGTCACTTTAACTGACAATTGCGCGGTCATGCAACGCTGTACCTAAACAAAATTTGTGTCCTTTTTTCCCCACAAATAGAGCTTTCTTTTGGTGGTATTTGATCACCTCTGCGGTTTTAATTTTTGCGCTATAAAAAAAAAAAAGAGCAACAATTTTGAAAAAATATATTTTTTTTTTACTTTTTGCTATAATAAATATCCCCCAATTAAAAAAAATAAAAAAAAAAATTTCTTCATCAGTTTAGGCCAATATGTATTCTACATATTTTTGGTAAAAGAAAAAAAAAAAATCGCAATAAGCGTATATTGATTGGTTTGCGCAAAAGTTATAGCGTCTGCAAACTATGGGAAAGATTTATGGTATTTTTATTATTTTTACCAGTAATGGCGGTGATCTGCGATTTTTAGCGGTATTGTGACATTGCAGCAGACAGATCAGGCACTTTTGACACATTTTTGGGACCATTGACATTCAAAGAGCAATCAGTGCTATAAATATCACTGGCAGGGACGGGGTTAACACTAGGGGGCGATTAAGGGGTTAACTGTGCGTGCCCTCACTGTGTTCTAACTGTGGGGGGATGGGACTAACTAGGAGAGATGACAGATCGCTGTTCCTACTTTGTGGGAACACACAATCTGTCTCCTCTCCTCTGACAGCACAGGGATTTGTGTGTTTACACACAGAAACATCCATGCTGGCTCTCGTGCACGTGATCTCACGTGGTGGCGATTGTGCCCGCCAGCCATGCACAGCGGGGGGACTCGATAGCCATGCGCAGCGGGGGGACTCGATAGCCATGCGCAGCGGGGGGACTCGATAGCCATGCGCAGCGGGGGGACTCGATATATACGGGATTTTGCCCAGGAGAGCCATTCTGCCGCAGTATATCTGTGTGAGCCGGTCGGGAACCAGTTAACCGCTTGACCTCCAGAGGGTAAAATTGATGTCCTTTTTTCCCCACAGATAGAGCTTTCGTTTGGTGGTATTTGATTACCACCTCCTTTTTTCTTTTTGCACTATGAACAAAGAAAGACAATTTTAAAGAAAAAAAAAAAATTTTTTTACTTTCTGCTATAAAACATACCCAATAAAAAATAATAATAATAATAATAATTTCTTCATAAATTTAGGCCAATATGTATTTTACATATTTCTGGTAAAAAAAAAAATATACCAATAAGCGTATATTGATTGGTTTATGCAAAATTTATAGCATCTACAAACTATGGATATATTTATTTACTTGTATTTTTTTTTTTTTACTAAATCAGCGACTTATAGCAGGACTGTGATATCAGCGACTTATAGCAGGACTGCGATATTAGGGCAGACGTTCTGACACTGACACCAATATAGTGATCAGTGCTATAAAGAATTATGGTGGAAAGAATTAGAGGTATGCTAGGGGGAGGGGGATTTGGGACATAGATGTGCTAAAAAGGGCATGTTTAGGAGTGGGGGCGGGGCAGGGCAGGGTTTGGGTGGGGCAACTGGTGTCAAGTAACTCTTAACCACTAACCTACCAGGCACTTACACCCCCTATCTGCCCAGGCCATTTTTCAGCTTTCAGCACTGTCGCACTTTAAATGACAATTGCGCGGTCATGCTACACTGTACCCAAACAATTTTTTTATAATTTTCTTCACGCAAATAGAGCTTTCTTTTGGTGATATTCAATCACTGCTGTTTTTTTTTTTTTACAAAAAGTTATTTTTTGCCTTCACTGATGTGCGCTGATGAGGCGGCACTTATGAGCACTGATGAGGAGGCACTAATATGCCACGCTTATGGGCACTGATAGGTGGCTCTGATATGTGGCACTGATGAGCACTGAAGGGCGGCATGGATAGGCAGCACAGATAAGTGGTACAGATGGGCACCGATGGCCATTAATAGACAGCAGTGATGGGCAGCACTGATAGACGGCACTGACTTGCATTGCTAATGGCACTGATTGGTGGCACTTGTGGGCCGTGGTGGACACTGATTGCTGCCACTGATGGGCACTATATGCTGGCATTGGTGGGCACTGTTTTGTGACACTGTATTTATTTATTTATGTATTTATTTATTGCTGATCAGTGCCCTGATTACATCCCTAGATGTTCCCCTGTGAGGAGATGCCGCTGATCAGCTCTCCTCTCCTCACACTCTGCCAGTGTGAGGCGAGGAGTGCCGATTACTTTAAAGAGTACAGCGCAGCTCTTTACAGAGATCGGGGTTGCATCGTGTCGTGTCCTAGCAACATGGCATGGCCGCGATCGCCGAGCTGCATGCCCCCGCGAGAGCGTCTGTTCTGTGATGCTGTCATAGGACGTCGTCCCAGAATGTGAGCTGCACCCCCCCCCCCCCGCCGTCATTTGGCGGTAGGCAGACAGCAAGCAGTTAAAGCGGCTGTATACCCGCACATCTAAAAAAAAAAAAAACCTGCAAGGCAAAGGCATAATGAGCTAGTATGCATAGCATACTAGCTCATTATGAAATACTTACCATAGATAGAAGCCCCCGTATCGCCGGCCCAGTCCACGCCGAGGGAGCGGACATCTTGCCCTCGACATTTCTTCCGGGCTCACGGCTCCGGCACTGTGAGTGGCCGGAGCCACAATGATGTCACTCCTGCTCATGGCAGTCTTCTTCCCGGAAAGGTCCAGCAGCGTCTGCCGGACCTTCAGCCGGGCATTCAGAGCGCATGCGCCGCTGATATCAGTGGCTGCATGCAAAGAGAATATCTCCTAAACCGTGCACTTATTTTAAATGTTTTACATAGCTATACCTGCAAAAGGGGTCAACCTGAAGTGATCTAGCAGGACTTAATGTGTTACTAAACCCGGGACCCTGCATTCACTATATCTGGTCTCCCACAGTACACAGAACATGGAAATGCAATTATTTTAGTATATAGCAGTCTTGTATCCTCTATCAGTGTCTGGTCAAAGCTTGTAGGAAGAGTTTTCATTCTGCTCTGACTGTCCTATATTAAGGTTGCAGGACCCCTGACTGTCTGGACAGTGCTGGGCATGTGCAGAGCACCCCCTAGCCTCTGTTCTATCAGGAAATGGCTTGGGGACAGTGGAAGAAGGGGAGGATCAGAGAAGACAGGATCAAACTAGGGCTAAAACAACTAATCGATTAACCACTTACAGACCGGACCATTTTGCTGGTCAAAGACCAGACCACTTTTTGCGATTCGGCACTGTGTCGCTTTAACTGACAATTGCGCGGTCGTGCGACGTGGCTCCCAAACAAACTTGACGTCCTTTTTTTCCCACAAATAGAGCTTTCTTTTGGTGGTATTTGATCACCCCTGGAGTTTTTATTTTTTGCGCTATAAACAAAAATAGAGCGACAATTTTGAAAAAAACGCATTATTTTTTACTTTTTGTTATAATAAATATCCCCCAAAAATATATAAAAAAACATTTTTTTACCTCAGTTAAGGCCGATACATATTCTTCTACATATTTTTGGTAAAAAAAATAAAATCGCAATAAGCGATTGATTGGTTTGCGCAAAAGTTATAGCGTTTACAAAATAGGGATAGTTTTATAGCATTTTTATTAATAATTTTTTATTATTTTTTTTTTTACTAGTAATGGCGGCGATCAGCGATTTTTATTGTGACTGCGACATTGTGGGGGGGACATCAGACATTTTTGACACATTTTTGGGACCATTGTCATTTATACAGTAATCACTGCTATATAAATGCAGTGATTCCTGTGTAAATGACACTGGCAGTGAAGGGGTTAACCAGTGGGTGGCAGTGTAGGGGTTAAGTGTTCCTAGGGATGTGTTACTAACTGTGGGGGGGTTGGGCTTTCATTTAGTGAACACTGATCTCTGCTTCAATCACATGGAGCAGAGATCAGCGTCACTAGTTGCTAGGCAGAATGGAGAAATGCTGTTTACACGGCATTTCCTCCATTCGGCCGCTCCGTGAGACGATCGCGGGGATGCCCGCGGCGATCGAGTCCGCGGGTCCCGCAACCGGACTCACGGGGGTCCCGACCAGCGCGGGAACGTGCCGCCGGCGGCGCGCTCCCGATGGCAGGGCAGCATTGAATATTGGACGTACCTGTACGCCAATATGCCTGCCCGTGCCATTCTGTCTACGTACATCGTCGTGCGCTGGTCGGGAACCGGTTAATCGACAACTAATTGATTATGAAATTAATCGATTATTATTTTCATAATCGATTAATCGCCCAGTAACATAATGGGGTTAAAAAAAACTAAAATGAGCAAATAATCGATACTGTAAATATTACTCACTGTTCCACAGTAAAAAAATAAAAATGAACCCCTTACAGTAGTGATTATCTGCTTTTTTCTACTATAAAGGGCTAATTTAAATTTTTTTAACCCCATTATGTTAGTAAACAGCTTAGACCTTGTTCACATCTATGTGTTGGTGCTTTTTGCAGAAATGCGCTACAGTTCATTTACATGGTTTCCTATGGGACACGTTCACATCTGAAAGGGTCAGGGACTTTTAACGCAAAATGGTGCTTTATTGGTTCAATATACTTCAATGGAGAAGCTGCAGAAAAGCATGTAATGTGTTTTTGCAGCAATTTGTGTTTTTTAATCTGCCCAAAAAAAAGGCAAAAATGCAAATTGCCATAAAATCATGTGCGCAAAAATCAAAACGTACAGCAAAAAGCACTGCAGAAACAGATCAAAAGCAAACTGCATAGGTGTGTACCGAGCCTTATGCTGGTCACACAGATCAATTTTCAGATGAGAATATTCAGATGAACAATCTTTGTACATTCGCTGAATGAAAGAATTTTGTTTGAAATTTTCATTTGTTTTTAACAATCTGTTTTTAAAATTAATGTAATTTCTGAAGGAAAACCACATACACTGTCTGAAAATTCCCTTGACTAAGAGGTTTTCTATTATTTCCAAATTTTCCCATCACTGTGGTTGAAAATGAACATCAATTTGACCCACTTTTTTTTTTTAAAGGTTATTAACCAGTTAATCGAAACAATAATCGGCCAACTAATCGATTATGAAAATAATCGTTAGTTGCAGCCCTAGATCAAACAGCGTTTTTACACAATGCTCCTTAGGTTCCACAGCGTGTAGAACAAGCATGCTTTACAGCATATGCAGACCGATTTTACTGTTGTGGGTTTATTAACACTAACCTGTGAGTGAGTCATAACGTTAAAAAGTGTTACTAAACCCACAACAGTAAAATCAGTTTGTATATGCAGTAAAGCATGCTTGTTATACTCACTATGTAACCTAAGGGGTTAATCCTCTGCAGTGTGTAAAAAGGCTGTTTGATCCTGTATGCACAGATCTTCCTCCAATGAATCCAGAACAGGTCTGCATAAAAGTGGAGTCAGGCTGCACATGCAGAGTTTGGTGTGTATTACTAGAGAGTTGTTTTTTTTTTCTTGAGAGTGCATGTGATCAGCACTGTCTAGACCAGTGATGGCGAACCTTGGCACTCCAGATGTTTTGGAACTACATTTCCCATGATGCTCAACTGCACTGCAGAGTGTTTGAGCATCATGGGAAATGTAGTTCCAAAACATCAGGGGTGCCAAGGTTCGCCATCACTGGTATAGACAGAGTCAGGGGTCCTGCAGCCTCATAGGACAGCCAGCGCAATATGAAAATGCCTCCTACAAGCTTTCCCAAGAACCGCTAGAAGTCTTAAGACTGCTATATACTGCTGATAAGAAAAGGTAATTAGCAGTTTATAATTGCTAAAATAATTGCACTTCCATGTTCTGTGTACTGTAGGAGACCAGATATAGGGGGTTATTTACTAAAGGAAAATCCACTTTGAACTGAAAGTGCACTTGAAAAGCTGGAACCCGAGGGGGACATGCAAGGAAAATAAAAAACAGCATTTTAGCTTGCACATGATTGGATGATAAAATCAGCAGAGCTTCCACTCATTTCAGATCTACCCCTTAGATTTACAGCGACTGCACTTCCAAGTGCACTTGTAGTGCAAAGTGGATTTGCCTTTTCGTAAATAACCCCCCATTGTGAATGCAGGGCTTAAAAACATTTTAAAGTCATAAAAGAACGCTCTGCCTCAAAAATAAATAAATAAAATAATTTGTGTACACTGTTTCATGACAAAGTAATTGTCAGTCAAACTATCACAGCACTGAAAGCTTCGTAAAGGTCTGGTAATGAAGGGGCTTTTCAGGCTGGTACTGAAGTGGTTAAATAACTGCACCGGCATACTAAAGGGTGGCAATAGCTTTACTTCCAATAAACGATCATAACACATGCGCCAGCTTTAAATATACACCGCAAAGTAAAAAAAAACACACTAACACAACTCAAACTTACACCAACAGTTATTACATGCAATAAACGTTAACATCCATTTAACAAATATATCCAGACCCATGCTTCCTCATAAACTGCTCTACATCCCGACTTAGAAACTGAATAATTAAAGGCTATTAAGTTACAACGGTCCCATCACACTTTAAACACATTCCCTTCCTACTACTCCTCGCTAGCTCTGTGCGTTTTATGTTACATGAACTTACGTGAAGGAAACACAGCTGCACAAAAAGAACAAGGGAAACAAAACACGTGCATGTAAATGTTCCAGGAGTCACGCTATTGTAGCGGAGGCGGTTCCAAGTACGCGAAACTGCACAAATCCCAATCTTCTGACCTTTGGGGCTCATGCTGTGCAGCAGTGTTTCTCCACTCCAGTCCTCAAGGCACCCCAACAGGTCATGTTTTCAGGATTTCCCTCAGATGAAAAGGCTGTAGTAATTACTGTATTTATCAGCGTATAATCGTGGGTGCGTGTTATACGCCTACCCCCCGCCGATCTCCGCTGACTGTGAGTGGAGCGATCTCCGCCGAGATACACATAGCCGAGTGTACTCGGCTCTGCTCACAGTCACGCCCAGTCCCGTCATTGGACCTGTGTTATGCCCATCATAGGGCGGGAGTGGGCGTGACTGTGAGCGGAGCCGAGAAGAGCTGAGTACACTTGGCTATGTGTATCTTGGCTCCGCCCAGTCCCTGCGATCTTGGTGGTGTTTTCTCCACTCCGGCAAGTCTTGGCGGCGCCAAATTTAAATCGTCCAAGTGATGGGCACTGGGGCAAGGCTGCAATGGGGCAAGGCTGCAATAGACACTGGGGGCAACGCTGCACTGGAGCAAGGCTGCAATGATGGACACGGCTGCAATGATGGACACGGCTGCAATGATGGGCATTTAAATGTAAGGGTTTTTTTTTCCTTAAAATTCTCTCCTAAACTTGGCATATTATACGCCGATAAATACGGTACTAAGGCAGTGAAACTGATCAAATCACCTGTGCAAAATAATGGCTAGCCTGAAAACATGACCTGTTGGGGGCGCTTCGAGGACTGAGTTGACAAACACTGCTGTACACCGTCCATATCAGTGTATTTCTGCAGTATTTAGGTTTTCAATCAAAGGCAGACTGGAAGCCTGTATAAAGCAATAATAGTCTGATACTTTCTGCAGCTTTTTTATTCTGTGGCTTTTTAATATGAAATTGCACATGAAGCAATCCCTGGTGAGAAGGGACCGACATGCACCCAAAGCCAAGGATAGCTTATTTATTGGGCTAATAGCGGGACTTTTAGGCTGGGTTCACACTACCTGCGGCCACAGCTCACAGCAGGCGGTCTGGTGTGTCGAGAAAAAAAAAAACAGGAAGCAGACGTCTCTTAGGCTGGATTCACACCTATGCATTTTTAGTGCTTTATGCATTTTGCATATTTGCTCTACAGAACGTGTTCCATAGGGAAACATGTTAAATGGGCTGTAGTGCAAATCTGCAAAATGCATAGGTGTGAATCCAGCCTTAGATAAGACTTTAGTAATTTAATAGACAAAGCGCATTAAAAACACTCACTTTTAAGTAACACGGATCTCCATCACAGCTTCCAGCAGGGGTCACGTCCTGTGAATCCAAGCATTGCCGGCGTCCTGTCCAGCAGGGGTCTTTCAGTGTGTGAGCAGAGTCCAAAGTGAGGCTTGGAAGGCAGCTGGTGGATCACAGGGGAGCGCTGGAACAAAGCATGTGGCGTAATGGCGTCACGGACGTAATGGCGATGCATTTCCGAGCATGTGCACTAGGGGTTTGTCTTTAGTGCGCGCTCCTTTCTCTCAGCTTGAGTGACGAGCCCACACTAAAGACATCCCCCCTAGTGCTCATGCTCGGAAACGCGTCGCTATTACGTCCATGATGTCATTACGTCACAAGCTGTGTTCCAGCGCTCCCCTCCATGGTCGATCAAGGGGTTAAGTGTGTCCTAGGGAGTGATTCTGACAGGGAGCAGTGATCTCTCTCATGTCACAGGGCAGAACGGGGAAATGCCTTGTTTACTTCCTAGTCCTGCGGCTCTGTGACACAATCGCTGGGAGACCGGCGGACATCGAGTCCACAGGCACGGTCACGCTGTACATGGTGGGTGCGGCCGCTAACCCCGCTAATCGGCGCGCAGCGGTCGGCAAGTGGTTAAAGCGGTAGTAAACCGGCTAATTTTTATTTATTTTTTACCACCTGCAAAGCAAAAGGCATAATGAGCCAGTATGCACCGCATACTAGCTCATTATGAAATACTTACCTTAGAACGAGGCCCCGACATCTGGCCCGATCCACGCCGAGGGAGCTGATATGCTCCCTCTGCGTTTCTTCCGGGTATCGCGGCTCCGGTGCTGTGAGTGGCCGGAGCTGCGATATCGTCACTCCCGCGCGTGGGAGATTTCATCCCGGCCGGGCCGGCCACTGCCGGACTTTCAGCCAAGAATCCCCTTGTGCGCATGCGCCGCTGCAGTCAGCGGCGCATACCGAGAGGAATATCTCCTAAACCGTACAGGTTTAGGAGATATTTTTTTTACCTACAGGTAAGCCTTAGGGTCCTTTCACACGGGGCGGATCAGTTTTGATCCGCCCCGTGGATGTCCGTTTGCTCAGCGGGGATCACTCCGCCGATCCCCGCTGAGCAGGGAGATGACAGCTCCGTCTCTGCACACTGCGCAGGGACGAACCTGTCACAGCGCCGCTCTCCCCTATGGGAGATCGGATGACGACGGACCGCAGTGCCCGTCGTCACCCGATCCGATCCGCAGACGGATGGAAAAATAGCTTTTTCCTCCGTTACACTTTTTCGGATCGGAGCGGGTCGGATGTCAGCGGACATGTCACCGCTGACATCCGACGCTCCATAGACCTCTATGGAGCACCCGTTCAGGTCCGCCTGAAAAACTGACAGGCGGGCCTGAACGGGACGTCAGTGTGAAAGAGGCCTTATTATAGGCTTTCCTGTAGGTAAAAGTTAAAAAAAATTGTATACAACCACTTTAAATGACAAGAGAGTCATATCTAGGAGGCACCTGCTTCCTGTTTTTTCTCTCTACATGTTTAGAGTGTGCTTCGGCTCGCCCTGCAGGGCTGCCATGTCTCCATAGACTGTTTTCTCACACAGAGCTTAATAGCTCAAAGGACACTTGTATGGACCTCATGCTACATACTATAACCTGCTAAGTATAAAATTGGGACCACCAGTCTTATTTATCATTAATTGTTTTTATTATCCATTTGTCTACCACTCAAAATACTACTAC
This sequence comes from Lithobates pipiens, assembly GCF_037356315.1. Taxonomy (NCBI): domain Eukaryota; kingdom Metazoa; phylum Chordata; class Amphibia; order Anura; family Ranidae; genus Lithobates; species Lithobates pipiens. Next base: position 482,914,637 of record NW_027507718.1, read on the forward strand.
GCATAGGAGTGAGGGTCCCTCACTATATATACATATATATATATTTTTTATATTTTTTATATACATATATTGTCTTTTCTTTTTCTACGTTCCATTTATTACCTGTAGTGGAGACGATATTACATTTATCTTCTAATCTTTTGAGTACCTATTGAATATATTAAACCTGTTTTAACTAGATTCTTCACCATAGTACCGCGCACCACTACCTTTTTACCTTTTGTATACTATAACCTGCGCCACTATCCACTGTATTCCTTTGGTCCGGTGTGTCCTTGTACACCGTTTTAGGTGCTAATCAGCACCGATTTTTTTACATAATTCGCACTTGAAACGGAGCCAAAGACGCACGGGACCCTTTTCATACTACACGTCGAGGCCGCCCCCAGGATGTGTGAATCGGCTCCATTGAAAGTTGGTCACAGTCTCCTGTCATGCAAATTGGATGGAGGGGAACCCCCAACCAATGTGAATGCAGCCTTAGGCTGGGTTCACACCTATGCAGTTTTAATGCTTTTTGCATTTTGTAGATTTGCACTACAGTCCATTTACCATGGTTTCCTATGGAACACTTTTTGTAGTGCAAATGCAAAAAGCACTAAAACTGCATAGGTGTGAATCCAGCCTAAGGCCAGCTTTACACTCAGGTGGTTTTCAGGTGGAAACCGCCTCCCATTTATTTCAGTGTGACCTTTCGCACTGGGGCTGTGCGCTTTTCCTAACGTCCCGCAAAGTCCCTGCAAGCAGCATCTTTGGGGCAGTTTGGGACCCCTGCCCATTGAAATGGATGCCTGAAAAGTGTTTTGGAATCGCCGCAAAAGGGGCCTAGTTAACCCCTTCTCCGGCTGCTAGCGGGGGTTAAAAGCGCTCCGCTAGTAGCCGAAAAGCGCCGCTAAATCGAGCAGTGCTGTAGCGCTAACATGGCGGCAGCTCAGTGTAAAGCTGGCCTTAAGGTACCATAATTTATGGTATGTATGTATGGAGGGAACAAAGACAAGTATCCACCCAAAGTATTCAATGACCCAAAAGGTGATAAATCACTGGCCATTAATCAAACAAAATAACTCACTTAGGGCCCATTATACACCTGCGGACCATTCCAGTCCACCGGTCATCTTTCAGGCACACCCGATTAGACCCTCCAGTCTCCTCTGTGGAGCGGCTGGTGTCAACGAGTATGTGTCTGTTGACACCTGCCGACATCTGATCAGTTCCGCTAAAAACAGATGGATAGGGATACGTTCCCCACCCATCTGGCAGATGAGATGGAAGTCGGGTGTAAACGGACAGACAGGTGGTCCGTTTACAAAGGACTGCCCATAGAGGAGAGTAGGCTCTGTCTGTTCTGCATAAGCAGAGTGGACAAGGACCAGCCACCCGCCTGCTCAGCGGTGCTCCCTAGATGCCTTACACCTGGTAGCAGAAAAAATGCTGAAGACTGGTAAACATGTACCACTTTTAGTAGCGTTTACCCACATTTAGCAGTGCCAATTGCTTGGGTGTTAATCACATTTTTTCTGGCCACTGAAATAAATTAACACTCAAGCGTTAACATGCGTTTAGATGCATTTACACATGACAAGTCTAGCATTTTTCTGCCAAAACTCTCTTCATCTGAATGAGGTTCTTCTGCATTCAGGAAAAGAAGCTTTGACTGCTTCTAAACTCTAGTAAAAGCCTATCATTGGACGCATAGACTTTTATTGAGTTGTGCTCAAGGGCTATGGCAAAAAATGCCAAAAGCTGCAAACACGGGTTTAGGAGCACAATGCCATATAAGTTCAGTTGTTTGGTGGAGGCGGGATAGGCTTTTCTTAAGAGATGAGTTTTCAGGGATTGTCTAAAGGTGGCCAGAGTAGGAGATATTGATTGAGATAGAGAATTCCAGAAGATGGGAGAGGCTCTGGAGATGTCCTCGAGATGAGCATGGGAGAAGGAGAGCAGGAGGTCTTGGGAAGCGCAGAGAGGACGGTTTGGGTGATATTTGGAGGCAGGATTGGGGATGTACCTGGGGGCAGAGTTGTGAATGGTTCTGTATGTTAGACCCCTTTCACACCACACCGCCCATAGCGCGGGCGGTAAAACGCTGCTATTTTTAGCGGCGTTTTACCGCCGGATTTGCGGCGCATTTCGGGTGCTAGCGGGGCGATTTTACCCCCCGCTAGCGGCCGAGAAAGGGTTAAAACCGCCAGCAATACGCTGTAATAGTGTTTTTTTGCCGGCGGTATTACAGCGCTGCCCCATTGATTTCAATGGGGAGCAGCGGTGGAGGAGCGGTAAACACACTCCTTCACCGCTCCAAAGAAACTGCTCGCAGGACTTTTCCCTGACTTTTCACACCGCTGTAGTGTGAAAGCCCTACAAACAATGGTCCAGCTTTTTTTAGGGCGGGTTGCAGGCGCTATTTCTAACACTATAGCGCCTGCAAAACGCCCTGGTGTGAAAGGGGTCTTAGTATTTTAAATTGAATTCGCTGGTCAATCGGAAGCCAGTGGAGGGAACGGCAGAGAGGGGTGGCCAGACACTGAGCAGTAGGTAAGGTAGAGGAGTCTGGCAGCATCATTTATAATAGAGCGAAGGGGGCATAGTCTACGTAGAGGTCGGCCTAAAGCCCCGTACACAATCTGATTTAATGGCGGGAATTGTGTGATGACAGGATGTTGGCGGAAATCGGAAAATTGTCATATTTTTTGTGGACAAATGTTGGATAGCAGGTTTTAAAATTTTCCGTGGACAAATGTCTATCTCAGATTTTTCGAGTATGCGTACACAAGTCCATCGGACAAAAGTCCAAAGTACAAACGCGCATGTTCACAAGCAAGGACAAGCCGGAAGCGGTCGGTTTTGTAAACTAGCGTTCGTAATGGAGAATTAACATTCGTGACGTGGCAATTTATGAAATCTCGAAATGCAGCGCACAATTCTCTTCTTTAATGGGATAATAATGAAGCTGCTTTGCTGAAGAATCTGATGGAGTTATTGCAAACTAATTTTCAAAAGCTTTTTTTCTCTAGTGATATCAAGAATAATATTATTATGCTTTTTTTTTTTTATTTGGCCTTCTATGCATTAAGGTGAAAAACCTTCTGTAGTGCTGCAGCCCCCCATTTTACTTACCTGAAAGCTGTCATCCTCTGCCTGCTAATGAGCACACCAGCTCTAGCTGGTGTCCCCTGTCCTGATTGGATAGATTGATAGCGCAGCCACTGGCTCCCGCTGCTGTCAATCAAATCCAATGATGCGGCACCAGGGGATGGGGCCGAGTCCTACATTCTGTGTGAATGGACACAGATGCGGTACTCGGTAACGCACCCGCATGGGTGTCTTCTCTAGGAGAGCCTTCTTCAACATGGACACGATACAGGGAGGAGCACCGCTGAGGGAACTCAGAAGAGGAGGATCGGGGCCACTCTGTGCAAAACGAACTGCACAGAGGCGGTAAGTATGACATGTTTGTTATTTAAAAAAAAAAAAAACACAGGGGTTTACAACCCCTTTAAGACCCCATTCACACCTGAGTGTTTTGTAGCCCTACGCCTGAAGCTACAAAACGCTGGAGGGGAAAAAATCCATTATTCTCAATGGAGATGGTTCACATCTCCACTCCAAGTCGCCTGAAGCCCTACGCCTGAAGCTCAAACAAGTTCCGGACCCTTTTTTGTCGCGTGAATCGGGCTGATTTGGGCGTTTTCATTCCCATAGAAACTAATGGAAACGCTCGATTCGAGCGTTTAGCGCGACAACGAGCGTTTCTATGGGCGTTTTGACGCTTTATCTGCAATGCTTAACATTGGTGACCTTTTGCCCTGCACAAATTCGCGACAAAACGCGGCAAAAAACGCAGCGAATCGCGGTAAAAAACGCCGCGAATCGCGGTAAAAAACGCCGCAAAAAACGCTTGAAAAAGCCCATAAAAAAATAGGACTTTTTGTACTCACCGTAAAATCCTTTTCTCTGTAATTCACCTACTGACACAGCTTCTCTCTTTAGACCATTGGGTTATGTCACCTTCAGGAGAGGACTAGGCATTACATGTTAACATGTGATAATAAAACTAGAACTTTCTAGTTCCGCCCAAGGGGGCGGTCCCTTAGGTAGCATCCCCTCAGCATGCTACAGCAGCGGGTGCTGCGTCAGTCGGTGAATTACAGAGAAAAGGATTTTACGGCGAGTACAAAAAATCCTATGGAACAGTGACTGAAAATGGTGGTGATCAGCGCTGCAGAGATCACAGACACAGCCTCACAGGCACCTCCAGGGAAATAAAAAAACACATCACAGAACGCAGCCAGCGCAGCCCCCCCCCCCCACACAGGGGAGAGCCCCCCCCCCCCCGGAGAGCCCCTGTACAGACACACACACTGCTCAGCAGCCAAATGCAGCATCCCCCACAGGGAGGGGGGATGGAAGATAGGGACAGGGAGAGAAGAGAGGGGAGGTGAGGGACCCCCGAATCGACCTCCTTCACTAGGCAAAATAAAACTGAGGCTGCAGTCGCATGCTGAGGGGTTGTTACCTAAGGGACCGCCCCTTGGGCGGAACTAGAAAGTTCTAGCTTTATCACATGTTAACATGTAATGCCTAGTCCTCTCCTGAAGGTGGCATAACAACCCAATGGTCTATAGAGAGAAGCTGTGTCAGTCGGTGAATATAAGAGAACGTAAAGTGCCAAAATAGGTATCCTAATAATGATATCTACTAGCCCAAAAAAAACTCAGTTGTGCGTGCAATTATCAAATATATCCTTACATCCGGTGTAGGACATGTACCCTTGGTGCTTAATGCTGGGGGTGGACAGGAGTGCCTTCCAATTTACCTGGGCTCTCTAACTAAAGCCCCTCCCTATCCCGTGTCCCATGCCGCTCGCACAATGCAGCCGCAAGTGTACACGTCACCATGCCTGTGAGCACCATACTGATGTGCAGTTATATAATCACATTGGGATGTTGGTATCATTTGTATAAAAAGTATTTATATTCTAGGATAGGCTAAGCTTTCTTTATAATATATGACATACATCTGTCCCTAACCGCAGGTAATCGCTCCATGTGTGCTTACAAACAAACAGTCATAAAACAGTGTCATCCTGTCAGTGAAGCTTCCTGTCCATGTTTGATCGGAAACCGCAGAAATACGCTAATCTGGATGATGTATTCTCTAGATGGCCATTTGCATTAGCCCTGGTGTATGGATACAGCATCCACCAATTTGAACCTAACTACATACATAAAACTATGAACTTTTCCTCCATTAGCTACTTCCCCGGTAAGAGCTGCTGGGGAAAGTGAAAGCAAACCCAAAAGTGATGTGATACACGTTGCGTCTGAGTTTTTACTAGGTAAGGGAGATCAGTGAGATCATCGAAATCAGGGAACAGCTGAGTTGGTCTCCCTTCCCTCAACCTGGGAGTGTATATGGAATGGGGGGGGGGGGGGTGAACATACCAGGGCTGCATGGGACAATCAGGTGAATGATCAGCCACCCTCTCATCTGAAAGCCGACTTGTCAGCCGGGAGCATTTGTGAACCCCCCCCCCCCCCCCCGTATGCCATATGTTGTGGCATCAAAAGGGTCAAAAAGCCCCTGCAAGTTTTTTTTTTTTTTGCACTTATAAAATAAATAACAAAATTCTTCTAATGGAATATAAACAGACTGGAAGGGAGCAAATAGGAAGCTCATTGTTAGAGGTTACATATCCAGGAGGGATATTTATCAGGAAAATTAGTAACATCATTTACAGTAGTTAAAAAGAAAAATCAGGCTGCATCTCCTTCAGCAAAGTCTCTTTGCACTTTGCCTCTGTATTCCTGGACAGCCAATTGCAACAGTTTGCAAAAGTTTGGAGTTTGCCTTTATTACTCACATGCTAAATTAAGACGTATTCTGTCACCTAAAGAAGGTAAAAAAAAATGCCCTCCTTATTTTAGAATATACCAATTAAATTTTTTTGCACATTTAGTGCTAATGCATATGGACTTTGAGATCAGAAAGATATCAGTTTATGTTTTGTTTATGTTCCTCTATTCAAATTACTCTGCATTAAAAATGCATCTCAAAAGCACATTCACATTATGACTAATGAATTATTTCCTAGATTTTTTTTTGTTTGCCCCTGGGCAAATCTCATACACATACCACACACACCAAAAACACACAACCAGCATATGTGAACCTCACACTCATTGTAAAAAAAAACAAAAAACAAAATGAAGCTAATCAAAAAAAAACACAAAATAAAATGAAGCTAATCAAAAAAGAAAATGCTGAAAGCACGCAGCATGCATCTCTGCACTTTACAGAGAATATTACAGGTACCTTAATGTGTGGCAGATGTAAAAAAAAAATAAAAAATAAAAAGTACACACTAGGGGTGCAACGGATCAAAAAACTCACGGATCGGATCGTTCCTCGGATCAGAGTCACAGGTCGGATCATTTTTCGGATCAGCAAATAACTGAATTTGAAAACCTATGAAAATTCCACCACCATATAGTCCCCACTGTAATATCCACAATCTCCCCCACTGTAATATTGGCTGAGTATGGCTGGGCACGGCTGGGTATTGGCAGGGTATGGAGGGATGGCTGCTTCCACCCGACCTCTCCCCTCCACTGTACAGATCAGTACAGAGGACAGAGAGAAACCAACGTCATGTCATGACGCCGGTTTGTTTACAAGTGATCGCTCCGTCGGAGCGATCACATTGTAAACGCCTGGGTGTAGAAAGATGGCCGCCGCTTCGGAGCTAGGCTGAAGCCGCGGCCTTTCCTAAGGCCGAGACCGCGGAGCGCTCCCCGGATCGCGGCATGTGCCGATCCGAGCGGGGTGACCCGTTCGGATCACGGATCGGTTGAACCCCTAGTACACACACAGATAGTGGAATAATAAGATAAAAAAACTAGATTGTAGTCTAGCTGTACATACAATAAGTTCTGGCTGTTTGTTCTATCTTCTGGCACAAGTTCACACCTCAACTCACATAATAGATCCTCAACTGCACAATTAGGCTAACCAAATTTCAGAAAATGTATGGTCATACGTGTAATATAAAAGCAAAAGAAGAACCATGCAAAGAAAAACACTAAAATGTGGTAAAACTCAAGTGAACTTTCAGTTTCATCCAGGACCAGCCCTTGCTTCTCTATGAGAGCCTGACCAGTACTGCGGCTGGATAATGAACAAAGCAGTACAAATGATTAGGGCAACATGCACTAGAGGTCGACCAATATTTGGCATTTTTTAAGAAATCGTCATTGGGCGATTATTATGCAAATTCGGCCAATTTAATCGCACCGTGCCCTGTCGACCCACAAGTGTTCCTCCTCCCTTCCCCACACTCCATTGGCAGAGCGGTGCTTGACGCTTCCCAGAGCTGCTGAGTGTATGAAACTGACATTATGTAACTGAATGTAGAGAGAGACCAGCTGTCAGAATTCAGCATTGATGTCAGGGGTGGGCGGGACCCAGCAGCTATCAAACACAAGCCAATGGGATGGGATTTGGGTGGGCCGCTACGTGTAGGTGGCCTCACCCCTTTCTTAAGCAGCCCAATTATTGATAGCTGCTGGGTCCCGCTCACCCTGGGCCCCGACATCACTGCTGAGTTTTGACAGCTGGTCTCCCTCTCTGTATTCAGGTACATATGTCAGTTTCACACACAGTTACACTATATGGGCTCAGTGTGAAACCTGCCAGTGCCAACCAGTGGTACCTGCCAAAAAAAAAGGAAAAAAAAAATCAGCCTAAAATATTGGCAGCAAAAATCAGTATCATATCGGCCATCAGCCGACCCGATTTCTAAATATCAGCATCAGCCAGAGAAAAACCCATATCGGTCCACCTCTAATGTGCACCCTGAGACGAATGCAGACCAGTAAGCGCCCAAAAATGTTTCACCCTGGATAAATATATGCCTGTGTCTAAGCCTTGGTTTACGTCCTTGTGGTTCTGTGGTGGTGAATGGGCTGTTGTGCCCACGCAAATGCATTTGAATAGACGGTTGTACATGTGGAGAAAAAAAAAACACTGGGGGAAAAAAGCCGCATGCTATGGCACCATGCAATCTTGAGCTGCGTTTTGCCTGCAGGTCGCGAAAATGCACGCTTCTCCGACCCGCACATGTTACGCATCAAGAATTTGCAGGAAGTGCAATTGCATTGACCATACATCTAACCATAGGTAGTGAAGGTTCTGCATAATGGTTTGTCCTGATAAGAATATATATATTGCCATTGTGAACAAATATCTTTATTTGTTCCTCCGAATGGTATATAAGCGAGCTCTGTATGTATTGTGCTTAGCGATTCACTGCAAGTGATAAGTGTCCACACGTGTTTAAATCTTGTGCAAACAGACAACAAACTCCTTTCACGGTAAGATGACGGCCAGCGCGCTTCTCAGAATTCACTGCGCTGACGTAAGCTCGCATGTAACCATTTATGTATACTCTCAATGCTTGTAGATTCTTTCATAAAGACTATCAATATAGCAAATAATCGTATTGTTATGTGTGTAGACAGGATAATAAATGCTCGTTATCAGTAGTTAAACAGACATCTGTGTAATCCTCGTATAATGCCTCATATATGGCAAAACAGTACAGTGTTTAAATATTAGCCTAGGACTAGCTTCAACCCCTTCGTGCCTACGGGCAAAACAAATAGAAATGCCTAAGCACAATTATGAAACCTTGACATGTGTTAGTAAAACTGTACAGATCACCAAAACCAACTTTGTGCATCCAGGTGGATTTTACCACATTTATTTATTTATTTTTTGGTGGTTAATGGTAATGCATATCTCCTGATTTTTTTATTTTATATCAAAAGGAAAACTAGCCCCAAATAGTAAAAACAAATTATATATATACAACCCAATTTAAAGGGGTTGTAAAGTCTCAAGGTATTTCACCTTAATGCAATATATGTATTAAGGTGAAAAATCTTCTGTGCTGCAGTGCCTCCCCAGCTCTCCCCTCCCCTTTTTTTCTTACCCAAGCCCCATCCAGCGATGTGTCCAAGAGCAGTGGCTCCAGCCGCTGTCGCTCTCCTCATTGGACAGATTGATAGCAGCAGGAGCCATTGGGTCACAGCTTGTGACATGGGAGCGGGGGGGGGGGGCAGGGCTGAGTCCCACTGTCTGTGTCAATGGATGCACCAGCGGGACTCAGGAGCCTGCATGGGTGGTGCCCCCATAGAAAGTGGTTGTCCATGGGGGCACCCAATGAAGAGGACAGGGCCAGGGGCGCCGGAATCCAGAAGAGGATTACACAGAGCAGGTAAGTATAGGCATGTTTGTTATTTTTATTTTAAAAAAATAAAATAAAAAAATTTAAGCTTTACGATTCCTTTAGACTCTTCTACTCCTGACAATCGCAGTGATACCACATATGTGTATGTTAGTTGTTATATGTACCGTAGTACAGCCCAGAAACAATAGTTCCTTCCTAAAACACAGTGACACAAAAAAAAAAACTGGCAAATAGAAATAAACAAATAAATGAGTATATATATATATATATATATATATATATATATATATATATATATATATATATATATATATATAAATATAAATATAATGTATTTATTTTTTTTACACACACTTTTTTTGCAAGGAGAGAGAGATGCTAAGTATTTCTCTTCTCCATTCATAGAGAAAGAACAAACAGGGGCGGACTTCACAGTGACCGATCACTGTGATAGCCAACCAGGGGTCATCACAGCAATCGGGTGACCCGGAACTGGGAGAGCCGGGTCACAATTATTAGCATTAGGCCCTGGGCTCTCGGTGCGGCATGTTTCCAGCACAAAGTGAAATAGGCAAATATGTGGTCCCACAGGAAAAGTAATACTAAAGTCTTGTTTCAGTTAAAAAAACATGTTATATTTACCTCCTCTGTGCAGTGGATTTGCACAGAACAGCCCTGATCCTCCTCTTCTCGGGTCCCTCTTCTGTGATCCTGGCCCCTCCCTCCTGTTCAGTGCCCCCACAGCAAACATCTTGCTATAGGGGCACCCGAGCCGAGTCACAGCTCCTTGTGACCATTCAGACATGGAGCCAAGGCCAAGCCCCGCCCCATTTCTCTCCCTATTCTCTAACTGACTTTGATGGCAATGGGAGCCAATGGCGCCACGCTGCTGTCTCAGCCAATGAGGAGGGAGAGTCCAAGACAGCCGAGACAACATCACCGGATCTAGATGGGGCTCAGGTAAGTATTAGGGGGACTGCTGCACATAGAAGGCTTTTTTTGTAGATGTATAGAATGAATTAAAGGAGTTATAAAGCCAGGAGGTTTGTTATCTGAATGCATACTATGCATTAAGATAAAAGACCTTCTGTGTGTAGCAGCCCCCCCAGCACCCCCCAATACTTACCTGAGCTCCTTCTCTCTCTAGCAATGTCCATGATCCCCTCAGCCATCCGGTACATTCCTCCTGATTGGCTGAGAGAGCAATGGCGCTATTGGCGCCCGCGGCTGTTAATCAAAGTCAATCAGCCAATCAGGGGAGAGAGGGGGCAGGGCCAGGTCAGGGCTCCGTGTCTGAATGGATACACAAAGCTCAGACTTGGCTTGGGTGACAACCTATAACAAGCTGCTGGTGGAGGGGGCACTCAAAGGAGGGAGGGGCTAGGAGCAGCAAAGAGGGACCCAAGAAGAGGAGGATCTGGGCTGCTCTGTGCAAATCTAACTGCAGGAGATGAGTATAACATGTTTGTTATTTATTTTTTAAAGCGAGTCTTTACAATCACTTTAAGATAAAGTGACAATTTATATATATTTTTTTTTAAACTATCATTTTGGTTCACCACCAAAATTTCCATTCGGTGCACCTTTAGTTGTTACTAAATCTAAATCTGCTAGTACACCTAACACTCCCCCAGACTGACAATGCTTTTGTCCAAAGATGCCCCCTGTGCTCCTTCATCCAGAGTGGGGGTCACTCTAATACAGGAGGTGTTTTACTGACCAGATCACCAGGTGAAAACAGAGAGGGAAAAAGCAAATAAAAATGGAAAATGAATGCAGCCACCACATCTAATGATCAGTAAGTTGCAATATATTTTTGGTTTTCGGTTTAATACCGCTATAGAAAAAACAAAAACTATCCCTCAGTCTGTTCCCTAATTACACATTGCAGGTTATTCTAAATAGATGCTGAGAAGAGTGTCTGGTGTTGGTGTATAGTCCTGCTGTAAAGAAACAACTAAAACGGTAAGAAATTTTGTTTTACACTTTTATTTTATTTTTTGTATGCTGTGTGAATGGGGAGACATGAATAAATAGCAGGGAGTTATCCCAATATGGATGCAAAACAAGAAAGCATGATTTTTGTTTTTTTTCCCATTCAATTTAGATGGCAAGATGGGAGAACACCAAGCTTATACGTGTTACATTTTATAATATCTTTTCATGTGACAACGCTGAAGAAATGACACTTTGCTACAATGTAAAGTAGTGAGTGTACAGCTTGTATAATACGACTTGCCGCGCCGCGACCTGACAAGTCGCCCCCGTTCTGTACTACGGAACCGTTCTAATAGGAGCGACTCGAGTCGCTCCGACTTAGAAAAAAGGTTCCTGTACTACTTTTGCGGCGACCTCGGGCGACTTGCATTGACTTCTATACAGAAGTCGTTTTGCAAGTCGCCGCTAAGGTCGCGGCAGGTCGCGGCGCGGCAAGTCGTGCCGCGTCTGGTGTGAACCGAGCCTAACAGTGTAAATTTGCTGTCCCCTCAAAATAACTCAACACACAGCCATTAATGTCTAAGCCACTGGCAACAAAAGTGAGTACACCCCTAAGTGAAAATTTCCAAATTGAGCCCAATTAGCCATTTTCCCTCCCCGGTATCACGTGACTCATTAGTGTGTGTGTGTTAGTGTGCGGGTGTGTTACATTTGGTGTTATCGCTCTCACTCTTTCATACTGGTCACTGGAAGTTCAACATGGCACCTCATGGCAAAGAACTCTGAAAAAAATGAATTGTTTCTCTACATAAAGATGGCCTAGGCTATAAGAAGATTGCCAAGACCCTGAAACTGAGCTGCAGCACTGTGGCCAAGACCATACAGTGGTTTAACAGGACAGGTTCCACTCAGAACAGGCCTCGCCATGGTTGACCAAAGAACTTTAGGTCACGTGCTCAGCATCATATCCAGAGGTTGTCTTTGGGAAATAGACGTATGAGTGCTGCCAGCATTGCTGCAGAGGTTGAAGGGGTGGGGGGTCAGCCTGTCAGTGCTCAGACCATACGCCGCACACTGCATCAAATTGATCTGCGTGGCTGTCATCCCAGAAGGAAGCCTCTTCTAAAGATGATGCACAAGAAAGCCTGCAGTTTGCTGAAGACAAGCAGACTAAGGACATGGATTACTGGAACCATGTCCTGTGAGGAGGACAAAGACAAGTGTGTCTTGCCTACAGTCAAGCATGGTGGTGGGAGTGTCATGGTCTGGGGCTGCATGAGTGCTGCCGGCACTGGGGAGCTACAGTTCATTGAGGGACCCATGAATGCCAACATGCACTGTGACATACTGAAGCAGAGCATGATCCCCTTCCTTCAGAGACTGGGCCGCAGGGCAGTATTCCAACATGATAATGACCCCAAACAAGAGAGACAACCACTGCCTTGCTAAAGAAGCTGAAGGTAAAGGTGATGGACTGGTCAAGCATGTCTCCAGACCTAAACCCTATTGAGCATCTGTGGGGCATCCACAAATGGATGGTGGAGGAGCACAAGGTCTCCAACATCAACCAGCTCTGTGATGTCATCATGGAGGAGTGGAAGAGGACTCCAGTGGCAACCTGTGGACCACACAAAATATTGACACTTTGGGCCCATTTTGGGCATTTTCACTTAGGGGTGCACTCACTTTTGTTGCCAGCGATTTAGACATTAATGGTGTGTTGAGTTATTTTGAGGGGACAGCAAATTTACACTGTTATACAAGCAACGGGAAAGAAATTCACTTGATTCCCCTATTAACAGAGAGTATCGCTGCAGGAATCCTTCCTGCCGGGCCACTGTCTTCTTCCAGTGGGGGTGGGGGGTTGGGGGAAGACAGTGATTATTTCTAGTGGCTATAGCAGTCACTAGCAAGAGTCACAGGTAAAACCCGGCATGTTGGTTGTACCCAAGTTGATCGATCAACTTGGTACAATCAGCCAGTTGATACATGGCTCGAATCTCAGGCCGGTCCCTGCTGAACCGGCTGAGATTTGAAATATGTATGTCCTGCCATAGGAAGGGGGCTGGGAAGTTATGTTTACCATCATTAACTCTGACTATACTGTGCCTGCAGATCTCATTATCAACTGTAAACTGGATGGCTGTCCTAACAAAGAGTTAAGGATCTCAAGGCTTGGGTGGTACATTGTATGTCAGGTCTCCTTCAGTCTGTCTCCTAATTGCACAATGCATGTTATTCTAGATACAAGCAGCCTAGAGTGTCCTAATTCTAACCCTGCTCTAATTTTATTACAGGTGATTTCATACAGATACATGTTATATAATATTGATTACCCCCCCCCCCCCTCACTAAGACCATCAGATGCACTCGGATCCCCAACTCTGGGGGCTATGTCACCTTCCCTTCGAGATACCTGATGTCAGGAATTCACCTTATATATACTGCTGGGTTCTCCATTTTATTGTTATATTTTATTTAACATTTTATTATGCTGTGTACACATATTTTTAAAAATATTTTTGGGTATGCTGTGTGAAAAGGACGACAAATATTTGTTTTCATCATTTTTTAGGTATGCTGTGTAAACAGGATTACATACATTTTTTTAAATTATTTTTGGATATGCTGTGTGAAAGGGAAGACATATTTTATTTTTTAGGTATGCTGTGTGAATGGGAAGACCTAAATATTTAAAAAAAAAATTTTTTAGCTATGCTATGTAAATAGGAATGCATACATTTAAAAAAAAATGGGCATGCTGCGTGAAAGGGATATTCATTAATATTTGTACAATTATTTTGGGTTATGCTGAGTGAATAGAAAGACAAATATTTTTCTTAATTAATTTTGGGTATGCAGTATGAAAGGGAAGACAAATTTTTTTAAATTATTTTTGGGTATTCTGGGTGAAAGGGAGGACATACATTTTTTTTATATATGTTGCGTGAAAGGGAAGACAGATATTTGTTTTAATTATTTTTAGGTATGCTGTGTGAAAGGGGAGACACGTTTTTCTTAATTATTTTTGGGTATGCTGTGTGAAAGGGAAGACGATTATTTTTGGGTATGCTGTGTGAAAGAATACATATTTATTTTTAGGTATGCTGTCTGAAAGGGAAGACAGATTTTTTGGGGGGAGATTATGTTTGGTTATGCTGGGTGAAAGGAAAGACATAATTATTTTTATGTATGCTGTGTAAAAGGGAAGACAATTTTTTATTTTTAAATAATTTTCAGATATGCTGAGTGAATAGAAAGACATAAATATCTTTTTAATTATTTTTGGGTATGCTGTATGAAAGGGAAGACATAATTATTCTTATGTATGCTGTCTGAAAGGGAAGACAAACATTTTTTTTTCAATTATTTTTAGGTATGCTGTGTGAAAGGGAAGACATATTTATTTTTATTTTTTTGAGAATGCTGTGTGAAAGGGAAGACAATTTTTTTTATTATTATTATTTTTGGGTATGCTGTGTAAAAGGAAGACATGAATATTTTTACAATTATTTTTGGGCATGCTGCATGAAAGGGAAGACATCCATTTTTTTAAATTATTTTTTGGGTATGCTGGGTGAAAGGGAAGACAAATATTATTCTTTTTTTATTATTATTATTTTTAGGTATGCTATGTGAAAGAGAAGACATATTTTTAAAATTATGTTTTAGGCTGTGTGAAAGGGAAGACTATGCTGTGTAAACAGGAAAACTAACATTTTTATTATATATATATATTAACATATGCCGTGTAAGAACACACAATACATTTTTTATGTATTTTCTGGTATGGTGTGTGAATGGGACATATAGAGTGAGGTGGGGGGGGTGAGATTTGACTGCAAAAGTGGAAATACATGCCTGTGCACTTTATCACGGTCAACATGGAAATTCCCACTGTCCTAGATTCTGAATGATCAGACGCATGAAGATCAAAAGCTGCCACTTAAAGTACAGGAGCTTTGGCAAAAACAAACAGATTTGGCCCCATAGACTTTAATGTGAGCATATTAAAAACAAAAAAAAAAAAAAGTTGAAATACGTTATATATTTATAGTTTTTTTAGGCACCCTCTATAATTAAAGTCTGTGGAGTCAAAAATGCACCATCCTATCCTGCCCAAGAAAGCCCCTGTACTGCACACGACATTAAAAAAAATGCATATATATATATATATATATATATATATATATATATATATATATATTACGCGCAATAATGGGGGTTAAAGTGGCTTATTCTGCAGGTTAGGTACATGGCAGCACAAGCAGGGAACACACATGTAACATGCCTGCAAGGAGTCTATTCTTTGCATTTAAAGGGCCAGTACATACAGGCTTTGAGATTACTTAGGAGAATTCTTCCACTCAATTTAGATGGTAAGCTCCTGCGTACAAGGAGCTCCTCATCTCTATCCATCATATGTCCCACCTTCGATCTCGCACTCAGCCAGCTGATACTTTGTAAAGCGTTCCATAATACAAGGACGGACATCCAGGAGTGAGCCCATAAGTGGGACTGTCACTCGCTAACAAGGACCCCCAACAATCAGGAGCAACACACACACCACTTACATTTCCAGGAAAGTGCGATCAGTCCCAACGCCTCTCCATCCACATCGTTCCCAGTCAGAGTCAGGGATATGATAATCCTAGGAATGATGAGGGCAATCAAAAGAGGCAGAAAAAGTGAAAGGGAGCAGAGACAGACTCATCCAGCCATCCATAGGAGGTATCATTGTGCTAAGTTCACAGGAAACATGTAGTAACAGTCCTTGGCTGAGTGGAGTGGGGGGGAGGTAGCGTGCGATGATGATGAGGAGGAGGAGGAGGAGGGAGGAGGGGGGTGTGGGGCAGGGGAGATCTGTACACAGGACACCGATACTGCGGGCTGCCACCCAATCCCAGAACACTGCTGGGAGAAGTGCACACAGTACTCCTGATCCGGTCAGCAGGGAGTATTGGTGATTGGGTCAGTAAAAGTATTTGTGATCAAACCATCAGGAGTATCAGTGATCAGACCAGCAAAAGTATTTGTGATTCGATCAGCAGAGAATATTAGTGATCGGGTCAGCGGGGAGTTTTAGTGATCGGGTCAGCGGGGAGTTTTAGTGATCGGATCAGCGGGAGTTTTAGTGATCTGGTCAGCGGGAGTTTTAGTGATCGGGTCAGCGGGGAGTTTTAGTGATCGGGTCAGCGGGGATTATCAGTGATCGGGTCAGCAGGGAGTATCAGTGATCGGACCAGCAAAAGTATTTGTGAGTGGATCAGCAGAGAATATTAGTGATCCGGTCAGCGGGTAATATTAGTGATCGGGTCAGTGAAGAGTATTAGTGATCGGGTCAGTGAAGAGTATTAGCGATCGGGTCAGCAGGGAGTTTTAGTGATCGGGTCAGTGAAGAGTATTAGTGATCGGGTCAGTGAAGAGTATTAGTCATCGGGTCAGTGAAGCGTATTAGTCATCGGGTCAGTGAAGAGTATTAGTGATCCAGTCAGTGAAGAGTATTAGTGATCCAGTCAGTGAAGAGTATTAGCAATCCGGTCAGTGAAGAGTATTAGTGATCAGGTCAGCAGGGAGTTTTAGTGATCGGGTCAGTGAAGAGTTTTAGTGATCGGGTCAGTGAAGAGTATTAGTGATCGAGTCAGTGAAGAGTATTAGTGATCGGGTCAGTGAAGAGTATTAGTGATCGGGTCAGTGAAGAGTATTAGTGATCAGGTCAGTGAAGAGTATTAGCGATCGGGTCAGCAGGGAGTTTTAGTGATCGGGTGAGTGAAGAGTATTAGTGATCTGGTCAGCGGGTAATATTAGTGATCGGGTCAGTGAAGAGTATTAGTGATCGGGTCAGTGAAGAGTATTAGTGATCGGGTCAGTGAAGAGTATTAGTGATCGGGTCAGCAGGGAGTTTTAGTGATTGGGTGAGTGAAGAGTATTAGCGATCTGGTCAGCGGGTAATATTAGTGATCGGGTCAGTGAAGAGTATTAGTGATCCGGTCAGTGGGTAGTATTAGTGATCCGGTCAGTGGGTAGTATTAGTGATCCGGTCAGTGAAGAGTATTAGCGATCGGGTCAGCAGGGAGTTTTAGTGATCGGGTCAGTGAAGAGTATTAGTGATCGGGTCAGTGAAGAGTATTAGTCATCGGGTCAGTGAAGCGTATTAGTCATCGGGTCAGTGAAGAGTATTAGTGATCCAGTCAGTGAAGAGTATTAGTGATCCAGTCAGTGAAGAGTATTAGCGATCCGGTCAGTGAAGAGTATTAGTGATCAGGTCAGCAGGGAGTTTTAGTGATCGGGTCAGTGAAGAGTTTTAGTGATCGGGTCAGTGAAGAGTATTAGTGATCGAGTCAGTGAAGAGTATTAGTGATCGAGTCAGTGAAGAGTATTAGTGATCGGGTCAGTGAAGAGTATTAGTGATCGGGTCAGTGAAGAGTATTAGCGATCGGGTCAGCAGGGAGTTTTAGTGATCGGGTGAGTGAAGAGTATTAGTGATCTGGTCAGCGGGTAATATTAGTGATCGGGTCAGTGAAGAGTATTAGTGATCGGGTCAGTGAAGAGTATTAGTGATCGGGTCAGTGAAGAGTATTAGTGATCGGGTCAGCAGGGAGTTTTAGTGATTGGGTGAGTGAAGAGTATTAGCGATCTGGTCAGCGGGTAATATTAGTGATCGGGTCAGTGAAGAGTATTAGTGATCGGGTCAGTGAAGAGTATTAGTGATCGGGTCAGTGAAGAGTATTAGTGATCGGGTCAGTGAAGAGTATTAGTGATCGGGTCAGTGAAGAGTATTAGTGATCGGGTCAGTGAAGAGTATTAGTGATCTGGTCAGCAGGTAATATTAGTGATCTGGTCAGCGGGTAATATTAGTGATCGGGTCAGTGAAGAGTATTAGTGATCGGGTCAGTGAAGAGTATTAGTGATCGGGTCAGTGAAGAGTATTAGCGATCGGGTCAGCAGGGTGCATTAGAGCCCTTTCACACTGCTAGCGTGGGAGTCCCAGCGGCGCTTTATCATTTATGTGGTGCTTTTTGGGCACTTTTAACCCCGCTTGCGGCCAAATAAAGTGTTAAAAGTGCCCACAAAGCGTCGCAGCGCTTTGCAGGTACTTCAGCAGAGCTGTCCATAGATTTCAATGGGCAGGGGTGCTTTAGGATCAGTGTATACACCGCTCCTAAAGCGCCCCAATGAAGCTGCTTGCAGGACTTTTTCTGACATTCTGCCAGCGCAGCGCCCTGGTGTGAAAGCACTCGGGCTCTCAGATTTCAGATGAGGCATTTTTTGGGTGCTATTTTTAGCGCTAATGTGCCTGAAAAACGCCTCTAGTGTGAACGGGGTCTTAGTGATCAGGTCAGCAGGGAGTAATGGTGATGGGGTACGGCTGTATCAGTACAGGGGTGTCATTACTTATGGGGTGATAGATCAGATAATACACAGAAGGGGCCATCGGATAGGGCAGTATACAGAGGAGGCAGTATACAGAGAACAAAGTATACAGAGGAGGCAGTATACAGAGAACAAAGTATACAGAGGGGGCAGTATACAGAGAGCAAAGTATACAGAGGGGGGCAGTATACAGAGAGCAAAGTATACAGAGGGGGGCAGTATACAGAGAGCAAAGTATACAGAGGGGGGCAGTATACAGAGAGCAAAGTATACAGAGGGGGGCAGTATACAGAGAGCAAAGTATACAGAGGGGGGCAGTATAAAGAGAGCAAAGTATACAGAGGGGGGCAGTATAAAGAGAGCAAAGTATACAGAGGGGGCAGTATACAGAGAGCAAAGTATACAGAGAGCAAAGTATACAGAGAGGGGCAGCAGCAGCATACAGAGGGGAGCAGTATACAGAGAGCAAAGTATACAGAGGGGAGCAGTATACAGAGAGCAAAGTATACAGAGGGGAGCAGTATACAGAGAGCAAAGTATACAGAGGGTGGCAGTATACAGAGAGGGGCGGCAGCAGCATACAGAGGGGAGCAAAGTATACAGAGGGGAGCAGTATACAGAGAGCAAAGTATACAGAGGGGAGCAGTATACAGAGAGCAAAGTATACAGAGGGGAGCAGTATACAGAGAGCAAAGTATACAGAGGGTGGCAGTATACAGAGAGCAAAGTATACAGAGGGGAGCAGTATACAGAGGGGGCAGTATACAGAGGGGGCAGTATACAGAGAGCAAAGTATACAGAGGGGGCAGTATACAGAGAGCAAAGTATACAGAGGGGGCAGTATAAAGAGAGCAAAGTATACAGAGAGCAAAGTATACAGAGGGGAGCAGTATACCGTAAAGAGCAAAGTATACAGAAAGGGCAGTACACAGTAGAGGGGGGAGTGTGTGTATATATATATATATATATATATATATATATATATATATAAAGAGCCTAGAGACTACATAGTGGGGGTTGGGGAGTCCGGGGTTACAGTATTCTGGCCGGCCGATGCTCCGCCCCGTATTATCCGATCTCTTCTCCCCCCCTCCGGCGTGATGTCACCAAGACCGGCTATCTCCATCACTGTGTAGCGGATCCGCCCGAGGGGCGGTGTACTGCCCGGGCACGAGATATAAAAGAAAGGGGGGTGGGTGGGTAACCAGCCAATCGCGGCGCGCGGCCAGAGCTTGAGTCAATGATGTCAGGCAGCGGATTCCTGAAAGAATACGTGCCAGAGGGGCAGCCAATGAGCAACTTTCCCCGGGATTCACCCAGCGCTGCAAAGTCAGGCAACTTTCACTGGACGGTCACATGGCCAGTGGCTGGGGAGGTCCAGGAGAGCACATGGCTGGATGGGAGGGGTGACAACGTTTGTTCCATTCCCTTCCCCCCAGCATCTCCTCAGTATATCAGCTGGCACTGATCTCTAGGGCTGGGATTATACTTTTAATGCTCCATGAACCCCTTTTCCTAGGCCAATCCTGACATTCCTCACTTACAATTAAAACATAATTTTTTTCTTTGCTAGAAAATTACTGAGAACCCCCAAACATTATATATATATAAATAATCAGAGACCCTAGGGAATAAAAGGACAGTTGTTGCAACTTATGTCACACATTGTTTTTTAATACACTTTAATGGATTTTAATGTAAAGAAACACGATATATAACCACATTTTTTTGGGTCAAATATAAAAGCTGATGTTACACCAAGTAAATAGATACCTAACATGTCACGCTTTAAAATTGCACACACATCTTTGGAATGGCGCCAAACTTTGGTACTTAAAAATCTCCATTGGTCGGTACTTAAATTTTTTTTTTTTTACAGGTTACCAGTTTGGAGTTACAGAGAAGATCTAGTACCAGAATTATTGTTCTTGCGTTCGTGGCGATACCTCACATGTGTGGTGCAACCTACGTATGTTTTCAGTTTTGCATGTGAGGACAGCGGCGCTTTAACCGCTTAAGGACCCAGCCTTTTTCTGACGTTTGTTGCTTCCAAGTAAAAATTTTTTTTTTTTTTTGCTTGACAACTACTTAGAACCCCCAAACATTTTATATGTATATTTTTTTTTAGCAGAGACCCTGGAGAATAAAATAGCAGTCGTTGAAATTTTTTATGTCACATGATTTTTGCACAGCGGTTTTTCACACGCAATTTTTTTTGGGGGGGGGGAATACACTTGATTTAAAACAAAGCATACCCCAATTTTTTTTATATAATATAAAAGATGACTTTACGCCATGTACTTAAATATCTTACGTGATAAAACTGTGTGTGCTCATGGAGTGGAGCCAAGCTATGGTATTTAAAAATCTCCATAGGCAAGGCTTTATAAAAGTACTACAGGTTACCAATTTAGAGTTACCAAGGAGGTCTAGCGCTAGAATTATTGCTCTCGGTCAGATGTTCGCGGCGATACCTCACATGTGTAGTGTGAACAACATTTACAAATGCGAGCTTGAGGGGACAGGGGCGCTTTAAAAAAAAATATTTTTTATTATTTATTTTATTTTTATTTTATTTATCACATCCGCTTACTGTAAAGTGGGGGGGGGGGGGGGGGGTGTCAGCAACCAGTAGATCACGGAGAGGTGACTGGTAGATCGCGGCCTGGGTTTGCTGAGGAGGAGATATGTTGCCTCCACACCACTTGATTTAAACCCATGATTGCCGTACAATGCAAGTGATTGCGTCACGGTAGTAAGCAAATAAAGATTTATAATTGGTGTGAGGAGGCGACACTGTGCCTGGCGATCTTCTCCCCTGTTGTTCGGGTAGATCTCTACCTTTTTAAGGTTGTCTACCCCTGCTCTAAAGCATCAGTAATTGAGGATTTGGATGAGTTGCTGTTTTGACATAACACGGGCTAAAGAGGAAAGAGTTGTCGCCACCTTGGAGGCGGCCATGTTGTTGGTTAGTATTGGGTGAACTAACAATGTCCACTCATAATATTGTGAAGCGGAGTCTATACGGTGATGTGTCAATACGGCAATCCAAATCTCCAATTACTGATGCTTCAGAGCACTTGTCTCCAAACTGTGACCCTTTGCTTGCTTTTATCGGTCCCTTGGGACACTCATTATTCCTCCCAATGATATGAGACAGTATTCTGCCAACTGAGATCAACAATGTGGCATTATTTCTCCCACTGATACCAGCGATGGGGTGCTATTCCTCCCAATGATGCCAGCGAAGGGGCGCTATTCCTCCCAATGATACCAGCGAAGGGGCGCTATTCCTCCCAATGATACCAGCGATGGGGTGCTATTCCTCCCAATGATACCAGCGATGGGGCGCTATTCCTCCCAATGATACCAGCGATGGGGCGCTATTCCTCCCAATGATACCAGCGATGGGGCGCTATTCCTCCCAATGATACCAGCAATGGGGTGCTATTCCTCCCAATGATACCAGCGATGGGGTGCTATTCCTCCCAATGATAACAGTGATGGGGCGCTAATTCCTCCAAATGATACCAGCGATGGGGCGCTATTCCTCCCAATGATACCAGCGATGGGGTGCTATTCCTCCCAATGATACCAGCAATGGGGTGCTATTCCTCCCAATGATACCAGCGATGGGGCGCTATTCCTCCCAATGATACCAGCGATGGGGTGCTATTCCTCCCAATGATACCAGTGATGGGGCGCTAATTCCTCCGAATGATACCAGCGATGGGTCGCTATTCCTCCCAATGATACCAGCGATGGGGTGCTATTCCTCCAAATGATACCAGCAAAGGCGCGCTATTCCTCCCAATGATACCAGCAATGGGGCGCTATTCTTCCCAATGATACCAGCGATGGGGCGCTATTCCTCCCAAGGATACCAATGAAGGGGTGCTATTCCTCCCAATGATACTAGCGATGGAGCGCCATTCCTCCGAATGATACCAGCAATGGGGCGCTATTCCTCCCAATGATACCAGCGATAGGGCGCTATTCCTCCCAATGATACCAGCGATAGGGCGCTATTTCTCCCAATGATACCAGCGATGGGGCACTATTCCTCCCAATGATACCAGCGAAAGGGCACTATTCCTCCCAATAATACCAGGTGTGGGGCACTAGTCCTCCCAATAATACCAGGTATGGGGCACTAGTCCTCCCCTAAATATCAAATTTGGTGATGTTTTCTTCAAGCCAAACCTGAACACTTTACCAGCGCATGGCATGGCTTCCCAACTGTGGCACAATTTTGCCGCGAATGTCACCCGACAAATCCTGGCAAAATCGCACAAACAGAATAGTGGAACGCCTGTCACCCAAAAGAAGCTTCGCAAATGGGGTGCCATTATCCCCATCCCTTCATATTACAAATTTGTGCAGGCACCCGCCTCGAGTATTGCCTCTATAAGAGATATGTCTGCTTCTGCCCCTCTTCCTCAGCCATTTGGGGGTGATCCAGTCCAATACAGAGGGTTTCTCAACCAGGTTGAGATATACTTTGACATGCTGCCCCAGGTGTTTCCCATGGACAGAAGCAAAGTAGGTTTCATGTTATCTTTGCTTTTGAGTTACTCTGAGTTTCTGTCTTCTTTTAAAAGGGTATTTGACGTTCCCGCATGCTCCGCTTCTGCTGCCAAATGCCTTATGTCCATCAAACAGAGTACGAGAACTGTTGCAGATTACGCCATTGAATTCCGTACTCTGGCAGCAGAGGTTGCGTGGAAGGATGAGGCCCTCGTGGCTGCATTTTCTCATGGTCTCTCAGATACCATCAAGGATGAGATAGCCCGAGATCTACCCACTGATCTGGAGAAGTTGATCATGTTTGCTATCTAAATTGACTCCAGACTCAGAGAAATACTCTCTTTTAAGGAGCGCTTGCGGAAGCCTCCTGTACATTTGTCTCTGCGCTTCGCAGTCCCACCCATGCCTCCCTCACCTCCCATGCCTCCTGGTATCGAGTCAGTCAGTGAAGATAAACCTTTATTGTGGCCAGGCAGGTCACTTTTTGAAGTCTTGTCCTACCCGTCCAGGGAACGCCCAAACCTTGAGTTCCTGTCACGGTTTTGGGTGACAAAATTCTTCTTACTCAGGTCCATGCTCCTCCTGAGAAACCTTGTGACCACTGCTTTTTCCCAGAGAGTCTTCATACTGCCATGCTCCAGACTTCCCATTCTCCCAAGGCTGCTGGCCACCCTGGGAAGAATCAACTCTTTTGGTACATTTCCCAACCATTCTGGTGGCCTAGTCTATGTGCTGACGAGTAAGACTCCACGACACCTTCCAGTGGGCCTACTACAAACCATACCCAATGGATAGAGGCTCTGGACCCACCAGTCTATGGATTTCATTGTGGAATTACCCAACTCCCAGGGCAACACAGTTATCCTTATGGTGGTTGACTGGTTCTCGAAAATGTCTCATTGTATTCCACATAAGAAGTTGCCCACTTCTAAGAAACTGGCTTCCATTTTTGCTCGGGAGATCTTTCGCTTACATGTGCTACCCAAAGTGATTGTCTCAGACAGGGGTAGTCAGTTTGTGTCCCGGTTCTGGCGAGCCTTTTGTGCACAGTTGGGAATTCAGCTTGCTTTCTCCTCTGCATGTCACCTGCAGTCTAGTGGGGCAGCAGAACAAGCCAATCAGTCCTTGGAGCAGTTCCTACATTGTTATATTTCTGACCATCATAACAACTGATCAGACCTCTTACTGTGGGCGGAGTTCACTCACAATACTGCCTTGAATGATGCTTCCTTAGGCTCGGTTCACACAGGGGGCGATGCGAGGCGACACGACTTGCCTCGCCGCGACCTCAGCGGCGACTTGCAAATGACTTCTGTATAGAAGTCAATGCAAGTCGCCCCGAGGTCGCCCAAAAGTAGTACAAGAACCTTTTTTCTGAGTCGGAGCGACTCGAGTCGCTCCTCTTAGAACGGTTCCATTGTACAGAACGGGGGCGACTTGTCAGGTCGCGGCACGGCAAGTCGTGTCGCCTCGTGTCGCCCCCTGTGTGAACCGGCCCTTATTGTCCCCGTTTATGGTAAACTATGGTTTCCAACCTTCCATGTTGCCTGACTCATTTGTTCTGCAAAGTATCCCTGCGTTAGAGGAGCATCTCCGTGGTCTTCGTTTCACTTGGGCACAAGTCCAAGAGGCTTTGCAACATGCTAATGATAGGTACAGACTCCATGCTGACTGCATTCTTTGCAGGATTAACCCAGTGGCTTACGCATTAGACCTTCCTCCTAATATGCGTATCTCAAATATATTTCATGTCTCCTTATTAAAACCTTTGGTCTGCAACCGCTTTACCACCTCGGTGCCTCGTCCTCACCCTGTACAGGTTGAGAACCATGAGGAGTATGAAGTACAGTCCATTGTTGACTCCTGTAGGTTCCCTGGGCGCATACAGTACCTGGTGCATTGGAGAGGATACACTCTTGGGTCTCAACCTCAGATGTTCATGCCCCTGTCCTCCTCCGTGATTTCCATCGATTTTTTTGCCCTCAAGCCTGGTGGTCCTCCAAGGGGGAGGGGTCATTGAGGATGGGGTACTGTCAGGGCTGGGCTCAGCCCTTCCTTCCCTGAGCTGGCCATTCAGATGTCGGATAATTGGCAGTTCCTATCTCTCCACAGTGACTCACCTGTTGATGATATCCTGCTTGTCAGTCCTGCTTACTTAAGCTGTTCAGCCCAGATGATCTCTGCCTTCACCTTGGTCCTATTTCAGAGACGCTCTCCTATGTTCCTGTTAAAGACTTGCTTGGCTGGCATTCCTTCTGGCTCCAGATCCTGCTTGCTGTTCTACTATACTGTTCTCTGGCTCCCTAACATTTTGGCTTGCCTGACTATCCGTCCTGGTTCCTGAACTCTGGCTATGTTTTGACTACGTTTACTCTGTTTACCTTTTTTTATAATTATTAAACAAGTGTGATTTAACTGTACTTCTGTCTCAGCCTGATTCATGGTTTCTGACACCCACCCCCTCAGTACAGACCACTTATTCCCAGACTAACCTCTCAGTACAGACCCCCCAGCCCCACCCCCTTAAATTACCAGAAGGAGCAGCAGTTCAGAATAAGAGGAAATTCTCCCCATAGCTGTGTCATGTGACTGGAGCAGAGAAAGGACCTTCATTGGCTCTGAAGTTTGCTGTCAGGCGTACAGAAGTGGTACTGCAATGCTTGCTATACCATTGGCACTGCAGTGCTGTGGAACAGTACAGGGGGGAGCAGGAGGGCGCAGTACAGGGGGTGGGTAGGTGGAGACAGTACAGGGGGCTGACCAGGAGGGCACAGCAGAGGGGGAGGGTAAGTGGACACAGTACAGGGGACAGGATGGCACAGCAGAGGGGGAGGGTAAGTGGACACAGTACAGCAGACAGGAGGGTACAGCAGATGGGGAGGGTAAGTGGACACAGTACAGGGGAAAGGAGGGCACAATACAAGGGGAGGGTAAGTGGATAAAGTACAGGGGGCTGAGCAGGAGGGCACAGTACAGGGAAATGTTAAGTGGACACTGTACAGGGGACAGGAGGGCACAGTACAGGGGGAGGGTAAGTGGACACAGTACAGGGGACAGGAGGGCACAGTACAGGGGGAGGATACAGTACAGGGGGTGAGTAAGTGGAAACAGTACAGAGGGCAGGAGGGCACAGTACAGGGGGGGGGGGGGGGGTAAGTGGACACAGTACAGGGGACAGGAGGGCACAGTACAGAGGGAGGGTAAGTGGATACAGTACAGGGGTCTAAGCAGAAGGGCACAGTACAGGGGGTGAGTAAATGGACACACTACAGGGTGCAGGAGGGTACAGTATAGGGGCATTATTGAAAAATACAGATATGGTCTCCTCAAGCAGAGCCATGCAGGGAAGCTGCTCTCACAGATCCTTACTATTCTGGCAGGCTGGCGCTGGGCTAAATCTAAAAAAAGAGGGAGAGAGAAAGTCAGAATGAATCAGAGAGGGATGAAGGAAGGAGGAAAGAAAGAAAGAGGGAAAAAGAAAGAAAGAGTGAGAGAGAAAGAAAGAGGGGGAGAGAAAGAAAGAGGGAGAAATAAAAATAAAAAGAAGGATAGAGGGAGAGAGAAAGAAAGATAGAGGGAGAGAGAAGGAAAGAAGGAATGATAGAGGGAGAGAGAGAGAGAGAGAAAGAGAAAAAGATAGAAAGGGAGAGAGAAAGGAAGGAATCTGATTGGAAGCGCTCTGAGGCTTCCTGCTCATTCACAAACTGACGCATAGTAAGGCCAGTTTACTATGCTTCAGTGATGAATGGACACATGAGGTACTGATCACTCATTGTGTTCATTTAGGAAATTAATGGGCTAATGAATTACATGTTTACCAGCCCCTTCCCCCACTCTCCACCATCCCCCTGTGTGCCCGCAGCAGCTGCCAGCAGGAGAGAAGGGAAACCAGCAGTGCTGCAGGGGAAAGGGGCACACAGGGGAGCCCAGACAGCAGATGGAAGGGGTGTATGTGTAAGAATCACTCCCTTGTATTACAGCCAGAGAGAGAAGCTGGCAGCATTGCAAGGGAAGGTAGAAGAAGACTAGTGTCCACAATAAAACAGTAAAACCGACCCATCTGCTCAGCAGGTGACTGGGCCCCCCTTTTGAACTGATGGGGCCCAGGCCCAGTACAGGATGGCTGGCTGTACTGCCTTTTCAGCAGCGCTGGGAACTTTTAGACTTGCAAGAGTATTCAGAAGAAGGAAATCTTCAAAGGAGCTCAACTGCTCTTGCAAGGAGGTTCTCACACATCAAGGCTTCTCTTGATGGTCACCCAACAGCCAACCTCAAACCATAAAAATACAGAAAGGAGTGCCAGGCCAAAATCAGATAAAATAATCTAGGATCATATTAATTAACACATTAATTATTGATAAAAAGTGATATAAAAACAGCCAACATGTTTTTTTTATCAATTCTTTTTTATTGTTTATGAAAATACTCAAAAGGGAATACAATTTGTACATTGTATAACGATTTACAAGGTAACATACATTTACATTTATGAGAGGCTGACTTGGTTTGTGGTCAAACATATCTACAGCAGAAACAGTGCAACCAACAAATGTTTACACCAATATGCTATCTCAGTGGATATACAATCTTACTTCGCTCTTTCCTCCCCTAGACACCCCAATGGGAACTCAACTGTGTTCCAGGGGAGGGTGGTGTCGTGGAACTTGAGTATAGCATATTCTCTATATTCATAGGTTTGAGTGAGACATGTAATGTATCACCTGAGGTCACAGTAAGAATATATCAAGATATTAATGGTGGATATCATAGGAAACCAGCGGCTCCCGACCGCTGTTCCCACGGTGACCACCTACTTTTTTCTTTGGGCAACCATCCCTCACTTGAGGCCATCATTAATTCATAAACGTAGTGGAGGTTGACTAATTCTAGAAGCTGGGCAGTTGAGGGAGTCTTATCCGTTTTCCATAGTCTGGTTATGGAAATCTTGCTGCTAGTAGGATGTGAGTCGTTACATGTCAAAGAGGGTAAGGAATATCTTCTATGTTCAGGTTCAAAAGTGCTAGGCTTGGGGTTTGGGGGCGATATGGAGATGCGTTACGTCAGCAATGATTCAGAATACGGTATTCCAAAAGTTCTGGACATGTCTACAATTCCAAAAAATATGGAGTAAATCACCCTTTGCAGAGTTGCACCTCCAACAGTTGTCAGGTGTCTTGGGGTCATATGAAGCTAACCTTGAGGGAGTTAAGTACCATTTAAGGGACAGCTTTTGAGTGAGTTCCCAAAGTGCGGAACATTTTGTGGCTGTATAGATGGATTTCAATGCTTGTTCCCATTGTAGTTCTGTAAAAGATGTTTCCAGGTCATTTTCCCAATGTGTGTGGGATGCTGATTTCAGGAAGTGGTGTTTTAGGTGTAGGATGTTATACATGAGGGATATTCCCTTCATTTTAGGGGAGGGACAATTTAGATATTCCCATGCTGCTGCCGGGATCGTGTAGAAAGGAGCTCTGACTTTATCAAGACAATGTTTCACTTGGAGATAAGTGAAGAGGTCAGACTGAGACAGGCTAAATTTGGTTTGGAGAACAGTGAAAGGTTTTGGGGAAGAGTCTTGGAACTACTGGTGGATGGAAGAGATCCCTTTCTCAGCCAACATGTTTTGGGGGCAACACCACTCCCTCTTTATCGAGGCTTAACACAGGATGAAACTTGGATGGATTCAGAGAAACCAGTGACTTCACAGATATATATTAGAATCTGCATTGGACTCTGATCATGGAGGAACAACCTGACAGTAGTTGCAGAGCAGCAATGGAGCTCCACACAAACACACTGTCATGAATCTGCGGTAATGTTTCATGCCCTGTCTGTCTGCTTACCTCTCTGGTCTGTGTATCACATACATGTTTAAGTAATCTTCTCTCAGCATGACTCTATCACAGCCTCTAACGCAGCCTTTCTCAACCTTTTCAACACAGGCGAACCGTTGAAATAACTTTCCGGTCCCAGTTAACCCCTTCTAAAAATGACTTTAACTGCAACTCATGGTATGTTAGTGAGATGGTCAGTGGGAATAGTGGTCCATATGCTTATGGTCACAGGGAAGAATTACCCTTATACAGATAGCTGTGAAATGCAGAAATTGCTCATTGCTCAAGGAGCCCCTAGCTACTTCTGGAGGAACCCTAGGGATCCATGGAACCCTGGTTGAGAAACCCTGCTCTAACAGGAAACGCTACGTAACTCAATGCACTGAAAGCCAGCCTTGCCCGAGCAATAGTGTGTTAAGGCCTCCCTGTGTGTTTCTTACCGTCTGCTCTACGTTTGTTTCCGACTTTGGCTTGTTATCCTGACTATACCTGTCTGCTTGTAGCCCCAAGCAGGGCCGCTGATAGGCCAGTACAGCTGACCCTGTTGTACCGGGCCCGACCAGCAGGGGGGCCCGGGCAACCTGAACAGACAACTAATGTAAAAAAAAAAAAAGAAAAATAAATCCTCCAGCCACCATGACCAAACGTTGTTCCAACCAACAACAAACCGCCCCTACCCCACCAAATCTTTTTATTTTTTTATTCCAATAGCTCAACGTGTCTATGTAGGTGGCGGCAGGGGAAGGGACTATTTCTCCTATATCGGGTGCGGAAGAATGTCAGAATCTCTCTTCCGTGCCCGCGTCCTCTATAGTGCCTTCCCTGGCCCACGGAGTGATTCCTCCTCCTCTGTTCTGTTCTTCACTTGGCCTGAGAGAAGAAGCAGTGAGGCGAGTGGCGGCGCCAGCGGGGGAGAAGAAAAAAAGAGGCATCTGACCAGAATAGTTTGTGGGCACTTGCAGTTCAGTCCAGGCAGCAGCAGGATCAGGGAGGAAGTGACTCCTGGGGCTCGGCTAACACAGGTATGTGCTTGCTGGGGGGGGGGGGGGGTTCAAGATCCATTACTACTGCAGCAGCATCTATACATTATGGCATTGGCGGCATGGGTGGAACTGTCTGCAGGTAGTACATGCATTATGGGCCATAAAGCATGTGCTGCTTGCAGACAGTGCCACCCATGCCGCCAATGCCACAATGTGCTGCAGGTAGTGCCACCCTTGATGCTAATGCCATAACACATGTGCTGCCTGCAGAGACAGTGCCCCCCATGCCACCAATGGCATTATTGGCAGCATGGGTGGCACTGTCTGCAGCACAATATGGCATTGGCGGCATGGGTGACACTTTCGTCAGGCAGCACATGCGTTATGGCATTAGTGTCATGGGTGGCACTGTCTGCAGCACATTACAGCATGGGTGGCACTGTCTGCAGCACAATATGGCTTTGGCGGCATGGGTGCCACTGTCTGCAGGTAGCACATGCGCATGTGCTGCCTGCAGAGACAGTGCCACCCATGCTGCCAATGACGTAATGTGCTGCAAAGACCGTTTCAAGGCAGGGTCTGGGGAGGGGCCAGGGGTGGAGTCTGAGGTGGGGCTGAAGGAGGGACCAGGGGTGGAGCTGAAGGGGGCCCCATCAGGTAGGCTGTACGGGGCCCCATGATTTCTATCAGCGGCCCTGGCCCCAAGCTTTGGCGTGTTCTCCTGACCATCCCTGTCTGCTTGTTGCCCCGACCCTTGGCTTGTCCTCCTGACTATTCCTTGTTGCCCTGGATTGCTGCTTCCTTTCCATCCACCAGAGTCAGCCATGAGAATGAGCTAGAAGACCATAGGGGCCAAGACCTGGAGTCAGCTGCAGCATCCATCCTCATCATCAGAGGCTCTGGTGAAAACCTGCTGGCTCTTAGACTCCGCACACTAGCTCCCTGTTTGATCCATGTCGGTGCTCAGGTGGAGCTGCTTTTCTGAACCACCCAGAGCTCCATCCGCATCAGTCAGCCAAAGGATCCACAACCTTATCCGTGTGCTCCTAACCCCAGCAATGTGTATCTGTCACCTGGCCTCAGGCGACCTGACAGTTTGCTCGGACCATGGACCCGGCTGATGTGCCACTACCCGCCGATGATCAGCTGCAGGACATAGTTTGCAGACTCGAAATTCAGGAATCTAATCAGACCCAGGTCATGTGATTCCTTCAGGATTTGGCTTTCCATCTCCTCAGGACCCCCGATTCGACAATCTCAACCGCAATCTGCGGGTGTATCTGTTCCAGTAACAGTCACAAACCCTTTGAATTTACCAGCTCCGTCCCTCCCGTTACTCTGGGGACTCCCAGGCCTGCAGGGGGTTCCTTAGCCAATGTACCATTCATTTTGAACTCCAGCTCCAAAACTCCCCGTCTGATCGGGAAAAGGTAGCATATATTATTTCCCTCCAGTCCGGCGAGGCTGTAGCCTGAGCTGCCCCTCTGTGGGAGAAGAATGATCCAGTGGTTTCTAAACTGTTTAATTTCTTGAAACTCTTTTGAAATATCTTCAAGGAACTTTGTAGGTAACGCAATTTTTACAACACTGTAGTAAGGAGAGATTAGAATGTGAAAATGTGGCAAGAGCTGCCTTGCAAAAGTATTCACCCCCTTGGCATTTTTCGTGTTTTGTTGCCTCACAACCTGGAATTAACATGGATTGTTTGAGGATTTGCATCATTTAATTTACAAAACATGCCCACAACTTTGAAGATTTTTTTTTTTATTATGAAGCAAACAACAAATAGGACAAAATAACAGAAAAAGTCAATGTCCATAACTATTCATCCCCCTAAAGTCAATACTTTGTAGAGCCACCTCTTTTGAGGCTATCAAAGCTCCAAGTCGCTTTGGATAAGTCTCTATGAGCTTGCCACATCTTACCACTGGGATTTTTGCCCATTCCTCCTTGCAAAACTGCTCCAGCTCCTTCAAGTTGGATGGTTTGTGCTTGTGAACAGCAATCTTTAAGTCTGACCACAGATTTTCTATTGGATTGAGGTCTGGGCTTTGACTAGGCCATTCCAACACATTTACATGTTTCCAATTAAACCACTCAAGTGTTGCTTTAGTGGTGTGTTTGGGGTTATTGTCCTGCTGGTAGGTGAACCTCCATCCTAGCCTCAAATCACACACAGATTGGTACAGGTTTTGCTCAAGAATATCCCTGTATTTAACACCATCCATCTTTCCCTCAACTCTGACCAGTTTCCCAGTCTTGACTGCTAAAAAACATCCCCACAGCACAGTTGGGTGATGTGATGTGTTGGGTTTGCGCCAGACATAGCGTTTTCTTTGATGGCCAAAAAGTTCAATGTTATTCTCATCAGACTAGAGCACCTTCCTCCATACATTTTGCGAGTCTCCCACATGCCTTTTCACAAACTCAAAACGTGGCATTTTGTTTTTTGCTGAAAGTAATCTCTTTCTTGTGGCCACTCTGCCATAAATCCCAACTGTATGGAGGGTACGGCTTATTGTCATCCTTTGTACAGATACTCCAGTCTCTGCTGTAGAGCTCTGCAGCTCCTGCAGGGTTACCTTAGGTCTCTGTGCTGCCTCTCTGATTAATGCCATCCTTGCCCGGTCCCTGAGTTTTGGTGTGCAGGCTGTCTCTTGGCAGGTTTGCTGTTGTGCCATGTTCTTTCCCTTTGGTTGTGATAGATTTGATGGTGCTCCTAGGGATCATAAAAAGATTGGATTTTTTTTATAACCTAACCCTGACTTGTAATTCTCAACAACATTATCCCTTACTTGTTTGGAGAGTTCCTTGGTCTTCATGGCAGTGTTTGGTTAGTGGTTGCAGCCTCTGGGGCCCTTCAAAAAGGTGTGTATATGTAATGACAAATCATGTGACACTTAGATTGCACACAGGTGGACATCATTTCACTAATTATGTGACTTTGGAAGTCAACTGTTTGCAACAGAGATTTTTATGGGCTTCATAACAAAGGGGGTGAATACATACGCACATGCCAATTAGCAGTTTTTTATTTCTGAAAAATAGTTTTATGTATATATTTTTCTAATTTTACTTCACCAATTTAGACTATTGTGTTCTGATCCATCACATATAATTCAGATTAAAAAAACATTGAACTAAAGGCTGTAATGTAACAAAATAGGTAAAATGGAGGGGCGGGAGCGGCTGGCTCAGGCTCTCAGTGGCTCGCTGAGAGGCTGAGCCAGGTCTCGGTCCTTGGTTGTGGACGGATCCCGACAATATTGTTGCAAGCTTTATCCCACTGTCTGCTGAAAATGGGTCACAGGAGTGCAGAACGAACTGGCAAACCTGTGTTCCACAGGAGAAGTACAGCCAAATGAACTTTTGCTGTACTGTACTTCTCTTTTATTGCAGAGGATACAAGAGCAATATAGTTTGAAGTTGGTTCAAAGTTTTTTTTTTTTTTTTTATAAGGTGTTTATTTAAAAAAAAAAATCCAACATACAGCATATAAAACAATCAGTATATATGGCGAATAGTCTCCCTCCAGAGGTGCATACAGAGGTATCGGTGGAGATGCCCCACTGGAGTAAACAGAACTATTACTGTTATATGCAAAAACACAGAAAAACCCCCAACAAAACAAAGACACAACAAAGGACATACAGGCGTTCCATCACACACACACACAGCACACTCACACAAGTCACCGTCCCACTGTGCAGTATTATTTTTAACATAAATAGCAGCCTCGTAAGGTCATACAATAGCCGATTACCACCTTGGTTCGCCCCTCCCCCCTATACCCGGCATCACCCTCTACATTGCCCGAGGCCCCGGCCCCACCCCTACAGTCCCCCCAGGGGGTCCTGCGAGGATAGCACCGTCCCCCAGAAAGAACTAGAGACATCCAACCACGGTTGCCACACCTTATGGAACTTTTTCAAGCAAGCTCTGTTTTTATACACAATTTTAAATTTAGGGAGTTCACCATTAATAATACCATACAGGGATTGAATTCTGGGAGGAACATTCTCTTTCCAGTGCAATAAGATTACTTTACGTGCATAAAATACAAAGTTTGGTTTCTTAGTTTGTTCCAGTCTTTTTGTCTGGCAAGCCACTTCTAGTCTAGTAGCTTTTCCCAATGTTGTCCCACAAAGTTCACTAAGGTCACCACTACTATTTGAAATAGTACAGTAACACAAGAAAGAGAACACTTCTCCTGCGCTATGGTGTCAAGGTCCTCAGTATGTGGTGCAAACGGCTTCACAAGGTAGTGCCTAGCATCTTGCAGCCCTCCTCAGAATGATGGGTATTCAAAGGCTAAAGGAAACAAAACAAAAAAGGGGGCGCACTGACCTAGTGCATTACCACTGATAGAGCTTTATTCAAATCAAACACAAAGCAAAATGAATACTCACAAACGAGTATTGATAAAAGGCATAATCAATACAACAGGATCCACTTTTCCGAACATCAACAAGCCTGGACCTGATGTCAAGTAAATTGACCGATACCCCAACGCAATAGCTGACGCGTTTCAGGGGAGAACCCCTTTCCTCAGAGCCTAGACGGGCAAAGTATGCTTGCAGGTACACGAGTAATGTGATAAATCATTCAATTTTAATAAAGAAACCTGTATTCCGAAGGAATACAATGGTTTCCATTGCTGATTTCCTTCTGAAAGAAAGACTTGTAAAGATGGCATTGACTTACTATAACATATTAATAATGGACCGCACTGAAGTCTGGGGCCCCCCTCAGCATCCTGTTATTACAATATGCTATGGGGCTGCCTGCATGTAAGAAAATGTTTATAAAAACCTGCAACCTTTTGAATGACTATTGGGAGAGGGTACCTGTAAGGAAGCCCAGATTCTCAGCATCAGAAAGAAACCAGCGTGGGCATATGCATGAGCGCAATACAATGCCCACACCTCTGTGCATAAGGGAAATGCCGGTTGTGCGTTAGCAAGCAGGTGTAAGCATGTTAGCATGCACAAGAATTAGCATGCACGCTCGCAAAAATTATCATGCACACTTGATACTGGCGCTCAGTGGCTCAGTGTAAACTGAAGCACCACAGAAGGATGTTTTTGAGTGGTCTTCAGCTTGCTCAGCTGATTTGGCCTCATCGTATATGACCTAGCTTGCTTTCTGTATACTGCCTACTGCCTTGTATCCTGTTTGTCTTATTTTTCCTGACCTTGGCTTGTTTCCTGGACTCTGTCTCTGCCTCTGCCTCTTGATTTGATACCACCCTGCCCCCGGCTGTGGCTGACCCGGAAAACCGTCTGTAATCTGTCCTCGTCTCCTTATCCAGTAACCCGTTGTTCCCGTACTCTTCAACGTCTACTCACCTGGCTGCAACACAGATCTGGTCCAGCCTGCAAACGCCAGCACTTATGCGACTATGTGCCGTCACCACCTTCATGAGTGTTGGGCAGGAGGTGAAAGAGGAACCCCTAGTACCTCTGCACTTCTTAAGTGGGAACTGCTGCCAAATCTTAACTTCTTTTACCTAAGGAACACAAAAACTCAAGCGCCTTAACCCTCCTAAGCCTTGCCATGGGTTGCACAAAGTGAAGGCCAATCTCACTGGCCAACAATAAGACTTAGGTAGAGGAAGGGGGCCAAGCTTAGCCCAGACTTCAAGAGATAAAGTTGAAAGTGGAAGAACACAGCACCCTCGACTATGGGGCACCCATAGTTATTAGATTGTTATAGTAAGTATAATTTTCATACCAAACATCTTTCTGAAATGAGAAAGTATGTATGCCAGGGTTTTTTTTTAACCAGGGTTCCACCAGAGGATGCTAGGGGTTTCTTGAGTTATAAACAATTTCTGCCTCTCTGATTAGTTCCCACTGACACCATTGATGTTTTTAGCTATCTGTAAGGGGGTATTCTTCCCAATGACCACAAGTGTAATGCCTAATACACATGATCAGAAAATCGGATGACAAAACTCGCTTTCGGAGTGATCGTACAATAATCTGATCATTAGTACACAGCTTTCAAGACCCAATCTCAACAGTTCATCCAACGATATTGTAAGGGACAACCGCAACATTTTTTCTCGGACGATAGCAGAGCGAATGATTTTTATTAAATCAGTACAGTATTCATCCGAAAAAAATCAGAAGACCAAGACCACACATGCTCGGAAACTAAAGAATATGATACAACACATTACACAACTTCAGAAGTTGTATTCTGTCGTAAATGAATTTTCGTAACTTTAGCAACCTCTTAATTTTCGATATAAGACTAGCATGCAACAAAAAACCGACCATTTGTCCAATATTCTCATTGTGTACAAGGCTTTAGGAGCATTCTTCCCACTGACCATCACACCAATGTATCATGAGTTGTAGATCTAGTAATTTTTAGCATGGGTTCCCTGAGACCGTGACATAATTTCAAGGGCTCCCCTGTGCTAAAAAGGTTAAGAAAGGCTGATGTAGGCAGAGGACACACCTCTGCCGTTCCCCCAGTTACCC
Source organism: Lithobates pipiens (assembly GCF_037356315.1). Taxonomy (NCBI): domain Eukaryota; kingdom Metazoa; phylum Chordata; class Amphibia; order Anura; family Ranidae; genus Lithobates; species Lithobates pipiens. The sequence continues at coordinate 482,951,034 of NW_027507718.1, forward strand.
ACCACTACTTTTCCTTTATACTAGATTTTTAAAATAATAAATGCAATAATGTAGAGCAGGGATATGCAATTAGCGGACCTCCAGCTGTTGCAGATTTACAAATCCCATGAGGCATTGCAAGACTCTGACAGCCACAAGCATGACACCCAGAGGCAGAGGTATGATGGGACTTGTAGTTTTGTAACAGCTGGAGGTCCGCTAATTGCATATCCCTGATGTAGAGATTGGATGAAAGCTGTAGTGCAGTGGTCCTCAACCTCAGTCCTCATGTACCCCCAACAGGCCATATTTTAGGAATTTCGATAACTTCGGTAACTTAGATAAAATAGCTGCCCAAAATACCAAGCCATTGACTGATTTAAAGCACCTGTGCAAGATAAAGGAAAACCTGCAAACATGGCCTACCCCGGGGTATGTGAGGACTGAGGTTGAGAAACACTGCTGTGGTGTATTATAACGATGAATGTATTATAGAGGTCTATAGATCAGGCTTAAAAAAGGGACAACTAAAGAGAACAAGTGACAAAATGAGGGACAGTTGGGCTCTACGAGGTTTGCTTCGGTACAGGTACACATTAAAATCATAGCTCCCAACTGTCCTTGATTTTGAGGGACTGTCCCTGATTTGGAGCAATGTCCCTCTGTCCCTCATTTTGGTCTGATCTATATGGATAGATATAAACTGCACTTTCTATCTATCAAAAAGTGTTTTCCAGCGCTAAACCTTTCATTTGATTTCTAAATTGCTGCATTTGTAAATTCCAAAAGCCAATATGAAGCAATAGTAGTGGTAAAAAAAAAGCACTTGTGGGTTTAATTAATCTTGTTTTTTTGTACAAATACAACTTCAAGGGGGCTGTGTTCTATGCCTGCATACTTTTTCTGATAGGTGTCCCTCATTCCCATCTCAAAAAGTTGAGAGGTATGATTAAAGCAATGCCAGCTCCTGGACACAACAGGAAACCACAAATGACCAGGATCGGATAAGAATATCACACTCACCAGATGGGCTAATTGATTTTTCCCTTTTAATACAAGTCTATACACCTTACCTTTATACTCTATAAAACTAACACTGCAAATACATAATAAGGTATAACAGAAGCTCATTCTCTCCAATCAATTCAACCTGTAACCAGGAAATGGTGGTAAAGATTAAAAAGCATTTACCTATAGCGTATCTCCTGTCTGTGTATACAAAGGATTGTCATGATGTAGTCAATAAACGGAAGCCTGTTCGGTTAAGGTGGGTTAACACTATAAGAACAATCGTCCGGTTTTCCTTGATGTTTCACAGCATGTCGGAACCGAGGATGGAAATAACGTATGAACATTCTCGTACAACAACAAAGGCTTTTTTTTTGTTGTTTATTGTTTTTGATCATGCGCAGTCTTTCGCATATGATTTTTCTTGTACAAAAACAGTACATATTAAACAAAAATTGTTTGTTCTGTTCATGTACCAGAAATCTTTTGGAGTTTGTCCCTTTGGAAAAATGTTAGTTTGGAAAGTCTAAATGGGTTTACTACTGCTTTAAAATCCACATATTTTAAAATTACTGTGGGTGCATTTTTTAATTTCTTGCAAAAGAAGGAATTTGCCTTCAAGCACAGCTTTAGACCACAATCCAATTGACTCTGTATGGACACTTCTATTTTATATGGGCATATTTATCATCTTCTGTGAGCTTAAACATCTAATGTTGATTTTATTCCATTTTACCTATATTTTTATTTATTAGAAGCTTTAATTTTATCTGATCATCTCCATAAATTTTATTCATGAAAAAAATTGATTCATATTTTTTTTCTTATAAAAAAACACTATATCCTTTATTAATTAAAATAATTTATCGCATTATCATTTTATCATCAGGATTTTTATTTACACTATTTAGATTTACCTCCACTATTCTATGCACCGGTAATTACAATATTTTCATAGTCCTGGAAACAGTCATGAGTCTTATTATGCCTTAACTTTTTTTTCCAATCATTTTTATTCTTTTACAAAGACATGTAATAGAATTACAAACTTTTTTTTTATTTTTTTTATTTTTCTTTATATCAAGGTGTTTATTGTATTATAATTTATGTCATTTTATGTGCATGGAAAAAAGGAAAAGAGAAAACAACCAACATAAAGGAAATTTTATTACCAAAATCTTTTTTTTTTAACACTACATTATAGATTTCATTTTTCAGGTATATATTATAGTTTTACTGTAATACAATTAATTCTACTCCATATGTATTTTTTATTCAGAATTTCATACACTATTCTTGAAGAAGTGGCCACTGCAATGGCACAAAGGTAGTAGGTAGTAGGTACTTTAGGTAGGTGCTAGAAGTAGGATTTTTGTAGTGCAGGAAAATTTAGTCAGGCCTAGCTTACAGCTAAGCCTTTTTTTTATCTGTGTAGGCTGGGAGTGGCTCAGAGTAGGCTGGTGACTCACAGATTGAATTATCTTTCAGTTTCCTCCCTTCTGCTTCTAGAAGATTCTAGAAGGAAGGAGTGGAAGAGAGGTGGAGCTATGTAGGGGAGTTTTAAGGAGCCCTGACCAATCTCCAACCTGGATTGGCAGGGGGCAAGCCTCCCTTAATACCTAGAGTCAGCCCAGCTGGGAAGGAAGAAGCTGGAGATGGAGCACTAGGTTGTCGGGGCCTTTGAGGCACTCCCCAGTCTGGGGGAGTGACCTTGGGCCTGTGGGGTTCAGGTGCAAATCGGAGCCTACCTGAGTAACAAAAGAGGATTTGGACAGGAGGCACAGAGAGGAACAGAGAAAGACAGCAGAAGCTAGGGTGGCCGGGCAAGTCTCCAGGATGGATCCACCGGAGGGCCTCCAGGAGGGCTGGTGAGTGACAGGCACAGTTGGGAGAGCTAGAGCTAGGGGGGCATGCTGGAGTGGACTGGGAGTGTGCATTCTGAGATGGATGTAGAACCAGCAGGAAGGATTGTGAAGTCATGGGCAGTGAAGTTGGGCAGCTGAAGCCAGAAGGGTTGGCAGGGCCTGAAGAGGACTGACTGGAAGCAGTAGTCCACCAAGGTCAGCTAGCACTAAAGACTTTTCTATTTTTGTTGCTACACTAAAGGGGCCTGCACTCCCTGTCTGCAAATGGCAGTTGCTAAGGCCTGGCTGGAACAAGAGACGGGCCTAAACATGTGCTAGCTGTACCAGGAACCAAGTATTGTACAGGAGAGAGAGGAACAGTCTACAAATAAGCATTGTGCAGGAGGAAACCGGAACTCTAGAAGAGTAAATAGAGGTTCCAACTGATCGCCTTATTGATTCTGATATTGATTCTGCCAAATCCCATAATCTTCCTTACCCTATCCAAGTTCAAAATCCCTCAATAAAATACAAAACAAACATACGGACTGTTCATTGTCTCAAGAGTGACTGGGAAGTGAATACCAGACTGGGGCAGGGTGACAGGTGGACCACAATATCCAGCAGCCCCTACAGGGGTACCAGTACATTTAGGGTCTTGTTCCGGGAGCACCTGTTCATGGGCAACCTGCCAGTCATTGCCCCTAGCAACCGAGGTTGATCAAGCCGGCGAACTTCTGTGTTTGACCCCCAGCTTTTTTAAAGGACTTTTCCACCGGCCTGCTTTCTGTGTATGACCCCGGCTTGCATTAAGGACTTGCTTCCACTGAGTGCTCAGTGCCTAAACCCCAGCATCCTCCTGCAGTCAGTCCAAACTACTATTGGGTCTATTGGGTTAGAACCTCAGCCGAATCTCCTACTTCAGTCCAGGTGTCTGGTTCATCTCGGCTTAGCATCTCCACTCTGCAAGAGTCCTCCTTTCAATACCCATATACCTGCTGTGACCCATACCTCTCTGTGCTCTATACCCTCTTTACCACCTTCAGGGGTAAAGTGCACTCAGCTGCAAGGGAAGCCGCTCTCAGCATCTCGGCCTTGGTGAGCACCCGTGACATAAACCTACGGGTGATTGTGGGCGGGACTGTGCTTAGATAGTACCCTTCAGTAAGACATTGGTTACAAACTTTATTGTTACTACTGGCAACCACCGCAAAAGTCAGCGGTCATCAATTCCCAGGTGCTTGGGTACAGTCTGGATAAGTCCTGCTGGCATCAGTATTACTGCAAACATCAGTACATCTAACAAGGGGTTACAACAGTGTGCCCAGGGAGGAGTCTGCCTATCAGTTCCACAGGCACAAGTCTGTCTGGAAGCAAGGGGGCGGTGCCAGACCCTTGAGAAGACCTACAGTTTCCTGCTAGCAGCAGACACCACGAGGCAGAGGAAGATGGCAGAAAGTAGCCGGCTACTACCCACCTTAAAATGGTTGCCTGAGATGCAGGAAAGGACACTGGTGGATACCGGTGTTCGACTGGAGCCTCATGGAAATTCGCCCTCGGGGTGGTCAATGGAGCGGAGCGACTGTGCCTGCTCTGTCCAGAGTGCTGGGTTCCGACCACAGTGGTCACTACTTGGGCCTGGTGCAGCCATTGTGGAGAACCACTTACCCAATTCTGGCTTATCCAGCAGGAGCCAAAGTATTACACCATAGACCTGCTTTCAGGACTTTGTAGTCTGCAACCGCGGAGGTACCGGAGGGCTGGTGAGGACCTAGCATCACCCCCTAAAGGCGGAGCGGAATTGCAACCTGATGATTCCCCCCATAAAACAGAGGGCATTAGCGCAAAAGAGACTGCTGTGACCTGTTGCCTGGCCAGGGACCTGGTGACTGTAAATAGTGAAGTGCAGGAGCCAGATTCAACCCCTGAAAAACTGGCCAACTCCAAGCCCCTTATCATCCCAGTCCAGAGAGAGCCATTACCAGAAGAAGGTGCCCCTTCAGGTGAGCTGGAGAGGTAAAGTGAGGGCCGGGTCATTGATTAGCGCTCCCCCAGAGTGCAGGCCGAGTTTGGGTCCCTTGAGTGGTTGGCGGAGTGGTCATCCCCTAGTGAAGATTCAGAAGAGGAATGGGCGACCAGGGAATCCCAGGTCCTTGAAGGTGGGGATGGACCAGAGTCAGCAGCGGGATCTAAGCCAGCCTCAGGAACCCTGGTAAGCAGGAGACAGGTCTTTCTGAACAGGCCTTCCACCACCCAGAGCACCCACCTACCATCAGTGGGTCATGAGGGCTCAGGATGCCTTCCTCTCCTGCCTCCCCTCCTTACAGTTAAAAAAAAAAGGGGCAGGCCAGGAGTCTGACAGCAACCAGAGTTTCTCTGCCTTTTACCCTGCTGTCATCAATCCCGCCCCATCCACCCCATTTCCTCGTCTTGCTCACCCAAGCCTGTTCTGCTGTTGTTGTTCCTACTTGTTCTCCTATGTTTCTGCTCTATTTAACTTAGACTCTGTCTATCTTATCACATTCTCCCAGGCCACATTTTCTATTCATTCTCTAGGGGGTTCTTAGTTCTTGTTTTTAGGTCTTTCTTGTGACTCTAAGTGACTTTTGCCAATTCTCATCATCTTTCTGTAAGAAAGTTTCTTCTGACCATCCTGAGATGACCGGCACTTGTAGGTCCAACTTATTACAAAATTCTTGTAGGTCTTCAGGAAACCTTAATCTCATTGATCTTCCATCTTTCTGGCCTATTAGGCATGCTGGGAACGCCCAGCTGTACTTAATATTCATTGTTCGCATTTGCTCAAGTAGAGGTTTCAGGTGTCTTCGCCTTGCCCCTGTTTCAGGCGCCTGATCAGTGAAAACTTGAAGATCAACCCCTTCATATTTTAGTGGTGGTCTTCCTCTTATTTCCCCCCAGATTTGTGTTTTTTCTTCATATAGTTGGAATCTCACTATGACATCTCAGGGTAAATCAGCTGATAAATTTTGAAGCTTTCTGATCCTGTGCACTCTCTCAATCTTGAGACAGTCCTCTGCCACTTTTTCCAACAGATGGTTAAATATTTTATTCCTTATTTTTCTTAAATTTTTTCCTTTTTCTTCTGGTAACACCCGGATCCTCAGATTCTCCCTTCTGTTTTGATTTTCCTGAGCTTCTAATTTATATAAAATTTTCCTCTGGTCTAATTGCATTTCTTTAACTTGTTCTTTTCATTTTAATAATTCTTGATCTTGTTTATCTGTTTTCTCTTCTGTCTCCTCTACTCGTGTCAGCAACTGTCCCAAATCAGCTCGTAATGTGGAAATTTCTGATTTAATAGAGTTTTCCAATCTTGTGAACATGGCTATCATTTCCAGCTTTGTTGGTATTTGGGCACCAGCACTTCATTCGTCCATTTTACTTGTCTCCAGTTTGATTTCTGTCCTCTCTGGATTGGTCAGAGGTCTCGCTTTTCTTTTTTCCAGGGTCTTTTTTCTTGTCTTTATTCATTTGTTGCTGTTTTTCTGGTCCTGGGCTCTTAGGGCTTGCGTCTTTTGTCAGAAATTTCTTAATTATGCTTGTATTTGTGTTTTCTTTTGGGGTTTTTGGCTCATTACACTTTATAGTTCTCCCTCCCATAGTTTTTTTTTTTTGCTTGTGGTTTTTCGTCTCCCCAGTTTGATTTTCGTTTTGATGTACCTTCTTCAGTTTCCTTAGACCCGTATAAGTATATAGGTCCTCCAGTAATTCTCAGGGGGGTTCAACTTACTTTCCACTTCCTCTTTTCCTTTCTATTTCTTTCCTTCCTTCCTTCCCTTCTTCCCTCTTCCCAATCTGGTTTGTATCCGTTAATCACACGATTCAATAAGAGGTATATAGAACTTATTCAAAAAATATCTTTCCCCAGACCAGACCATTCAATGTCAGTTCATAGACAATTGATAGACAATTTCACGTATATTTAAACAAACAGTTTCGTAAAACATTTGTGAGCTGTTTAATAATCATTTCATGCTCCAAGCTATATGTGTTTCATGCACAGTGTCCTAGGCAGGTATTATTTCAAATGGACCTTACTGGTGACATAGTTCATTAAGGGATTATATAGAACTCTACAAGAAATACTTTCCTCCATCCTATCATAGACAGTTCCTAAACCGTTTCATATATAGTTTGTGAGCGATATCATAAATGAATCAGAGGCATTTTTATGGAAAAATTATAAACAGTTTCCTTAGCTATTCACATTCTTCTGTATTTCATAGCGAAATCATACCAGTTTCATAAATGGTATATATGCGGATTCATTGACACTTCTTTAGGCAACTTCCTGTGTGGCTTGAACATATTGTCGTAACAATTTATAATATGTTTCATAGGCAGTTCATTGTAAGCTAAACACTCACGTTCATCACTTTAAGTGCAAGTTAACACTCACCCCCTTCTTGTCCACTCATTTCTTTATTCCCGGCATTACTAGGAGCCCATGTGGTATTCCTACTTCTCCTCTCCCCCTCCATTTTCTTCAGGCAGAATATACAAAAGTTCAGGGATAAAGTAGAGGAAGGGGATAGAGGGCAATCAAAAGGCAGTGGCACCGGCAGATCAACTTCAGGAGAGCAGAGCTGTATGAGCTTGTGCTATGATACTGTCTTTCTTGTATCAGACTCAGGGATTCCCCCCTCTCTGCTCCAGCTCCATGTCTGTCCCCAAACTCACCACTCTCCCCCGATCTCTTACAATTGCTGACAGGCTGGTATGCAGGCAGTCAGACTTGGATATCATCAGCTGACACCAGCTTCGGCCTCTCCGGTCACTGCTCTACCATACACTCCGCTCACTCTCCTCCACTCATCGATCTGCTTGGTTCCCCGGCGCGGCTTTCTCACACCCGGCCAGTCAATGCCGTCTTACAGGCAGGGGGGATAGCGGGGGGGGCAGCAGGGGGTTCTCTGGTTGTCCAGCACACTCTTCACCGTGCTCCGATATCCCGCATGTCCAGCCGGGAAGCAATGGATTTCAGCGAAGATCAGGGCCACCATGGGGACTTCGCAGCCTCTCACGCCACGGGTCTACCACAGATCTTCACGGCTCGCCTTCTCATGCTCATTTCGGCACCATGATCAGGCCCCTCCCCCAGCGAGAGAGCATCACTTCCCCTCGTCCAAGAGGGATGAGGTCTGTTTGTTTTGATCTGTGCGGGCTGGGAGTGGCTCAGAATAGGCTGGTGACTCATAGATAGCATCATTACCTCCCTTCTGCTTCTAGAGGATTCTAGAAGGAAGGAGGGGGGGAGAGAGGTGGAACTGTCTGGGGTGTTTTAAGGAGCCCTGACCAATCCTCAACCTGGATTGGCAGAGGGCAGGACTTCTTAAATACCTAGAGTCAGCCCAGCTGAGGAGGAGTTGTGTAGAAGAAGCTGAAGATGGTATTTCCCAGTCTGGGGGGGCAGACCTTGAGCCTGAGGGGTCCGGGTGCAATTTGGAGCCTACTCGAGTAACAAAGGAGGATCTGGACAAACATACATATGGACTGTTCATTGTCTCAAGAGTGATTGGGAATGAAATGCCAGGCCGGGGCAGGGTGACCACAATATCCAGCAGCTGCTACACGTTGATGGCTCTTTCTGTCAATATTATGATAAATAAACATTAACCTTTCAAAGTAATAGCATTCAAGCATGTCCTTCCACATGGCCGCCTCTGATGATCTTACCTCCAATGAAACCTTCCAACTGCTTTTGTGTTCTGGATGACTGTTTCTGCTTGAGCTGTCGCAATGGAACAAAGTAGGTGCACCATGAAGCTCAATTTGTGTAAATGTAAATATATTTACATCTGACTGAAGTGCACCTTTAATGGCATTTGTGCAAATGAATATATCCATGTAGAGAGCTGATAGTGTCAGATTTCTGCCAGGTACTTACTGTAGCAGAATATTGTAAGCTACTGTATAGTAAACATAGGATAGCAATAAAATCATATCTAGCCAATGCAGTGACAGGATGATAGAACGACTGTTGTAAAATTCATGAAGCAGGCTCTTTTAGTCATGTAAACATTCTAAGTATTAGACTTTAGTGCACTTCATTCATTTACAAATAAAATTGTGAAGATAAGGACATTTTACAAGAATGTGTATGAACTTCTTTTGGAAGACACGCATCCCACAATTTTGTTGTGATTTTGCCGCGATCGAGGCGCCATTAAGAAGTAATGGCATTGCAAAGGCTTTCCACATTTTTTGAAAATTGCCTAAACATAACCTGCCGACATATTTGCTATCAATGCCAATTTTTGTATACATATACGCATGCATAAAAATAAAACACAAAAAAACAAGACATAAACAAACAACAACACCAAACAACCCACAAACAAAAAAAATAAAAAATAAATTAAAAAAAAGAAGGGGGAAGAGGAAAAAATAAATTAAATATAGCATCGAACAGACAGGATCCTGACAGTTACAGAAAAGATAACATCTGAGGAGACTCCAGCAACTCCACTTTATTTACTGTACATACCAGCTCTTCCATCTGAATTATATGGTTCATCTCTACTACCCATTCCCATATTGTTGGTGTTATTTGGGATTTCCAATGTCTTGGAATTAAGGCTCTTCTTGCCACCAAAAAAAATCAAAATATTCCCTTTTTAATTTATTTAATCAACCCAGGAATTGAAGAGAGAAGCGCTACCTCTGAGTCTCCTGCCAGTGACCACATGACTTAGTTTAAATATACCTGACCAAAATGGTTTTATTTTCGAACAAGACCACCATAGATGCAATAATGTGCCTCTCGATTCACCGCATCTCCAGCATAGGTCAGACATAGCTGGAATCATTTTATCTAGTAAGACCGGACAGCAATACCATCTTGTCATAATCTTATAATTACGTTCCTGTGAATAAGACGACAAAATTATTTTAAAGGTGAGGTAGAACACCTTGTCTCAGTCTTCATGGGACAGATTTTTACCTAATTTTCGCTCCCAGTCTCGGACATAAAAAGGGCGATCTGGAAATGCGTGCGATAATAAAATACCATACGTTTTAGATAATGCATGTCGACATTTTGAGTCAGAAAGGCACATCTCCTCAATCTGAGTTAAGTCCCTACAGATACTTAAACTATTCAAACCTTTATAGAAATTACCTAGCTGAAAGTATTGAAGCCATTCATCTGCCTTCAGGCGAGAGCAAGAACTAAGCTCACCCATGGTTTTCATCCTCTATCTGTACATGAATGACAAATAGGCGAATGATGTAGTGGTTTCCAGCAAAGAAATTTTTTTTCTGCCATTCCCAATGGAAAACCTGGGTTACCCAATATTGGAGTCAATAGAGACTAAATCAAAGGAGTTACTTTTGTTGAATGTGGCTGATCAATAGGAAGAAGTCATGGGAGAGAAGTCAGTGTTACAGGCACTAAATTAGACTCAAGTGTAACCCACTGCTTGAGAGATCCATGATGAAACCAATTTAGCACCCTACTAAGTAAAGCCGATGCATGGTATAATTCTGGGTGCAGCAGGCCTGTGCCGCCAGCATCTCTTCTCTTCACTAAGATTTCATATCTGAGTCTAGCTAGGAATCAAGACCAAATATATTTTAGTAATATAGATCGGGTCAATCTAAAAAAAGAATGTGGAACCCTGATTGGAATTGTTTGAAAAATATAAAGAAATCTAGGAAGGATGTCCATCTTAAAGAGTGACATCCTTCCCAGCCATGAGTGTCGCATTGGTGACCATTTCTTAAGACGAGATTGCATAATGTTCACAAGTGGCAAGTACCTGAGCTTGTACAATTTATAAAGTTGTCTAGGTATCTGAATCCTAAAATAATTGATAGAATACTGGGCCCATTGGGACGGAAAATTATCAGCAAGAGAAACTTGAATGTCCTCCACAATAGTAATATTTAGACAATGTGATTTTGCTGCATTCATTTTTAAATTGCTTAGAGTACCAAAAAGTTCCAATTCCTTTAAAAGTGCCAGAAATGCAATTATTGGATTAGTTATGTAGAGCAAGAGATTGTCCGCAAACAAACTGATCTTATATTGCTTACCAGCAATTTCAACACCCTGTATTGAGTTGTTAGCGCGAAAGGCCATCGCCAAATGCTCCATTGCTGGTATATACAGGAGTGGCGAGAGGGGATACCCCTGGCGGGTTCCATTCGATAAATGAACCAGGTCTGAAAGTAGGCCATTCACTCTAATACAAGCTGATGGAGCAAAATACAAGGCCATACGTTTTTGAATTAAGCCTGAAGATAAACCTAGTGGTTCTAATTTTGCTTTCAAAAACTCCCAATCTAGGCAATCAAATGCCTTTTCTGCATCTAACGAAAGAAGACACAATGGGACTTTTTGTAGCTGGCAGTGTGAGATAAGAGATAATATTTTAATAGCATAATCCCTTGCTTCTTGAGTTGGGACAAGCCAAGTTAGTTAGTGTCCGATTGTCCAGTGCAATATAGTAGCTCCACTAAAAGTCGCTGATCTCCGCCATTACTAGTATAAAAAATTCCAGTATATATCCCATAGTTTGTAGGCCCTATATGTTTTGTGTAAAGCAATCAAAATACGCTTATTGGAATTTTTACCAAAAATATATAGCAGAATGCATACTGGCCTTAATCTATAAAGACATTTGATTTTTTTATTAGATTTTTACTGGATATGTTTTATAACGGAATGTGAAAAATATTTTTTTTTTCAAAAATGTAATGCCCTTTTTTATGTATAGTACAAAAAATAAGAAAATGCAGAGGTGATCAAATACCACCAAAAAAAAGCTCTATTTGTGGGAATAAAGAACATCAATTTAATTTATGTACAGCATTGCATGACCGCGCAATTGTCAGTTAAATGAACACAGTGCCATATCGCAAAGAAGGGCCTGGTCATGAAGGGGAGTAAATATTCCAGTGGGCAGCCTGGTTTTGTTTCCAGTCATTCATTTCTCTGCATAGACAAAGCATTGGTTTACTATAACACAGGTTTCATAACAGCAAAGGAGATGTGGGCCAAGGATAAAAGTTACCTCTGGGACATCATTGGTCACAGGTTTTGCATTGCCATACAAATCTATGGTCATGTAGAATTTGCTTGAAACAGGTAAGAAGGTCAAATCACAACATAAGTGATTTCTGAATGACCTTAGAAGCACCTCATACTATTCTCAAACGAATGGCGTTGACACCAAGTCCAAAGCCCATTGACTTAGACGCTTATAATATTGCTACCACAATGAAACTTTTCAATTTGAACCTGAATTTCTAATTGCTTACATCTCAGAAGTTGTTGGGTGTATTTTATAATAGTTTTAGAAGTCGAGTTACTGGGAAAAATCAATGCTTGCTCCACCCAGGTTGGAAGACTCCATTCAGTCCTGGAAATGGCGAGGAACCTATCACATCCTCTCCTCTAGATGTTGGATTCCATGCTGTTTGAGTTATTTCAGTTCTATTGGATGTTGCATGATGGAGCTACAGCTTGTGTCATCACAATGACACATTTCTGAATTTTTAATGGCTTACGTCTCAGATGTTGTCGGCATATTTTAAATCAGTGGGTTTACTTGTGGAAATCAACGCTTGCATCACACATGTTGGAAGCCTACTCAGTCCTGGAAATGGCAGGGAGCCTGTCACACCCTCTTCTCTAGATGTTGGATTCCGCACTCTTTAAGCTATTGCAGTTCTATGGAATGTTGCTATATGGAACTTCCGCTCATGTCAGCACAGTAACACATTCCTAGGCTGCAACAACCAAACTCCAACTCTGGAATTCCAATGTACACATAGTGCTTCCATTACTGCTTACCTGAGCAACCAGCCAGCAAGCGATACAAATAAAGGAGCATGGATCCTGAACATCAAGGGAATCCTTCCAAATTTACATATGTAGTACCCTCCTAGGTAGGTTGCAAGGATGATAGGTACATTTATTTCTTTTTGCCCCTCTGTAATAATTGGAGCAGTTATTGATTTCTCTGTGCTGTTCTAGATCTCACAGGTTGTAGGTTTGATTGCTTCCCCTTGCATTCTGAGGCCTGAGAGACTGAGAGAATGAAATGGGCAGCTTGATAATTTATTGTGCTGGTGCAAGCTATGCCGTACCTTCAGAGCACATGCGCCAATGTTTTGCTTTGCATCTATCAAAGTCCTTGCAGTAAAACCAAGGAAGCTTAGACTTCTGTAGTGTATCAATGCTTTACTAAACAGGAAAGCTGCACATACAACTGTAAATTACACAATACAACGCAACTCATAGCTTACAAAAAATATGCCTACAAATATAAGCATTAAGTAAACTAAACAGTTACTGAACTTAGGGTTTAAGATGTAATGTCCTTCATGGTTCCTTGCTCAGTCCAACTCAAAAGTTTCTCCAAAACTCTCCAGCTTCTGGTAGCCATGTCTTTCCTCATTGTCCTTCCAAACACAACTGTTGTCCGACCACATGTTTCTTTCAAAAGACCCCAAGCCCTTCCCACCAACTTCCTATATACCAACTTCCTGTCTCAGCTCCAAAACCTGGTTTATTTACATATCAATGGAGGGGAAAACATTATGCATTTTTAAGAGCATATGTAAACATATGCTCTTAAAAATCTAACTCTATATTATTCTTAAAGTGATTAATAGCCATAGCAACACTACCACCTCTTGACTTCATAGCATAATATAGGAAATGTCAACATCTCTTAAAACCCTTTGTCCAGGAAAGAGCAAAATAAACCCCCCATATTGTAAGCGGGAGGAAAAAAATTCCCTTTCGACCCCCCATATCTTCTGGGCGGTCAGACTTTTGTTTTGTTGTCCCTGGAAGGCTGAAACATTACTTTTGAGCAGGGTTAACAATGTCTTTGGCAGTTTGTGTAAAGAAAGCCCCAGATGAAAATCTCTTGTCCTCTTGGTCATAAGGAAAGGCTCAGATGAAAGTCCACTCTAACTCAGCCACCATTAGGAAATCAACAGCATCTTCCTCAGGCTCTCTTCTGGTCTGCTTCCTCCCATCTAGCATAGTCATCTGCTCTTCCTGCTCCACCCCTCGATGCTCAGTACCTGAAAAGAGTAAGAGACCAAGCAGATTATATGTTCCTTTCAACTGTGCCAAAAACATAGCTCACTGCTCACATTTCTCTATCTGCCCATTTCTAACTGCAAAACTATTGTAGGGTGCCCATTGTTGCCTTGAAACACTTTCACAGAAAGGCATTAACTTCCAATGTAACAAATAAACTTGAATGTCCCTCCATGCTGTCCTGGGAAGAACACAGGCCTGCTGTTGTCCAGTCTTCACAGCATGGCACATGTTTGTAAAATTCCCCATTTTATGGCAACAGAAACACTTAACGTGACTGAATCTACCAGTCCCAATCACTTGCTTCCACTTCCTCAGCAATGCTGGTGAAGGAATACCATCTATTTCCTCTCCAGGGACCCCCACCTTAAGTAAATCAATCCACATGTGTCTCCTGGAGATCATAGGCCTTGCCTTCCTTGTATATGACTCAGCTCGGTTATTTGAGCTGATCAAATCCTCAGCTTCCCGCTTATGGGAAGTAACAGTGGCACATGTCCTACTTCTGCTTACAAGCTTTGGGCCTTTGTCAGGGCACCATTAGAATTGTTTATGAAGGCTGCACACTGCTCATTCAAATCTTCAGCTCAGCCTAAAGGGATTTTAACACACTTCAAAGCCACTGCAGGTTTAACTTTGATTACCCTCCTTTCTAAATCTTTTGCCTTGCTTGCAGTTTCTTACAAACACTTGGATGCTACTGCAAGCTGCTTCTTCAGTAAATCTATTTCTAATTCTGCCTTTTCCCTCTTTTCAATATGTAGAGCATGCAGGAAGTACAAACCAAACACAGCAACTGCCCGCATCTCTCCCTTACCGAACCCAAAACTTTTGAGATTAAAATCTGAGGAAAGATCAGAGATTCCACCCCCCAAGCTCTGTTTAAAGGAGAAGCATATCCAGCCAGCTCCTTTACAACAGACATCCACTGACTATTTCTGGTCCAGGTAGGAAGGGTGCACGCCTTCAAGTCCTCCTGGACACCAGAAACTTTTGCAGCCTTATGCCTCGTACACACGGTAAGATTTTCTGATGGAAAATGTTCGATGGGAGCCTTTTGGCGGAAATTCCGACCATATGTAGGCTCCATCGGACAGTTTCCATTGGAATTTCCGTCGCACAAAAGTTGAGATCTGGTTCTTAAATTTTCTAACAATAAAATCCGTTTGCGCAAATTCCGATCGTGTGTACACAATTCCAAAGCACAAAGTGCCATGCATGCTCGGAATCAAGCAGAAGAGCAGCACTGGCTATTGAACTTCATTTTTCTCGGCTCGTCGTACATGTTGTACGTCACCGTGTTCTTGATGTTCGGAATTTCCGACCAACTTTGTGTGACCGTGTGTATGCAAGACAAGTTTGAGCCAACATCCGTCAGAAAAAAAAAACGTGGGATTTTGATGTCGGAATGTCCGATCATGTGTACGAGGCATTACTCATCCTAAACAGTGTACATAGCATTTTCCCCCAGTACAAGCAAAACACACAACAGAAAACAGGTCTACTTCAGTTGAGATTTTAGCTCAAATCCCGGATGAGCCCCCAATGTTTTGCTTTGCGTCTATCTATTAAAGTTCTTGTGGTAAAACCAAGGAAGCTTAGACTTCTGTAGTGTATCAATGCTTTACTAAACAGGAGAGCTGCACATACAACTGTAGAATACACAATACAACACAACTCATAGCTTACAAAAATATGCCTACAAATATAAGCAATAAGTAAACTAAACAGTTATTCAGCTTAGGGTTTAAAGTGGTTGTAAGCCCTTTTTAAAAAATCCTGCAAGACAAAGACATAATGAGCTAGTATGCATAGCATACTAGCTCATTATGAATAACTTACCTGAGAATGAAGCCCCCGAAGCAGTCCTCCGTCTTCCTCTTCACCGCTGCCATGGATCTCAGAGCAACTTCCGGGTCTTGCGGCTCCGGCGCTGTGATTCGCCAGAGCTGCGATGACATCACTCCCACGCATGCGCACGGGAGCTGACGCTCGCGGCATATCGCCGCGATCTGCGGCCTGCCCCAGTGCGCCTGCGCGCCGCTGTCTACGGCGCATGTGCCGGAGACAGCGGTGGCTGTCTTCGGGCAAATATCTCCTAAACCGTATAGGTTTAGGAGATATTTCTTGGACCTACAGGTAAGCCTTAATCTAGGCTTACCTGTAGGTCAAAGTTGGTTGTAAGGGTTTACAACCACTTTAAGATGTAATGTCCTTCATGGTTCCTTGCTCAGTCCACCTCAAAAGTTCTCCAAAACTCTCCAGCTTCTGGTAGCCATGTCTTTCCTCATTGTCTCTTCAAACATAACTGTTGGCCGACCACATGTTTCTTTTGAAAGACCCCAAGCCCCTCACACCAACTTCTTGTATACCAACTTGCTGTCTCAGCTCCTAAACCTCTCTAACTGGTTTATTTACATATCAGTGGAGGGGAAGAGCCTCTGTAAACATATGTTCTTAAAAATCTAACTCTATATTATTCTTAAAGTGATTAATAGCCATAGCACTCAGCCGGCGACATAACTGGCTGCATCCAGAGTGAATATCTCCTAGAGTGTGCACGTTTAAGAGGTATTCATTTTAAGTAAAAATCACCAAGCAGGCTTTACTATGGCTTTAATGTGCTATTATTATAGCTGGGGATAAAATTGTGTTGCCAATTTAGAAAAGGCCAGCAGAGGACGCCAAAGAGATAGTGTGAATGAGTGTGTGAAACTGCATAGGAAAGGGAAAGCATTGATGGGAGCCTGCATCTCTCAGCCAATACAGTTTGCCAGTAGTGTTAAGGGGCTGGGGCTTTAAAAGATAGGCGGAGCTTCAAGGAAATCGGTGGTTTGGGTGGGTTTCTGTTTTCATTTATTGACGAAAATTTGAATTTATTTTCGTTATAGTTTTCGTCAATTGACTTAATTCAGATTTTATTTTTGTTTAGTTTTCATCACTGGAAACATGCAGCTGAGGAAAATTATTTTGAAAATATTTGTGTGGATGAAATTAACAGTGGTCTGGAGAACTCACTGAATAGTGCCTGGTGGAGCTGGAAGGTGTGTAGCTGCCCTGGGGCATTGTGAGTACTGACCTGAGCTTAGGATCTTCGTGAGTGTGTGTAGTTCAACCTTTGGGGTACCAGCAGTAGTCTGGGACAGTACATAGGGGTCTCAGTTCTGGCCTTCCTATATATTTCTGGCCTAAAGACTGTTCAAAGAAGATTCACCTAGTGAAATGTGTCCTCCTGTTACAGGTAGCACTTTTGGAGTGCCCCATATCACACCAACTCCTCCCCTGTTGCAAATTCTGCTAGCAATAAAGCTTAATGAAGACATCCCCTAGATTGTTTAATTGAGCCAGAGTGAATGGACTGTTGCCAGTGGCGTCACTAGAGTTGGTGTCACCTGGTGCGTTAATACCCCCCTTCCTGGTTAGGGTGAGTGGCTCAGCTACTATACCTATATATAATATAGCTGAGCTGTGTTCAGCAGCAATACCCCCCCCCCCCCCCCCCCCAGTTACCAGACAGGCATTTGCAGCTGGACACAGCTATATTATATACAATATATAGGTATAGTAGCTGAGCCGCCCACCCTGAGCTGATCTGATAACCAGGGGGAGAGGTGCTGCTGGACACAGCTATATTATATATCACCTCCCCCTTATTGGACCAGCACAGGGCACACAGCGCCAGACACAAACACTCCTCCCTCTTGTCACACCAGCTTTGGGCGATGCAGGTGTAACTGGGTGGCGGACACCATGCCAACATACCACACATGATACACAGGCCCAGCAGCACAGTAGTGAGAGAGGAGGAGGAAAACACAGGCCAGGCACGGCCTCAGTGTCAGAGGTGTTTCGGCTGAAAAAAAAACTGCCAAAGTGAGCCAGGGCTTTTGCTACCTCCAGGACCGAACCCCCCGCATCCCCCTAGCGACGCCACTGACTGTTGCCTGTGCGATTGGTAGCCTCTGCACTGTTTTGGGAAGAACCAGGTAAACCAGGCTCTTATGGGGGTAGCACTACACTTTTAAATGAGGCTAATGGTGGGAATCCACAGTTGAAAGTTAGTTTTAAAGGCTCAAGGTTTTTTAACTTCATGCATTCTATGCATGAAGGTTAAAACCTCCTTTGTACAGCAGCCCCTTGATACTTACCTGGGCCTGATCTTTCCAGCGCTGTGCACGAGGAGCCCTCTGGACTACTTATACAGATGAGCCTGTAGCTTCCTTACTTCTTGTGAGTGTTTATGTATACCTTGCCATGAAAAATCAGCTTCTAATACTGCATTTAGGTGGCTCTTCCTTTGTTCTGCCCTTCTCTTTCTGTGCACAGAGCCAGCTCTCTGAGGATAACATCCGTCCTTATCATCCCACCATTTTCTTTACTTTTGGACTATTGATGTTCTTATGGACTAATGAGCTCCTTTAAATACAGACTCAGTAATAGTGATTTTTAATTACTATCATACTGTTTTACATTACACTGTACCTTGCGCTCACAGTTACTGTTAACATTGTCACACTGATACTAATAAAAATAAAAATCCTGTCCAAAAAATACTGATCCTGACCTTGACCCAAACACTAACCCAGGGGCTGACCTAGATCAAAGCTTGATCTAGGTATTTCTTTTATAACAATTTTTTAATCATCTTTTTTTTTCTACCTCTGCAAACACAGAGAAACATGCAATCTATCTGCCCCGTCCATTCACAGAGAAAGAAAACTAAGTCTAAGCCCTTGTACACGCGGTCGGACATTCCGACAACAAAATCCGATCGTTCAGAACGTGATAACGTTTTTTCGTTACGATGGGACTATGTTCAGGCTAGTAGCCAATAGCTTTGGTCTAGGAATTTGATCTGAGCATGCGTGGCACTTTGTCTGATCGGAATTCTCTACAAACGATCGGACAAGGTCCGATCGGATCATGTTGTCGGAAAATTTTATAGCCCAGCTCTAAAACTTCGACGGTCGGATATTCCGACAGAAACAGTCCGATGGAGCCCACACACTGTCGGATTATCCGACAACATGGTCCGATCGGACATTTTCCGTTGGAATGTCCAACCGTGTGTACAAGGGCTTTGTGTGTTCATCTGAGCACTATTACACTGCCCAACAAGAATTCTCTTGCCTTTGCGGCTGTGTGTGGTGAATAGGAATGGGCCAAACAGACCTCTGTTTGGTTTGCACCAGAACTTCCGAACACTGCGAAAGTTTGGACCCGAATAACAAACCCCATTAAAGTCAATGGGACCCGAACATCAAAAATCAAAAGTGCCCATTTTGAAGGCTCATATGCAAGTAATTGGGCTTGCAATGGTTATAGGGGTCTAGGTCCTGCCCTGGGGGACATGTATCAATAAACAAAAAAGTTTGTGAAAAACGTCATTTTGCAGTGATTTATTTTATTTTTTAAAGTGAAAGCCTAAAAATGAAAAATTCCTTCCAATATAGTGCCTGGGGGGTCCCTTTAGTCTACCTGTAAAGTGGCAGATCTGTACCATGTCTAGAATCTGCTGCAGCAATAATTGCATTGATAAAGCCAAAAAAAAAATGAAATTTTTCCTGCAGGCTGCCTTTATTTTGCTCAGAAACAGCTGGGGAGCATGATGCGGCCACAATGTAGTGCACTGGGAACAAGATTAGAGATTTTTTGGATACATTCTGGTGTCACTTTGACTTTGTATAGAAGTACTGGGTGTGTACAAATTGGTCTTCGGGTGTCAGTGGCGCCTTACCACTGTAACCCTAGAGGTACTCTTGATGAAAGCAATCTGCTGCAGATGTGCTGAAAAGATAGCTGAGATTTGGGGAGTGGGCCGGGAGATAACAGCTGCAGAATGTGATGGAATAAGGTGGCTGCTCTTTACTGTTTCTTGATGTCAGCCTCCTTGGGGTTGTGCCGCCTCACCTTCAGTTTCCTCCTCTGCTCTATCTGGCACCCAAGTCGCATCAGTGACCTCATCATTACCACTGGAGACAACTTGGCAATGCACTGCGGCTTGGTGAACATGAATGCCAATTTGTCTACCAGTGTTCCTCCCTCTCTCTAGGCTCATGTTCCCGTCATTCTCAACCTCAGAAAAAACATCTGAATCCAGTAATGGCTGGGCATCATCAAAGAGCAAGTGGCTGACGCTGTGATCAAATAACTCAGCTGACTCCTCAATGGCTGATGTTGGGGCTATGGCAGGAATAGATGTGGACAAGGAGGCAGGTTTATCAACTCTGGTAACTGCAGGGGACTGCACACTTGTCTCTGCTTGCGTGATAGAGGATGAGGAGGATAAGGAAGGTTTAGTAAGCCAGTCCACCACCTCCTCTGCATGCTGTGGCTGGATAGCATGGGCAAACTCACTAAACAGAGAAAATGATACCCTGCCTGAGGACTGACCACCACATCCACCTTTGCCTGTGGACACATTTGTTGATGGCCCACTTACAGTCCCATGGGAACGTCTGCGTCTTCTTGTTGTCCTCCCAGACATCATTGGGAGGGAGGTGGTGGTGCTTAACCGCTTAAGGACCGCCTCCTGCACATTTACGTCGGCAGAATGGCACGGCTGGTCACAAGCACGTACAGGAACGTTGCTCTTTAAGTGCCCAGCCATGGGTCGTGAGTGCTCCGTGACCGTGGCCGCGGGACCAGCGAACAGATCGCCGCTCGTGTCCCGCGATCGGGTCACAGAGCTGAAGAATGAGAAGAGGTCTGTGTAAACAAACCTCTCCTCATGCTTCCTATTGAGCCTGTCACTGATTGTTCCCTGTTATAGGGAAAGACGATCAGTAATGTCAGACGCCAAGCCACGCCCCCCTACAGTTAAAAAAGCACACACACACTTAACCCCTCCCCACCCCCTAGTGGTTAACTCCTTCACTGCCAGTGTCATTTACACAGGAATCAGTGCATTTAAATAGCACTGATTGCTGTATAAATGACAATGGTCCCAAAAATGTGTCAAAAATGTCTGATGTGTCCGCCATAATGTAGCAGTCACAATAAAAATTGATGATTGCAGCCATTACTAGTAAAAAAAAAATAATAATAAAAATGCTATAAAACTATCCCCTATTTTGTAAACGCTATAACTTTTGCGCAAACCAATCAATAATCGCTAATTGTGATTTTTTTTTTACCAAAAATATGTAGAAGAATATGTATCGGCCTAAACTGAGGAAAAAAAAAGTTTTTTTATATATTTTTTGGGGATATTTATTATAGCAAAAAGTAAAAATTATTGCATTTTTTTCAAAATTGTCGCTCTATTTTTGTTTATAGCGCAAAAAATAAAAACCGCAGAGGTGATCAAATAACACCAAAAGAAAGCTCTATTTGTGGGAAAAAAAGAACGCCAATTTTGTTTGGGAGTCATGTTGTATGACCGCGCAATTGTCAGTGAAAGTGACGCAGTGCCGAATCGCAAAAAGGGGCCTGGTCCTTTGGCTGCAAATTGGTCCGGGGCTTAAGTGGTTAAAAGCACATGTAAAGAAGAAGTTGAAATCTGTACGTAGATGCACTTTAATCAATGTAAATCAGTGTTTGGTGCACTTTAATTTGAGTACTCACACTACCCAGACACACTCCACAGATACACTATAATATACTGCAATATAATGCGCCAAATGTACAGTGACACACAGAACTATATGGCGTTAAACTTGCAGTAACGCACACAAAAGTGCTCAAAAACATTAATATAAATATAAATCCACTTTGTGTGCAAGCCCAGACATTACCATGTAAAAGTAGTAGTGATCTAGTCAGAGCGGTGGAAGGGACCTATCAGTAGGGATGAGCCCGATGATCGAGTCAAACGTTAGTCCAATCACAGCGCGCTCTGCTGTGAGAGCTATGATTGGTCAAAGGCAGGCAGTCTACGCCCCACACTATGTAAGGCTGCTTACATCGTGGCTGTACATAGTGTTATGAATGAGAGCAGCAAAATTACATTTGTAAAGGAAAAAATTTAATTTAAAACTGCTTGCGGCTGTAATGTATTGCCGGATCCCGGTGTTCTGACAGATACAGTCCGCCTATCGAAAAGTGTCCGCTCTGAACTGCGCAGGCGCATCGCTTGCGCAGTACAGAGCACAAGGAGATTTGGAAAATCTCCGAAGATGAACGGCGCCTACGCTGTGAGTCCAGGTGCAAGCCCCACCATCCAAGTGGACATAGGGCTGCACATATTAGAGGGCCGCTCGCCACACTTCGGGCACGGCCTCGCTTCTCTCAGCTCTTTTTATTCTAACTCTATGTCCACTTGGATGGTGGGGCTAGAACCTGGACTCACGGCGCAGGTGCCGTTCATGTTCAGATATTTTCTGAATCTGCTTGTCCTGTGTACTGCGCATGCGCAGTACACAGTGGACACTATCCGACGGGGGACACTATTTGACATGATACCGGCAATATACATAAAAATCTGTGAATAAAATGGCATTGGTCCCTTCCAGTCCATTACCAGGCCCTTTGGGTTTGGTATGGATATTAAGGGGAACCCTGCACCAAAAAATGTTAAGAAAATGGCGTGGGAGTCCCCCCTAAAATCCATACCAGGCCCTTTAGGGCTGGTATGGATATTAACCACTTCAGCCCCAGAAGGATTTTCCGCCTTTCTCACTGGGCCATTTTTTGCGATACTGCACTATGTCGCTTTAACTGACAATTGCATGGTCGTACAACATTGTACTCGAAAAAAATTGATGTCCTTTTTTTCCCACGAATAGAGCTTTCTTTTGGTGGTATTTGATAGCTTCTGCGATTATTATTTTTTTGCGCTATAAACAAAAAAAGAGTGACAATTTTGAAAAAACACAATATTTTTTACTTATCCCAAATTTAAAAAAACAAAAACTTATTTTTTCCTCAGTTTAGATCGATATGTAATCTTCTACATATTTTTGGTAAAAAAAAAAATTGCACTAAGCGTATATTGATTGGTTTGCCCAAAAGTTTTAGCGCCTACAAAATAGGTTATTGATTTATGGCATTTTTATTATATATATTTTTTTTTTACCAGCAATGACAGCGATCTGCGATTTTTATCAGGACTGCGACATTGTGGCGGACAGATCGTACACTTTTTTAAAAAACCATTGACATTTATACAGAGATCAGTGCTATAAATAGATACTGATTACTTTATAAATGTCACTGGCAGGGAACGGGTTAACACTAGGGGGGCAATCAACTGGTTCAATGTGTTCACTCACTGTGTGTTCTAACTGTGGGGGGATGGGACTGACTACTGGGGGAGGAGACCGATCTGTGTTCCTATATACTAGGAACACACAATCGGTCTCCTCTCCCCTGTCAGGACGTGGATTTGTGTGATTTTACACACACAGATCCCATGTTCCAGCTCTGTCGCGAGCGCTCCTCAGTGACGCACCCCATATACCCCTTAAAGCGGCTACCGTACAGCTACAGCGATTCATGCAGGGGATCGGCATGTGGTTAAGGGGAACCCCGCACCAAATTTTTTTTCTTTAAATGGCGTGGTGGTCCTACCCAAAATCCATACCAGGTCCTTCAGGTCTGGTATGGATTTTAAGAGGAACCCTGCTCCACTTTTTTTTTTTTTTAATGGCGTGGGGGTCCCTCCCAAAATCCATACCAGACCCTTATCCGAGCATGCAACCTGGCAGACTGCAGGAAAAGGGGGGACGACGAGAGAGTGCCCCCCCTCTCCTGAACCGTACCAGGCCATATGCCCTTAAAATGGGGAGGGTACTTTAGGGCCTCCCCAAACACCTTGTCCCCATGTTGATGGGGACAAGGGCCTCTTCCCCACAACCCTTGCCCAGTGTTTGTGGGGGTCTGCGGGTGGGGGGCTTATCGAAGGGGCCTAACAAGGGGATCCCCAGATCCCGTCTGTCCCCCTATGTGAATGGGTATCGGGTACATTGTACCCCAAAACATTCACCAAAAAAAGTGTCAAAAAAGTTACAAGCTACATGCTTGTGAAACCCCTGTATTTGTCTGGCAAACCTTTGACAATAAAGAATATATTCAGGTAAGATTTTGGACTTCCAGTGTGTGACTATTTTTCATTTGTTATCTATTACAATACAGTTCTGGGCATCCCATACAACCCCTTCCCCATCCAAGTTGGTTCAAGAATGGTTTGAGGAGCACAACGAGTTTTAGGTGTTGACTTGACCTCCATATTATCCAGATTTCAAGCACCTGGTGGATGTACTTGAAAAACAAGTCCGGGGCGTGGCCAGCGCATGAGCTGAATGGAAGCTCTGTGAGAGAGCTCCGTGACACGAACGGGCATATTAGCGACAATTCACAGCCAATATCGGTAAAAAAGATACGAACAGACGACGGAAGAGTTCCTGAATCCGAAGGTGATGTCAAAAAAGCGGAAAGACGAACGGAAAATGAAAAAACTAACGACATTCTCCTCTCAGTCAGCGGGAGGGAGAAAAAAAGATGGCACAGATCCTCTCACAGCTGCTGTACCAGCAACAGCCTCCTCAGGGAGAGCGCAATACACTGACAGGCCTGATGCTGCTCTAGAAGAATCACCTCAGAAAACACATCTGGAATCTCCTCATGAGGAAGATTACCTCAGCCCTACATGTCGCAGCCCGGCTAAAACTCGTATCAAACTGGATTTCACAGGCCAGGAGGTAAGCTATAAAATACCTCATATTAGTCAAGATAACACAGTCATAACTCCTATAGCTTCACCTATAGCCGCATTCCCCACTAATAACCAGCCTATTCTGGACACCCAATTAAAAGAAATGCTATTAACTTTACATACTTCGCTTCATACGGATATTTTACAACTCACAAATCAATTCTCTAAAGCAGTGAACTCCTTAGGTGAAAGAGTACACACTATTGAGAACTCTATGGGAGACATAACCAATACTATTAATGATTTAATAGATACTCATGAAGAAAATAAAGCTGAAAAAGAGTGGCTTAAATTTAAAGTCGCAGATTTAGAAGACCGCTCAAGGAAGAACAATCTCAAAATCAGGGGTATCCCTGAAAATATACAGCAGTCTGATCTTAAAAAATATGCCACTGACTTATTCTCCAACTTGCTGCCAGCTATACCAGCCTTAGAGCTCACAATTGATCGTATCCATCGGATTCCGAAACCGTCATTTCTCCCTCCACAGATACCACGTGATGTACTACTTAGAGTACACTTCTATCATGTTAAAGAACAAATCCTATATAAAGTGCGACATCTAGGACAACTTCCACAACCATATAATACAATCCAGATTTATGCTGACTTGTCCAAACATACTCTAGATATGAGAACACAACTTTCCACGATTACAAAAGCTCTGCGTAATCATAAAATTGAATACCGTTGGAAACAACCATCTAAACTACTGATACAGAAGAACGACACCTACCATACAATCACTTCTGTGGAACAAGGCATTAAGTTACTTCACGCATGGGGTATTATCCCCGAACCAACTCCACCTATCGGAGCTAAGAAGAATCCGGAGAAACTTACGCCACAATGGCATTAGCTTTCATTGACTAGATCCGGTCAAAATACAATCCTATCTATAGGAAACCGATCTATCAGCTTGCCCGCCGTGCCGTGCGATACTAAATCTTTGGAACAGCTGACCTTTGAACTAATTCCCCATTCTAATGTTGCAGTATACATTGAAATGTTTACCACTGCAAGTTAAGTTTAATGTTTGGTTATATTTTTGTTTGTGCTTTTACTTTTATTTTTTTCTTCACAGTATCCTATAAACAACTCATAGCATTCAAAGGGACAGGTATGTTGTGAACCTACAAAATTTGAATCAAAGCTTTTCAGTCACTAAGTTTTTGGACATTCATAGTCATTTCAGACTACAGATTGTTCACATGGAAGTAGAATTTAAAGCTATTATCAGGCTAGTATGTACTTACTTTTTCCATCTTATTAATATCCTTTTATGAGTATAAAGTTAATATCTTTAAATACTAATGGTCTTAACCATCCAGCAAAAAGAGCGTCGATGTGGCAAATGGCTAACACCCAGCAATGTCAAATATTGTGTATACAAGAAACCCATTTCAAAACAGGCGCTATTCCCACTTGCACCCATAAGAACTTTCCTCACATATTTACAGCATCAGGCCAACAGAAAAAAAGAGGAGTACTTATTGTCATACATCATTCAGTTAATTTTCAATTGCATGAATCTATTGTAGATACCAATGGACGATACCTCATATTAATATGTACCATTGATAATACACTTACTACATTGGTAAATGTGTATGCGCCTAATAAAAGGCAATCCCATTTTCTGAATGGCCTGATGAGAAAAATAGGTAAATGCCGAAAAGGTGCCTTAATAATTTGTGGAGACTTCAACACAATACATGAACAAGAACTAGACACTTCTAATCCCAAAACCAGAACCAACTGTGCACTTAAAATTTTTTTGAATAACAGCGATCTCTATGATGTATGGAGATGCCATCATCCTGGAGATCGTGAATACACATATCATTCCCTGGTACATAATACCTATACTCGTATCGATTATATTTTTACGGATAAGTGGTTATTGCAGCGGGTGAGGGAGTCTGACATTGCACCCATCACTTGGACTGATCATGCCCCAATTAGTATGACTATTCTACCTAAACACTCTCAAACGATCCATTTTCTATGGAGAACAAATGCATATCTTATCAAAATGCCTACCTATGCTACAGCTATACAAAACCAGATAACTGAATTCTTTAAATATAATGTGGGATCGGTGTCAGACTCCGCCACCCTATGGGGTGCTCATAAAGCATTTAGTAGGGGAATCCTAATGCAACTGAATGCTCAATTCAGGAAAAATAAAACGAAACTCATTGAGAAACTTACTGCTGACATTAAAACATTAGATTCCCAAAACCAATCTCACCCATCACAACAACTGAAAACTAAACTACAAATATTACGACAGGAACTCAGAACAACTTTATTGGATACATTAGAAAAACATACTAGAAAACTTAAAGCTAAATATTACCATACTAGCAACAAAGCAGGAAAAAACATGGCACTTCAGATCAAAGGCAGATATTCCAAATCAAAGATTCCATATCTATACCACCCTATTACTAGAGAAAAATTGCAAGACCCCCAAGACATAGCGAATGCATTTAGCTGTTATTATAGCTCCCTTTACAATCTTAAAGATGATTCTCAAACTCCCACACCTACCCCAAAGATAATAAGTGATTTCTTAGATACTATTAGTCTCCCATCATTAACTACTGATCAAATCTCTGATCTTAACGTCCCATTTTCAGTGGAAGAAATTGCTAGAACTATAGACTCCCTGCCCAACAATAAATCTCCGGGCCCAGACGGAATGATAGGAGAATACTATAAATTACTTCGAGATATACTGGCTCCCCACTAATGCTCTTTTTAACGAAGCGGCATCCAAATCAGAATTTCCGGCTGAGATGCTTCAGGCCTTGATCATAACACTGCCGAAACCAGGCAAAGATCCCAATGCTCCCCAAAATTTCAGACCGATTTCATTATTGAACATTGACATCAAAATATACGCCAAAGCAATTGCGAATCGACTGATGAACTACATACCAGACCTCATTCACAAAGATCAATCTGGCTTTACTAAAGGTCGACAATCTTCAGATGCAACAAGACGTCTGATTGATATTATACACTTCACTGAGAGACATCAAACGCCTTCTCTGCTCCTTTCTTTGGATGCAGAGAAGGCGTTTGATAGGGTCCATTGGGGCTATTTACAGTCAGTGCTTTTAAAATTCGGCTTTCATGGAAATATTTTATTGGCAATTTTTGCACTGTATAAGGGCCCCTCAGCAAGAGTATACACAAATGATATGATGTCTAGGCCCTTTGGCATCTCGAATGGAACACGACAAGGTTGCCCCTTATCTCCTTCAATATTTAATTTAGCCATCGAACCTCTAGCAGAACGTATACGATCTGACACAAAACTATCTGGTATAAAAATTGGGCAAATAGATAATAAAATAAGTCTGTTTCGCAGATGACATAGTGCTTATAGTGTCTGATCCTATTTCATCTCTCCCGAATCTCCAAAATATACTAACGACATTTGGAGCAGCATCATATTATAAAATCAATGAAACTAAGTCCAATATTTTAGACCTAGGATTAGATAACACAACCAGGCAGTTATTGTCTAATAAATACCCCTACCACTGGAAAGACGAGGGGATTTCTTACTTAGGAATCACTCCCACTAACAAAACAAAACAGTTATTTAAAACAAACTTTTTACCATTTAAGAAACATTTTGAAACAGATCTGACAACACTTAGTAAATTCGAATTTAAATGGGCTGGTCGCCTGGCAGCTTTCAAAATGATGACCTTACCAAAATTATTATATCAACTCAGGTCCCTTCCAATATGTATCCCTAAATACTACTTTAAATCCTTACAAAGCAGTTTGGGAAAATATCTATGGAATGGCAAAAAATCCCGTTGCGCATACCATATACTAATTAAACATAGAAATATAGGTGGTGCGACCGTACCTGATCTACAGGATTATTATGACGCAACTCTTTTGACCCAATTGCAAGAATGGTTCTTGCCTACTCCTAAAACTTTATGGGGACAAATTGAGAAAGACCTCACACGACAGCCTAATATGCAATTCTGGTTACTTAGTAGGAAAATTAAGTCCACAATTACAGCTCAATACCCACCAACGGTGAAAGCGACGCTACACTCTTGGCAGAGAATCATCACATAAAAATGGGATAAAACTCCAATCACGGTGTTAAACCCTCCTCTAACAATTATACCAACATTAATTCCTGGCGTACAAATACACGACTGGAATTTGGGTCGGGATATCAAACTTGGTTCCTTCTTCCAACAGGGCTCATTAAAGTCTTTTTCTCAGTTAAGTAATGAATTACAGCTTCCGAATTCTGAGCGATCTACATATATTCAAATAGAAAAGTGTCTGCTACACAATCCACAACTCAGAGCTTCAATCCCGGTTAAAATATGGTCTTTCCTCAATAACCATGCCACCTCACAGAAAGGAGTAGCTACAATATACCCAATTCTAGGGGAAAAAAACATACCCAGCAAACTACCTTCCTTCCTTAAATGGGAACAAGATTTGGGGCAAGACTTTTCAATTAAACAATGGATGGCTTCCCTATGAAGCATATATAGGGCCACTGCATGTGTTACACTATGGGAACTGGCACAGAAAATTGTTCAAAGACAATACCTGACTCCACATATCCTAGCAAAATTCAAGGGGAACTCGTCACCTAATTGCTGGAGAAATTGTACCCAATTGGGGACCCTATTTCATATTATGTGGGACTGCCCAAGCTTACATAACTACTGGCAGGCAATCTCCCATTTACTCACTTCCGTAACAGGTATTGTCCTTCAACTTTCACCAGAACTAGCCATTCTGAATATGAATTTACATACGATTCCCAAACAATATCGTAAAGTAGTAACACATACACTTTTAGCTGCGAGACTATCCATAACTAGAAAATGGAAAACTGACTCTCTTCTTACTATGACAGAAGTTATAGAATTAACCCAACTCCACCACTCCTACGAATTGTTATTTCCTAATGACAAATCCCTATATATTAAGGAACAACAACTATGGGAACCTTGGAGTACATGGTACAAAAATTATACTTCCACAATTTAGATAATGCTGATTCTTTAATCATATAGAAGAAAGAACTCCTGTGCGTTTTAATATTTTTTTTTGGATGGCTTTAAAAATAATTTCATAGCAAAGTGACAAATATATCACATGTCTGTTTATCTGAAATGAGCTGCGGAGTAAGAATAGATCTTTATTTTCCTTCATAAAAGATAACTACTGTGTTTGAATTTCCTTTAGGATGTTGGACTAGGTACTCCAAGACACAGATAGATCCCTGTGAGGGGTGTCTTGGGGTCCAGAAGTGGCCATTATCCATATCGCTATTTATAAATCTTACAATAATTATATTACGGACTTTATTATACAAATTCTAAGAGACTTACTCTTGTTCGAGTCCCTTTATGACTATGAATATTAGATACTTGGGAATACTACTTTATTCTTTATTGTGGATTATTTGTTTATATGCTATATTGTGCTGAGAAAACCCTGTCACTACATTATACTGTGTTATGCTACTTTTATTACTATATATTATTTTTTTTTTGTTTTGTAACCCTTGTTGTAACTAACTCTGCTAAAAATCTCAATAAAAACATTTGAAAAGAAAAACAAGTCCGATCCTTGTAACTTTTTTTTTTAAGTTTTGGATAGAGTGGAGATGGAACACCGGTCAGTATTTTTGCAGTCTGTGCCCTCGTTAGGGAAATTCACTCTCTCTATTTGTCCTGTTTATTATTATCATTGAAAGTGAAAGTAAATGAAAGTTCCAAATTATGATTTGTCACCAGAAAAGTAATAGAGGGGAAATCTTCCAATGGGGACACTGGTTCTGGTGATCTGGGGGTCCCCAAGGAATTCCCTTAATTTGCAGGGATTTCCATTCACTTCCTGTTTGGCTATGGGACAGGAAGTAAAGGGAAATCTCCGCGATGAGACACAGATGGCATAAAAACAAAAAAATCTGACGGGTTATAACATCTCCTTACTCTACCCAAAATTTTAAAAAGTATGTTTTGCCTATAGTTTGCCACCAGATAGCACAGCATAATTTCAGAGGTCAAGTCCATGACTTTGATGGGTTAAGGCTGTTTTGGCGGTAAAAGGAAGACATACTCCATTTACTAAAACTGGCAGCAGCAGCCGCCCCCTAATTTCTACATGAATCAGATTGAACCAGGTGCTGAACATCACAAATCTAGAAAGGCCTTAACATTGCCCCATCCTAATATACCAAATAAATTGAAAAAAAACACACTTTTACTCCTCTAGGGAGAGGACTTTGACATGGGCAAGTAGCCATACAAAATATACAAGATTAAATTGAAATAACAATACGTAATTTAATAGTATAGAAACATTAAAATTGACAAAATACAATATACATAGCATCTGTTTCCAGACATCAACAAATGATTGTGCATATCCTGTTGTGTTGTGTGCTACCCCGATCCATCTGTAGAAGACCCTGCAGTGGACGGAGGGCAGCAAACCCAACTGCTTCTCCTCCCAGCCAATCAGGACAGGAGGCGGATCTTAAGACCGGATTAGCCAGTAGAAGAAGCTGAGGAAGCCATGACCATGGATGGGGTGAGTGCGGACCTGACGGGGGGCGGGGGGGTTTGTTTGCCGCTCCCCCCCCCAAAAAGAAAATTGGAGCTCCAACCGCAACTGAAAACTGGAGAATGTAAAATCTGGTGCAGCTCTGCATAGAAACCAATCAGCTTCCAGGTTTTATTGTCAAAGCTTAATTTAACCACTTGACATCCGCGCTATGGCTGAATGATGGCCACATCGCAGATCTGAATTTCCAGGAGGCAGTCATATGATGGCCTCCCCTGTGCACGCTCCCTGCATGCACCGTGATCACAGAGTCACTGAGACTCGGTGATCACTGATCCGTGTAAGGGGACGGTCGCGACCCCTTACCATGTGATTAGCTGTCAGCCAATGATCAAAACAAAAGCTTGGTGATTGTTTTTTTTCCCTCCTCATGCTGACAGCGGAGGAGGAAAAAAAAAGCCGTTCACCGGCTCATCTTAAAGGAACATCGGTTTCGAAAAGGAAGAGGCAATTATGCCTCATTTATGCCACCTATCAATGCCCACAAGTGCTACCTATCAATGCCCACCAGTGGTGCCAATCAGTGCCTAGAAGTGCTGTTTATCAGTGTAACCGATCAGTGCCCATCACTGCCACCCATCAGTGCCCATCACTGCCACCTATCAGTGCCCATCACTGTCACCTATCGGTGCCCATCATTGCCGCCTCATCAGTGAACATCAATGACGGACAAAAATTACCTATTTTTTTTAATTTTATAACAAAATAAAAAACTAAAAATTTAAATTCGGTCTTTTTAAATTTTTTAAAGAAAAAGAAAAATCACACAGGTGATCAAATACCACCAAAAGAGAGCTCTATTTGGGGGGAAAAAAATTATAAAATTTTAATTTGGGTACAGCGCTGTATAACTGCACAATTGTCATTCAAAATGCATCAGCGCTGAAAGCTGAAAATTGGTCTGGATAGGAGGGGGGTTTAAGTGCCCGGTAAGAAAGTGGTTAAAAAGCTGAAGTTAGAAGCTGATTGGTTGCTATGCACAGCTGCACCAGATTTTACACTCTTCAGTTTTAGTAAATCAACCTCAATATTAGGAGGGTGGACATAAAGCTATGGCTGATTAGTGTATTCAGTGTATTCATTTTTATTTTTGGGGTGGGTTGTGACTGGATGTGACTGCATCCTTTTAAGTCTTAAAAACTCTTTCAATACTGAATACAGGTTAAGCCACTTCAAACGTTTTTCTTGGGTGTATAAACCTTAACATTGTTCTTTTTATACTAAGCTGGCTAGTGACAGCCACAATTGGCAGTACAGGTTTAGACTCGGTATGCAGAATTGGTGTACAAAGATCAAGAAGGGTTGTCACCACTTTATTACACAGAAATCGATGCAACTAGACGATCCAGTTTATCAAAGCAGAGAAAAATGGTTATACCTACGGTTCACAGTACATGACCAGTAAAGCTGTGCCCAGTTCAGCCTGTGTGGATGGATGAATCTCCCAGGCTTATGTATTGTTAGGATACCCAAACAGCAGCTGCATCTAGTGGGATGCAGCTGCTGTTCTGCTGACATTTTTCCGCCCTGCTCTTTTGATTTTTTTTTTATTCAAAGGATATGAGGCTTAAGGAGGGACGATAGGGCCACCACTTAGCAATTTTTGGCTAGTTTATCAGGAACTGGCTGAAATGAAATCAGTTAATGACCATCTTCAGTTGTAAAACTTTTTTCAATATAAACATCAATTTAAAATACAATCGACATTAATAATGGGACTTTTGATTGACATCGTGTTACACCTTATCATGCATGCACACAATTAGTGGCGTAACGTGGTACGATGTCAGCCGTGACTTTTATGATATTTTATGATATATGCACATGTTTTATGACTTTTGATATACAGTATGTATATGTTTTATTAGTTGAGGTTTTATTATTAAAGTGATTCTAGAGTTTGTAATTAATTTTTTCAGAAATAATAAACATTTTATACTTACCTGTTCTGTGCAATGGTTTTGCACAGAGCAGCCCTGATGCTCTTCTTTTTGGGCACCCCGCTGGAGGTGCTGGCTCCTCCCACCTGCAAAGTGCCCCCAATACAATTTTCTCGCTATGGGATAACCTAAGCAGTTTTGCCCCTGAGACTCCCTCCTGTGAATGGACATTGTATATTCACACACAGAGCATAGCTCCCCCCCTCCACCCCTGCTCTCTCTTCAGTAGCCATTGCTTTGTGAGCCAATGAGGAGAGAGAGACTCAGTAGAGCCGCTGTTCTCATGCACATCGCTGGATCAAGATGGGGCTCATGTAAGTATAAGGAGGGGCTGTGGGGGGCTGTACCTGGAAGTTTTTTACCTTAATGTATTAAAGGAGTTAAGTTCACCTTTACAAAAAAATTATAAATGCACATTCTTTTTGCAGGAAGAGAAAAATGTGTCTATTATTTTTCTTGTAATGGACCTGTAAAGCATTGCACCAATGATCAGCAGATCGTGGGTGTAATGCCAGGGTCCTGCAGACTGTCTGTGTGTCTGTCTGGTCATATATTTAATATGGCAGGTAGTTACACGTGAGGTATATAATAAATTGAGTGAGGTACATAATAAATTATTGATGCAGTATAATTAGGATAACACACACTGCTCAAAGAAACTCCTGACATGGGACCAGGCACCCAGCACCCACTTGAGTCCCCCTGCAACTGCAACATACTGTATTACACAGCACACATTGCCACAATACCCTATTATAATACCTTACTTGAGACCCTCAAAGAGGAACTGCAGTCTGCTCACATAATTTGTAATAAAAACATCTTTGCCATTTTGAAGCTTCCCTCCAACTACATTGCATATTATTTTATATATACTGTGATTCTGTACGTGCCAAATATGCAGCAGAAATTTCCATCCGCTCAGTCTGGCTGCATCCATTTTAACTGTGGTCAGCTGAAGCTGCTGTCTGTTCACTTCCTGGATTTACACAGACACACAGAGGCACACCTCCAGCTCTTCAGCCCTCATTGGCCCTCTTATGACTCACCCCTCCCTTCCTGGCAAACTCTCACAAGAGTGAGAGAGAGAGAGCTGTGCATGATGTCATAGAAACAGGAAGTGGGCTGTATAAGGTATTTACTGTCAGAAAAAAAATGTTTTACTATCAAAAGTTAAAACAACGCGGGCAGAAGATTTCATAGATGAAAAGATGAAAAAATGACTAAAGTTCCGCTTTAAGGAGACTGCACTTGTTTAATTTATAGCTTTTCGTTTATGAAAAATTTCTACTTACAATATCTGTTTTAATACATACATTATAATACATAAATAAATACAGTACCTTTCAGCATATTTGGCTTCCATATAACTAGATGTTCATTTCATTGAGGGTTCTGTTGAAAGTTCCGAGAATACATTGGGCCAGCTATTCTCAACCACGGTTCAGTGGGACCTGTGGGTTCCTCCAGAAGTTGCGAGGGGTACCTTGGGGTGAGGCAGAGTGACCTTTAACTTTGTTTTACACACAAACTCCATGCAGGGGATCAGTATGGGCAGCAGCAAGTGGTTACAGAGTTTCAGGGGCACCCATCGGTTCCAGCACCATCTCACACCTTGTCCAAGGTGGATGCAGGCCAAAGGGCTCTTTGACTAATCCTCCTGGCCCATGGTTCTTTTAACTCTCTATCACCATGTGCATGAAACATGAGAAGTTTATTTTCCATTAACTTTACTCAAACTCTTGAAATAGTGAGTGATATTAAAGGTCCTTTTTTTTTTTCAAATAACAAACACCTCACACTTGGTTTTGCATAGAGCAGCCCTGATCCTTTTCTTCTCAGGTCTGACGCCAGTGCTTCTGGCTTCTCCCCCTTGACCAGTGCCCCAGTGGCAAGCCTCTTGCTATGGGGGCACTGGTGCGTGCTCTATGCGTCCATAAGACACAGTGCCAAAGCTCAGCCTAGCCACCTGCTCGCTCCTCATTGGCTTACTGGCTGTGATTGACAGCAGTGGGAGCCAATGGCAAAGCTACCATTGCACATTGCTGGGTCAAGAGGGGGCTCAGGTGAATATTAAGGGGGCTGGGGGGTGGAGCAGCACACGGAAGGTTTTTTTACCTTCATGAATAAAGATGAAAAACCTTCAGTGTAACAAACACATTGTTCCATAGCTTTGGAGAACAGAAAGGACAGTAACAATGCTTTCCAATTTCTGGCTTACTGGTGAACTGTGACATATTTTCAGAAAGGGTACTGCGGTGCCATTTACAGTTCAGGCATGCTGCTCATAGACCTCTACTGGTCCCATGGACTTCCCCAGGCTCCTAAAGGGAGGGTTTCTGCTAACAGGAATTACTTACTCCTCGAGTTGCCGACATCCCAAGACCCTTGGATTGGCTTCTTACCTTCCTAATTTAGGAAGTGGGCTGGGTCAACTCTAAAGACAAACCTCCAAGGAAGAGGGCTTACCCTAAAAGGGGCACTAAATGTAACCCTTGCCTACAACTTGATGGTGCGTACATACTTCCAGAGTCAATGTCACTGGCCAGAGCCAAAGCCACACCAATGATCTTTTTAGCTGTCTGTATAGTTAACATTCTAACAACTGACCACCAATGTAAAGGGCATTTTCTAATTAATATAAATGTAAAGGGGGACCTAACTGCCAAAATAAGGAAGCCTTTCACTAAACACCAATACAGGCATTACCAATGTAAGGAAGTCTGTCTTTCTTCTGGACAGAATTCATATTTTAAAAAACATTCTTGGTTTATCATATAGAGCAGAGTATGTTAAATATTAACCACCTTTGGCATTGTGTATTCAAGGTATTCCCCAATCTTTATCTATTTGTTATCATGATTTTATAACTTATTGATCTTGCTAATCTACATGAGCTGTAGATAAAAATGTCAATGTCGGTTCCCTAAGACATTTTATTATTATTATACAGGTTTTATATAGCGCCGACAGTTTACGCAGCGCTTTACAACGTTAAGGTAGACATTACAATACAATTCAAGACAGGGGGAATCAGAGGGCCCTGCTCGTTAGAGCTTACAATCTAGGAGGGAGGGTCAAGTTATACAAAAGGGTAACAGCTGTGGGGGATGAGCTCATGGAGAAAATAGTGCAGTTGTTAGATGGAGGCAGGATAGGCTTCTTTGAAGAGAAAAGTTTTCAGGGATCGCCTAAAAGTGGATAACTTTGGAGACATTCTGACAGATTGGGGTAGTGAGCTCCAGAGGATGGGCGAGGCTCGGGAGAAGTCCTGGAGGTGGATATGGGAGGAGGTGATGAGGGATCTAGAGAGCAGGAGGTCTTGGGAGGAACGAAGTGGGCGATTCGGTTGGTATTTTGAGACTAGGCCAGTGATGTAGCTGGGGGCAGAGTTGTGGATGGCTTTGTAAGTAAGTGTTAGTATTTTGAATTTAATTTGTTGGGCAAGTGGCATCCAATGGAAGGATTGGCAGAGAGGGGTAGCAGACACTGTGCAGTTTGTAAGGTGTATGAGTCTGGCAGCAGCATTCATGATGGACTGAAGGGGGGGTAGTCTATTTAAAGGTGAGCCAATGAGGAGGTGTCAGGTCACCTGAGACCAGGTGACAGATGCACTCCGTAGGAGTCAGAAGTGCACCGCTAGGTAGTGGACCTTAGGACTGACTGCTGCGGATTGTACCCAGGGAGATTCTGGACACAGGTCTACTGGATCACTAACACAGATCCCAATGGAAGCTGGAGCATAGATTCCCCAGGGTGCAGAGTCTAAAGCCCCGTACACACGAGAGAACTTATGTCCGACAGACTTCCGAAGGAGTTCTGCCGGAGTTCTGCCGGAGTTCTGACAGAGTTCTGACGGACTTTTCGACTGAGCGGACTTGGCCACACACAATCACACCAAACTCCGACGGATTCGAACGTGATGACATACGACTGGACTCGAATAAGGAAGTTCATAGCCATTAGCCAATAGCTGCCCTAGCGTCGGTTTTAGTCTGTCGGAATAGCATACACACGAGCGAATTTTTCGGAGGGACCGGGTCCGGCGGAGTTCCGTCGGAAAAATTTGAAGCATGTTCCATTTTCTAAAGTCCGTCAGACTTTTGCGAATCAAAAGTCCGTTGCAGCCCACACACGATCGAAAAGTCTGACGGAATCATTCCGTCAGACTTTGGATGTCGAAAAGTCCGCTCGTGTGTACGGGGCTTATGAGCCAGCGGGTATTCGCCAGAGCCTCCAGTGGTGAGGATGGACTTCGCTGCAGTCTGGCTCCAAGTCGCGGCCCCTAGGGTCTCACAGCTCACACTCACAGTAGACTACAGGAGAAGGAAGCAGCAGGCTGGAATGAGTAAGGATCCCCTAGTAAGGGGATACGGTAGAGGTCAGGGCAACTAGCAGACAGGAACAACAGAGTACACGGCAAAGGTTCAGGGTCACAGGCAGACAGGGATGGTCAGGGACATGCAAAAGGTCAAGGTCACAAGCAGACAGGAATCGTTGAGAACACGCCAAGGTCGGTAAGAGTCAAACATAGAGCACACGGCAAGCAGGAACCAGGAAGCCAAACACACAATGAATACACAATGGTTGATCAGCCCCGATGGCTTGCAGTGCACAGGTTAATATAGGGTTCCCTGATAGGGCTTGGGGTGAAGCCATGCTTAGAGGAGAGGTTATAAGAACCACCAGGTGGAAGTGGCTGGCCTCTTAGTCTGAACACATGAGGGGAGGTAAGCAAACAGAGGAAGATCACTGCATAACCATGACAGGAGGGAGTTGCAGTAGTCAAGGCGAGAGATAACTAGGGAGTATGGCATCATCTGACTGATACGGTTTTGGTATTTTTTCTTTTCACTATTATTATCCTCATATATGGTATTGCTTCTGATAAATCTATTTCGCGACTTATCGGTGTCCTCTTTTTTTTTTTTTTTTTTTTTAGGTCTTATTTAACATGTTTGTGAACAAAATACTCTGGAATCATTTTTTATTACACAATAATAAGTACCGGTATCTAATGAATAAAAAAAAATAATTAAGTAGGGAGACTGTTAGAGAAAGAAAGAGAGATGTCCAGAAATGGGCAGCCCATTCAGGATAAGGGGCATGCAGGCAATAACAAGGATTTAAGAAACAGGGCTCCTGTTTCTTGAATCCTTGTTTAAAGTACAAAGGCAAATGAAACATCGGGGTTCCCTCACAAGTTCCTTGAAATGTGACAGACTATTCTTTTTGTGCACAGAGCTATAGTTGCAAAACAATGAGGCTGCACGCTCTCTCTCTTTTTCTAACTAGTGTAGCACCTCATAAAGCTGCTGCTATTGTTAAATTTAGTTTTTGGCCTTCCTGTAATCAAGGAGGCATGGTTTGATTACTTAGGACAGCTCTGGGCTCGGTAGATTTGGGCTCAATCAATTCCCCCTTTCTCCCAGGGGATCCTGGGACATAGTGGTGGGAGAATATGACCCCTGTCTGCATATTAATATCTCTCCAACCAATCCCTGGTCAGTATGGCAGGTGATCAGCAGGGGGCTGGAGGAGGTATAAATGGGCTAAGGCCCAGAACAGAGGAGGCTTGTTCCTGGGGGAGGAAGACCCAGCCTCATGGCTGTGGCATCTCTGGGAGTTTCACTTTGGGCTTCAGCATTTATGTGGGGTCTCAGCTACAGCTTGGGTGGGGGACCTCTGCTCTATCCTTCCACAAGTCCACTACAGATCCAGGATACTGGCTGCTGGAGCATTGACATTTGCTGACCCTGCACATGGCTGCCTGGAAATCTGAAACAGCAAGTACCAGCCTTTTGGGCTCTAGAGACTTTCTTAAACTCCTCTAGGGCTACTATTTTCTGCATTTAGGGCGGCACCTTCCATTGGTATACCAGTTTGCCTGCTGCTCAGAATTATAACTTTCTGCATCTCTATTATGATTCCTGTTTGCTTGCTTCTCAGTTTTACAACTTCAAAGGGGATGTCTTCATCATGATGTTTGGATCAGATTAGACTCCTCATTGTCAGTTCTATTTCTTTTGTTGGAGTATCCAAAGGCTCACCCCTACCCCATCCAAGTTCTACCCCAAAAAGAGGTTGTCTTCAAGTATGAAAATACTGGTGGTGTGCCTGGCTGTTATGTGCCAAACAGGGAATTTAATCTGGGACCAAACCGCCAGACCAATCCAGTCTGTGTGCTACACTAGCACAGAAAAATAACTTACATGCAAAAACGTCTACTCTGCACTACCCAATCAGAGGGCAGTGCTTCTCCTGCAGTAGCATCTTAGCAGCCTTTTTGAGAAAGTTTATGAAGTTTTGTAAACGTTCTCAGTTTTTTTACAAGTATGCGCTATTTTTTAATACAAGTCACCTATAAATATTGCTCAATAAACTTCTTCGATTGAACCCTTTGGCCATTAAACCAAACTCTACACATGATCATAAACACACCATCCCAATTGTTAAGCATAGTGGTGCCAGCATCATGCTGTGAGGATGTTTCCCCGCAGAAGACCCTGGAAGGTTTGTGATGGTAAAGGTAAACCCAAATCAACTCTAACCTCCTTACCGTATCCATCTGTTGGCTATATGATAAGGGGTTTATCTTTCTGCTGATGGCTCCTAATGCAGATAACCACTATGCGTTTTATTATTTTTTCACATATCACAGCAACCACTGTATTGCATTATAATCGAATTTCTGTTACCCACTTACGGTGTTATTTCGCTACCCAACATACTTAATGCTTTTCTTATGACTGTATAATTGTATGGGTACCCCCCTTGCTTTGTCAACTTTTTAAAAACGTAATAACTTTTTTGTGAAACAAAGTCTGCAGGAAAGATAGTGGGCTATACATGGTGTCCAAATTTGTTCAAATTTACTATATGAACCAAGTCCTTGAGGAATGCTACCATCTTCTGGTTAATTGGGGACCAGTTCATTTTTCATTTGACTTATATGATTGAAGGAATTTGTTTAGCAGCTGCAAACAGAAGAGTTGGCAGAACTGAGTATTTGTACAGACACACAACAGTTCACCTAAACGTACATAAAGGCACAGCTACATACCTTCTGTGTACTGCCACAGCCCATTAGCTACCTTTAGGGCCTGTGTCAATGGGCTTTTCGGGACAGACGAGTTTTGCATTCCCAGTGCCAGTTTGCATTGCCCGTTCCCCCCCCAGAATGGGGACGTAAAAACCCACTTGAAGCAAGCAATTGCATATTATAATAATAATAATAATAATAATAAATGCAGATCAGAAGAAGGTCAACTGCCGGTCAGATCCACCTGGCAATTAAAACTGATACCATCAACACAGACTCAAAACTCATAGGCATAGGTCCAAATGGCACCAACAGAAGTACCTTAAAGCATACCTGTAATGTTGTGGTACAGATAAAGGTAACGGTGTAGATGTATAGCAATCTCTGGTGTCATATAGTAACATTAGGGCCCATTCAGATGGTTCATTACAGTAACGCATAGTTTGAAAGGGCCTGGACTGCTCCTGGTTGCTTCACCTCTGGGTCACCGCATCAAAACGTAAAACTGGCAAAACATTCTACTACTACTATTATTCTTAGAAGTACAGCTTAAGTATGGCTGAACCAATCCAAGGTCATGAAGGCTCAAAAATAACCAATTTTAGGTCGCAACAGCAGATTAAGTCCCCGCTTAGCTTGTTCATATGGTATCTCAGCTTAGTGCTATTCAGTGGCCTATACTGCTTCCTCCAGTCTGAATATAGATATTAAATGATATAACCGCATTTTACAACCAAGAATCAGGCAGGAGTTGTTTTGGCTGCAAAGCTGGAACTGTTTATTTGAACAAGAATACAGGCTTTTTTACACTTGACAAGGAGGTTCTCCCTCCTGATCATATTACCCTAACAATACAAACTGTAACCAGAAATATAAGTTAACATGAGCTAATTAACTAGTCATTTAACCAGCCTAGGTGACTGAGAGGTCAGACTTGCTGTCTTATAGCTCAGAATACACAATACACATTATCATAAGTATAAATACAGAATTCCTTCAGGCAATAGCAGACCTACTTACAATAAACCCATTATGGCGCAGGGGTGGATCCAGAGTCTAGTCTCGGGAGGGGCACTTCTATAAAATATGTTTTTTTGGGGGGCAATTTATATGGGAAATGGCTGGTATTGGCACTTCAATCATTATGGCACCATGGCTGTTATGGTGTCAGGATGATTGAAGCGCATTATTTCTATTAATACATTGTAATATAAAATTAAATGGTTCAACTCACCATAATGCAGAATCAATGGGAGCCCTGAGGGTGTCTTTCGCCATGTCGCCTGCCACCAAACGTGGATTGTCACTTGCCACCAAATGCGGATTGTTACTTGCCACGTCACCTGCCACACATTGCGGATTGCCACTTGCCACGTCACTTGTCACCAAATGCGGATTGTTACTTGCCACGTAGCCTGCCACACATTGCGGATTGTCACTTGCCACATCACCTGCCACACGTTGTGGATTGTCACTTGCCATGTCACCTGCCACACATTGCGGATTGTCACTTGCCACGTCGCCTGCCACACATTGCGGATTGCCACGTAGCCTGCCACACATTGCGGGTTGTCACTTGCCACGTCACCTGCCACACATTTCGGATTGTCACTTACCACGTCACCTGCCACACATTGCGGATTGCCACTTGCCACGTCACCTGCCACCACATGCGGATTGCCACATAGCCTGCCACACATTGCGGATTGCCACTTGCCACGTAGTCTGCCACACATTGCGGATTGTCACTTGCCACGTCACCTGCCACACATTGCTGATTGTCACTTGCCACGTAGCTTGCCACACATTGCGGATTGTCACTTGCCACGTCACCTGCCACACATTGCAGATTGTCACTTGCCACGTCACCTGCCACACATTGCGGATTGCCACTTGCCACGTCACCTGCCACCAGATGTGGATTGCCACATAGCCTGCCACACATTGTGGATTGTCACTTGCCACGTCGCCTGCCACACATTGCGGATTGCCACTTGCCACATCACCTGCCACACATTGCGGATTGTCACTTGCCACGTAGCCTGCCACACATTGCTGATTGTCACTTGCCACGTCACCTGCCACACATTGCGGATTACCACTTGCCACGTAGTCTGCCACACATTGCAGATTGTCACTTGCCACGTGACCTGCCACACATTGCGGATTGTCACTTGCCACGTAGCCTGCCACACATTGCAGATTGTCACTTGCCACGTCGCCTGCCACACATTGCGGATTGCCACTTGCCACGTCGCCTGCCACACATTGCGGATTGTCACTTGCCACGTCACCTGCCACACATTGTGGATTGCCACTTGCCACGTAGCCTGCCACACATTGCGGATTGTCACCTACTGTGTTACTTTTCTGCTAAGGTGTTCTTTTGTCGAGTCCCAGAGTGAAGATAGGCAGCAGAGAGATGATGTAATCTCTCTGCTGCACACAGCTTCCCGCACAGTCAGGGCGGAACTGGAAGGATGCAGGGCAGTGAGAGATGATGTCAT
This sequence comes from Lithobates pipiens, assembly GCF_037356315.1. Lineage (NCBI taxonomy): Eukaryota > Metazoa > Chordata > Amphibia > Anura > Ranidae > Lithobates > Lithobates pipiens. The sequence goes on from NW_027507718.1 coordinate 482,993,730, forward strand.
CTCCCTGCTCCCCTGCCCGCTGGCTTCCTGATTGGCCAGCAGCCCTCCTAAGCTGCCCAGCTGCCCCCCCCCTCACCGGCCACCCGCGGAACCGGCCACGCTGGCACCGCGGAACCGGCCGCGCTGGCACCCGCTGGCCATATTCCCGGAGGGGGCAATTGCCCCGTTGCCCCGCTTGGATCCGCCGCTGTTATGGCGGGGGCCCCAGACAGTTGGCTTGCTGATGAAATCAGCATCTGCTACGAGTCCCACACTGGCAGAGACCATCATGGCCTTTTTAATAATGTCCTTTTGCATTACATAACAGAACATCTTCCTAAATGCTTGTAGCTCCCTCAAATGCCAGGGCCCATAGTCGGTAGGCAAGAGGCTAGCATTCAGTCCCATCCAAAAGCCTCTGTCCCGGGTGAGTCTGTCACATTTATCCCCATCAACAAGGTCTAACAAGGTCCCAGAACTCCACATGGTCTGGACATGCGTTAATCAGGCAGAGAGAACTCACATAGTCACATAGTCAGTCCGCATGATCTCCATTCTTGGCTGCAGTGAATAGTGCAAGGAAAAGTTGTCGTCAGTAAGTGTGGGGCAGAGGTCATTGACTCTCTTTCCAGCTGCCAATGCTTCAGCTGGGTGGTTTGTAACATTTTGGGGCTAGGACTGCTGATGGACAGAGGGGCCGCATGCCCTAGCTTCCTGAAGCTGTGGAGACACTGTGGGTGCTAGGCAGAGGCCAGCGGCACTCTGCCCTGTTGCCAGCGATTCACCTGGGAGTAGAAGTTTCACTACATCAACTTGTCGCGGGAAAGCGGGGCCAACTGTCCTGGCTCCCTGGAATTCCACAGTTGTTTCCGGTGCTGGGCAGAGGTTGGTAGCACTCTGTCCTGTTGGCAGAGATTCAGCTGGGATTAGAAGCATCACTGCTTTGATCTGGGGCTTGGTTTGCAGGGGAGAAGGGCTGATCGTCCCAGCACCCTGAAGCTGTGGCAGCACTCTGCCCTGTTGTCAGCCCTTCTGCTGGGTTGCTGTTGAGGAGAGCGCAAGGCCCATCCACCGACACCAGCTCAAGCTGCAGTTGTGAGGTGCTGATTGCATTCTCTCCCTGAAGCTTATGCAGAGTTGTTTGTGGGGGGGCAGAGGCCAGTAGCACTCTGCCCTGTTAGCGCTTTAGCTCTCGCATCATCCGCTCTAGCTAACTATTGGGGAGACAGTTTCCTCCACTTTAGCTGACTTTTGACAACAACCTCCTCTCCCTTCTCCCCCTGGATCCTGGTCTGCTGCTTGGGAGTGACCGCCTCTGGGGAGTTGTTGCAGGGGTGGGGCAGAGGTCTTTGACCCTCAGTTCAGTTGTCAGCATTTCAGCTGGAGAAGTGACTTGTAACTCCCAGATGCTGCTGACAGGAAACCCCATGTCCTTGTCAAGGTAGTGGGAAAAAGGCCGGCTGCCTCTTCTCTCGGGAAGCCTGAAGCTGCTGTTGGTGCTGGGCAGAGCTCAGAGATGTTCTCCCCCAGTGGCGTAACTAGAACCTTCAGGGCCCCAATGCAAGAAACCATGAAGGGCCCCCCTGAACCCCAGCCAGGGCCCTTCCCTCCGAGTCCGGCGGTGGAACTCCAGGGCGTGGTCACAGGTATGACCTTTGTGAGCCCTGTAGTTCCACCACTGGTATCAGTATTTTTATTTATTTTTAGGTGCCCCATTGGGGGACTGTCCCTAGGCAGGATGGGGTCCCCGTCCCCAGAAGAGATGAGGTCCTTTTCTCCAGGGCAGATGAAGTTACTGCCCCCAGGTGAGAAGGGGTCCCTGTCCCCAGGGGAAGTGGGGGTCCCTGTCCCCACGTGAGAAGGGGTCCCTGTCCCCAGGGGGAGATGGAGGGGGTATGTAATGGTGTGTGCGGGATGGGGTCCTCTCACTCACCATGACCAAGCTGTAGGCCATGCACTCATCCATGTTGGCCTGGGCTCCATCCAGTGTGCTGCACAGGCGATCAGCATATCTCCCAGAAAGACCTTTCATCATCTGTGTATGACGAGGAGGAGGGGGGGCTGGCAGACAAGCCTGCAGTGTCCTCCGGGGAGCCGGCTCTCATAGGGCTGCACTGCATCTGTGTGCTTAAAGTTTGTTTACCCGGGAAAAGTTTGCAGTGCAGAGTGGGCCGGACTCGGGGTGGGCGGGACTCTGGCTGGGGAGAACAGACATCGGGCTGAGTGGCAATGCATGGAGCAGGAGAGGGGTACTCTGAGGAGCCGGCTGAGGACACAGGTCATGCGGGGAATGCACAACTAAAGAGCAGCCATATGTAGAGGGGGCTGCATGGGCCCCCTGCATCACAGGGCCCGGTTGCGGTCGCAACTGCTGCACCCCCTATAGTTACGCCCCTGTTCTCCCCTGATACCAGCTCTTCTGCTAGGGGCTCACTCAGTTGTTGTTCCTCAGTAGAGAAGTTGAATAAATCACTAGTCTCTTGAACTGCTGAAAATCCATGATGTGTTGACGGCACTTGGGCCCAGTGCCAACACATTGGCAGGTGATTCATAATCCATAACATTCTCCAATGAAAAGTCAATGAAATACATACATTTTGTGATCTGTGGCTGAGAAATGAGGATGGCTTCCTCTTCCGAGCTCTGGAACTGCAAATGGGAAGATGAGCTGGCTGCTCCATCTCCTGTACCTTTACCCGGCTGCTGGACAGCTGCATTCCTCCATCGCAGCTCATCTTGTGCAGAAACAGGATAATCAAGGTCAGTCAACACTCACTACATCTGCCATAAGACCTCCGCATGCATAGCTGTGGGCGGAGATGGGCAAAGCACACTGTTACTCTGTTCCATTGCCGATTCTGCAGCCAGGATTTCGGACTGTTGGCTGGTACTTCTGGATAGTCTCAAGCAAAGGGAGCCCAGACCTGCGACTTAGCAGAATCTAGAAGCCATCTGTAGGCAATCTCCAGCTCCCATTCCCGATTGGCTAGAAACTCCAAATCTTCCAGTGCCCAGGGAACTTATGAGACATTCAGCATTCGTTCTCTGTATTCCAAGATTTCGTCCAAACGCCACTCCAAATTGCTCCCAAAATTAGGGACAGCCTCTCTAATAACAGCCCCAGGCCACCATAGTCAAAGCCTTCTGTTGGGGTCATCGTCCACTGTCCATGGGCCTACTTGGGCTACACACCAGCGGAGGGATCTGTAGCTCTTGTCCAACCACATCTCTACCTGCACCACCCTGGTTAACTCAGCTTTCCATTCTTTGTGTGGTTGTCTCCCCAAAAACACCATTTGCACTTCGTACTGCGACCAGTACCTTTCCTGGAAGGAGAGAATTTTTCCCTGGTGTCGCTGCTTACAGGCTAGTGCTTCCTTCCAAAGTTCCCAGTGGACAGAATCATACCATCCTCACAGGACCTGCTCCCACACTGGTCCCCTGTGCTGTATCCGCATCTCTCGCAACCTTCTCCTGAATTCCACTTCCATGGCAGCTGGTATCTGTACCTCTCCTCTTCTGCTATCCAGACCTTGGATTCACATGGAGGTTTGGATGTCCCAGACTGCAGGAAGCATTCCACTGCTTGCCACCAATGTAATGGAATGTCCCACACTCCGCTTAAGTGCTTCCATCATATACCGCTTCCTCCAGTCTAAATATAGATTTTAGATTTTATAGCCACATGTTACATCCAAGAACTAGGCAGGACTCATTTGGCTGCAAAGCTGGGACAGTTTGTTTGAACAAGAATACAGGCTTTTATACACTTGAGAAGGAGATTTACCCTCCGGATCATATTACCCTAACAATACAAACTGTAACCAGAAATATAAATTAACATGAGCTAATTAAATAGTCATTTAACCAGCCTAGGTGACTCAGAGGTCTGACCTTTAAGGTTAGACTTGCTGTCATCTAGCTCAGAAGACACAATACATATTATCATTAGTATAAATACAGAACACCTTCAGACCATTCCAGCTATTTGCCTGCATCTAACCTCCGGCTTGCCAAGACCATTCTTCTGCCTGTTCCCTGGTACCTCTGCTGTCTGCCTGATATCTGACCCGGCCTACCTGACCTCTCTCTGTGTATTCCTGCCTGCTGCTAGTTCCTGGTTCAAGCTCAGCACTCCGGTCTCCAGCCCAATTGCCTGCTGCTAGTTCCTCGTTCCAGTCCAGCACTCCTGTTCCAATCTACTCTCCAGTTCCAGTCTCCTGAACTGACTGTTGATCTGGTCAGGCACTCATACCACTTCTCACTCCTGTGCCCTCTGTCCCCATTCCAGGGGGCCGTGAGTAGGAGCCATAGGGGAGGCCTCTCTCTGCAGTTCAGGCTCAAAACCACTAGGTACGCAACTGTAGCAGACAGCCATGTCTGAACCCGAACAGGGAACCTCTCCTATAGAGAAACTGTGCCTTCACCTGGCAGGGTTGACCAAAGCAGTCAAGAACCTTCAGCAAGGGTACACCCGGCTGGAAGACACGGGTTTTAGTCCTGTCTAACCCTACTGGAGTCCAAGGAACCCCCCATGCTCCCACTTCCCTCTCCCATTCCAGGGGGCCGTGAGTAGGAACCATAGGGGAGGCCTTTCTCTGCAATTCGGGCTCAAAACCACCAGGTACGTAACAGGTACCATATCAACTATCGATCAACAGTTTAATTCGAAAATGACAACCCAAAGTAAAAGAAGAAATAGAAAGGTAGTAAGAAAGGGGAATTAAAACAGAAAACCCAACCTGAACTCTGCACCCCTCACTCACCAGCCAGCACTTATAAAGATGAGGATTGTAAGTAGCAAAACCAAAGATCACAAATTCGGCTTGTTTGTCTGGCAGTATACTGGCCAATTTATCGTTTAACATAATCCAAGTGGACTTATGCTTCATAACTAATATTTCTACCACTGGGGTCTTCCAAATAGTCCAGATATAGATTTTAGCCTCCAAGACCATATAAAAAAATCATTGTGTATATTTAAGAATATTATCAATAGGTACATTTAAAAGAGCTAATTGTGCTTTTTGAGAAATAATAATCATAGTTACAGAGAATATTAAGACACGCACCCTCATCCAGAAGTGCCTAATGTTAGGACAGGTCCACCATGTATGGTACAGTGAATCCTCCTGACCACAGCCTCTAAAACACCTAGATGAGATTTCAAGCATACCTCCCAATTTTTTGAGATGGGAATGAGGGACACCTATCAGCAAAAGTATGCAGGCATGGGACACACACCCTGCCACGCCCCCTTAAAGGAGAATTGTACAAAAAATAAAAAAGATTGGTTAAACCCACAAGTGATTTTTTCACTACTACTATTCCTTTATACTGGGTTTTGAAATTTACAAATGCAGCAATTTAGAAATCAGATGAAAGGTTTAGCACTGGACAACACAGAATCACATTTTGGAAGATAGGGACAGTGTTGTCACCCTATAACAGGTAATGCCTGAACAGCCGCCTTTATAAAAGGATATGACTGCAGAGACTGGTGTCTTTTTTTCAATATGATTAACTATATAACTATCACCAAGTATTATTTTAATAAAAGCAGCAGATTAAAAATATTGAAAATTACCTTTGAAATTGCAACATGTTAAAGCTTATATGATTGGGTTTATGTATACTTTGTGCTCTTTGATGGTAGGAGCTGAAATTCCTGCTAGGATAAAAATATACATTAGTGTTTTCTCCCACTGCACTAAGAATGCCTGTTAGGCTGGTGTCAGCACCCAAGTGTTTCGGAGGCGGATGCATGTTCGTAATCCAACGCTCCAACGCCACTGCTTAATTATAGCCATATTCATTAATTGGTATAGAAGTTCTTCTTGTTTGTGTTAATGGCAGTCTCTAAAGCGTGTGGAACTCTATAGGGCAAAGTAGAACGCTTGCTTCCAGCACAAATTCCGTCACTTAATCTTTAATAACAGTGGAAGTCAGTGATGAGAACAGTAATTATAAGTCTTTATTTCATTCTAAGTTTGTGAATACGACTTGTGGGAGTTTATCAATATCGGGTGGAAGGGGATAGTTAGTGGGCCTTTTCATTCTTGAATATCTTATTCATTAGTCAGCTTGATGCATGCACTGGAGTTATCTACATTAAATTTGCTTTCCAAAAATGGTTATTTCTCAGCTGCATAGAAAAACTTGACCTGCTCTAGGATGAAAGTCTTAAAGCGGAGTTCCACCCTGCTTTCGTGGCTAACCTGAACCCGGTTCTCTCCTTCACATTTTTTGGAGTTGCAGCAACCTCAAGCCAATTTGGCAACAGGCAGCCACCAGGGCCTCCATGATAGCGGGTCACCAGCTCACTCTGACAGTACAGATGTGCATATTTTTTACGACTATCCCAGACGTTCCAGCTCCCTGTCAGAAACTAATTCACACAATGTTTGTAGCCATCCACTAGATGACAGCTCTGAACTGGCATTCCGCCTTGGTATTCTGGCCTCAGGTCCCAGCCAGAATGGAAAAAATCTGGCTTTCTGAGCGTATCTACCACACCCTGTATGACACAATTCATCTCTTCGATAAGAAATGGGAGCATTGGGATGTCCCTCACTAATCTCATTTGTTTTGTTATTTGGACTGCTGACAATATATACAGAGCCCAATTGTGTAGTTGATGTTTTTGTATTAATGGTACAATTCTGTCTTTCTGTAACATTTACGTATGTTGCTTCTTATATACGCACTTTTTGTATGTCAGTGAATCTTCCAATAAAACCTTTGTAAATGAAAGCGGAGTTCCACCCAAAAATGTAACTTACGCTTTTCTAGTTCCTCCCCCCCTCCGGTGTCACATTTGGCACCTTTCAGTGGTGGGGGGGGAGCAGATCTCTGTCTAATACAGGTATTTTGCTCCCACTTCCGGGCACAGATACCCGAGCCACCCGCGGGTAGCTACACCACTTCCGGCGCCTTCTCCATCCCCCAGCTGTCTTCTGGGAGACACACAGGTCCCAGGAGACAGCAGGGACCAGTGGGATAGCGCAGCGTGGAGTCGTACATGTGGAGTAGGGAACCAGGAAGTGAAGCCCTTACCGAAGATGGCGGCAGCAGCACTCGGCAGCTGAGGAATAGATTGGCTTCGGGTGCCAACACCACGGGCGCCCTGGACAGGTAAGTATCCTTATTTTAAAAGTTAGAAGCTGCCTTTATTTGCAGTAATTGGCGGAACTCCGTTTTAAGAATAAAATGCCGGTCGTTGCAATACTTTGTCACACCGCATTTGCGCAGTGGTCTTACAAGTGCACTTTGGAAAAAATATTTATTTTTTTAAAGTTAACACAATTTTTTTTTTCAAATGTTGTTTTATTCAACTCCAAACAAGGGAAGACGGTCCCCGAATTACATACAAATACATAAGGATACAAAACAAAATACATCATAACAACACTACATGTCGGTATATCTGCAACATGGGATTTTGTCTTAAACATAACCTAATGTTTCAATGGAAGTGCAAAATACTGTATGGAGATCCGGGATTGTGAAGCCCTAATTCCACCGGGGGTAGTCCATCACTACCGGGGAGGATGGGGGCCGTCGTTCCCAGCTTTTCACTTTTTTCAAGAAGTTGAGGTGAAGGGGGGAAAGGAGGGGAAGGGAAAAGGAGGAAGAGAGAGGGGGGAAGAGATAAGTGATTGAGACACGATAGTAGTCAAGGTTCTGGGGCCTAAGCAGGTAAAGCTCGTGTCACTAGGGTGCCAGGAGGCAGCGTCCCTCAGATGAGTATATAAAGGTATTCCATTGATCCCATGTTTGTTTAAAAATTTCTTGTTTATTTTGTCATGTGAGTATCAGGACCTCCATTTTTTTGACCTCTTCTATTTTCGTAATCCAGTGTACAATGGAGGGAGGGGTGCTTTGTTTGCAGTAGAGGGGAATACAGGACTTTGCTGTGTTTAATAAATGCCTTAATAGCGATTTTTTTATACTTCTTAATGGGAATCTGTGAATGGTGTAAGGAGGAAGAATGCAGCCTCCTCTCGGATGGGGAATTCTGTGAATTTTTGTGTTATGCGTCTGACCTCTTTCCAGAAGTCCGTTAATCCGGGACAGGACCAGAAGATGGGGAGCAGCGTGCCCTCCTCCACACTGCAGCGCAAGCATCGGTCCGAAGAAGAGGGGAAATATTTATGTAGCCTAGCAGGTGTCAAATACCAAAGGGTGAGGAGTTTAAAGTTTGTCTCCTGTATTCTAGTGCATAGTGAGGTTTTAAGGGCTAGGGTGAGAATACGCTGTCTCTGCGCTGGTGAGAACGAGCAGTTTAGATCTCGCTCCCAATTGGATAAAGATGATAAATGTGGATGTTCCGGTAGTGTGTTCAGGAGAGCGTATGTTTGGGAAAGGATGTGGGCTAAGGGACCCTCATTCGTGCATAGGTTTTCAAACTCCGTCTGTTGGCGAGCAAAGTTTTGGGGGTTGGGGATGGAGTGAAGGAAGTGATGTAGTTGTGCTGCCCTCCAGAACGGAAATTGAAAAGTTCCTGTTGGCTCGGTTAAGGATGAAATGGATGGCCACTTTCCATTAATGACAAATTTAGACGCATGGTCTAGATTAGAGTTTCTCAGAGAGCTATACTCTAGGGAATGTAAACCCGTTTCAAACTTCGGATGGCCAAGTATTGGGAACAGGGGGGAAGTCATAGATGTGATTACATTTTGGTTAGCTACTAGGTGGCCAACTTTCAGAGAAGTACCTATGGTAGGATGTGACTTCAAAGCTGGTGGTAGATCTTTGTAGCACCGCAGGGCACTTTTCATCAGGATGCTGGATTGGGATTGTTCTAATTGCACCCAGAGCTTTGTAGTTTTATTACGGTTCCAGTCTAAAATGCGGCCAAGGTGGGAGGCCAGGTAGTAACGTCGCAGATCAGGGAGAACTAACCCTTCCTGTTGTTTAGAGAGTGTCAGCTGTGACCGCTTGAGTCTGGGTTTTTTATGGGCCCAGACAAACTGGGTGAGTAGAGATTGAACTTGTTTGAAAAATGGGGCTGGGATCTGAATCGGAAGAGCTTGAAAGAGATAAGTACATTCAGGAAGTATATTCATTTTAATTAGATTCCATCTCCAGAACCAGGAATGAAAGCCAGAGTGCCATTTATGAACTAAGGTAGGTGTCTTGGTTAAAAGAGGGGGGGAAGTTCAGCGTAAATGTATTTGAGATTTCAGGTGGAATGCAAGCGCCCAAATACTTAAGGGCCATGTCGGTCCATTTAAATCGGAAACTAGACTGTAAGTCTAGTAAGATTTGTGGGGAGACTGCAACCCCCATGGCCTCTGATTTTATTTTTAGGTGAGAGATCTTCCCATATGTCTGGAATTCCCAAAGGAGATTTGGTAAGGAAATTCTGGGGTTTGTCAGAGAAAACAGCATATCATCCGCATAGGCAGATATTTTACAATTAGTGTTACCATTTGGAGCCCAGTTATGTCTGGATTTCGCCTGATTGTGGAGAGGAAGGGTTCCAAAGAGAGAGCAAAGAGGAGGGGTGATAGGGGGCATCCCTGTCTGGTTCTGTTTCCGATGTCAAAGGAAGGTGAGAGCACCCCGTTCGCCTTTACTTGGGCTGAGGGGTGAGAGTAAATCTTGCTTATCCAGGATAACATCCATTCACCCAGGCCTATGTGACGTAGAACCAAGAACAAAGTTGCAGTTTACCCGATCAAAGGCCTTTTCGGCATCTGTACTCACAAAAATACAGGGGGTACCGGAAGACTTTGCTTTGTGGACTAGATTAAGCACCTTAATGGCATTTTCTCTTGCCTCTCTAGAGGGAATAAAACCTACTTGGTCTTTGTGTGTCAGGAACTGGAGGTGTTGCGCTAACCGCGTGGCCAGGATTTTAGAGAACAACTTTAGATCTAGGTTTAGAAGGGAAATGGGTCTGTAACTCCCACAGAGACCCAGGTCTTTACCCTCTTTGTGGATCAACGAGATGTGGGCTCTAAGGGTGTCCCTAGGGAAGTCCCCACTTGAGCCCAGGGTGTTGAATAGAGTCACTAAACGTGGCCCGACAATAGGAAGGAAAGTCTTGTAGTATTGAGCTGTGTATCCGTCAGGGCCGGGGCTTTACCCATCTTCAGGGAACCTATGGCTGCCTGGACTTCCTCTAAGGTGATCGGGTCATCCACGTATTCTTGGGTCTCTGTCAGGAGTGACGGAAGGCCAGAATTTGTAATATAGCTGTCAATATATTCCTGTTTGGAGCCTGAGTCAGGTGGATTGTAAAAATCGGAGTAAAAACTTCCAAATCTTTTGGCTATCTGGATCAGAGTAGTGTTGTTGTGTTTGTCAATTGCGGTATATAAGAGTTAGACTTCGCATTTGACTCGTACGTCAGTTTACAGCAAAATTGTAATGCCGCTTTCGCTTTATAATGAAGTAGATCCATTATCTGCGCATGTAGGGTCCCTAATTCAAGTTCTGATGGAAGGGGGAGTGTTTATGTTTTGATCCTGTAGGGGCTAGATCAGCAAGTAGTTTTGCAAGTTGCTTGTTCCGTGTTCTTTTGATACGAGCCCAGTGTGTGATAAGTACCCTGCGAAGCACCAATTTGTGCGCTTCCCAAACGATCCCCGAATCACAATCCTGCGTTTAGTTTTCTTGGTAGTAGAGGTCTAACTCCCTGGTCACTTCAGCTAGGACTTCAGGTATCTGGAGGAGGCTCTCATTAAGGCGCCAGAATAGAGACCCGGGTGAAGGGTTCTCAGCAAGGATGTAGGTAATGGCTATCGTGCATGGTCAGACCATGTGATATGGCCGATGGAGGAGGAGCTCACTAAGTGTAGTTAATCATGTGGTATTAAGAAAAAATCGATCCTGGAGTATAATTTGTGTGGGGGAGAATAAAAGGCGTAGTCTCTCTCTCCTGAATGTTGGAGACGCCAGACATCAACTAATTGTTCCTTTAGAAGAGACCTTGCTATTCGCTTCCTAGTTGCTATGGGAACCGAAGAACTACCCGTAGAGGTGTCAAATGAGGGTGAAAGAGGAACATTAAAATCTCCACCCAATATCAATTGACCCTCTCTATATTCCACCAATCTGTCCAAGGTAGCCCGAAGGAATCTGTCTTGGTGATCATTGGGTGCGTAAATCGTTGTGAATGTGAATAGAGTCTCCCCGATGCGACCCTTGAGAAAAAGGAGTCGACCTTCGGGGTCTGTCAGAGAGTCCTGAAAGGACCATGGGAGCTTGTTAGAGATCAGAATGGAAACCCCCTTAGTCTTGGAAGAGGAGTTAGTAGAGTGTAAAAATATTTGAAAAATGTATATATATATATATATATATATATATATATATATATATATATATATATATATATATATATATATATCTTATATATATCTGGTGAGACAAACTTGAGATTGTGAGACGAATTTCCTTAATTAGTTCTGAGTCAGCGTAAATCAAAAAGTGTGTTTTATTGTACACACTACAGTAGAAAATAATACTTACAAAAATAGTACAATGATAAAATTCTAGTATCGTTCTTTAGTTTCAAAGATATAACAATAATTCTTCAAGCTTGACCATGTGTTCTAAAATGGCGGAATAACCCTTTGTATGCTGAAAAGTCTGTGTGCTGAGATGTATCTTTCAAAGCTGTAGGAATCCAAGAGACCGTCTGCTCTTCAGCCTTTCGCTTATATGAACTCAAGCTTCTAAATTTGCGCCAAAAGAATAAACCCTCCTTCACAAGGGTGTGGGCTAAAGAGTGGTTACCATAGCAATCTGGTGTACCATTCTAATGAAGTGGGGGGGAAGGAAAAACTAAACAACATATCAGTTACATAGACATGTGTCAGGTCACCTTGAGGCGAGGTGACAGGTGCACACCGTAGGGATCAGGAGTGCACCGCAAGGTTGTGGACCCTACGGCTGACTGCTGCAGATGGGAGACAGATCCCACTGGGGTTAGAGCGTAAGATTCCCTGGGGCGCGGAGTCTAAGAGCCAGCAGGTGTTCACCAGCGCCTCTGGTGGTGAGGATGGACTTGGCTGCAGCTGGCTCCAGGTCGCGACCTCCAGGGTCCCCCAGCTCACACCCACAGTAGGCAACAGGAGGATAGGGATGGTGCGGGACAAAGCCAAGGTCGGGGCCACAAGCAGGCAAGAATAGTCGGCTACACGCCAAAAGGTCAGGATCGCAGGCAAACAGGGATAGTCAAGACACGCCAAAGTCGGTAACGGAAAACAGTAGCAGAGCACATGGCAGGAAACAGGAAGCTAACACACAAAGGTTGATCAGCACCGATGGCCTGCAGTGCACAGGTTAATATAGGGCTCCCTGATAGGGCCTGGGGTGGAGCCATGCTTAGAGGAGAGGTTATAAAAACCACCAGGTGGAAATGGCTGGCCTCTTAGTCTGAAGACATGAGGGGAGGTAAGCAAACACAGGAAGATCACTGCATAACCATGACAGCATGTCTCTTAAAAGCATATATAAGATTTACAATATTCATCAAAATCCTGACAGGTTTTAAATGTTTACTTTTTCAATTACTGCATGTCATAACATAGGGATTGACCAAATCAAAGTTTTTCTTTCACACAATGGAGAATTCATATTCTAAATAAAGTATAATAAAGCCAATTTAAATTTAGATATTAAGAATATAACAGAGTGGTAGACCAGAGAGAAGAATCTGGATTGGAGAAAGGGAAGTTTGTCTTGTTTAAAGTGCGTTTCTTGTACAAATGCCACATCTGTACGTGTTTTTTCAGGGGAATTCAACCCCTTCGTGTTAAGAGAAGTCATCTTAATAGGAAATGTCAGGAAAGGATAAGAGAAGCGGGACCAAGATAAGTAGTAGGAAAAGCAAGATAAGGTGAAGAGAGAGAAAAGGCGAGAGGGAGAAAAAGGGGGTGGGAAGGGATGGGAAAGGCTGGGCACTACGGCCCTATGAAGGGAAAAGGGTGGGGTTGTCCGCACTAGCGGAACGGCAGAATTAGTCTAAGATAGCAAAGATATTCTATAGCGCTTACCAGCTATACACCAGATTTAAAGCACAGTCCTATTTGGGTTGGTGGACAGACAGATCGGAAAGTGAACTCCAGGACCTCTTTCCCCACACCCGGCAATGATAATTCATTTTTTCTATGTCAGTACACAGGTAAAAGAAATAGCTGTAATAACACAAAACCAAAAACAATATAACCATGATAAGGGTAAAGTTTAGAATAATCACACCCAAAGGGCCCCCTCGTATCACCATACCAATGAGCATGGGCAGGGGAGCCTGTAGAGTATAGAAATAATTATGTAATGAGCCAAAACCGCACCCCACCCAAAATCATAGGAGTACATTCAGCCCCTGAGAGGTAAAACTTTTGAGATCGAATTGATGACCATAATTATTAGCAAATTTAGGATCATGACCCCGGCTTACAAAACAGCATCATCAATGACCAGCTATACTATTAGGTCAAAAGTGGGGTAATCGGGTCCCCAGGACAGACGTGTTGTTTCCCTTCTCATGTCAGGCCGTGAGACACACAGGGGAACCGCGAGGGCTGTAGGAAAGAAATTCCGGGTGGTGATACCCCAGAGCTCTTGTTCCAGAGTCCGACCCCACGGCCCACCTCCAAACAACATCATTCCCGCTGCCCACTCACGTGGTAAGCAGGGGGTAACCATGGTGACGTTATCTAGTGGAATTTTTCATCCTTACTCTCCCCACCTACATGAGGGAATTCCCTCCCATAAAAAAAAGGGGGGGTTGGGGGAGGGAACAGACGGAACTCCCAACTATTGATGCAACCATGCTACACAAAATAACCCAAGTCTCTATTAGTTGTCTACCACACGGTACCTCACGAGTATTATAGTGTCCAGCTCCTCCCCCCAATGTCCGGAGGTCCAAAATAAGCAAAGGGACTCTGCATGTGAGGTCTGACTGCCTGAGGGCCTGGATCACTTCCTCTCCACCAAAAAGCACAAACCCGCAATAGTACCAGCCTCACCATTCCCCTGATGGTGACCTCCCCGAACATCAGGTGGGGGCTGCATGGGGTTCACAGGGGAAGGGAGTGGTGGCACCGGCAGGATGGGATAAGTCTCCAGGTGATCCTGTGACCAAAAAGGGGGGAGCAGTAGTACGCACATTTGGGCTGTAAAATAGATCAACATGGGCATACCAGGAAGCCGCATCTGTCTGACAGAGATGTTAAGTCCACCGCTGCAAAGAACAGACGTGCTCTCTGTGCGGGTGTAGTTCTAGACCCAAAGTGCCGCTGAAGTTTTGAGGCATAAAAAAAAAAATAAAGATTCAAGTTACTTTGTGATGTACTGCACGATACAATAAAAATAGTGTTTTCCATTACGACTGGGGGTCGGGGGGCATGTGTTGCCATTGACTAAGCTTGGGTGGTCATGACCAGGGTATAGAAGGTAGGGGATTGTAAGACATGTCTGATGGGTGGGGGCAGAAGGGTGGCAAAAGGACCCACTTATTACTCACGATGGACGGCGTCTCCGTCCTGATCTCTGCTGACGGCGGGGCAGCAGGCCGTGGAACATAAAGGCGTCCGAACTGCCGGCCGGGCGGGGCAGGATCTGGAGCCAATCTTCAAAGAGAGGACGTATATCGGCGTGCGGCGGTCCAGAAGTGGTTGAAAAATCTGGCCCTTTCCCATTTCATACCTAAGTGTTATAACTGCACGATTAATCATTAAAAAAAAATGTGATCTAAATTCAACCCCCCCTCCCGATCTTAATCCGGCATTTTCACGATTCATGTAACACATGCAGAGCCGTTATTTGCTTACAACTGTCAAAAAAAAAAAAGGCAGCTGCAAAGTTTATCACAACATTGTGAGACAAAAAGAAACATTGTATCATTTGATTCTTTCAGATCAAAGGTATGAATTTCATTCTGCAAATTAGGGCAGTTTAACCAATTGAAGAATAAGCCTTTTTCTGACACTTGTTGCTTTCAAGTTAAAATCAGTAATTTTTGCTGGAAAACATACTTAGATCCCACAAACATTAAATATATTTTTTAGCAGAGAGACTAGAGAATAAAATGGGGGCCATTGCAATATTTTATGTCACACTGTATTTGCTCAGCGATCTGTCAAAAGCAATTTTTGGGGAAAAAATACACTTCAATTAAATAAAAATAAAACAGTAAAGTTAGCCTCATTTTTGTATAACATGAAAGATAATGTTACGCAGAGAATCATGATCTTTATTCTAAGCAAAATGAAATTGTGATTCTCATTTTATCCAGAATCGTGCAGCTCTACTCAGTATCCTCCATGGCCTGTCTAAAAATATCTCTAGGTTGGCTGTGAGAGGACAGGGAGCAGTGTGTAACATTATGGGGCTTTGAATACACTATGGGGGTCTGGAGGCTCTGCATTAAGCTGGAGAGGTATGTTGGGAAGTTGGAGGCACTGTGGGGGCTGAGTTGCATTGTGGTCCACTATGTAAGGTTGGAAGACACTATGGGAGTTGTGAGTCATTGTGGAAGGTTTGGGGTTCTGCAGCTGGCTGAGGACCTTGTAGGAGGGAGGCTGCAACCCGGTGATAGGAGCTCAATACATTCTTTTAGAACGGATAGGTCTAGCCTCTGTCCCAGAATCTATCATAAGCAGGAAAGTGGGAAGAACACAGTTTGGGATAGGAGTCCTGGATGAAATTAGGAAATGCAGGAGATTGTGTCAGACAGAACACATTGTGGACACCCAGACATTGGGTGCTCTCTAAAAAACAAAATAAGAAAACAGTGTAGGAAAGCGTAGTGTTGCCCATTATTTTCTGGAGTGAGTCTGAAAGAGGCCTCAGGTGACCTTACTCCAATGCCTGGGAACCATGCTACGTTCGCATACATCTTTTCTAGGACAACTTGTCCTTCTTCGATAGACCAGAACAAGGGCCCATTGTTCCTCCAGAGCCTGGTTTCAGCTCATTTTTCTTCTCCAGGTTACTGAGCACAATAGGCTACCTTGTGAACCATCTCTTTATGAAATGACGCACTTTGGAGGCTCTTCTGAATTCCCAGGTTCATTTATGGTGAGTCTTAAGGCCAAAAAAAAAAACGATTCAAGTTACTTTGTGATGTACTGCACGATACAATAAAAATAGTGTTTTCCATTACGACTGGGGATCAGGGGGCATGTGTTGCCATTGTTTGACTAAGCTTGGGTGGTCATGACCAGGGTATAGAAGGTAGGGGATTGTAAGACATGTCTGATGGGTGGGGGCAGAAGGGTGGCAAAAGGACCCACTTATTACCCACAATGGACGGCGTCTCCGTCCTGATCTCTGCTGACGGCGGGGCAGCAGGCTGTGGAATATGAAGGGGTCCGAACTGCCAGCCGGGCGGGGCAGGATCTGGAGCCAATCTTCAAAGAGAGGACGTATATCGGCGCTGTGGGATAGGAGTCCTGGATGAAATTAGGAAATGCAGGAGATTGTGTCAGACAGAACACATTGTGGACACCCAGACATTGGGTGCTCTCTAAAAAACAAAATAAGAAAACAGTGTAGGAAAGCGTAGTGTTGCCCATTATTTTCTGGAGTGAGTCTGAAAGAGGCCTCAGGTGACCTTACTCCAATGCCTGGGAACCATGCTACGTTCGCATACTTCTTTTCTAGGACAACTTGTTCTTCTTCGATAGACCAGAACAAGAGGCCCATTGTCCCTCCAGAGCCTGGTTTCAGCCCATTTTTCTTCTCCAGGTTACTGAGCACAATAGGCTACCTTGTGAACCATCTCTTTATGAAATGACGCACTTTGGAGGCTCTTCTGAATTCCCAGGTTCATTTACGGTGAGTCTGATGAAGTTTACAAACACAACAACCGTGCTGCATATCCCCCAGGAATAATATCATACAAATATATATTTTTTTTCATTAGTCCAGTAAAACCGCAGCAAATATACAGTATATATAATATATGTTATAAATTCAGTCTTTATGCTTTAACTTTTTTGCTAATTTTTCGCATACATGCTCATGAAAACGCACTTCTTCAAACTCAAAAATGATGTATGTTCTGAAAGCAGAGAGCCGGTCCCATAAAATGGTGGAAGTTGCAATTGTATTATTTAGAATAATTGCACTACTGTTTATTAGATATGGAGTTTAAAAAAATAAATAAAAAAATAACATTTGTTTTAGTGCACACAAACACCATATGATCTCCAACTGTTGTAGTAATATATAGAAAAATTTGGTTATATCAAGTACATAGATACCCAGTCTGTTAAGCCTCAAAATTGTCTGCCCTGTGAAACAGCAACAAACTATGATATTCAACATTTAAAAGGTTTAAAGACCTTTGCAGCTCATCAATTTAGAGCTAACCGAAAATAATGTTACTAGAATTATCTGTTTCACTCTAATGACAAGACAATACTCAGTACGTGTTGCCTTATAATGTTTTAGGCATTTGTGCACACCCTACACACACATTTGTGCTAGGTTCACATACGAGGGGGGGCTTTAAAATGTTTTATTTTATCTAACTCTATTTTCTTTTTTTTCCTTACTTAACTTTTTTGCTATCACACCGAGTCTGAAAAGCTGATGGCAAATATAAAAGACACAAATTGATGCAGCTATTTGTAGCGCTACCCCCGTAGGAACTGCTAAGCAGATGCCAGGATCCCTTTACCCAGTAGTTTCCTCGTAGCTAAACACACAACTCAGATCACTCACTCCATTGAGGGTATGGCCTGGTCTAGGGTGAGGCTGCTTCCACCTTTTATATGATGGTTTTGTGTGATGTGCGGCTCCTAGGGCTTCTTTTCCTTCCTCAATGACTTCTAAAGAACTGAGACAAGCTCTATCCCTGCCTGCACTCCCAGCGGTTTCCAGTATATAAGGATCTACTAGAGCCTGAAGCAGCACCCTTTGTATGGGGTCAAAATGTCCCCTTTAAACACACTGACTCTAGCATAAGGGGGGTGGCAGCACACAGCCTCTAGGATCTCTCTCAATGTCCTTGGAAAATTGG
This sequence comes from Lithobates pipiens, assembly GCF_037356315.1. Taxonomy (NCBI): domain Eukaryota; kingdom Metazoa; phylum Chordata; class Amphibia; order Anura; family Ranidae; genus Lithobates; species Lithobates pipiens. The sequence continues at coordinate 483,011,695 of NW_027507718.1, forward strand.
TTGCCTCCTTTCAATATCCTCCAAAATCTCCCCCCCCCGTGGTACCAGACTCCTCAGACAACAGCCCCTCAACAAACTAGGCCGCCAGTTAGCTCCACTGAGGCCTTGATAGCCCACAGGCACACAGCAGAATAGCCCAGGGGGCCAACAGCCCCCCTAGGCTGCGATCTACTCCTAAGGGAAAAAGAACAGGCTGATCTCAGTCCCAGAGTATTTATACAGACTCCCAGTCACCATCTGGGCACCTCTCCCAAGGGATTGGTCTAATAACTATTCCTCTGCTAATTACTCTTCCTGCCCACTATCTTCCAGAACATTTCAGGATAACCAGGGGTAAGCAGTTAAAAACTAAATTTGCCTAACAATGAAATACAGCTCCAATAAATACAGTGAGCCAGAACAATATTTACCTAATCATAGCACCTACCTAGGAGGATGCAACATGTTAATTAATATATTATTGAATGTATAAATGCAAATAAGATGAGCTCATTGGTCTGCTGCTTCCAACTGCTATCCAACTAGCTCCAGGTCTCCCTGCTGGCAATGCAGTCTGCCACACAGGGTTATAGAGAGGCAGAGAACCAGTATTCCTGTGCACCAGCCATGACCTGGAAGTTACGCAGAGGTGGTGCAGGAGTGAAAAGGGAGCTACTTTTCTGTGTCTCTACAGACCTGCAGTGAAAAGTATTTTAGGCGAGCGTTTCTCAAGCATTTTCAGTCACAGATACTAATAAAAGTATGCAAAATCAAGAGGCATCCCAGAACCGAACTGTGTTTATTGAGCTGAAGTACACCTATGTCTACACTGGGGGATGATGATGTCACCCTCGCCTTGGCGCTTTAAGGGGGAGTCTCCTTTTTGCATCATTTTCCTCCTTCACATAAAATAAAAAAAAAAGACAGCAAAAAATAAAAAAATAAATTTGCAAAGTTTTTTTCACCTTTCCCCTACTCTAAGGTTCCATTCACACCTGAGCACAAAAAATGCCCAAATCTGCCTAAAAAAAAGTTCCATAACTTGTTTGAGTTTCGAGCATTTTGGAGCTTCTGGCTTCAGGCATTTTGGAGTGGAGATGTGAACTATCTCCATAGAAAATAATAGATTTTGTCCCTTCCAGTAGGGTTGCCACCTTTTCTTCAAGTCAAACCCGAACACTTTAGCGGTGCACAGCAATCTTTTTTATAGTATAACCACTTGTGGACCGCCTCACGGGGATGTACGTCCTTTTTTTGAAGAGGGATATCTCGGTAACGGCAGCAGCTGCTGCCACAACCGAGATATCCATCTCTTCAGGCGGCGGTCGGCTGTACGATAACGGTGGTCTCCGCGGCGGATTCTCCGCGAGATCACCGCTATCGGCGGCGGGAGAGGTGCCATCCCCCCTCCCGCCGCCCTCCCGCACCTTCCGCCCCTTACCGGAGCTGTCGGTAGCGGCGGAGGCGATCGGGTCCTCTTCCTAGCTGGGCATAGAGACAAGTGAGGCTAAGATGGCCCCCACTCGTCTCTATACCATAGGAGGGCGGAAGCGACGTCAAAACGTCACTTCCGCCCATACCTCTTAAAGGTATATATTTTTTTAAATGTCAGATTTTCTTTTTTTTTTTTTGCATTTTAGCCCAAATATGAGATCTGAGGACTTTTTGACCCCAGATCTCATATTTAAGAGGACCTGTCATGCTTTTTTCTATTACAAGGGATGTTTACATTCCTTGTAATAGGAATAAAAGTGATCCATTTTTTTTTTTTTAAAACAGTGTAAAAATAAATAAAATCAATTAAAATAAATAAGAAAAAAAAATTTTTTTTTTTTAAAAACACCCCGTCACGACGAGCTTGCGCACAGAAGCGGGCGCATACGTGAGTAGCGCCCGCATATGAAAACGGTGGTCAAACCACACATGTGAGGTATTGCCGCGATTGGTAGAGCGAGAGCAATAATTCTAGCCCTAGACCTCCTCTGTAACGCAAAAAATGCAACCTGTAGAATTTTTTAAATGTCGCTTATGGAGATTTTTGAGGCTAAAAGTTTGACGCCATTCCACGAGCAGGCGCAATTTTGAAGCGTGACATGTTGGGTATCAATTTACTTGGCATACCATTATCTTTCACAATATAAAAAAAAATTGGGCTTATTTTACTGTTGTCTTATTTTTTTATTCAAAAAAGTGAATTTTTTCAAAAAAAAGTGCGCTTGTAAGACCGCTGCGCAAATACGGTGTAAAAAAAAGTATTTCAATGACCGCCATTTTATTCTCTAGTGTGTTAGAAAAAAAACAATATAAAATGTTTGGGAGTTCTAAGTAATTTTCTAGCAAAAAAAACAGTTTTAAACATGAAAACACCAAGTCTGAAAAAGAGGCCTGGTCCTTAAGTGGATAAACTATACATACCGTATTTATCGGGGTATAACATGCACCGGCGTATAACACGCACCCCAAGTTTAGGAGGGCATTTTAAGGAAAAAAGTTTTAGGAGGGAAGTTTAAGGGAAAAAAAACTTACATTTAAATGCCCGTCAAAGCAGCCTTATCAGTGTGCATCTGCAGCCTTGTCCATAATTGCAGAATGATCAGCGTTATTTGCAGCTTGCCCACCGCTGTTTGCAGCCTTGCAGAGTGTCATTTGCAGCTTGCCAGTGTCATTTCCAGCTCGCCCAGCGCCGTTTGCAGCCTTGCCCATGTTTAAATATCCCGCCGCTGAGACAGACTGTGCGAGCGCCGCCGAAAAGACAGAGCGGTGCCGAAAAAGACCGAGCCGTCTGCTCGGCTCCGCTCGTAGTCCTGCCTCCCTGCTGTTTCTGGAGCGAGCGGCACTACGAGCGGAGCCGAGCAGATGGCTCTGTCTTGTTCAGCACCGCTCGGTCTTTTTTGGCGCCGCTCAGTATTTTAGCCTCACAGACAGTGGGGATCGGCGTATAACACGCACCCACGACTTTCCCACGATTATAAGGGGGAAAAAGTGCGTGTTATACGCCGATAAATACGGTATATTTTGCAATTAAATAACATTTCTAATCATATGAAGTTATTTGAGTCCCCCTTTACATCAGAGTCCACAGAGTTCCCCTTTTACATCTGAACTCGCAGAGCTTCCTTACACTGTAAGGGGGGACTCTGCAGACTCTGATGTAAGGGAGAACTCTGGGGACTCTAACATAAGGGATGCTCTGGGAACCCAGATTTAAGGGGAAACACTGAGAACGCTGATGCATGGAGAGGACTCTGATGTAAGGGGGAACTCTGTGGCTCCTGGTGTAAAGGGGAACTCTGATGTAAGGGGTGATCTGATAACTCAGATTTACCTTAGTGTACTCACTCAGGGACAGGAGAGAGAAGGGGGGAGACTTCAGTCAGAAACAGGGATGGATGGTGAGCGCACTCACCCCTAGGCAGTCAGCGCCGCTCATCCAGATGTATCTGAGGCTGCTAGACTTCAAATTGAAACCCTGCTGGGAAGCCATAGTCCAGTCTGAATAATGTGTCCAGGTTTCAAACAGTTTGAAACCCGAACACGAGTCCAAACCCAAACTGTCCGTGTGAATCCCAGACAGGTGGCAACCCTACCCTGCAGCGTTTTGTAGCATCATGCTTCAAACTACAAACGATCAGGTGTGAATGGGGCCTACAATTAAAAAGAATAGTGTTGGCTATACTTAAAGCATTACTAAACCCACAGTAGTAACATCAGTCTGTATGTGCAGTATTATTATCATCATATAGGATTTATATAGCGCCAACAGTTTCCGCAGTACTTTAAACACGCTATATATATATTCTCACTGTTGAACCTCAGGGGTTAATCCTCCACATTGTGTAAAAAAGGCTTTTGATCCTGACTTCTCTGATGTCCCCCTTCTGTTACTGTCCCTAATCCATCTGCTGATAGTAAATGGCCTTGGGAGCACTCTGCATAGGCTTAGTTTGGTGTGTATAGAGAGTTTTTTTTTTTTTTTTTTGGAGGGGGAGAGTGTGCATGTGATCAGCACAGGGCCAATCAGCACTGTCCAGACAGAGGGTCAGGGGGCATGCAACCTCATAGAACAGTCAGAGAAGAAAATTCCTCCTACAAGTTTTAATAGAAGTTTTAGATTTTTTGATAGAAGTCACAAGACTGCTACAAACTGCTGATGAGAAAAGGTAATTATCCGTTTATATTTACAAAAAGAATTGCATTCCCATGATCTTTGTACTGTGGGAGACCAGAAATATAGTGAATACAGGGTCCTGGGTTTAGTAACACTTTAACCTTTCATCTTGATTTGTTTCAACTTTATTGAACAGGAAATGTGACGCTTGATTCAGATAACATGTGAAATAAAGATTATTTTTTTCTGCAGAAACAAATATAAAAAAAAAGATCTACATATGAGTTCATCTGCCGATATTTGGATCTTCTGCTTGCGCTGACCCGTGGCTTTCACTGAAGCTGAGCTTGTGATTTTCCTTTATTTGAATTGCGCAACTTTATGCATAGATTCTGAACCTAGTTACCATGTAAGCAATCCTACCTAGATCAGGAAACACGACCCATGACTTTTTTTGTCGCCATTCTTTATACTGGTTTAATAAATGACCTTAATTATATTTACCTTTTTATAGACATACCGTCAAGATCATGACTTTGTCCCAGTAAAGAAATATGCTCAAGTATTACATGTAATAAACCGGTTTATAAATCTCAGGCATCATCTGCCATATAAACAGCTTACATGAATACCGCTATGCATGAAACTAGCTGAATAGTCATTAAAATCACTTTTACTAGCAAACCACCAACATGATAGCGATCTGCTGTAGACTGTTAGTGTTACAAATAATCACTTTGCTGGTTGGGAGCCAGAAACGGTTGCATTTGTTTTATTTATGTGGTTAGTTCAAACAGCAACAAAAATAATTCCTACAGTTTATAGTGATCACTCTATATGCACAGTTTAGGGTGTATGAACATGAGGAGCAGAAGGTGCAAACAGTTCCTGGGTCGATAGGCATACACAGGGAGTGTGCCAGGTATGCCTGGGCACAACCAAATCAAGAGTTGCTGTGCAGACTCCCCCCACTACCTAGGCTTCCCCTGTGTTGGTGCCCCCGCTTTGCAGTGCTGCAGATTTTCTTCCTTTCCTCTCAGCTGCTGGAGGGGATGTTTCAGGATGGAGAGCGGAGTAAGGGGCTAGTAACTATGTCGTTTACCAGTTCCTTCCTTTTCCAAACGAACACATTGAAGACACTCACTCGCTGTGTTCATTCATAACTGAAGCATAGTAAACCGTGTTTACTATGCTTCAGTTTGTGAATGAACAGGAAGCGGCTCAACACAGAGCACTTCCCATTCATTCACTGTCCAGTGCAGCTGAGGCTGCAGAGAAAGGCATGTGTGGTTGAGCTTTCGGGTACACACCCTAATGCAATAGGCTGCGCTCACCTATGCCTGGGTTCTAGGCGGTCCAAACAGATCAGCTCTTCCCTTTTACCAGACAAAGAAAGTCAGGGTTTTCTTTTCCCTGTGCTCAGCAGGATAATGGGCCATGTCACAAAGCACACATGATCTCAAGCTGGTTCTATAAACATGGCAGGGACATCAGTATACTCATACCTCCCAACATTTTCAGATGGGAATGAGGGACACCTACTAGTAAACAAATGTAGGCATAGGACACGCCCCCCTGGCACACCCCCTTAAAGGAGAATTAACCCAAAAAAATGTTCATTAAATCCACAAGGGCTTTTTTTTTACCACTACTATTGCTTTATATTGGCTTTTAAAATGTACAAAGGCAACAATTTCGAAATTGAACGAAAGGTTTAGCACTGAGAAGCACTTGTGGAAAGATAAAAAGTGCATTTTATACACAACTATATGGATCAGACTAAAATGAGGGACAAATGAAGGGGGAATATGGACATTGGTCCAAATCAGGGACAGTCCCTCAAAATCACTGACAGTTGGGAGCTATGGTATACTCCAACAGCTTAGACACTCCTCCAAGAACTCTGTCCAATAGAGTGTTTTTGAGAAATGTTTGCCAAGTTGATATCTGACCAACTAGCAATTGACAGAGTCAGCATGGCCCCAGTATTCAGATATAGCTAGACGATTAGCTGGTTTTGATGTCAAGCTATAAGCAGGAGGTTATGGTGTGTACACACATGTAAAATTTCAATAAAACTAGCGACTTCAGAATGTTCATTTGAATTTCTCTTTTACAAAAGTCTTTATTGTCTTTTAAAACATACACAACAGAGCCGATGGGATGACAATTGCATAACATACAGAATGTACACAAGTATAGAGATTGTGAACATAACATTGATGTGGATCATTGCAACTAAAGAAATAAGTAAACCAGAACTGCACAACGTCAGAATGAGCAAAACTAAATTTCATCTGAATGGTATTCTGACTCGATTGTTACGAAGCGATTTATCCCTTGTGAGACCTCTATGCCTGGCCTGTATAAGATATAATCACCGAGGACAATCCTCATCAGATAGTTTGAACTCACCAAATACCGATTTCATCCATAAGATGATTTTACTCTGAACATCAGGTTACAGCGGATGACAGGATACAAACAGATGAATAGGTTGTAGTATTTATGTAGTGAAAAGATGATATTGTCTGTAGCTTATGTAGCACTGACTCCCAAAGGAGCGGCTGATTTAACTGGGCTTACTGTTACCTTCTTGACCTTGGGTACATCTAGGGGTTTCCCAAGGTAGATGGCCCAAAGAACTGCAGAAACTGACACTGGATCCACTTTTGGGATATTTATTTGACAACAGGTAGACAAAACAGCCTCTCAATGAAGGGTAGAAGGTTGGGTAGGAAGTTCATGTACTCTTGGAACTGCAAAAGATAAGAAGTCTCTCACTATAGAAATCCAGAGAATTACGGCTCACAACTGGATTCTCACAGCTACCTGATAGACCTCCTCTCACCATGCCTAGCAGCCGATAGAGTGTTTAAATAAAGCAAAGTCTCTGCCACAGACTTGGATGTAGAACACTTGTGAATAAAGTCTCTGCTACAGACTTGAATGTAACTGAGGGACATAGGTAAATTCAGAGAGCTATCATACAATACCGTATGAGTGTAGATTCACTTGGTGTCTTTCAACTGAGCCTCCGGGCTCCTTCTGAGAAGCCAGCCTACAGCGCGGCCTTCTCCCAAAGAGTCCTCCTCTGGTTGCTTCTCCAGTTGCTGGGCCTCTCCACAGATGAGATGGCACTGGACCACCTTTGAATCCTCCTCCCAGTTACTTTGCCTCGGGCTAGCCAGCCCTGAGACTTGAGATTGGATGGATCTGCACCTCAGACCATGAGGGCCATGGGGGCTGGTCAGAAGGACCAGGACCAAGCAGACAGAAAGATCTTCTGGACGGGGAATGCAGAAGCATGTGATCTCAGTACCTTAAGTACCCTCTCCCAGAATGCACAGCAAGGTGACACTCCCACTGGGCTGGTTCCGAGATAGAATGGCACTCAATAAGCCCAGCTAAACTGTGTTCTCACACTTGCCAGTGGTGACAGTGACCCCAGTGGCCAAGCAGAACCCAGTGCAATCCAGCTAGACTGGTATTGAAACCATAATTTGGTATAATTGACCCTAAAACCCAACTGTGGCTATAGGAATTTTAAATAGAAAAAAAAAACACGTAGCACGTGTTCTTCAGGAGCCGGCGCTACACTTACAATGCAGAATACATGCGCCCTCCTACATGTGGCTTGTAGCTGCATCCATGACACAGGAAGTACAATCACAGGAAGAAGGGTGGAACATTATATACAAAGGAAGTGTGTCATAACATAAGGGAAAAAGAACATAAGAAACAAGTGCATTACTACAAAAGGTCACTAGATGGCAACATGTGAACTATAAACGTCCATAGAAAATGGTTAGGAAACAGTCTATATAAATTCTATGCCCCGTTGAGGCAGCACAAATGGAGTGACCCTTGTAAGGTTAGTTGAGCTATCAAACCAGAGGAATTGTAAATCCCCGAAGAGAACATAGAATAAAAAACAAAGAAGAGCTGTAAGCTCAATTATGCGATAACCAGGCCACAATTTATAGGTCTACACCAGGGGTGCCCAACCTTTTGAAGATTGAGGGCCACTTAAGCGACTTGGTAACCGGTCACGGACCACAATGAGTGTAGCAGAAGGATGACAGTTCCATGTCCACTCTGCATATGCAGAGTGGATGTGGATACAACCCACTCTACTCTATGGGCCCTTGGATCCCATCTGCCCAGATAGAAGGGAAGGAATCGGATTGGAGGTAGGTGGGGTGTAAACGGCCACAAGTACGTTTACATGTGCGGCTCAATAGAGGTGAATGGAGGGTCAGACTGATAGTGTCAATGGGGCCTAAGGCTGTTTTCACACTGATGCGCTGTGGTTTACCCACACAGAGGGTGCAGACAAGTACACCTGTGGCTTTCCTGCAGGTTAGCTGTACTTTGCCATAGACTTCTATTATATCCTGCAGGTGTGGTGCACTTTCTGAAAGTGCACTAAACTTGCAGGTAATAACAGAAGTCTATGGCTCAGTGCAGGTGTTCTGCACTGTACCTGCGGATCAGTTTGAAAGCAGCCCAGTAACCACCGCAGAACAGATATGCCCATATACACACTGTGATTTAAGTAATAAATGTACCTTTAATAACAGTTTTCCTTTCAGGTAACGCCGGCTGTTGTCCCAGGCAGATCGCATTTGGTATCAATCCACCAGTGATAGGAGTTGGCGCTATACAGGAAGCATCGGCTTATGCGGCTTTGCAGCCACTTGCTTCCTCTGCCAATGTGTTTTTTTGGGGGATTTATGTGGATTTATTCACAACACTGATTCTCTGGGATGGCGGGTTGGCAACCCACAATCTAGGCTTGCCAACCCGCCATCCCAGAGCAGGAGGTCGCGAGCCACATCAGAGGGCACCGCGGGCCACATCAGGGGGCACCTCGGGCCACTGGTTGGGCACCCCTGGTCTACACAAAAATTAAGAATGCAAAGTTAGACCTCTTTCACACTGGGGCCTTTTTCAGGCACTTTTTGGCTAAATATAACACCTGTAAAGAGCCTGGAAAAATGCCTCCCCTGCAGCCTCAGTGTAAGAGCCCGACTGCTTTCACACTGGGGTGGTGCGCTTGCAGGACGTTAGAAAAAAAGTCCTGCAAGCAGCATCTTTATACACCACTCCTCCGCCGCCCCTGCCATTGAAATTAATGGGCAGCGCTGCCGATGCGAATGCAAATCGCTTCAGCGGCGGCGCTTTTCGGGCGCTATTAACCCTTTCTTCGTCCACTAGCAGGGGTTAAAAGCACCCCGCTAGCGGCCGAAGAGTGCTGCTAACACAACAGTTTTAGCGGCGCTTTACCGCAAAGGAGGCTGACAGCCACTGTGAAAGGGCTTTTAAGAGAAAAAGCTGGTGAGCCGGATTCAAGAGGAAGATTCCAGGAAAGGTAGAGAAAGAGAAAAAAAAGAAGAGACAAATAAAGAGGTCTCAGGGAACTGTGGATTAAAGTCCTCAGATTGACATAAGGAGGTTATCAAAACGCGAAGACTGAACATGGGATATCCAGAGACATTTTTCATGGGTGTCAAGTAAAATGGCTGTCAATTTTTTGTTGACCATAATGTTGGTCATACAAAGCTTGACTGCTTCGAAAACAGAGTTGGGGTTTTCCAGGCTCTCGCTATGGTGAGTTTGTTGGTGCACAAAAGTGCAACGCTAGTTGCCGCTTGGGCCATAGTAACTCCTTAATAGGCTTACAAAGGAGAGCTTCATACGGATTTTTTTGATGTCTAATTGGAAGAGTGTACGCAAACAGTGTGAGCGCGTAAGGGGGGACTGGGATTGGGACTAGGATTTAGGGAGTTGTGAGACAAAATGATGAATTTGCATTTAACGGTAGTGTTCCCACAACATAATTTCATGGGATGACCTTAGTGTGTCAAACATCAGTCTCCTAGCGGGAGAATGGATGTCAGTAAGCCCATGTTCAGCCCACCAAGCGAACTGCCCAGGGTTCTTGAGCTCCATGGGAACTGTGGACAGCGCAAAACACATAGCAGGGAAGATGGGGCGAGATCAGACCGGCTGAATATTTAACCGAGTCCCAAAGTCGAAGGGTGTGAGGCAGGATTGGGCAAAGGTCGATGGGCGGGATGCAGGAGAGAGCCATGGCAGAGAAGATAAGGGTGCAGGATATGAGACAACTAAATCGATAATAGCTTAAAGTAGCAAATGATGCGACTTGTGGAGGTGAGACAGAGGGGCAATGTTGGCCGCCAAATAATATGCCTGAAGATTAGGGACTGAGAGGCCGCCGTTGATCTTCCGGGTAAATAGAATTTTGTTTTTTAATTCTAGGCACTGAAGTCCCCCAAATAAAAAACTTTAAAACCCTGCGTTGGTGAATGCGAAGTATATGGGGGGGATTGGAACTGGCAGGACCTAAAACAGCTTGGGGAGGCCAGTCATACCTATAGCATTGATCCTGCCAAACCAAGACAATGGAAAGTGACTCCAAAAGGACAGCAATTTAGTCAATTTTTTAAATAGAGAAGGGACGTTTGCTTGATAAAGGCCACCATATGTTGAGGATAAGCAAATCCCTGGATGCACAACTATTTTGTGCATCCAGGTGGATTAGACCTTTTTTTTTTTCAGGGCATATTGGGCTTTCATTTGGTGGTATATGGGGCTTTCAGGGCATATTGGGCTTTCATTTGGTGGTATATGGTGGTAAATGGCCAAAAATAGTAAAAAAAAAAATATATATATATATATATATATATATATATATATATATATATATATATATATATATATATATATATTATATTAAATTTAGCTGTATATTTCTTACTACTACCATAACCTACCACCAAAGAACAACCCACGACAGATTTTTCCGCTCCTGACAATCACAGCAATACCACATATGTGAATGTTATGCCGCATACAGACAATCTGAGTTTTCACCGGAAAAATCTTGGATGGTTTTTCCGACAGAATTACGCTCAAGCTTGGCTTGCATACACACGGTAACACAAAAGTTCTCTAAACTTTTGACTGTCAAGAACGCGGTGATGTACAACACTACGACGAGCCAAGAAAATCAAGTTCAATGCTTCCGAGCATGTGTCGAATTGTTTTCGAGCATGCGTACGAATTTTGCGCATCGGAATTGCTACAGACGATCGGAATTTCCGATCAGAACTTTTTCCATCCGAAAAAATAGAGAGCCTGGACTCAATCTTTTGCTGGCAGAAATAAAAAGAAAAGCAAAAAAGTCTGATGGAGCATACACAGGATCGGAATTTCCGACCAAAAGCTCTCATCTGACTTTTGCTGGTGGGATTTCCGATCGTGCACATTTTGCTTTTTATTTTTTTAATCCTACCTGACTAAAAAAAAAAAAAAAATCCAAAAAATTCTGGATCAAACCTTGATCTAGATTTTTTTTTTTAATTGTCTTTATTTTATTTTTTTAATTATTATTATTATTTTTCTACACAAACTTTTGTACACATTTTTCTATCTCTGCAAGGACAGAGAAAGATACAGTGGGGTTTATTTGCTAAAGACAAATCCACTTTGCACTACAAGTGCACTTGGAAGTGCAGTCGCTTTAGATCCGAGGGGAAGATCTGAAATGAGGGCAAGCTCTGCTGATTTTATCATCCAATCATCTGCAAGCAAAAATGCTGTATTTTTATTTTCTTTGCATGTCCCACCCAGATCTACAGCGAGTGCACTTGCAGTGCACTTGTAGTGCAAAATGGATTTGCCTTTAGTAAATAACCCCCTGTGTATCTTTCCTGGTGCCTCCATGGCAGCATACCAATGATAGAGCTCCACCTTGTATCCTCCCTCAGGACCAGTGAATAGCATAAATTAAAGAAATAGTCCCCCTCCAAACATTCTCCTATTTCTCCTCATTGACTGGTGAAGAGGAGCATTATGTCCCTGCCTCTGCCGTCGGCAGTTTCCGCAGGGTTCAGCCTTTCCCTGTTCTTGGGCTGCTAACAGCATTGATAAGATTTGGAACCCCTTCTGTGGATCTTGGGGTTTTTTGCTTGCAGATTTTCCACATAGGAACGCAGTCTGTCGTCATATGGATTGGTGAATGCCGGTGGATGCACAGAAGCTTTCCTTAGGTCATGATAGGCTTTTTTTTTTTTCCTCCTTTCTTTTAAATAATAAAAAAAATCTTTCCCTGAGATGAACAAGAAATTCTCCTTGGGTTGTCTAACAAAATTATATCTATTAGCCGATACAGATACACAGTGTCTAAACCCTATGCCAGTGGTGGATGCGGCGGTGGTATGCCTAGCAAAAAATATAACCCTACCTATGGAAGACACAGCATCCTTCAAGGACCCCTTGGAATGACGTATGGACATAGACCTTAAGAGACGTTACGTGGCCACAGGAGCAGCTTGTAAGCCTGCTATTGCTCTTATCTCCGTCTTGAGTGCCATTAGAGCATGGACTGAGAATACCGAGACAGCCTTATGCCAGGAGGTCCCTAAGGATGATATAATCAAGGCTCAAGTTGGCAGCAGATTTCGTTGTTCAGCCAGATCCATGTTACATTCAGTTATGGCAAAGCGGGCCCCATGGCTAAAGCCATGGACAGCCGACTTGGCATCAAAACAGAATTGGTACAAAATCCCTTTCTACAGAAAATCCTTGTTTGGGGAAAAGCTGGACAAGGCTATTTCTACAGAAACAAGGGGAAAATCCGGCTTACTTCCCCAGGATAGGAAAATGCAAAGGAGAAGTCTATACGTAAAAATTTTGGCAGTCGAATTTCAGAGACTTTAGGCAATCACGTCAATTCAAGGACAACTTTCCTAGGTGCCAAAAGAAACAAGACTCTTCTCACTTCCCAGGATGGGACAAGGTCCCTTTGATGCCAGAAGAGTCCAGATGCTCCCGGTAGGGGCCAGGCTAAAACATGGTTTGCCAGTACGGGCTTTCAGATGTTGGGACCCATGGGTGCTGTCCACAATTCATTACAGACACTTTTGGAATTTTTCCCATCGGCTGCCGCAAAGAGCCTTCAAAGAGATATCGGACTCCCTGCAAAAAGCGATTGCCTTAAGACAGTTTATAACATCACTGCAGCTCCAGGGGCAGCCATGCCTGTTCCTTGACCAGAGCAATTCACAGGTTTTTATTCCACCCTGCTTTTAGTAAAAAAGAAGACAGGCGATAGGAGGCCAGTGATAGATGTATTGGTTGAGTCTCTTTAGATCTATCTCAAGGTCTCCAATATGGAGTCACTACACACAATCATCCAGGCCGTACAACCAGGGGACTTGATAGATCTACAAGATGCGTAACTACATGTGCCTATCCTCTTTTCAAACGTATCTAAGATTCACAGTGGGTCATGCCCACATACAGTTTCAAGCCCTGCCTTTCGGTCTGTGCACCTCTCCTCGGTTGTTCACAAAGGTATTAATATCTGCCCTAGTCCCTCTCTACCACTATCATCAGCATTCAGACTTTACAAAGAATGCAACAAGATATGTAAGGGTGCAATTAGGGCAGCTAAGATGGAACACGAAAGACACAGCGAAGGAGAGCAAAAAAAAATCCCAAGAAATTCTTTAAGTATATAAACAGTAAAAAAGGAAGGACAGACCATATTGCCCCCATAAAGAATGAGGAAGGACATCTGGTTACAAAGGATGGGGAGATGGCAAAGGTATTGAATTTATTCTTCTCCTCAGTCTTCACAAAGGAATTGGAGGGCCTCAGTAACCAAAACTGCAGCGTTTGTCCTCATAACACATCACAGGAAGCATCCTCATGGCTAGCAGAGAACAGAATTTAGAAATAGACTTGGAAAACTTAACATTAATAAATCACCGGGACCAGATGGCTTGCACCCGAGGGTACTTAGGGAACTCAGTCAAGTAATTGCCAGACCATTGTTCCTAATTTTTATTGACAGTCTACTGACTGGAATAATACCAGCTGATTGGAGAAAAGTCAATGTAGCACCAATATTTAAAAAAGGGCCAAAATGCATCCTTGGCAATTACAGACCAATTAGCCTAATATCAATAGTATGCAAGCCCTTAGAGGGGATGATAAAGGACTATATACAAGATGTTAGTAATGAAAACGGGGTCATTAGCAGTAATCAGCATGGATTCATGAATAACTGTTCTTGCCAAGCCAGTCTATTAACCTTCTATGAGGAGGTGAGCTGCTATCTTGATAAAGGAAGGCCCATAGACTTGGTGTATCTGGATTTTGCAAATAAAATTGGGAATACTCGGAATGGTCAGGGGTGGGAAGTGGGATCCCCCAGGGTTCTGTGCTGGGACCCATCCTATTTAATTTGTTCATAAATGACCTGGAGGATTGGGTAAACAGTTACATTTCTGTATTTGCGGACACTCAGCTAAGCAGGGCAATAACTTCTCCGCAGGATGTTTAAACCTTGCAAGAAGATCTGAACAAATTAATGGGCAGGCAACTATATGGCAAATGAGGTTTAATGTAGAAAAATGTAAAATAATGCATTTGGGTGGCAAAACTATGAATGCAATCTACTCAATAGGGGGTAAACCTCTAGAGGAATCTAGGATTGAAAAGGACCCGGGGTCCTAGTAGATGATAGCAGCAGCTTGGCATTGCATGCCATTGCTGAGCCTAACAAAGCAAGCCAGTGGCAGCTGGTGCTCAAAATTTTTGAGGGGGCGCAAACAAACAGAAAAATTTGGAACCCCCCCCCCCATCAATCGCAGCCACTGTACCAAATGCAGCCACTGTGCCCTTCAAACGTGGCCACTTTCCCCAAACACAGCCACTGTGCCCATCAAATGCAGCCACCGTGCCTATCAAACGCAGCCACCGTGCCCATCAAATGCAGCCACTGTGCCCATCAAACGTAGCCACTTTGTCTAAACACTGTCACTGTGCCCATTAAATGCTGCCGCTGTGCCCCAAGTGCTGCCGCTGTGCCCCAAGTGCTGCCACTGTGCCCCCTGCCCGCCATCTGCCCAGCATTTACCTTGTCTCGGGTGGGCAGCAGGTGACGGCAGCAGGTGGCGAGTGGTGTCTGGTGTCCTCCATTTCTTCCCCGATCCTGATGTCTTGTCCCGCCCACACGTCCTCTCGTCCTCTGCTATGATTGGACGCCTGATAGGCATCTAATCACAGTGTCTGTCATTTCAGCCAATCAGGTGACAGGTAACAAGGCCCGGCAACCTTATTGTCTGAGAGGCGGTTCAATGTTAGCAAAGCAAATTCCTTCACTTTGTTAACATACACTGGTGTAATTCAGATGCCCGGTGCCCGAAAATGGGGTCGGGATGGGTGGGGTGTCAGCAGCGACCATAGATAGATTCCTGCAATGCATGAACCTATCTAAGGTGCTTAGAGAGTGATAGGAGGGGGGGGGGTGGCGCTCCTGTGCCCTTTATGGAAGCACCACCACTGGATAAAGTGATAATTCTCCCACTCTACAAGGCTTTGGTCTGGAGTATGCCGTCCAGGTCTGGGCACCAGTCCTCAGGAAAGATGTACTGGAAATAGAGCGAGACTAGTTATGAAGAAAGGTTGCGAGCACTGAACTTAATTATGTTCAACATGCAACATGGCACAGTCTCATTGCGGCAACTGAAGATACAGTTCATCATTCAGAGGATGCCCAGAGTCATGCAGAATCGTCATCTAACAGCCTCATGATGTGTGAGCCTCATAGTTCTGAGGTTCTCATTTCAGAGTCTTACTGGCATCTGGGAAACTTCCAGTCGGGTTTCCTGACACAATGGAGGAGAGGATGACTATCTAAAACAGTCCTGCTGACATCAGTGATGCACATAAGCCTGCACTGGTGGACAAAGCCAGAAAATCTCTTCAGGCCCCATCGCTTGAATTCACACTCATGGACCATAATTACGTCCGACGCAATTGGGCAAGGGTGGAAGATGGTCCTTTGCCGCCAACAGGTTGGTCTCAAACATTCGTGAGATGAGAGCAGCTTTTCTAGCCCTAACTTTATTACCACCTCAGGTCAGAGGGTGCTTTTGCACCTAGACAACAGGGCAGAAGTTTCATACTTACAAAGGCAGGGGGGCACCCGCAGCAGAACACTCCTCAGGGAAATGGAACCAATAATGATCTGAGCAGAAAGGAACTTAGTATACCTAAGAGCGATGTAACTTTTGGGCAAGCTGAACACAGAAGCAGACGCTTTGCCAAGGAACTTCAGGGACAACAACGAGTGGGCGCTTCATCCCCACATGTTCCACCAGATCGTCAACCTTTGGGAGTTTCCTGAAGTGGATTTATTCGCTACCTCTGAGAAAGCAAGGCTAATGAGGTTCTTCTCTCGCCTCCCTCATCCACAGGTGGAAGAGGTAGATGTCCCATCATTCCCTTTTCATAAATTTCATAACAGCATATGCCTTTTCACCTCGCCCCCTCATATTGAAATTCCTCCTGAGACTTCAAAGGGAATCGGTACAGGTGATGGCAGTCTTACTATATTAGCCAGAGACCTTGGTTCCCCTAAGCATGCACCTCAGTGTGGCTCCTTCAATCAGGATTCCTCCTTTTCCACAACTTCTGACAGGGAGAGTTAGCTCATCCAAATTCGCAGAAGCTGGATCTTCGAGTATAGAGGCTGAAAGGTGGAGGCTCGAATCTCTAGGGTGTTTTCAAGAGGCCATGTCAACATTGCTTGGAGCATGAACATAAATCGACAATGAATGCCATATATTCAGGGGTCTGGGAAAAGTTTATATCATACACTGCTGATAAAGGTATCGACCCAGTTTCCCCTTCTACCACTAATTTACTGGGGTTTTCTTCAAACTGGCCTTGATCTAGGGCTTGGCCTAAGCTCCCTTAAGGTTCAGGTAGCAGCAATTTTGGCGGCAACTAACACAGGATGGGCAAAAGACCCTCTAGTCATCATATTCCTTCAGAGGTGTTTTGAAGATCCATCCACCTAATAGGCGCTCATTTCCTAAAGGGGCTTTTTCCTTAATACAAGAGGTTTTAACCAATCAACCTTTTGCACCTGTAGAGCATACCTTGATATGGAAATTAACACTGTAGATGGATTTTCTTCTGACCATTAGATCTGGAAGAAGAATTTCAGAGCTGAATTAATTTGGGATAGGCAACAACCACATCTCCTTTTTCCCAGACAAGGTGGAACTAAATAAGCTAGTTATTTATCATTGGTATACTGCCATGGAGGCGCCTGGAAAACTGAAAATTGTATCATACTTACTGTAATTTTCCTTTCCTGGTGCCTATCTATGGCAGCATATGCTCCCACCCTCGGTATTCTATATTATGGGGAATGTTGGGGGGGGGGGGCGACCATGTATTTAATTTATGCTATTCACTGGTCCGGAGGGAGGAGTCAAGGTGGAGCGCTATCATTAGTGTGTGGCCATGGATAGGCACTAGGAAAGCAAAATTACAGTAAGTATGATACCATTTTCCATTTTCCTGGTACCTCTATGGCAGCATACCAATAATAAATAACTATTTTACACGTTTGGGTTTGATGCTAACAAACGTATTTTAAATAGACAAGGACATAGCCGCATGAATTGCTTTTCTTCCGAACTCCACGCTTGTCCATTCACAGAGACAAAAAACACAGGGGTGGCTTCACATTGACTGATCACTGTGGTAGTCAATCGGAGGCTATCACAGTGGTCAGGTGACGTGGAATCGGCCGTTCCGGGTCCTGAGCATTATAATGGGGCTCGGGGCTCTTGGTAAGACCCCAGTCACTGTGCTGGGATCACGCTGTGCGGTGCGCCCCCAGCACAAAGGAAGGCACGCAAATATGCAGCCCCATGGCAAAAAGCCCAGTGCGACGGGGCCATATATTTGTGTTACATCGGTGCTAAGGGGTTAAAATA
The DNA here is from genome assembly GCF_037356315.1 of Lithobates pipiens. Lineage (NCBI taxonomy): Eukaryota > Metazoa > Chordata > Amphibia > Anura > Ranidae > Lithobates > Lithobates pipiens. The sequence continues at coordinate 483,029,614 of NW_027507718.1, forward strand.
AATATTATATTCCATTACTGTATGTATTTCTAACTCAAAGAATAGCTTCTAACGCTCCCAGACTACTCCAAAGTCTTTTGTTTCCCTGCTGTGATCTGACTTCCCTTTGGAAGGTGTCTACATTTGTTCTCCATTGTCACATGGAAGAAACAATATACACATAAATATGCAGGGAACTAGAGCAATAGGTATCCCGCAGTGTTAGATAGTATAAGCTAATCATATTGATTTATGCACAATTAAAATAACATGACAAAAGTCCATAGTCTTGTATTATATTAGAAAGTCCAAGGACCAGAGTTCCCTTTACTGTAACTAAGGGGCCAAGCCCAACCCCTGAGAAACAACCCCCTCCTCCACCAAATGATTTGGACCAGTGCACAAAGCAAGGTCCATGAAGACATGGACGAGCAAGTTTGGGGTGGAGGAATTTGACTGGCCTGTACAGAGTCCTGACCTCAATTTGAGAGGAATTAGAGCAGAGACTGCGAGGCAGGCCTTCTTGTCCAACATCAGTGTCTGACCTCACAAATGTGCTTCTGGAAGAATGGTCAAACATTCCCATAGACACACTCCTAAAAATTGTGGACAGCCTTCCCAGGCGAGCTGAAGCTGTTATAGCTGCAAAGGGTGGGTCAACTCAATATTGAATTATATGGACTAAGACTAGGGCAATCAACGGGTATAATATGTGCCTAACTATGTGTAATGTGTGTAAAGTGTACTGCTTTTAATAACTGACCTCCAAGAGCTGTGTTGAATGTCAACACAGAGCTTTGGGCTGTGAATTTACACAGCTGATCAGAATGTCTCGGCTAATTTACCTTTATTTACAGCACTGATGGTTGTCACCTAATAATAGGTAGAGGCTGAACAAGGTCCTTCACCGAAGGAACACCAGGTATATAATGAAAGCCGTGACTTGTGAACCAGAGTTTCCAACTCTCCACATTTTTACCGACAGAACAGAGAAAATGTAGTGACAGAGCACATTTTGTACTGACAGTTACCCAGCATGGGAAGCAAGCCAACACTAAAACTGTCTTTACTATGGCCTATAGCAGTGATGGCGAACCTTGGCACCCCAGATGTTTGGAAACTACATTTCCCATGATGCTAAACTACACTGCAGAGTGCATGAGCATCAAGGGAAATGTAGTTCCAAAACATCTGGGGTGCCAAGGTTTACCATCACTGGCCTATAGAGACCAGCGTTGATAATCTCCTTGATAAACCTGGATGCTCAGATTCTGGGAAAGATTTTAGCTGTTTGAACAAGATCATTACACCCAAGTGCATCCGGACCAATCAGAATTCATGCCAGGCATAGGGTTGGATATTAACATTTACTGTTTGCTGTTTACCCACATTGATCTGGCTGAGGAAGGTAATACTGGGGTGGTAGTGGCGTTGGCTGCCAAAGACATTCAACTCAGTCGAGTGGCTCTTCCTCTGGATGGGTTGGAATGCTTTGGTTTCTCTCATGGATACAACTTTGGTACACAAACCTGACAGCCAGCGTTAGAGTGAATGGCTTGTTGTCTGCCCTGTTTAGCCAGAGTAGTGGAACTAGGCAGGGTTGTCCCCTTTCCCCGGGACTCGTTTCCCTGGTGATAGAGCCCCTGGCAATCCTTTTACACCAGGACTCAAGGGTGAAGGGAATTCCAGCTGGAGTACTCCAAGAAAAAAAGTGTTTCTCTACGCAGATGTCATACCCGGCTGATGCGGGTGTCTCATTGAATTCTGCCCTGGAGATTATTGACGAATTTGGTCAGTACTCAGGGATATGCACTAACGGGAACAAGTCGGTTCTATTTTCCCTTCATCCCTCAGGTTCTGTGCAGGTTCCCTTCATTCCTCAGGTATGTGCAGCCGAATCATCCACAACCTGTTCTATTATGTCCATTCTAGCCCCCAGACTTTGCAAATCTGCCTTGATGGAAGTTGTTATCTGCATAGCATTTTGTGCCAGACCTGTTGCTAACATACACCACTCCAATGGGTGGAGGACTTTACGTATATGGGTGTACAAGTTCGAGGTTCCTTACTTGCCTACCTGTACAACAGCCTTTCCCCCTTAATTGCTCAGTTTACTAGGAAGTGTCAGTACTGGAGAAACCTGCCATTATTGCCAGTGGGCAGAGCGAATATACTGAAGATGGTCTATCATACGGTCTTTCGTAAGTTAGTCTCATAGTATCATTTGTTTGGACAGGGAAAGTGAGTGCGCCAACCAGGCATGGACTGGCCATCGGGACTACCGGAATTTTCCCGGTGGACCGATGGCTCAGTGGGCCAGCTCCAGTGACAGCCTGTCACCTAGGGAGCACTGCTGCCTAGCCTAGCTGGGAGGGTGCAGGCCATCCTGGATCAGTTTGCCAGGCTGGGGGGTCGGTGCAGCTCTGCTGAAATAGTGCGGAGTGACTCTGACGGCCTGGAATGTCACTCACTGTGTGTGCGGTGAGCCTAAGCATAATGTGCTCAGCCTCAATGTTCAGTGTGCAGGCTCCACGGCCTGTCCGGGCAGCGCTGTCTTTATGCACTATTCAGATTGGTGGTGAGTTGCCACCGCCGCCCGCCAGAACCCGCCAATCACTGCAACCTCGCTGGCACTGTGTGCCCAGGACAGGTGCCATGTCAGCCAATGAGGTGCTGAGCACAGGCACGGCGCTCCTCTCGCCTCAACATGACGTCATCCCCTCCTCCAGGCTCAGTCCAGTCCCACCCAAGACAGATCAGAGGAGCCCACGCAGTCCCTGGCTGTTTGGACTGTCCCACACGGTGTGTGATTGCTGAAGAGCCCGAAAGAGGCTGCAGCATTTAAAAAGGAGAGAAAGAGGAAAGCACAGGGCTCTGGAGAAGTAAGCACACATCCTTTACTTTGGAAGAGAACTGTTCTGCCCAAATTATAGGGTGGGTGACTGATCCCATATTTCAACCCCAACAGGCTACCTTTAAAGATGTCCTAATAGCTATTCTACACAGATTTTGTCTGTCATCTTCACCCCCATGTCATCTTCATCCCCCCCATGTCCTCTTCATCCCCCCATGTCATCTTCATCCCCTCTGTCATCTTCATCCCCATGTCATCTTCATCCCCATGTCAGCCTCCTACCACTCCGCCCCCATCATCTTCATCCCCCATGTCATCTTCATCCCCCATGTCAGCTTCCTACCACTCCGCCCCATCATCTTCATCCCCCTGTCATCTTCAGCCCCCTTGTCAGCTTCCTATCACTCCATCCCCATCATCTTCATCCCCCCTGTCACCTTCACCCCCTTTGTCAGCTTCCTACCACTACGCCCCATCATCTTCATCCCCCATGTCAGCTTTCTACCACTCCGCCCCCCATCATCTTCATCCCCCATGTCAGCTTCCTACCACTCCGCCCCATCATCTTCATCCCCACTGTCATAGTCATCCCCCCTGTCAGCTTGCTACTACTCCGCTCTGTCATCTTCATCCCCATGTCAGCTTCTTACTACTCTGCCCCATGTCATCGTCATCCCCCTGTCAGCTTCCCACACTCCACTCCCGTCATCTTCATCCCCATTTCCAGCTTTCTACCACTCCACCTCCTTAAATTTACTGGTGTCACATATGATGAATGCAGGAACAATTTTTTTTCTTCCAGTGACAACACGGACAGAAGGACATTTGTCCTTCCAGTGAAACCACCAATGCAGGGACTTTTTTGTTCTTTCAGTGAAACCATAGATACCCAAGTCCCTGCTCACCCATAGTGCAGTGACCTGTGCTTTTTTACTTATAGTGGAATGTTTTTACCTATGTTTTTTTTGCGCAATTGCATATAGTTTATATACTGTGGGCCGGTCTGGATGAAGTCCAGGGCCAAATTTTTGTCCCAGTCCAGCCCTGGCGCCAACTCCCTCTCTCTCAGGGGGGAGGGCAATGCCAAATTGTTAACTCTACTACTGGGCGGCACTACTGATGCCTGTCCGCTGGTGGTTTAGCCAGTCCAAACAGAATCCTGCGGCATCTCTGAAGGCAGTCATTCTGGGGTCTTATGCAGCTTTGAGTAATCTGGTTTATAGAGAACCTAGGGCTCATCTTGTGACGACAACTCCAATGAGAACGACCATTAGAGTATGCAACTGGCTAGGGCCGCCTATAAGGCTGATTCTAATTTTTCTCCTCATATCCCCCTATGGGGTAACCCACAGCTTCCACACTTTTATAGATTGCTAGATGCCCAGCTCTGGGCCTCCAAAGGGATAATGGCCCTTAAACATATTTTTACAGATGTTCTCATTCTCGGTGCTGAGGGGAAATTACGCTATACCTGTCTTAATAACCTTTGCATATTATGAGCTTAGACACGTGGCACAGGCCCAATTTCCCTGCTCCTTCAGCCTGACTCAATGGAGCAGTTACTGACCTCCAAAGTCCTGGAGAAACCCCTGTCCTAGCTTTACCTGGCTTCGGCCCATGCTACCTCCCCGAAGAAAGTATATGACAAATGGAAGGCTGACATCCCCAAATTGACTGAGGAGGACTCTGTGGATAGCTATATTACTCCGATGATTTCTGCCAAGGACTGGTTTACCCAACTAAAATTCCTACATAGAGCTTACTACACCCTGGTTAAATTGGATTGTATGTAATCTGAGGCGAGTCCCCTATACGCCAGATGCCAGTCCTCTCCTGGTATGTTCTTTCATATGGTTTGGACATGTCCCCACGTCCATTCATTTTGGGAGAAGGCGACTGAAGTTCTGAATGACTTTGGAGACTGGTGCCTTAGACAGTATCCGGCTTTGGCGTTACTAGGCAGCATGGAGGATGTAGTAGCCACCAGGCATGTAAAACTATTTCTCTCCTATGCTTTGTACTATGCTAAAAGGGAAATCCTTCTCAGGTGGAAGCAACCTACCCCACCAACGGTTAACACTTGGATAGCTGCAGTTCTGTCTTGCCATTATATAAAATGACTTATGAGAGCAAGAATTGTCCAAAAAAAATTGACACGGTATGGTTGCAATGGATCGATTGCAGATGGTTTGACGTTTCAGGGTACATTGTGAACGTCCTATATGGTACTCCTTTGCTTGCAGCCCCCCCTCCCTCTTGTCACGCCTTCCTCCCGCTGACCCCTCCTGCCTTCTCCCCCCCCCCCCCTTAGGAGAGTATAGGGGCTGGAATTGTTATTGTTGGATTTTCTACTGCTATGTTCTGACTGTGCATTGTATTTCTATTCATGTTTTTAATCAAATTTTATAGCCGTTTAAAAAACAAACAGCACTGGATGGATCACATAGGATTGGGCTTTATTTTACATATGAACCTTTGTATTGTTTTTTTACAATAATTGATTTACGGCATTCATGAATGTATGGTCTTTTGTGTGGTTCACATCTGACAGTGGAAAGCGGTGGACTGGTCACTATTTTAAGTGTGTTTTTGTATTACTATAATGTTTGTCACTCATTTTATGCACTATTTTGATGATTTAGCAGATTTTCACATATTTACATTTTTATTTTTAGCTTGATGCTCTCTTGGTTATTTCATCTCTTAGAACCACTTAGATTTGAACCTCTGACCTAGTCTGCGCTCGTTTAAACAGAAATGTTTTGTGTTGTAGTTGGTATAAACAGCTCTTGACAGTAGTAGGGAGCGTTAGCCTGATCAAGATGGTGTGGGCTCCACATCTAGCTTATCTACTCCAGAATTCTCTCGTGGATACCATGTAAATGGTTCAACAGTATAGACACCCAATTTAGGGCACTTAGATTGCTCATTATGAAATGCAATCTGCTAGAATTAAACACGCTATGTATGCTACAGTATGATATGAGGATCGGGATGGTTTGTCAGTCCCAGACACTAGGATCTATTTCATGGCTGCCCAACGCCAACATCTTACAGCAGGGGTCTCCAAACTTTCTAAACAAAAGGGTCAGTTTATTATCCTTCAGACTTTATAGGTGCCAGGGCTGTGGCCAGTAGAAGTAGAAGTAGAAAATGTCCTGGCGTCGATAAAAAGGCCCCATCGTTGGTGTCAGTGAGAGGAATACTGCCTCATCATTGGTGGCAGTGGCAGAAATAGTGTCCTATTGTTGTGCGTCAATGGGAGGAATAATACCCCATAGTTGGTGACAATGTAGGAGTTGTCCCCCATTGTTAATGTCAGTAGGAAGAATAGTGCCTCAAGGGCCGGATTAAGGAAAGCAAAGGGCCGCATCTGTACGCAGGCCACAGTTTGGAGACCGCTGTCTTACAGGGTTGGACTTGGAGGACAGAATAGACCCCATAGATAGTTAATTTTCCCTGACACAGAATGAACAGCAATGCTACACTTTAAAAAGGGTCTTCCAAATGTCCTGCTGCATTGCCCCATGGTGTTCCTATTCAAAATACCTTGGAAATATTTAAAAACAGGTTTACGGGTTAATGGTTTCTTAACCACTTAAGACCCGCGCTATAGCCGAATGACGGCTACAGCGCGGATCTCCTTTGTCGGGACCACGTCTATTGACGTCGTCCCGTGCACGAGCGGCCTGCGCGCCCCCGGAGGGGCGTGCGCGGCGCGCTCTGTGATCGGCGAGTCTATGAGACTCGCCTGATCACCGATCCAAGCAAGGGGTCGATCCTGGCCCCTTATCACGTGATCAGCTGTCAGTCAATGACAGCTGATCATGTGATATAATGGAGCTGGTAATCGGCTATTATTCCTCCTCGCGCTGACAGCGCGAGGAGAAAAAAAAAAAAGAGCCGATCACCGGCGGCCGTGATCGGGACTGATGTCCCGATCACGGCCAGCCCTGCCAGTGCCCACCTGCCCTATGCCAGTGCCCACCTGTCCCCTCATCACTAAAGATCATTAAAAAATAAGTGCCCCCCGTCAGTGCCCACAGTGCCACCCAGCAGTGCCCACAGTGCCACCCAGCAGTGCCCACAATCTGCCTCAACAAAGGTGCTGCACCCCAGTGCCACATATCCGTGCCCATCAGTGTCATCTACCAGTGCCCATCAGTGCCACCTATCAGTGCCCATCAGTCCCATATATCAGTGGTACCCATCAGTGCCCCTTAGTGCCACCCATCCGTGCCACCCATCCGTGCCAATCTTTGCCCATCAGTGCCGCCTTATCTTTGCCCATCAGTGCTGCCTCATCTGTGCCCATCGGTGCCGCCTCATCTGTGCCTATTAGTGCCGCCTCAACTATGCCTATCAGTGCCCACCAGTGCAGCCTATCAGTGCAGCCTATCAGTGCCCACCAGTGCAGCCTATCAGTGCCGCATCAGCGCACGTCAATGAAGGAGAAAAATGACCTGTTTGCAAAATTTTATAACAAACTATTAAACATGATTTTTTTTTTTTTGCATCTTTTTTTGTTTGTTTAGCAAAAAATAAAACTCCCAGCTGTAATTAAATACCACCAAAAGAAAGCTCTATTTGTGGGAAAAAAATTATAAAAATTTCATTTGGGTACAGTGTTGTATGCCCGCGCAATTGTCATTCAAAGTGCATCAGCGCTGAAAGCTGAAAATTGGTCTGGGACTGAGGGGGGTTTAAGTGCCCAGTAAGCAAGTGGTTAAAAAGCACACCATAATTATGTGCAATTAGCTGCAAGGCTTCCATTCTTGGCAGGCACTAGGTATTCAGTTCATCGCTTAAAGGGGTTGGAAACGTTCGCAGTTTCCCACCTTAATGCATCCTATGCATTAAGGTGAAAAAACATCCGACAATACCGCCCCCCCCGTTTTACTTACCTGAGCCTGTTCACCTGCTGTGCTCGCCCCGATCTCCTCTTCACTGCTCAGCCTGGCCATTGAGTGGATGGATTGAAAGCAGCACAGCCATCGGCTCTCCCTGCTGTCACCACAGCCAATGATGTGACGCACCGGGGGCGGGGCCCAAGTGATACACTGAGCGGCTATAGCCGCCAGCTGTTTCACGGCAGAATGCCCGCAAGAACTAACCACCATGCAAGAGAGCTCGCGTGAAGGTGCTTAGTCCTTGCGGGGAGGAGCCAAGACAGCCGCTGATGGGCCCCAGAAGACCAGGTTTAGGACCACTCTGTGCAAAACGAGCTGCACAGTGGAGGCAAGTATAACATGTTTGTCATTTAAAAAAAACTAAATTTACCTTTACAGTGGGGATCGAAAGTTTGGGCACCCCAGGTAAAAATGTGTATTAATGTGCATAACGAAGCCAAAGAAAAATGGAAAAATCTCCAAAATGGCATCAAATTACAGATTAGACATTTACACTTTCAACATTACAGAAAACAAAAAAAATGGCGTCTGCAAAAGTTTGGGCACCCTGCAGAGTTAATATCTTGTACTGCCCCCTTTGGCAAGTATCACAGCTTGTAAACGCCTTTTGTAGCAAGCCAAGAGTCTTTCAATTCTTGTTTGAGGTATCTTTGCCCATTCTTCCTTACAAAAGTGTTCCAGTTCTTTGAGATTTCTGGGCTGTCTGTCACGCACTGCTCTTTTAAGGTCTATCCATAGATTTTCAATAATGTTGAGGTCAGGAGATTGTGAAGGCCATGGCAAAACCTTCAGTTTACGCCTCTTGATGTAATCCCCCGTGGATTTTGAGGTGTGTTTAGGATCATTATCCATTTATAGAAGCCATCCTCTCTAACTTCAGCTTTTTCACAGATGGCATCAAGTTACCATCCAAAATTTGCTGAAATTTTATTGAATCCATTTTTCCTTCTACTCGTGAAATGTTCCCTGTGCCACTGGCTGCAATACAACCCCAAAGCATGATTGATCCACCCCCACGCTTAACAGTTGGACAGAGGTTCTTTTCATTAAATTCTGTGCCCTTTCTTCTCCAAACGTACCTTTGCTCATTCCGGCCAAAAAGTTCTATTTTAACCTCATCGGTCCACAGAACTTGTTTCCAAAATGCCTCAGGCTTGTCTATATGTTCATTTGCAAAGTTCAGATGCTGATTTTTGTGGTGAGGACGTAGAAGAGCATATTTGTACAAGTATCTCTTTATAGTGGAATAGTGTACCACAACTCCAGTGTCTGCCAGATCTTTCTGGAGGGATCGTGCAGTCAAACGTGGGTTTTCAATTGCTTTTCTCACAATCCTGCGAGCTGTTCTGTCTGATATTTTTCTTGGTCTTCCAGATCTTGCTTTAACTTCCACTGTTCCTGATGACTGCCATTTCTTAATTACATTCCGAACAGAGGATATTGACATCTGAAAACGCTTTGCTATCTTCTAATAGCCTTCTCCAGCTTTGTGAGTGTCAACTATTTTCAGTTTTCTAGACAACTGCTCAGAAGAACCCATGGTGCTGATTGTTGGGGCAAGGTCAGATGAGTCTGGCCACTTAAAACCTTTGAGATTGACATCACCCGGTCTTCCCAGATGATGATTGAGAACAATCCATGACACTGGCAGGTCTCAGCTTTGCAAAGGGGGCAGTGCATGCTATAAATTCTGCAGGGTGCCCAAACTTTTGCAGACGCCATTTTTTTGTTTTCTGTAATTTTGAAAAAGTGTAAATGATGGAAATAAAATCTAACTTTTTTGACATATTATAAGAATGTCTAATCTGTAATTTGATGCCATTTGGAGATTTTTCCATCTTTCCTTGGCTTCGTTATGCACATTAATACACATTTTTACCTGGGGTGCCCAAACTTCCGATCCCCACTGTACAACCCCTTTAATTATATTCCATGAACGTGTTGAGTCCTTCACTACTTTACAATTAGAGTTTGATATCCCAAAGCAAAAGTTGTATAGGTATTTATATTTGCATCATGCGCTTCAAGCCCAAGCTCCCCGTTCCACCTTCATTTTGAAGGAGCCACATCCAATTCATGATATTCTGAAACCAATAGGAAAGGTATGATTTCACATATCTACGCTAATCTTTTGATCATTGATATTTACTAATATACCTCAAGGCCCTATAGTATGTCTCCTAAGGGCTATAGCCGAGGAACTGTTTACATCCATCGGCCTGACTGCATTGTTGAGACTTCTCTTCATTACCCGTAAATGCACTTGTTTGGTTATTACCTCATGGCCCTACAAGACAACAGTGAATTGAGCAGGTGAGCTCTACTTTAATATGTGAAAAGCTAATCTCTCAACATAAGTGCCAACATGTTCCGGGGTAAAAGGCAGAAGTGAGATCAGATACCTAGCTAACAGATGGGAAGCCTCACTTTTACTCTTAAAGCCTTCTGTGTGTAGCAGCCTCCCCAGTACTCCCTAATAACTTACCTGAGCCCCTTCTCTCAGTAGTGATGTCCACGAGTTTCTTGGCTGTCCCAGACATCCCTCCTAATTGGCTGAGACACAGCAGCAGCACCATTGCTTCCCGTGGTTATCAAAATCTGCCAGCCAATCAGGGGAGAGAGGGGACAGGGCAAGGCGGGGGCTCCGTGTCTGAATGGATACACAGAGCTCTGACTTGGCTCAGGTGCCCCCTGTAGTAAGCTGCTGGCTGAGGGGGCACCCACCAGGAGGAGGGGCCAGGAGAGCAGAAGAGGGACCCAAGAAGAGGAGGATACAGGCTGCGCTGTGCAAATCCAACTGCACAGAGGAAGTATAACATGTTTGTAAAGGCTCTTTTTTTTAAATCACTTTAATGCATTAAAGTATGGGTGCTCAACCTATGGCCCTCCAGCTTTTGCAGAACTACAAGTCCCATCATGCCGCTGCCTTTGCGAGTCATGCTTGCAATGTCTCATGGGACTTGTAATTTCGAAACAGCTGGAGAGCCACAGGTTGAACACCCAGGTGAAAAAACCTTGAGCCTTTACAAACACTTTAAGGGTATAGACTGATGTGAATCTGGTCACTTCAATTGTAAGAACTTCCTGGACACCACAAGCTCTACCACTAGGCCTGCATCTATGAATGGGTCCTATTTATTTATTACAAGCCATTTGGCACTGACCATTTATACAGTGCTTTACACACTGTACATTTACACCAGTCCATGCCCTCATGAGCTTATAATCCAAGACCCCTATTCTCACATACACTTACTAGGGCAGTTAGGAAGCAGCTTATTAACCTACCAGCATGTCTGTGGTGTGTACGTGGAAAACCAGAGTACCTAGAGGAAGCCCATGCAAGCACAAGAAAAACATGCATACTCCATGCAAGTAGTGTCCTGACTGGAATTCAAACCAGGGACCCTAGTGCCGATAGGCAAAAGTGCCATGCAGCCACTGTGCGGGCCAAAAATGCAGGCTTACAGAATCACCATTATGGACCCTCTACTAAAAAGGTAAATAAACTTGATTATTTCCATTTATTTATTTAGTAAAATAGGTATTTATATAGCGCTGACAATTTACGCAGTGCTTTACACACTTATATTGTACATATACATCAGTTCCTGCTCTCACGGAGCTTACAGTCTAAGGTCCCCAACTCACATTCATACAGAAACATACTAAGGCCAATATAGACAGGAGCCTATTAACCTACCAGCATGTCTTTGGAGTGTGGGAGGAAACCGGAGTACCTGGAGGAAACCCACACAGGCACATGGAGAACATGCAAACTCAAGGGCAGGTAGTGCCATGGTTGGGATTCAAACTAATGACCCTAGTGCTGCCAGGCAGAAAGACTAACCACAGGCTGCCCATCGTGGGAGAACTCTTAAACGGGACTTGTTCTCATTCAATTTACCAAGCAAGTCTCCAGATCTGAAGCACAAAGCAGCACAGTCCCCGAGAGCAGACTTTATTATAAAGCAAGTTTTCCATGTGTAAACATTTACAAGATGTCGGATCGGAGAATGTAATTCTCTTCCAAACGTTACTTCTCATGGCCAAGTCTCCAAGGTGTAAGTGGTGACCTTGGGGTCTGTCATAAACACAGAAGTGAGGAAAAGCCAGATCCTGCTGATCCCAGAGGCTGCCCTCAACTCTCCAGCAGCCAAGGGAGTCTGTAATGAAAACGTCTATTGAGACAGAACAGCTGCTTGTGTCTTGGCAGGATGTATAAGGCACTGTCTGTTACTCCTCTGGCAAGGAGCCCGCAGCTTCACTTCATTGGCTGCTTAAGGTCAAACAAACCAGTTCCGCCTTTCACCACTTTTCCTACTACGAGACATGCGGATGGGGAGCGCAGATCATCCTTTGCACCTGTTGGAAAATAAAACATGTACAAGTTATTTTCCTAACTTCGTGCTGTAACACTGCACTCAGAAATCAAAGACACTCAGACCCCAATAACAAAGTGAAAATAAATCAGAGGGACACAAAAAGGGCTTTTCTGCTCCTGTGGTGTCTTTAGTTTAATTGGGGGGGGGGGACAAACGCACTCACTTGAACCAGCTGCATAGACTACAGTGGGGCGGTTCCTACAGGCACAACGTATGCCACAGCCCGTTTCCAGGTTTCAGCCCACTCTGATTTGACACAGCGGGAGCCCATCAGAAGATCCTGGTCCACGATTCATGGCAGGGATCTGCTGATTGGCTGTGTTGAATTACAGGCCAGAGCCCTGTGTTGACAAACACAGAGAACAATCACTTTGTTTATTTTCCCTGCAAAGCAGGGAAAAGAAACAAAATCGATCTGTACAAAAAAATCAGCACACATTACACATCATTAGGCACATTTAACCCCTTGATTACCCTGAGCGGTTAACTGCTTCCCAGCCAGTGTCATTAGTACAGTGTCAGTGTATATTATTATAACTGTATTCATGTCACTGGAGAGGTCAGTGGCAGTCAGTCCACAGAAAGTGCAAGTTAGTGTCAGATTTCCCACCACACACCCACTATAAGCCACTGATTGCTGCCATTACTATTTAAAACAAAATTACAGTAAATATATATATATATATACACACACACACACATATACATATATACACACACACACACATACACACACACACACACACACACACACCATAGTTTGAAGATGCTGGCTGGTATCTTGGCGTTATATATTTCATTTGGATGTTATAGGTTGCACTAAGTAAACACAGCTGGTTAAAACAAAAATGGTGTGTCTTCATTTTAGGCTGCAAAGCAACAAAATGCGATTATTTTAAAAGGAGGGTGATTCTTTTCTATACCCATTGTATATGGGGTAACTCCTTTTTTCACACCTTTTTTTACAAGTGAGGGTCAGTATTAGTGCTGCACAAATACCACTTTTTTAAGACCGAGTACAAGTACCAATACACCTCCCCCCCCCCCCCCCCCCCCCAAGTGCTCGCTGATAATGATCACCGATACATTTTTTTTTAATGTCATGTGACAGTGGCACGAACATGCAGCACTGATGAGGCGTGGACTGTCAGGAGTTTGATTTACAATTTAACTTTTTAATATTAGATTTTTTTCATTTTATTATTATTTTATCAGCCCTGTTTGGGGGGGGCTTTGGTGAGATATCGGGGGTAAACAGACCCCCGATATCTCCCCTTTGAGACAGAAAGGGACTGATGACAGAATCCCACTTTTCTCTGCAGCCTCAGCTGCACTGGAGATGAATGGAGAGGAATAGCAGCATTTTGTGAATAGTAGCATTTTGTATCTTGATAGACTACCTTTCCATCAATACAAGCACAAGTTCTACCAGTCTGAATTGCCTGAAGCTGCCTTTTATTAACCTATAATTAGTGCAACAACAATGGCTGACTACATTTCCGGGATTTCCCATCTAACCTGGACAGGATTTTCAATTTAATTTATGTAACAAAAGACACATTTAGATTCTTTAGCTCTTTGGAAAGACTCTTAAAGATTTATTCCAGAGGAATAAAAAGCAAACAATTGACTACTGGCAGAAGAAAAATTAACAGTATAATTAAATCAACACAAGCTTTTTTTTTTTTGGCTCTACACACTCAAGCGTTCCTACACAGTCTCTGGTGGGACCCAAATCCTGGAACAGTAGGCTGATCCTCTAGATGCAGGTTGATATGCACTGCACCAACAATGTTTGAAACAAATCCCTGTAAATCTAGTTAACAGCAGGACAGGAGACTATGGCGCCTCTCTTCCAGGACAGAGTGTTGAGACTCTGAAAATGAGTCAGACATGGTTACCACAGTGCCAGTGGTCAGATGGTGTCAGACATAGTTTGATTTGAGGGCTCAGGAGGGTGAGAAGGAGTCTGCAGGGGATGAAGCTGGGGATGAAGCTGGGGATTTTAGAGCCCCCGCAGGCAGAATGCTTCAGTAGCTGATCAGTAAGAAGTCCAAAGTGAGCAATGGAGGTCTCTGTAGAAATAGGGAAATTTTCTGCCGCAGAGTTGAAAAGGATGTTGATGAAGTGGACCCTATAACAATAAGCGCCCCATGTTCCAGATTATAGGCATTGAGTGCTTCTGAGGATACCCAATAAATAGCCCTTAAAACTTAACCCCTTGCCACAGTAGAACCAAAAGGTGTCAAGAAATTCAAAAAGATGTCCAACAGTGCACACAGTGATGTAGCTACCGATGCTTCAGCTAGAATGGCCTTACAAAGTGCGTCTTTAGAGGCAGGGTCACACCTGGGGCTGCGCCATGGCTCTGGACCCCAACACAGTACACTCTAGTCTACAAAGTGCCACAAGGTCACATTCCAAGTAATTTTCTAGCAAAAAAAAAAAAAAAAGAAGATTTCAACTTGTAAACTAAAAAAGTTTCAGGAAGACCTGGTCAGCAAGTGGTTAATGGGAACCTACATGAAATATTGTTTACTGAATAGGAAGTGGAGACGAGGGTGATAAGAATGAATGAGTTTCAGAATAAATACAAGAAATAGAACACAAAGAACTTAAAACAAGTGAAGAGAGGAAACAAAGTGGCAAGAAATATATATAACCTTGGCCTGTCTGGGTAATCATCCAATGGTTCTAGTTTGCCTTTTCCTAGTGCAGTCCTTCAGGCCTGTAGCAATAACCCTACAGAGTAGTGCAAAGCATGGAGGTAGGTGTTTGTTTTAATTCTGCCTCTGAATGAGAGGACCTAGGGATCCAAAAATAGTAACCCGCATTCTAGTTTTTTCCTTTGTCACCTGAGTGTTTGTTGCGTCATATAAATGTGAATATCGAGAGTATTTGTGGAATGTCCCATGACTCAACAAAAATCATATTGTGTCCTGCAGTGTGACACAAAGCTTCAGCTTTTCGCACAGTTATGAAGTTCATTTATGCAGAACACAACAAATACATTTCACATAAGATAATCATTTAGGTATTTGAAAGCAACTGCAGACACGTAAACACAATCAATCAAGTAGCTAGTAAAGCTGCCCTGGAGAGAGTTTCAAGTGTAACTGAACTCAAAAATGTATCACTTGACATCCGGAAGATTTAATACCCCCTTTTACCTGACAATTGCGTGGCATTGTGACACTGTAAATAGAGCTTTCTTTTAGCAGTATTTAATTCCTTTCTGTGTTTAAAAAATAAAATAAAATTGCGTGATAAAACAAAAAAAAGACTTTCTGCTATAAAACATATGCAATAATAAAAATAAAAAAATTCCATAAATTTAAGCCAATATGTATTCTGCTACATGTTTTTAGTTAAAAAAAAAATAAGCAGCGTAGATTGATTGATTTGCACAAAAGTTATAGCGTCTACAAACTATGGAATATATTTATGGAATTTTTATTTATTCTTTTTTATACTAGGAATGGCGGCGATAAGCAACTTATAGCGGGACTGCGATATTGCGGCGGACTATTGGCCACTGACACTTTGCAAGAACCAGCGACATTAACACAGTGATCAGTGCTAAAAAATATGCACTAACAATATGGCTGGGAAGGGCTTAAACATCTAGGGCAGTGATGGCGAACCTTGGCACCCCAGATGTTTTGGAACTACATTTCCCATAATGCTCATGCACTCTGCAGTGTAGTTGAGCATCATGGGAAATGTAGTTCCAAAACATCTGGGGTGCCAAGGTTCGCCATCACTGATCTAGGGTGATCAAAGGGTTAACTGTGCCTAGCTAGTGTTTTTCTGTACTTCTTTACTAAGGGAAGACATGTATTCTAGTCTCTGCTTTGTAGAGACACAGGCTTGTCCCTTCCCCCGTGTCAGAACTTAGATATGGCTTGTTTATATCTCAGTTCTCTGTGTTTTACTATTGATCGGTGGGTGCCCCCTGGAGGACAGAGTTCCTGGGACCTGCAGATCAGCTTCCCCTGTGAATTATCACAGCAAAAGCGGAATGCCCACTGCAGCTGGAAGTGCAGGATCACACATTATATATACATACATATACACACACGTGATCCTGCGCACAGCTGCTACTCTGTAGCAGTAAAAGTGCTATAGGGCAGTCAGCAAGTGGTTAAAAAAATGATATAGATATATATATATATATATATATATATATATATATATATATATATATATATATATATATATATTTCTGTGTTATAATGATCATCTAGAAATGTTAACTGTGCCCAAGAAGTACCTTGAAAATTTACCTTTTGTAATTTTTGAAATTCCTCCTGAAAATAGCAGTGCACTTTCCAATATGCGAGTGTGCCTACAGCCTCATAGCTGTATATCGGCAGTGTGAGATCTAAGGCACCGCTGTCATTAAATGCGAGTCTCAGAAGATTTGGAGTGAGCTTAATGATGTCACTACTGTGCTGCTCACTGTTCTCCATGCTGGAGGCTAATGACACAAGGAAGCAAAGCCCGGCTTCTACCAAGATGGATGCTTCAACACAGAACAAGGCATTGAAAGTCATTAAAGCAGATCTTCACCCTCAACACGATGTTGCCTCCTCGCTCTCTGTCCTCTGTGCAAATAGTTTTTTTTTTTTTGGCAGATTTTTTTTTTTTTGTTAAATGAAAACTCTAAGCCTGCTCCCCCATGCACATTATTTGCCTAGGCGAATGACATGCACTTTGCCCACTTTGCTTCCTAGGATATGTACGTCACATATACCAGGAGGCATAGTTCTTTCTTGAGAAAGGAGGAGGGGGGCAGAGCCAGGCAGTGCATCTTTGGGATGCTGCTGGCTGAATCCTGAAGAGCTGGCAGCTTCCCGATGTCACCGAAGATGATGGCACGTGGGACAGAATGGGGGGCAGAAAAGAAGCGGATCTTACCAGGGCAATGGTGAATCTGATGGGCAGGTAAGTACCTTAGATGTGCAGGACCCACAAAAAAGTAAGCCACGGTTGATGGGAGGTTGGAGATCTGCTGATCAACTGCAGAAAGCCTATGCTGCTGAATAATTCTTTGTTCGCAGCCCATCTTTTTATTGATGCAGTTTCTAGAATTTAGTTTCACTTTATCGGTGATAAAATCAGGAAGTCCGCTTAGTTTACCTTAATCTGAGTTCTATTTAATCCAATGAAGCCAAATTCTAGAGAGCGCCTCACACACTGAATGGGTGGGGGCAGGTGTCACTGATGTATTACAAACCAAATTTTAACTATAAGGGTTGGTTTGAATGAGATTGGTGGCCGCAAGAAACCTCTCATATTCTTTTATGAGAAAGACGGCAAGGAGTGTGCAGTGGATGCGTTTGGGAACAACTCTTGAAACCTACCAACAGGCAAGCAAAAACCATTGTTATGTCATCACTGGTGACAGGTGGACCCTAACTTTATGACACAGATGCTGATACAAAGGGCAGCCTACTCACATGTTATATTTTACAGATTTTTATGCCACTGTATGATCCACACAGATATGGACTTCACTTAATGTTAATTAACTTTACATAATGTATCTCGAGTACCGATTTGCTAGCCCAAATCCACAGTTGGCAATTCTTTTTTTTTATTTCTTGCTCACCTTATGCTGGGTCCTGCACATTTCAGATACTTACCTACCCAGCAGATCCAGCATTGTTCTGCTGAGATCCACTTCTCTGCAGTCACTGATCAGGTCCAGTGCCGTCATGTTTTCCTGTGACGTCATAAGGATGCCGCCTCCTGATGACACGCCACTAGGCGGTCCATGCTGTTAGGGACAGGTGTGTGAGGATGTGTCCAGGGTCGCTCATCTATCCCTAAACGCATGTAACTGCTTTAGTAACTAACTGAGCCTCAAAGTCTTTTGAAGTAACAGGTAACCCCTATTTTACTTCTGAAAATTCTGACTTGCCCAAATGTCACCCTGGTCACTTTAGTGCTATCAACCGGCATCTCTCCCAATGAGATATTACATTTTTATGGCCATTCTGTGAAGGATGTTGGTGTTCAATACAGATCTACAAAATAGAATTACCCGCCATGGTAGCATCCTTCAGAAATTTGTAGCTAGTCTCAAATGTCATCTGCTGGAAAGGGGAAGAGCTTGATTGCATGCCGTAGCGATTTAAGGGACGATACATTCCTTCAAAGCACATGTAATCTGCCACAAGGGACAGGTGACGAGGGTCCACCTCAATACCTAGGCAGAACAAAAGCAGACAGCAGATGGGTGAGAATGTTGGAAAACAAGGACGCATTAAGGACAAAGATCACAGAATTACATACATCAGTTTGATGATCCTATCAAAAACTCAAATTGTAGTATTACTTGCCCAAAGCAAAGTGGATTATGCAGACCATGGTTACTTACCATAAACAGCAAACACATCTTTAATTTCTTTTTCGACTACCCTCAAGGCAGCCTCTATGCCGTATGTATTTGCCATTGCATGAATATCATTTGAATACAACCTTTTCAGGTCCAGTATCTGAAAAAAAAAAAAGGAATATATTAGCCCCATGTGTATTCCAAGACAACAAGCAACAACTAACTAGCTTAGGGAAGCTAAAGTGGGAAGTACATCCATTTCAACCCATTGGGTTTTAGTTTTTTACTTTCTACCTAGCAATAGTAAAACTCCAAGGATTATTCTGATTGGATGTTATAAACTTTTTTATTTTTTAAAAATCTAACATTTTATTAGATGGCAAAAAATAAAATAAAAGTTAAATTATAATCTTAAAAAAATAAATAAAATACATTTGGAGTAGTGCAAAAAAACACAGCAAATTCTAATGTGGACTACATAATGATCCAACTGATTTCAAGGAATGTTCTTCCAACACCAAGATTAACAGTTGCAATTCAAGATCCGGTCACTTATAGGTCTTTCTTGTAAAAGATCTTTTCATGAATGAAGGCACAACTGATTTGCTTGGAGTTCTAAGATGTTATATAGTCAGGATTTCCCAGAGCAATGAAAGGAATGACTTGCCTGAGGCCTGATCCCGAAGCCACAAAGACTAAGACTTCCTGGTCCTCGAGGCCAGAAAGTTCAGCCTGTCCAGGCACAAAGGTGACCCGTCCCACATGTTGACAAGATATTGCGCTCCGTGTTCTTGTAGTGGGACAGGGCAGGTAAGGAGTAGAAATACTCCGGAATTGAAAGGCACAAACCAGAGACTGAAGGTTCCTCTTAAATAAGGCTTATACAGGAAAGCTAATGACTAGCATTGTCAGACACATCACACAAAATTCACCAAGAAGGCTCTCTGGTCTACACGATTCACCATTAGTCCAGCCTGATATTAGTGAATTTGAAAAGTGATCCAGAAGCTGCAACAGTAAGGCCAGATCCAATAGTGGGTGCAGAAAGTAATCAGTAAGCGCAAACATATGTCTGGAAAGAGCTTAACATTTTATACATGGGGCCCCTCAGTAAAGGAGCATCCTCAACCCGAATAGTGGTTGCCTTTTTAGGCTCCATGCACATCGGAGCTCATAAACTGCAGTTTGTTGGAGTTTGGGTGTTTTTTTAAAAGCCCATAAACTCCACTCTATGTTAGCCTATGTGTCCATGCACACATGGACGTTTTTTAGCTTTAACCACTTGAGACCCGCGCTATAGCCGAATGACGGCTACAGTGCGGATCTCCTTTGCCGGGACTACGTCTATTGACGTAGTCCCGTGCACGAGCGGCCTGCGCGCCCCCTGTGATCGGCGAGTCTACTCGCCTGATCACCGATCCAAGCAAGGGGTCGATCCCGACCCCTTATCACGTGATCAGCTGTCAGCCAATGACAGCTGATCATGTGATATAACGGAGCCGGTAATCGGCTATTATTCCTCCTCGCGCTGACAGCCGATCACCGGCGGCCGTGATCGGGACATCAGTCCCGATCACGGCCAGCCCTGCCAGTGCCCACCTGCCCCCTGCCAGTGCCCACCTGCCCCCTCATCACTGAACATAATAAAAAAATAAGTGCCCCCCGTCAGTGCCACCCTGCAGTGCCCATAGTGCCACCCAGCAGTGCCCACAGTGCCACCCAGCAGTGCCCACAATCTGCCTCAACAAAGGTGCTGCACCCCAGTGCCACATATCCGTGCCCATGAGTGTCATCTACCAGTGCCCATCAGTGCCCAGCAGTGCCGCCCATCAGTGCCCAGCAGTGCCATCTATCAGTGGTACCTATCAGTGACCCTTAGTGCCACCCATCCATGCCATCTTATCTGTACCCATCTTTGCCCATCAGTGCCGCCTTAACTATGCCTATCAGTGCCCACCAGTGCAGCCTATCAGTGCCCACCAGTGCAGCCTATCAGTGCCCACCAGTGCAGCCTATCAGTGCCCACCAGTGCAGCCTATCAGTGCCCACCAGTGCAGCCTATCAGTGCCCACCAGTGCAGCCTATCAGTGCCCACCAGTGCAGCCTATCAGTGCGGCCTCATCAGCGCAGTTCAATGAAGGAGAAAAATGACCTGTTTGCAAAATTTATAACAAACTATTAAACATGATTTTTTTTTTTGCATCTTTTTTTGTTTGTTTAGCAAAAAATAAAACTCCCAGCTGTAATTAAATACCACCAAAAGAAAGCTCTATTTGTGGGAAAAAAATGATAAAAATTTCATTTGGGTACAGTGTTGTATGCCCGCGCAATTGTCATTCAAAGTGCATCAGCGCTGAAAGCTGAAAATTGGTCTGGGACTGAGGGGGGTTTAAGTGCCCAGTAAGCAAGTGGTTAATGAGCAGTGGAGTTTATGGGCTTTTTGCTGAACGCCAGAAATTCGCGTTCAAAGTGCCGTTTTTCTCCGTCAAAAAACGACAAACGCCGATAAACGCCCATAAACACGGCATTCTTTTTTTTTTCAATGCATTGTGGGAGTTTGGAATGCACTGTGGGATTTTTGTAGTGTCCTCTGTGTATTTTTATTGAAAACACCCGCTAACGCTAATAAACGCTCATAAACGCTAGTACAAAATGCTGTTAAAAGCACGTTTTTCATCCAGAAAAAGCTTTTTTGAGCTTCAGTGTGCATGGAGCCTAAGTGTGAGAAACCGGAATCAACAGCAGGTGGTATAGACCACTTATTAACCAAACCATTAGGTAAGGCCTGTTTCACACAGGCTTTAGCTTAAATAAGAGCAGCTTGAGCAGCAAGCTTTGACATAGCATTTTCAGAGCATTCAGCAAGCTTTGTTGAAGCTTTTTAAAGTACCATTCAGCAGGCTTTCAACAAGCTTCAACAAGCTTCAAGAAGTGCTGAAGTCTGCTAGCAGCTTACTTAAAGTGGCAATCAACACTCCCATTAGGATCTTTGTTGAACTTTTACAAACTGAAGTTAAATGGTACTTTAAAAGCTTCAAAAAAAGCTTGCTGAAAGCTCTGCAAATGCTTTGCAAAATTTGCTGTTCACACTCAATCGTTGAGCAGTGGGCAATGACAGAAGACTTAAGTGGCCTTTAAGAGCCAAGACCACACACTGAACTGGCAAAGGCAAATCAAAGATTGATGTCCCTTGCCGCTCTTTGCAGCGGATATATGCTGTCTGGATAGAAAATGTGCTCAGCAAATTACAGCAGTGTTCAGTCCCTCCATGTTAACCCTTTCTTTAGGAAAAGTCACAGGAACAGGGATCAGAGGTGCCCAGTGACTCAAATATTTGATATAGCTCCTGGTGCTCGGCTCGACTGGCCTAATCACCAATGAGCCTTTGGAGCCGCTGGATCACTCTGCAACTAAGTTTTACTAGAATGGAGATGAAGTTTCATCAGCAATGTATAAAGCAGTGGAGGCCCATCCATTAGGGGTACACTGGCGCCACCCCTCCATCCATGCGTCCGCCCCCCTGATCTATATACAGGGTTTTTTGTTTTTTTTAAAGCACCCGATTAGAGCCAGAGGCTCTCATCGGCTTAAAAAAAAAAAAAAAAAAAAGGGTGGGCTCGGGACGCAGACCACTGTGTGCAGAGCCCACCTAGTTGTGTGATAATAGCGAATATATGCGCTTGCCATTGGTTTGCCCCCCCCCTGAAATATCGAGCCTCCACTGGTAGAAAATAGTCAAGAAAAAAAAAAAAAAGTTAGATTTAACATAGAGCTATAAAAATGCTGTCCATCCTCCTAGGAGACCAATAAAAAAAACTGAGCAAGCTGCTTGCTATGGGGGCATTTGTACAGGCTCAATCCTGAGATGCACTGTGTACATTTATAGACACACACTGTGTGGCTCAGCTCTGCTCCCTGCTCACAGAATTTGATTGACAGCAGCAGGTGCCAATTGTTTCTGTGAGAAGAGGGGGAGAGAAGAGCAGCGATGCTGCAGACAGGCACACCGCTGGATGGAGATCGGGCTCAGGTAAGTATTTAAGGGGGGACTGGGGGGAGCCGCCATGGAAAGGTTTTCTACCTTAACCACTTGCCTCCCGCCCAGGATAAAAAGTTGCAACGACTCATTTTATTCCCTGGGGCGTCTGTAAAAAAAATTATATAAAATTTGAGAAAGTTAATTATTGAGAATTGTAAAGATATGCACTTGGGTGTCAAAATACACATGCATAACACACTTTGGGAGGCGCTCCCCTAGGGGAATCAGTGACAGAAAATGATCCGGGGTGTACATGTAGAGCAAAGACGCAACAGAGCATGAAATGCCAAACCACAGCTAACAAAGAAAGCAAAATTCTCTCATGCAATACAATAAAAAGAATATACATTCCAGAGATGAATCAATAATTATTCCCCTATTAAACACTGGTTCAGCCTCATCTTGAAAATACAGTTCAGTTTTGGTCACTTATCCTCAAGAAAGACGTTATTGAATTACATTGTAGGAAGAGTTCAGCAAAGGGTAAACCAAATTAATAATGGTGAAGAAGGACCTCAGTTATGAGCAATGATTACATGGAGTACACTTATTTATTATGGAGAAGAGGCCCTTAAGGAAGGGGGGGGGGGTATGATTAAATGCAAAAACATATCAAAAGGTGACTCTAGTAACTGTAATATACGATTTACTGTAAGGTCCCCTAGGAAGTTACACAACCACGATTTGAGGTTAGAAGAAAGAAGGTTTAACCTTAGATTTCAGAAAGGGATCTTTACTGTTAGAGCAGTAAAAATGTGAACCATCCCCTAAAAAGGTGTACTAGCTGAGAGTGCAGACAACTTCAAAAAACTTTAGATTGTCTTCTTCGAGAAGCAGAATATTCAGGACTATGAGAATTGCTAGAAAATAAAAAAAAAAGGGCACACAGGTTGACCTGTCTTTTTGGAAACTTGAAAAAATTTAAAAATTCATTCACCCACCTTGTTTTTCCAACTTTCTAGAATGTTTTTTTTTTTTGTTTTGTTTTTAAATAACTTTTTAAATCAAAGTTTTGCAATTTTTGCAAAAAGAAGAAAAAATAACAGAAATCCAAAACAGCACAATATACATTGATAGTCATACATGACTTTAGTATTAGAACAAATGCTTCTTAGTACTATTCAAAGACTGTAAGTTAGCTAAAAATCTATTAATTGGTTCAATATACAAACTAAAAAGGTTTGTTATTATAGTCTTATTACAATTATGACTATTACTCAAAGTTTTCTGTGCTTAAAAACTCGAATTAAAACAAAACCGTAATATTACATTTTTGGTAAACTGTTTTCAAATCTTAAGAATAATAACCATGCTTTGTCCTACGCTGCATACAATTATGGCATTAGAATAAGATGTGTACCCAGTGACTGCGGCACTCTCCTGCGTGCCTCACCCATCCAATCAACGAACAGCCAAGTCTACAATAATTAACATTGAAAGATCTGTAACATTAATGAAATGGGAGCCAATCCCACAACCTGTAACCATGAATCCCACAGCTTGTAAAATTTATGTAACAGAATTTGTCATTCCTTCAGCAGGTTAGAATTAACTTGCTCTCGCCAAACCTCGAAAGTAGTGGGGGATCGAAGATATCCATTTTAATAAAATACATTTCCGGGCCAAAAACAGTAACCTATAGATGGAGGTCTAAACCAGAGGAGTAAATAAGTCCAGGAATCCTAGTGCATGTCAAGGGGTCATTATGTAGCAGAGATCGAAAAAGCCTGATTGATGGGAATAATAATGCCCTGCCAATGGCTTACTAACTTTGGGCATCTGAAGAAGGTCCGCAGGAGAGCCTGCACATCTAGGACACTCCGTACTCTCTTCTGTGCCACTGGAATAAATTTGAGCGGTGTTGTATAAGCTCTATGTATTATAAAAAGTTGAGATAGACGTTGGGTTGGTGATAGAAAAGCCAGAAGGACCTGTTCCAAAATAGCCTGCCACATTTCCCCTTCTAGTCAATCAATCTCCTTAGAGCCTGTCCTACTAGTCATCAACGAACCATAAAGAAAAGAAAAGAAAAGAAAAGAAGACACCTCTTTTCTGTAATAGACACTAGCTGGTCTATAAGTGGAGCAGTACTCACTAAAATTAGTCTGCTTAGCTTGTGCTGGGAGGGCATGACGAATCGGAAGGAACTGAATTTTTTTTTTTACAGGGCATGCCAAATATCTGGAATATTCTGGAAATGATTTTAATTGATCATCGATATAGAATTGGTGAAGGAACTGGATCCCTCTGGCATACCATCCCTCAAGTCCCTGTAGCTTCTGCAGTTCTCTGAAATGCCCCCTCTCCCAGATAGGCAAATACCATGTAATCCCATCATATTTCATAATCCGCCTCATCTCATCTCATCCTATACCTTGGACAGGAGAATTAACCACTTTCAGACCGGACCATTTTGCTGGTAAATGACCAGAGGTCTTTTTACACTTTGGCACTGCGCTGCTTTAACTGGTAATTGCGCGGTCATGCAATGTTGTACCCAAACAAAATTTGCGTCCTTTTCTTCCCACAAATAGAGCTTTCTTTTGATGGTATTTGATTGCCTCTGCGATTTTTATTTTTTGCGATATAAACGTAAAAAGACCGCAAATTTTGAAAAAAAATGATATTTTCTACTTTTTGTTATTAGAAAAATCCAATAAACTCAATTTTAGTCATACATTTAGGCCAAAATGTATTCAGCCACATGTCTTTGGTAAAAAAAAAGTCAATAATTGTATATTTATTGGTTTGCGCAAAAGTTGTCACATCTACAAACTAAGGTACGTTTTCTGGAATTTACGCAGCTTTTAGTTTACGACTGCCTATCTCATTTCTTGAGGTGCTAAAATGACAGGGCAGTACAAAACCCCCCCAAATGACCCCATTTTGGAAAGTAGACCCCCTAAGGAAATTGATAAGAGGCATGTTGAGCCCATTGAATATTTTATTTTTTTGCCTCAAGCGATTGAATAATGACAAAAAAAAAATTTTTTTTTTTTTTTTTACACAAAGTTGTCACTAAATGATATATTGCTCACACATGCTATGGGCGTATGTGAAATGACACCCCAAAATAAATTCTGCTGCTTCTCCTGAGTACGGGGATACCACATATGTGGGACTTTTTGGGAGCCTAGCCGCGTACAGGGCCCCGAAAACCAAGCACCGCCTTCAGGCTTTCTAAGGGCGTAAATTTTTGATTTCACGCCTCACTACCTATTACAGTTTTGAAGGCCATAAAATGCCAAGATGGCACAAAACCCCCACAAATGACCCCATTTTAGAAAGTAGACACCCCAAGCTATTTGCTGAGAGGCATGTTGAGTCCATGGAATATTTTATATTTTGCCACAAGTTGCGGGAAAATTACAAACTTTTTTTTTTTTTTTTTTTTTTTCACAAAGTTGTCACTAAATGATATATTGCTCATGCATGCCATGGGCATATGTGAAATGACACCCCAAAATAAATTCTGCTGCTTCTCCTGAGTACGGGGATACCACATATGTGGGACTTTTTGGGAGCCTAGCCGCGTACGGGGCCCCGAAAACCAAGCACCGCCTTCAGGCTTTCTAAGGGCGTAATTTTTTGAGTTCACTTCTCACTACCTATTACAGTTTTGAAGGCCATAAAATGCCAAGATGGCACAAAACCCCCACAAATGACCCCATTTTAGAAAGTAGACACCCCAAGCTATTTGCTGAGAGGCATGTTGAGTCCATGGAATATTTTATATTTTGCCACAAGTTGCGGGAAAATTACAAACTTTTTTTTTTTTTCACAAAGTTGTCACTAAATGATATATTGCTCACGCATGCCATGGGCATATGTGAAATGACACCCCAAAATAAATTCTGCTGCTTCTCCTGAGTACGGGGATACCACATATGTGGGACTTTTTGGGAGCCTAGCCGCGTACGGGGCCCCAAAAACCAAGCACCGCCTTCAGGCTTTCTAAGGGCGTTACAGTTTTGAAGGCCATAAAATGCCAAGATGGCACAAACCCCCCCCCCCAAATGACCCCATTTTAGAAAGTAGACACCCCTAAATTTAGGGGTACACTAGTGAGACTAGGTAATAAATGGCGGGTGCCCTGAAACTATAAAAAAATAACTAACCAACCAGCGTCACCTGTAACAGTTATATGGTGATCACTGGTGAAAGGGTTAACTAGGGGGCAATCAGGGGGCTTTATGCGGTAGTATATGGGGGTCCCTGGCGCTATAAAAAGCTGCGGCGAACCTAAATACCTACCTGCCTAACTAGCGTCACCTGTGACACTAATACAGCGATCAGAAAAACGATCGCTTATTAGGCTGGGTTCACACTGGAGCGATGCGGGAACGCCACGAATGCGCGGCGGGTTCCCGCATCGCATGCCTCCCGGCGGCAGTTCACACTGCCCTATGCGAACTGCTGGGAGTGTCAGTGAAATGTTAATGACACCCCCAGATCAGTTCGCATATCGCAGTGCGATCTGCAAACTTGGATCGCATGGTGTGAACACCCATGCGATCCGATTCTGCTGCGGACCAAAAAAAGGGTCCCGTGCGAGTTTGCGGCGGGTGCGGCGGGTGCGACACGAATTCAGCCATACTATCTGTATAGCTGAACTCGAATCGCACAGAGATCGGATGTGATTTGCACTGCAGTGCGGTGCGAATCACATCCGTTCTCATAAACCGCTGCAATGTGAACCCAGCCTTAGTGACACTGGCGACGGGGGGTGATCACGGGGTTAAACCTTTATTGGGGGGGTTAGGGGGGTACCTTAGAACTAAAGGGGGCTAACCCTAACTGCCCTAACAGTTATTAGTCACAAATGACACCTGCCGGGTGATCAGGGGGTTAAACCTTTATTAGGTAATAAATGGCGGGTGCCCTGAAACTATAAAAAAATAACTAACCAACCAGCGTCACCTGTAACAGTTATATGGTGATCACTGGTGAAAGGGTTAACTAGGGGGCAATCAGGGGGCTTTATGCGGTAGTATATGGGGGTCCCTAGCGCTATAAAAAGCTGCGGCGAACCTAAATACCTACCTGCCTAACTAGCGTCACCTGTGACACTAATACGGCGATCAGAAAAATGATCGCTTATTAGGCTGGGTTCACACTGGAGCGATGCGGAAACGCCGCGAATCCGCGGCGGGTTCCCGCATCGCATGCCTCCCGGCGGCAGTTCACACTGCCCTATGCGAACTGCTGGGAGTGTCAGTGAAATGTTACTGACACCCCCAGATCAGTTCGCATATCGCAGTGCGATCTGCAAACTCGGATCGCATGGTGTGAACACCCATGCGATCCGATTCTGCTGCGGGCCAAAAAAAGGGTCCCGTGCGAATTTGCGGCGGGTGCGGCGGGTGTGGCGGGTGCGGCGGGTGCGGCGAATGGCTGAACTCGAATCGCACAGAGATCGGATGTGATTTGCACTGCAGTGCGGTGCGAATCACATTCGTTCTCATAAACCGCTGCAATGTGAACCCAGCCTTAGTGACACTGGCGACGGGGGGTGATCACGGGGTTAAACCTTTATTGGGGGGGTTAGGGGGGTACATTAGAACTAAAGGGGGCTAACCCTAACTGCCCTAACAGTTATTACAGTCACAAATGACACCAATGCAAAAAAAAAAAAAAAAATGACATTGGTGTCACTGTGACTGGGGGGGCAGGGGTAATTGGGGGGGTGATCGGGGGGTAAAGGGGGGGTGTGAGTGTGCCTGGCATGTTCTACTGTGTGTGGGATGTGTTGGTGCAACTCACTGATCCGCTCTCCTCCGTGTCGGAACGAAAAATACCGACACGGAGGAGAGAATACATCACTTCCTCTCCTGTGTTTACATTACAGGAGAGGAAGTGATGTCACCGGGGATTTCCATTCGTCGGGAGCGATCGCGAGGGGGTGGCCATGAATGAATGGCCGTCCCCTCGTCCGGGATCGCTCCCGAACGAAAACCGACCGCCGCAGGCACCGGGCGGGGGCCCGATCGGGCCCCCGACCCGCGGGAGGCAAATCACGTACATGTACGTGCTTATGCCTGCCCGTGCCATTCTGCCGACGTACATCGGCGTGAGGCGGTCGGCAAGTGGTTAATGTGGGATAATGTGAATCATCCCAAAATCCTCCTCCCTCTAGTTGAGCTATCAAAGAGTATTTGCATGATGTGGCAGCAATATATTTTGAATGGGGTCTCTATCATTTCTAATACCCCAACCCACAAAGTGATGCAAGCTGAGCCGCTAGAAAATATAGGGAACGGAAAGGTCCCCTTCATTTTTGGGCAACTGCAAGATTAATAAGCGGATCCTAGGGCTTCTAGCTTTCCAAAGACACTAAAAAGGGAATCTATTTTTTTTAAACCATTGTGTGGTAATCCACCTTTCTATAACTTGTAACAGCACCACTCATAAACTAAACAGCTTTTGTTTTACTATTCAGTAAAACTTAAAAATGATAATGAACAAAAAAAAAAAAAAAGTTTTACTCACACCTGTTCAGAACACAGTTATTAGTGCCTTGCTTAAACCTGCTGGTAATGAAGCTTTACAAGTGTATGATAGTCACCACTTTAACGCACTGCAAATAGGAATATATTGCAAGTTGAGTTCAATTATTCTAAAGTAATACTCCAGTAGGAGAAGGGGGCCATTGAATACATGTGTATCCCCCTATCTCTTAGGGATCTGCCCTTCAAAGTACCTAATCTAACTCACACTATCCACTACAAGGGTACAACACTTTGTTTGCCACTTTCTACATATATTTATTTGAAGGGGAAATTTTGAAGCAGAGGGCTGAGATGCTTATGTGCTGGAAAAAAAACTCCCCTCTGGTTGTGCAACAATAATCACACTTACATAGATATCAGAATAATGTTTTAAAAGGCAAAAGATTGATTTGCTGGGAGTGCCTGAGACCCGATGCCCCACCCCCATACCACCAAGTGGAACTTGCACTTAGTGGGACTTGTACTTCTGGGAAAAGAAGTGCTGTCCACTGACACTTCACACAAGTTGAGATACTGATCATCGTAGTATTACAATGCTGCTTTTACTTTACTTACATCAGAATATTTGAAGAGCTCTTGTAGGTTTATGCCCTCTGTGTTAAGAATCTGCTCTTTCTCCCCTTTCTTGTCGGTGGCTTCATTAAGGAGGCATCGAGTTATTCCCTTTGTTTCATGAATAACACTATTGTGTGCCAAAGTCACAACAAGAGATGAAATGTCAAAGTGAACCTTCATTAATGGCAGTTTCACTGTAATCTGCAAGAATAACACAACCATTAAACATGAGATTTTTATACATACCATACAGTTCATTGAGGGATACAGAAGTATTTAAAAAAAACAAAAACACTCCTCTTACAGAGGCAAAGGCTACAAGGAATATTACCTTCTGGATGACAGTATAGGGATATGTCTCTAGTGGGTTCAGTGATTTCTGAACCACACAGAGTCAGATTCAGATCCCATGGAGTGACAGAAGAAGCCACATGGGAGATTCCCTGTGCATAGTCTTAAATCAAGGAGTGAGAGTTCAATGGTCTCTGAAACAGAACAGAAAGGGCACAAACATGGTCCTTGATAGTGCTGAGAGCCAAATGCTGATCCAGGCCCAGCTGTAGGAAGGAGAGGATTCATTCCACATACTTCTGGGGTGGAAGACTCACACCAAAGAAAGTATGCCTTCCAAATCAGTCCCTGGGAAAATCTGGTAGTGACCATGGAGCCCACCTGTGACACAGGTCCTGAACACCTATGGGTGCGAGAACACCCCTATGGGTCCAGAATGTGTCAGCTGAGATAGTCTCCCTACCAATCTTCTATGTTTGGGATGCACACCGCTGACAAAGCAGTACTGTGCAATTCTGTCCAAGAAAGAATCCAATCCAACTCTCTTGCTGTGGCAAGACTTCTGGTTCCTCCTCACTCTGTCCAAGGAATTTTGTCTGAGACAACATGATGTTGTGTTGTAGAGGTCTGGAGTGAATCTGGATACATGAGACCCAAGACTCTTGCCAAAGAGGGAAGTCTGACAATTCCTGGACCATAGAACTCAAATCTGAGAATCTAAAGTTTCTCCTAAGAAACAAACTGGGACCTTAGCTGTGTCCAGCACTATATCCAGACACTCCAAACTCTGGTTTAGGATCCATCTGAGGCACTGTAATGTTTGGGCTATATTGTCTGACTGAGCCCTAAACTGCACTGCCCTAGTTCCTGTGACAGAACTGCTCTGTCACAGGAACTAGGGCAATGACACTTTAGTCCAGAAGACCCATAGGGCTGGATGGAGGTCTGCCAAGTTGTGCAGTTTAGAGATTAGGGCTTGGAGTGAAACGCCAACTTGTATCTCTAGAATATCAATTTCTGAACCCATGCATCAGGGATTTTAGCGGTCTAAATGTCCACAAAAGGTTAAAGTGATATTAAGGGCAACTTTAAAAGCTAATCTAAAGGCAGCCAAGCCAGAGCACTACAAAAGAGGGGACACTGCTCCTGCAGGGACATTGACTGATCGAAGAAAAAAAATTAAGAAAAAAAGGTGCTAGCAAAAAAGATGTCCTTCCTCTTGTGATACTAATCCACTAAGGCATGCTGGTAGTAGGGTTTATTCTGGACTGGCCCACATTTTCTTCGTCAGTGACCAAACATTCTGCACATGAGACTTTTAGTGTCCCTAAGTGATCAGACAAAAAGCATATTTTGACAAAACATTCGGTAGGAAAAAGAAAGAGGAAAAGTTTAGGTATACATAAATTCAGTTAAATGCAAGGAGGCTGCGTTCACGAAATGCTGACATGTTAACATCTTACTTTAACCCCTTCATGACCAGGGTCACAACAAACCTCAACACCCAGACCCAATTTAGCCTTATCACTAGGAGAATACTAGGCATTAGTTGTAACACAACACTAAGAACTCTTAGTTCCGCCCGGGGGGGCGGTCCCTTGGGTAACAACCCTTCCGTCTGCAGACAGACCTCAGTACATCAGCAAGCAGTATAACGTAAAGATAAAAGGAGGGGTGGGTGCTGTCGGTCGGTGAATTACAGAGAAAAGGATTTTACGGTGAGTACAAAAAATCCTATTTTCTCTTATATTCACCCACCAACACAGCTCCTCTCTTAGCCATTGGGGCGTCCCCAAGCAGTGCCAAACGAGGGGTGGGAAAAACCGCACAAAAACTTCATCCACCATGGCGCATGCAGTCTGAAGAAACGGCATACTGTGAACAGGTTATCACCATGACACACAATTATGGTGATCACTTGAGGTTGGTATGTAAACACACCTCTCGGCTTGTGTTGCCATTATCTTTTCGTGCACTAGCTGTGCAAAGAGAAAAATACATTTCAAGATGGTCCAAACAGTGAAGTGCCAAGACAGTTCCTCTATTTCATGGGTGGAGGGGTGATTATATTAGAACTCTCAGCATTTATCCTATAATAAAAGATTTAATTTATTCCTTCATGTTATTTGGTTTTATATGAATTTTTCACATAGTGTGTTCTTTATTACCTTTTCACTGTTTTATGAAGATTACATATATGAAGTGTTTTTATTAAAGCTATATGAAAATGTAGTGCTGTAAGTTATCTAATGGATGAATACATTTAGGTGAATGCAGCAGTCTACACACACATTATATTCATTCATTCAATGTAGCCGGGGAGAGCCGAACCCGGTTTGTATTTAGTGAAAAGCAATCTGGTCTTCCCACCGACCATACATACAAGAAGAAAATTTGAAGGATTGCTGCACTTAAAATTGTATTTGTTCAATCATTTTAAAAATAGTTACATAGTAAAGTGTTTAAAGAGAATTCTGTTTCGGGCTCACATGCTTACGCCCTTCCTCAGATCAGAACACATGTAACAACACAATCACATATCAAATAATCACATATGGAATCAATTATGTGGTTACTCATTAGTACAATTGTAGTCCTTCACGGGTTGATTTTTTTTTTTTTCAAAGCCACCGATACAGAAATGGTTAATCAAGCAGACATTCATCTCACTATTCCATCTGAAACCATCATATTGTTAATCTGTCAAAAAAAGTATGTGACAGATGGTACACCGCCCTGTTGTGTGCCATATTGAACTTCAAACTGGGAATAAGGTAATTAAGATATTGATCAAATCATTAAAGGGTTCCAATGTTGCCACCCCACACAGCAAACACGTCATCTGTAAATCTGTACCATCCCCGGCAGTGTTCCAAAATGTATTTTGTTTCAATCATATTCATAAATGAGTTTGCGTATAGGGGTGCGAAATTGGAACCCATCGCTGCTCCTTTAAGCTGTAGATAATGGGTTTCCTTGAAGAGAAAAGAATTCTCAAGGACAAATTTTAGTAATTCCAAGAGAAAAGCAATTTGTCGAGATCATTGTAACAATGTGATTGTACCAAGAGCTGTCGACATGCTTCCATACCCAATTCATGGGGAATAACGGTATAGAGGCTGGATACGCCCCATGTAACAAGGATGGAATTCCCTCCTGGGATACCATGTTGAAAGTGAATCAGACCAAAATTGAAAGTGATCTGTATGTTAAAAATACAGATCGCAACCAATTGTTACACTATGACAGTTTTCACCCTTAAGGAGTCGTCAACTCTGTCCCCAGGAGTCAATTAATGAGAATGCAAAGAATAGTCAGTGATACACAATGTCAAAAGGAGATGAAATTAAATAGAAATTAAATTAGTAGAAATTATCCAGAAGCAGCAGTAAAAAGAGAAGGTCTAAATCTAAATAATAGTAGGCTCAGCAATAGACACATTAAAATAATTCCTTTTGTAACACAATTTCATCAGTTTTCTTATGATATTTTTATTATTATTAAAAAACATTGGAGCTTATAGAGAGAAAGGTATCCCACTATAGATGAATTTTCTAACCCACAGCTACCATCCTATAGAAAATCTAGGACATTGAGAGACCATTTAGTAAGATCAGATCAACACTTTGCTTCTCCTAAAACAACTTTTTTGGGACCACGAAACATGGGATCGTATCCCTGTTTATCATGTATTCAGTGTAATTCAATGATTAAAGGAAAAAGTATTTCACACCCCACAAAGGTTTTTATATTTCAATTAAAGGCCACTACACCTGTCAATCATCTTATATGATCTATGCCATAAAATGCCCATGTGGGCTAGTTTATATTGGAGAAACAACTCAAAAGGTTAAAGACCGCATAGCTAGGCATAAATACTCGATTAAAGACAAATTAATACAAATACCCCTGGCTAGACACTTTTTTAGGGAAGGGACATTCAATTTCCCATTTAAATATATGGTGTTGGAAGGCATTAGTAAAAATAGGAGAGGGGGTGAATCGGGAGCTGGTTTTAAGAAAACATGAGGTTTATTGGACACATTTCCTTAATACTATTGCTCTGAAAGGTCTAAACACAGATTTAGATTTATACTTGTTTGTATAACTGATTAGTAATATTCCTTCTCCCTTTTTTATTTTATTTTTTTCAGATTTATACTCATTCTATTTTTTTGTTATCTAAAAAAATACAGTGAATAACGGCCTCCTTCCACTATCTCGGCGCTAAGGATATGTCAGGTTTCATACAATGACCAGAGCTTCCACAACTGTAACAATAAATGTCATCACTGTGTAATATTAATAGTAATAAAAACAGCTGCCGCTTAAAATGCAAACGCATAAGTATCAAGAAAAAGATAATAACAATTGCACAGATCCAAATCAAGTGCATATAATTATTAGAGAAGCGCTACTATCAAAGTTTATGATCAGCTTTCAAGTGTATATAGTACACATAAGGAGTAAGTAATTGACAGATGATGTAAAAACAGTACCAGAAACCTCAGATGAAAATCTTGCTATGTTGTATCATAAAAACACCTCACACCACAATCGTAAACTTTATGATAGTAGCACTGCAATAATAATTATAGGCACTTGATTTGGATCTGTGCAATTATTTCTCGTTATACATAATATTATTTTTGGATATATACATCATGATATTCATATACTTTCTTTGACAGATTAACAATGTGATGGTTTCAGATGGAATAGTGAGATGAATGTCTGCTTGATTAACCATATCTGTATCAGTGGCTTTGAAAAAAAAAAAATCAACACATACTAATCGATTCCATGTGTGATTATTTGAAAAAAAATTGAATTCTCATGAATGTGATTGTGATGTTAGATCTGTTCTGATCTGATCTGAGGAAGGGTGTAAGCATGTGAGCCCAAAACGGAAATCTCTGAACACGTTACTATGTAACTGTTTTTGAAATTATTGAACAAATGCAATTTTAAGTGCAGCAATCCTTCAAACTTTTTTTTCTTTTTATTTATACATTTGTATAATAATTACATATACTGTATGTTTGTGTGTGCATTATTTATTATATATATTTTATTTCTTTCATTTTTATTTTCTATAGGATTCCTGATCGATTGATACAATCTGAACTGTGGGAATGCTGTTACACCTGTTGATCTCTTGTTCCAGGATTATTTCATGTTATACTATATTATCTAGTTTACTATAATATTTTTGCTAACCATGATCCAGTGATTTATTCTAGACAAGCTGTTTGATTGTTTAATATAGTGCAGATAAGTTCTCTCTATATAAATTGAACCTTGTATGTACTAGCCTGAAACCGTTACTGCTATGACTGCTTGTATATTTTTGAGATTTTAAATTTTTCATTAAAACATTTTTTTGTGCAGCAATCCCTCTTGATTTTTTTCCTATGATATAAGCCATTGGGAAGGCTTGATTGCTTTGCACATGTTATTATGACCAACGTCCACCTCACCCTTTGAACTCTCTCTCTCATATATATATATATATATATATATATATATATATATATATATATATATATATATATATATATATATATATATATATATATATATATTATAATGTGTGCATATATATACAATATATATATATATATATATATATATATATATATATATATATATGCACACATTATTATATATATATATATATATATATATATATATAATCTTTGGCAGCACAGGGATTTTCTCCTTTTATAAACTAGATGTGTTATTGTCGGTTCACACCCAACACTTTCAAATTTGCTCTGAACATCTATGCATTAATGGCCACTGATCAAGGTGGTGTTGAATAGCACGACCACTGCATTACCGAGACACATTGGCCATAGCACATACAACATGGCAAAGAAACTTACCATAAGCTTCCATAATGACAACATAGTCGGTGCAACATTGCAAAGATGTCCCCCCCCCCCTTCAATTCCTGAAGTTGGGTTTTAAAGCAAACACGCGTGTATTAATGCCCAACTTCCCAGCAACATATGTTTATGTGCAATATGTGCCATTTTAATACATTTGTTTGTGCCTTTACTATCCTAGCTGCACATATCATTCTGCACTAACCTAACTAACTTCAAACCCCAAAGCAAGAAGATGAATCGACGGGCACAACAACAGACAGTGCCAGGAATGTTGGAGAAAGACAGGATGAAGGAGACATCAGAACGGATTGTATTACAACTCCCAGGATTGTTTGTCTTGTATTAAACAATCAAGCTAGAAATAGACGGATTTAAACTGGGAAGCAGGGAGACTGGCTGAATTTCAATCCACCTATGGCCATTCCAGTTCCACAGAAGTTGATCAAAGGACCAACTGCTCTTGAACAGGGATGTTGGAAAGATTTTCTTCGAACAGCACTGCATCGGTTGCAGCACTGATCAGTGTATTCTGGCAGCAGGGCAGTCCCTGCTGTCAGAATACAAGAACACAGCGGGGAGAACATTCTACCTTGAATGTGTGGATGGGGGAATCCAGTCAGTTTCTTTTGATCACCCTATAAGTTTTATTCACTGTACCCATGGAGTATTGTACTCAGGAACAATACTAGGAATATATAAACCTGATCGTACCTCACACCACAGGCTCTTGTCAGTATCATATGAGTATTCTTCAATGGCAGTGTTGAGGCTCAGGACATCATTGATCCGATTCTCTGCCAGCACTTCTTTGGTGAGGCCTGTTTGATTATTTTTCTTTCTGGATTTTGCCGAGGGTAATGAAGTGGTTTCCTCCTCATTAAGCAGCTGAGAGTCTTCAGGTTCTTCCTCCTGAAGCTTGTTCTCGTCATCCTTCGGCTCTTCATCCTCCGGGGTCTCCTCCTCTTCACTCTCATAATCCACCTAAAAGAGAAAACACTATCAAAGCTCACTAAGAACTACAGGGCTGGCTCCGTATAATGAAGATTTAGTATTTGTAGTTCACCAGGAAAAAACAAAAAGAAAAACATAAAATAGGATTTTTGTACTCACTGTAAAATCCTTTTCTCTGAAGTTCATTGACGGACACAGCATCTTCACCTTGACCTTAGGGTTATAGCGCCCCTTCAGGAGAGGACTAGGCAGAACATGTTAAAAACAGCAAAACTGCACAGTACCGCCCAGGGGGTAGTCCTACTGGCTATAACCCCTCATTCTGCATCCAGCAGCTCAGTTTGTTAAAAAAGTACAAATATCTATAGGAGGGGTGGGTTCTGTGTCCGTTAATGAACTTCTGAGAAAAGGATTTTACAGGGAGTACAAAAATCCTATTTTCTCTTTCGTTCATTGACGGACACAGCATTTTCATCTTGACATTAGGGACGTCCCCAAGCAGTCTCAAAAGAACAACGGGTGGGAACAGCAAGAAAATAACTCCACCCGTAACAACCAGTGCTCCTCAACGGAGGAGCTGCAACCTTAAATAGCCACCTGCAAAACCTTGCGGCCGAAGCAAGCATCTGAAGATGCGCTCCTAAAATTTAGTGACAGTGTGAACAGATGACCAGGTCGCTGCCTTACACACCTGAGAAACAGACGCTTGATGTCAGAAAGCCCAAGAGGCACCAATTGCCCTGGTAGAATGCGCCGTGACAGGAAAGTGAGGCGTACGACCCCTTATGGCATAAGTCTGAACCACAATCTGTCTGGATCCACCGACAAATGGTGGCCGACGAGACCGCCAGGCCCTTCTTCAGACCAGCAACCGAGACAAACAGCGAGTCCGACCTCCGACCTCTGGCAGATGTAATGGCCACTAGAAAGACTACTTTCTGAGAGAGTGCCAATAAGGGGATCTCCCTAATGTTTTCAAACGGTGGTTTCTGAAGCACCGAGAGCACCAGATTCAAATCCCACGGAGGCAGCGGTGGTCCGGAGGGGCCACATGTTGAACCCCCTGAACAAACGTACTCACCAATGAATGAGTTGCCAAGGGTCGCTGAAAAAAAGACAGCCAAAGCGGATATCTGCCCTTTAATGGTGCTTAAGGCAATTTTCTGATCCACTCCTCGCTGCAAAAACAGCAGGATCCTGGAAACTGAGTATATGCCGGACGCCACCCCATCTCCTCACACACGGAGATGTAGGCCTTCCATGTACAATGATAAATGTTCAAAAAAGAGGACTTCCGTGCCCCCAGCACAGTGGAGATTACCAAATCCAACAGACCTTGGTCCCTTAGCACCTCACTTTCAACAGCCATGGTGTTAAAGCCAGCGACGGTAAAGCAGGATGAAGTATTGGACCTTGCGACAGAGGTCCTCTCGCGTCGGCAGCCAAGGCACCACCATTCGTACTATGTCGGCATACCACAGACGCCGATGCCAATCTGGGGAAATCAGAATCACAGAAATCTCCTCGGCCTTCACTCTGCAAAGCAGACATGGTAGAAGTTTGATTGGGGGGTGAGGCATAAATCAGCCGATAACGGCTCCATGGAGTCACATCTGCCACGTCCACCCAGGGATCTTTTGACCTGGCCTCAAACCTCTGTACCTTCCGATTGAGTCGAGAGGCCAGTAGAACCACATCTGGCGTGCCCCACCTTAGGCAAAAGAGCTGAAATACATCCGGATGCAGCGACCATTCCCCCAGATCCAGCATCTCACGGCTTAGGTAGTATGCTTGCCAATTTTCTACACCCAGAACGTACACGGCCAACAGAGCCGACACGCACCGCTCTGCCCTCCGTAGGATGTGAGTGACCTCCAGTGCTGCAGCCAAGCTCCTTGTTAATCCTTGACTGACATACGCCACTGCCATGGTGTTGTCCAACTGGATCCTGACAGGACACCCCTGGAGCCTCTTTGACCATGTGGCAAGGCACCGCCTGATCGCCCGAAGCTCCAGCACATTGATCGGCAGGCAGGATTCTTCCTGCGTCCAGCGACCCTAGGCCGACTGTACGCCCCAAACTTCGCCCCAACCGGTCAGGCTGGCGTCAGTTGTGATCACCATCCAATGAAGAGGAAGGAACAACTTCCTTGACCGAAGGGCCGACGACCTCAGCCACCAGAGCAGGGAATCCCTGACTAGCTGGCTCGCCCGAATTTGACAATCCAGGGACAACTGAGATTTGTCCCATTTGGACAGGATCGCCTTTTGCAAGACTCAAGTATGAAATTGAGCATACGGGACTGCCTCGAAAGTGGCTACCATGAGACCCAGGACTCGCATGCAAAAACACAGCAATGACCACCTGCGGGACACCAACAACTTCACTGCAGCTTGAAGAGTCTGCAGCTTGTACGAAGGGAGAAAGACTCTTGCCTCTGAGGAGTCCAGAAGCAAGCCCGGGTACTCCAGGCGTTGAGTCGGCACCAACGCCAACTTCTGGAGGTTCAGTACCCAAACTCCCAAAGAGTTTGCATGGCGATTGCCACATCCTCCCTTAATTCTGAGGCGGAAGCGGCTCTCAGAAGGAGGCCGTCCAGGTAACCCATGATTGCGATCCCTCGCTGCCTTAGCAAAGCCTTGGTGAAGACCCTCAGTGCCTCCATCTTTAAGGTATCCCGCACCGCTGTGATAAGTTAAAGCGCTGCGCAAACTGTTGGCGCTATATAAATCCTGAATAAATAAATAATAAGTGCTCCTACAAGCGCTTTTTCCTGCGATGAGTCTGGGGAAGAAGCACTAGCTTCTGATGCCATGCTGACCCACACTCGCTTGTCACCACTTAGGGACCTAAGGCAAGTCACACAAAATGTCCACCTTCCTAGCAGTCACAGATTGAGGGGCTCCCTGCAGGACTCACCACCCTGACCCAGGTACTATGCTGTGCTGCTGCTGTCCGCTCTCCCCTGTGTCAGTCACGAGGCGTTCTATGTAAAAAACACACTGTTCTAGAAAGAAACAGTCACCCAGCGCTAGAGGCAAAACAAGCTGAGGCTACTAGAAAATGGACGCCGGCTGTCTCAGGAAAAAACATCTGAGGGCTCCGGGAAAATGGCCACCGGACTTCCAGAAAAGGGAAGAGAACGAGCGGACCCCCAACACCAAGGTACGTGCACCGCACCCCCATATGCCCAGTCACACAGCAGCCCATAGCGTGGGGGGGCAGGGAGAGAAGAGAGAGTGAGAGCCCCCTAGTCGACCTCCCAGGGAATGTCCAGCTGCTCCATCCTGCCAAGACAGGTGGAACTATACTTACCCCTCCTGCAGGGACTGCTGGACGCATTCCACAGACAGACCCATCAGCCGAGCAGTACGGGGTGGCTGTCTGCTACGGCACACTAACACGAACAGCAGTAGCCCGGTCATATGTGTGCCCTGGATCAGACAGGGCATGTCGTGGCCGACCCAGCGTGTAGCTAAGGCCTGCTCACGCTCGATGGCCAGGCTGAGGAGACTACCAGGATCTATATTATCCTACCCAGCCCGGCTGTTGATTTTGATTCCTGTGATCTATAAATGCATAAAAAAATAAAAAAATTCCCAGAACCAAATGGTCCCACCGGGAGCCAAGTCCTTCTCCTACACTAGGCAGAAAAAAAAACTGAGCTGCTGGATGCAGTGTGAGGGGTTATAGCCAGTAGGACCACCCCCTGGGCGGTACTGTGCTGTTTTTAACATGTTCTGCCTAGTCCTCTCCTGAAGGGGCAATATAAGCCTAAGGTCAAGATGAAGATGCTGTGTCCGTCAATGAACGAAAGAGAAAAACACTTATTATGGCTAGATTAATTTAATGCTTTCCTCTTCCAACATGCCTAGGACTGATGAACAGAAAATTTACAGACCCCAAATTCAACATGGTTCTGTTGGAGAGGTTTTGCAGCCCAACTTTGTCACAGCAATTAGAGGACCAGACTGCCATACAAGCATGATCCAATTATCATGCCAGGTCTTTTGTCCAAAGTTCAGCCAAACAAATGAAGCCTTAGATCGCATCAGTGGTCTTTTTATGCCGCAAAAAGGTAACGTGGATCCTGACACTCCCTGGCATCTGCTTCTCAAAGAGGAAGCAGCAAACAAGTTTTATAACCTGTCCATAACTTTCTGTCCCTAGGCGAAAAAAACAGCTTCCTGGCCTCGCTGATCTAATGACAGCAAACATTTGCAAAGCATGGCTATAGCTTGCAGCAAACTATAAGCAACTTTGCTGAAGCTATTAAAGCAGCCTTTAGCACTTATCTGGGAATCTTAAAAGACGAGTGATGGGTATCTCCTTTAACAAGCAAGCTTCCAGCAAGTTTCAAATA
The DNA here is from genome assembly GCF_037356315.1 of Lithobates pipiens. Classification (NCBI taxonomy): domain Eukaryota; kingdom Metazoa; phylum Chordata; class Amphibia; order Anura; family Ranidae; genus Lithobates; species Lithobates pipiens. Next base: position 483,070,688 of record NW_027507718.1, read on the forward strand.
GCACCAAAGCTTACTGAAGTCAGCTAGCAGGTTATTTAAAGTCAGTACTCCCATTGTGGTCTGCCTTTAATCTCCCACAAGTGCTGGTTTAAAGGCTTCAAGAACACTCCACTAAAAGCTGTGCAAATGCTTTGGTAAAGCTTAATATGCAAACTAAAGCCGTACGTACAGGGCCTAAAAAAAAAAAAAAAAAAAAAGAAGGCCAAGATAAATCAGAAGCACTTTAAACAGTACATATCATGTATCATTACTATTAATGTAGAAATAAGAGGCAAAACTTAACTAACTTTAAATCTACTCCCATCCACATTTTAAGTCTAATCTAGCTAACCCTGTAAAGAAAAGATTGCTATACTTGCCTATTCTGCAGCCGGTCCAATCTCCAAATGTGCCCCTGTATGCAGGAGAAAGCAGACAATGGCTGGAAAATGCCTGTGAAGTGTTGTCACCCATAGACTTACTATGGGGCCTCCGTTGTAAGCTGCCTCTCCTACACACCGAAGAAGCTGCTAACAGCTCAGCCTGGAACTGGACTGGAGGCAGAATAAGTATAACAAACTTTTCTTTACAGAGTTAGATAAGATTAGGCTTAGAATTGGAGATAACCAGCACCCACCCATTTTAAGATTCCCAAATGAGTGCTAAACGCTGCTTTAAAAGCTTCAGCAAAGTTGCTTAAAGTTTGCTGAAAACTATAGCTGTGCTTTGAAAATGTTTGTGGTCATTAGATCAGCAAGGTCAAGAAGCTGTTTCTTGGTCTAGGGAAAGAAAGTTATGGAAAGGTTATAAGATCTTTTTGCGGTTTCCTCTTTCATAAGCAGATGCCAGGTAGTGTCAGGAGTATATCCGCTTTCCCTCTTTCCTGCATAAAAAGACCACTGATGCAATCTAAGGCTTCATTAGTTTGGCTGAAGTTTAGTTTTGGTTTTGCATTTACTTCCACTTTAAGAAGGGAACAAGTGTTTGTAAAGGTAAAGATAAAAAATACTGCACTGTCTCTTTAAAATTACTTCAATGTGATTGTTCATTTATGTATTTTATTTCTAGCTGCAGTTGCACTGATATGCCTGGTTGATCCAGCCTGTGTGGGTCCCCCTACAAGTAAACCGACCAAACTGACCACCGTAGTATGGCAGGCAATCCATGCTACCGTGGTCAGTTTACGATCAGGGGTCTCAAACTGGCGGCCCTCCAGCTGTTGAGAAACTACAAGTCCCATGAGGCATTGCAAGACTGACAGTTACAAGTATGATTCCCACAGGCAGAGGCATGATGGGACATGTAGCTTTGCGACAGCTGGAGGGCCACCAGTTTGAGACCCCCAGTTTACATCCTGCATCTTCCTGCTAAAGATACAGGCCTGTATCTTCTTTAGTCACCGCAGAGCCGATCCCCCGCCCATTCCTGCTCTCAGATGGGGAGAAGAGGAATTGATGTCTGCTGCTGAGTCTGAGAGTGTTTCACTGACATGGAAATGCAGGCGCTGGGCAGAAACATGACTAATCAGTCCTGATGTAAATGCCCTGACACTGAACATGCCCACTGGCAAGTCCGTGCATTGCTGTGGAGCCGAGATTGATCACGTGACCTGCAGATATGAGGCTGTACAGATCAGTAAGTACAATGGCTTATTTAGATTGGTGACTAAGGCAGGCCATACAGGATTAATTTTCTTTCATTTATCCAGTGGGTTGAGAGAAAGCAAATATATTATTTCCCCCCATTCATACATTTGAGGTGGATCCCTTCAGGCAGAGCGATTATATTCTGACAGCGGAGAGACGTGCCCACCATCAGAATACTGGCATCAGCACTGCCAGCTGTAGTTGGCGGCATTGATCAAGTGAAAATTTTCAAAGCAGTCTGGTTGTACGGTTGAGAGATCCAATTCTGTACAACCAGCCCACACATAGATGAATCTAAATTCAGCCAGTGCCTGCTGAATCCGGCAGAATTTCGATCCATCTATGGCCAGCTTAAACAATTTGTTCACTGCCTAAATCCCTATGCTTTTATGTGGATCTGTGGGGAACAAAGCTGTCATGCAAATGCAATCCATCTCGCTGACTACCATGCTCCTGCTTTACAGATACACTTTAGTGCCTTTCTTTGCCAAATTCCATTGCAGTGAGTTTAGATCTGTATTGTGTGTATAACCAACTTATTAACTACAGTACATCATTGTACGGCTTGTTCGGCTAAAGGTACAATGTACTCTCCCAAGTCCGATGCACTGAGCCCTGATATCAAATAGCAACAGGGTGTGTTCTGCTTACTTTACAACTCGTTCAATTTTTAGAGCTCTTGTCGTATCAAAGCCCTACTCAGGAAATACTGACCTACTATAACCGGCTGTAATGTCTTATGATATACAGGTGCATCTCAAAAAATTAGATTATACAAAAGTAATTATTTCAGTAAATCAATTCAAAAAGTGAAACTCATATTATATAGATTCGTTACACACAGAGTGATATACTTCAAGCATTTCTTTCTTTAATTTTGTTGATTATGGCTTACAGCTAGTGAAACTCCCAAATTCAGTATCTCAGAAAATTAGATTATTACATAAGACCAATAAAAAAAAAAAAAAAAAGGGGGGGGGTTTAATACAGAAATGTTGGCTTACTGACAGTATGTCCATGTACAGTATAGTATGCACTCAGTACTTCAGGGGGCTCATTTTGCATGAAGTACTGCACCAATGCAGCGTGGCATGGGGGTGATCAGCCTGTGGCACTGCAGAGGTGCTATGGAAACCCAGGATGCTTTGATAGCAGCCTCCAGGTCATCTGCATTGTTGGGTCTGGTGTCTCATCTTCCTCTTGAAAATAACCCACAGATTCTCTATGGGGTTTAGGTCAGGTGAGTTTGCTAGCCAATCAAGCACCGTGATACCATGATCATTAAACCAGGTATTGGTACTTTTTGGCAGTGTGGGCAGGTGCCAAGTTCTGCTGGAAAATTAAATTGGCATCTCCATAAAGCTGGTCAGCAGAGGAAAGCATGAAGTGCTCTAGAGTTTTCTGGTAGAGGGCTGCACTGATTCTGGATAAAACACAATGGGCCAACACCAGCAGATGACATGGCTGCCCAAATTACAACAGACTGTGGAAACACCGTGGACATCATGTAAGTTGGATTCTGTGCCTCTCCACTCTTCCTTCAGACACTCGGACCTTGATTTCCAAATGAAATGCAAAATTTACTTTTATCCTAAAAGAGGACTTTGGACCACTCAGCAACAGTCCGGTCCTTTTTCTCCTTAGCCCAGGTAAGACGTTTCTGTCTCTGGTTCAGGAGTGGCTTGACACAAGGAATGTAGGGCTAAAATAACTAAATCGACATAAATCGATTATAATCTATGATGAAAATAGTTGCCAACTACAGTATCTAACAAAAGTGAGTACACCCCTTCCATTTTTGAAAATATTTTATTTCCCCTTTTCATGTGACAACACTGAAGAAATGACACTTTGCTACATTGTAAAGTAGTGAGTGTACAGCTTGTATAACGGTGTAAATTTGCTTCCAGTGACCAATATTAGAGAGTGAGAGCGATAACACCATATTGAACACACCTGCTCTCCATTCACACCTGAGACCTTGTAATGCTAACGAGTCACATGACAACGGGAAGTGAAAATGGCTAATTGGGTCCAATGTGGACATTTTCACTTAGGGGTGTACTTCCTTTTGTTACCAGAGGTTTAGACATTAATGGCTGCGTGTTGAGTTATTTTGAGAGGACAGCAAATTTACACTGTTATACAAGCTGTACACTCACTACTTTACATTGTAGCAAAGTGTCATTTCTTCAGTGTTGTCTCATGAAAAGATATAATAAAATATTTACATAAATGTGAGGGGTGTACTCACTTTTGTGAGATACTGTATATAAAATAGGAGTTTCACTTTCTGAATTGAATTACTGAAATAAATGAACTTTTGGATAATACTCTAAATTATTTATGAGATGCACTGGTTTGCAATTAACATAACCATGTAAAAGTATAATATATACAGATATGACAAAGCAACTATAATATCTAAGGCCCCTTTCACACCAGCAGACCTATCGGGTCCACCTGTCAGTCCTTTAGGCGGTCCTGATCGGACCCTTCGATCTCCATGCGTCCATTGACACCAGCAAACAGTCGATATGCTAAAATGGGGATCTACTCCCCATCCATTTGGTGGATTGGATGGCAGTCGGGTATAAAAGGATAGGCGGTCCATTTAAATCGGACCACCCATAAGAGAGAGCGGGATGTGCCAGCTCTGTATAAAGGCACCGCCTTAGCGTTAACTGCTGCATTATTTATTTTGATGATGGTGTCTCTGTGAAGCTTGTATAAGTGCCAGGCAATTACTTACAGCAGAACTCCAAGAATTACAGCACTTTTTTTCAAGAGGTTAAAAAGTGTTACTAAACCCACAACAGTAAAATCAATGTGTACATGCAGTAAAGCATTCTTGTTATACTCACTATGTAACCTAAGGGATTAATCCTCTGCATTGTGTGAAAAGGCTGTTTGATCCTGTATCCAAAGATCCTCCTCTTCTATTGTAACCAAAACATATCTGGACAAGACAGTTTGTGGAGTCAGGCTACACATGCTCAGTTCGGTGTATATTGTTAAAGAGCTTTTTATCTTGGGAGAGTACATGTGATCAGACAAGGGTCAATCAGCACTGTCCATACAGAGGATCAGGGGTCCTGCATCCTGATAGGACAGCTCAGTGCAGTACGAAAACTCCTCCTACAAGCTTTAACCAGACACCGATAGAAGTCACAAGATTGCTATATCATGCTGATGAGAAAAGGTATTTAACAGTTTACATTTACTAAAACGATTGCATTTCCATGTGCTGTGGGAGACCAGATATAGTGAATGCAAAGTCCTGGGTTTAGTAACACTTGAAGTCCAATGATGCTAACGTCACCTTGCTAGCTTATCTCTATCTCTCACTAATTGCTACTGCTATACTACCGGCACTCTGGTGGGAGAGAAGCGCTCTGCCCGCCCCTCACCTCTGCTGTCCATTCACAGAATACTTTGCATCTTGTGAATGGGTTCACATAATACAAAGCCTTTCAGTGATTGGGCAAAGGGAGAAGAGCAGCAGACAAAGAGGCTACAAACGGCCCTGCAGCTGCAGGATCAGAGACCAAAGTCAGAAGTATAGCAAAAGCTGTACATCCAGCACTCAGCAAAAGTGTACAAAAATAAAATAAAAAATAAGTCCATGAAGTGGCATACACCTCACTTGACTTAACCCCTGATAGGCCAGCACTGTGCTGCAATTACTGGAGTTCTTTAAAGCTGTCAAATGTCCTAATTTGCAAGTCAGATAAAGGCCTAAAAACTAATACTAACCTCCTCCTCTTGTTTCTCTCTTCTCCTTGCATCAGTAGCGTCTGCATCTCCTTCATCAGCCTCTGCATCCACAATAGCTTCTTCATTGTCCAACTCCTGACTCTCCTGATGGGACATAAACAACAGACATGATTGTTAGTACATTATGGGGAATCCTATAACATCTACAGACTAGATCACAATTTTCCATAAGTTTCCTCCCTGGCAATATTCTCCATCAACAGTGGATGAGCCTTTAATCATTTATTAATGCTGAACTCCAAGCAGGTATTAGAGACAAATACAATTGATATATCTGGTATTAACTTAGGATCTGTACGGGAGAACTCAGAGGGTAAAGCAGCACAAAGAGCCAGTCAGCTGTGCTAATGTGTTAACAAAAACATGCTGTTAGGAGGAGAGAACAGAGTGACAGAAAGGAGATCAGTAGTGGGCTTTTTCTCCTTTCCCTGTCCATTCCCAGGCTGAGGGAAAAGACCTGCAAGCATTATTTAAAGTGATTTTAAATAAAAAAAATGTAATCATTTACAAAACGTACATTCTATACTTACCTGCTCTGTGCAAAAGTTTTGCACAAAGCAGCTATAATCCTCCTCTTCTCAGGTCCCCAAAATGGTGCTCCCGGATCCTCCCAGCCACAGCATGTCCCGTGCTATGGAGGCACTCATGTGTGCTCACTCCCGAGCCACGTTCTGTTTGTCTACAGACACACAGCTCGTTGCTTAAGCCCCACCCCCCACTCCCTCTGCACTGGCTGTGATTGGCAGGGGGAGCTGCTTGCAGAAGGTTTTTTACCTTAATGCATGAATGTAAAAAAAACGTCTGCCTTTAGAACCACTTTAATTGCAGCAGAAAAAAAATCAAGTCCCCTTGCCTGTCAGACAGATCTGTTCTTTGTGGCAGAGTTGTGTAAATCTCAGGACTGGATGGGCAGAAATGGATATCCTTTGGCAGGTAAAACGGCAAAATATAGAGATAAAATACCTATATTGTTTCTGTTTGCATGCTAAATCGGGCCTGGGCATCTAGGCTTTAAATACCCCTGAGCAAGAAAAGGTTAAGAACAGTAGTTTTCTTACAATACAGTCTTTGTGGAGCAATACAATCCAATCATAATGGATTTACTTTACTAGACAACACAGTTTTGTGCGCCCAAGATTCTCCCAGAGGTCAACAATTGTATTATACAACTCATTAGAACATGAAAATCAATGCTCAGTGTTCGGCTGTGAGCCTGGCTTCAACAATAAAAACAAAGCAATTAACGACTATCATTAAACTTCACAACTTCTGCTGTATTGCTCTCTGCTTGGTAAAAGAACCAGCTGGAGGTATGAATTAAAAATGTGTACCCTCCCAAAATACCTCTTCTACCTATTTCAAGCCTTACCAATAAAGATATCTTCTCACTACTTTAAACAAGTACTTACTCTTTCCATCGGGTTCATCTGGGCGCACAAAAAACAAACAAACAATATGGTGGACTGGCACTTCCCGAAGTCTGGAAATATTATCAGGCTCCTCATCCTGGCAGATTTATTGATTGGCACCAACATAGTTCTAAACTCTGGGCGCAACTAGAAGAAGCTCAAACTGACATCCCGTTAAAAGGTGCCTTGTGGTGCTACGATAACCTACCACCAGTATTGTTCACGAGTATGCACACAAGTTCCCTCTCTACCCTCGACTCCCCCTTATTTCCAGTTTTAGAGAACCCGTTGTTTTCGCCTAGCCTTGGATCTCATGAATTCAGGGCCCTACTCCAATAGGGATGTGATCAAATCAGTCCATTTTTTTTAGAGGTGTAATGCTGGTCCTCTATAACATCGTTGATGAGCGACACAGGACCCTTCAAGCCCCCCTTTTGGAACGCCTTCCAACTGCACCATTTTCTACAATCCATACCAAAAACCTCAGTGCTTTAACCGTTACTTAACAACCTTTGAGGAATACTGTTCAGATGATGGAACTCTGCCGCAAGTATAATCTAAACACGTATAATTTACTGAATGCTCCCTTTGAACAGCCACACACCTACCTTTTATGAGACAATGGGAAACAGTTAAATCGTACATTTACGTTAGCCCAACATCATCATATTAGATTCTCCCTAAAATTGTCAATATGTACAAAAATTCAAGAGACCAACTGAAGAGGTGGTACTAAACTCCTCATGTGTTACACAAGTACTATCCCAATACCACTGACTGGTGTTGGGGATGCCAGGAGGGCAGAGGAATGCTGCTTTACATATTCTGGTTCTGCCACAAGTTAATGCACTTTTGGAGGGAAGTCCGAAAAATGACTCAAAATTTCATGGAACTCAAGATTCCCGACGATCCAGCCTTCTTCCTACTACGTTTCAACGATTCCCACAAACATTTATAAAAAAAAAAGTCCTCATGATTTCTTCTTACATGTGTTCAGTAGCAATTTGAAGGGGTCTATGCACCTGTGGGCATACTTTTTCTTACTTAGCCAAGACCTATATATACAAACTTTTGTTTTTCGTTGTTTCCCCCCCCCACCCCGAACCCCCCTTTCCCTTCCTCTTGCCTCCCCACTCCAAACTCCGTCCCCCCCTCCATGCATTTTAACAAGATGGGGCGTATTCCCCTTCGAAAACAATATTCTGTGTTTGCATCGTATTTGAACACTCGAAAACTTGCAGAAATTATCATCCCGCAGTCTCCCCAGCACAATCAAGTACGAGGGAAAACAAGAAATTTGCTCAAGAAGCCAATCATGTGCAGAGCCCCATGTAAGTTTTGGCTTCCCCATAATGTCTATGGGCTGCAGCAGTGGATAGGGACTGTAGGAGACAGAAGGAAAGCCAAGTACAGGTTGCTTATTGTGTCTAACCTGACACTATAGATAACTGTTGAGTCCCAGTGACTCACCTGGGTTCCAGTACCCTCCGCTCCTTCATCCATATCTTTTCGTGTTGCTTTTCGGGCAGAAACATCCCTGTAGGAGGCAAGCTTTGCACTTCTCCTCTTGATGGCATCAAGCATAATTTTGAAAAACCTGCAGAAATCACAGATTCACAGAATGAACATAAGCAATAATCAAGACCTGAGCACTCCACATGCCGATATAAAACTATAAACATTGTAACGTTTTGTTCTTTAGATCAAAAGGGATGAACTTTGGTCTGTAAATGAGGGCAGTTTAACCACTCAAAGACTAAACCTTTTTCTGACACTTGTTGGTTTCAAGTTAAAGTAATTATTTTTTGCTAGAAAATTACTTACAACCCCCAAATATTATATATATATATATTTTAGCAGAGACCTTAGGGAATAAAATGGTGGTTGTTGTGATATTTTTTTGTCACGTTGTATTTGCGCAGTGGTCTTCCAAAAGCAATTTTTTTGGGAAAATACACTTTAATGAATTAATTTAAAAAACAACCGTAAACAGTTACCCCATTTTTTTTGTATACTATGAAAGATAACGTTATGCTGTGAGAACCGTGATCTTCATTCTAAGAAAAAAAAAAAAGCATAATTCTCATTTTGGCCAGAACCGTGCAGCTCTAATGTAGATTAAAATAGTGATCTGAAAACCATTATAAAAACAAAACGTGTTGTTTAAATGAGGATTTCTTGTTCTGTGGAAAAACATGGTTACATCTCCAGTGCCATTCAAGGCACACCAGTATGGAAGTACTACTTCCATATAAGGTCAACAGCATCCAAGCTGTAATACAAAAGCTTTTCCCCAGGAGTAGGGACACACAGGGGCCAGTAAGTGGACCATGTGGCGAATCATTTGGGGGTGGGGGGGGCGCTGCAAGAACCTGAAGAGACAGTCGGGATCCCTAGGACATCAGAAGGTGACAACGTGGGACCCCCCCCCCCCCCTGTGTGAAAGCAGATTGCTGGATTCACTTGGTAGGCGAGTAAGTGAATTGAGGATAACCCTATAAAAAATACGGATAAGGGGGTGAGGGTGTGTCCTTAATAAATCCGGTTACACAGAACAGCCCCAGTGGCAGAACACCTTTACTAACTGCCCCTACCTTTATCTCCACATTAATGGAGGACACATATACTGCATCTTTCATTAATGCATTCTCATTGGTTCACTTAAAGGGGAAGTGTGCTTTGACCTCGCAAAACAAAAACGGGTACATTTAAATTTCCCACCCAAAGCAGCACATGTTCACCCAGACTTCATAACACACCACGCCATTCAACCACAAGAAGTGCAGCTAGGAAATGGTTGTGTAACGTAGAGAACTCCGCCCACTCTCTCATGTGACAGCGTTGGGCCAATCACCAAACCCTAGAACAGTTATGTAGGAGGAAGGGGAGACAGTGACTTGCTGGTTGCATTTGGCCATCTGGAGTAAGAAAAATATGTTCTGCTAAGGGGACTAGGGTAATAAGGAGAAGTTGTTGCTTTGCCTGGCATGGACTAGGTACAGATCCAATTTAAACCATTTAACCACTAAAAAGTTGTCAACGAGATTCTGGAGGAAAAAAATGTCAAAAATGGCAAGTCTTCACACAGCAAAAGGTGTCCATAAATCGAAAAAAGTGGTTCTAAAGGTTTAAGGCTTTTACCTTCATGCATAAAAAAGGTACAAAAAACCTTCAGTATGCATCTCCCCCTGCAGTCCCCCCTAATAAATACCGAGATGGATCATCATCCAGCGATGTGCACAAGAGTGGCTGCTCCCCCAGGTCTTTGCCTCCTCATTGGTTGAGAGGCTGCCAAATCTCACACAGCACAAACACAGCAGAGGCCGATCAGCAGGTGCCGGCCAATGGATTACTGCCAGCACTCTGCAGCTGTCATGAATTCACACAAGACAGAAGCCTGCCTATATAAACAAGGCACTGCCCTGTCCTGTCAGCAGGGAAGTCATATATTTTCTTTCCACACAAAGTACATATAAAACACAGGCTAGGCACACGTTTAACCCTTTGATTGCCCTAGGTTTAACCCCTTCCCAGCCAGTGTCGTTCGTACAGTGACCGTGCATATTTTTCACCGTATTAGTATCACTGGTTCCCAAAAGTATCAGTGACTGAATTTCCGCTGCAATATCCCAGTCCCTCTATAAGTCGCTAATCACCGCCATCACTAGTAAAGTAATAAAAAAAAAAAAAAAAAAAAAAAAAAAAACAACAAATAAAAAACAACTTAGTAAAATAAAAATTCCAGTACATATCCCATAATTTGTAGACGCTATAACGTTTGCACAAACCAATCGATGTATGCTTATTGGGGATTTTTTTTTTTTTTTTAACTAAAAATACGTAGCAGAATACATTGTGCCCTAAATTTCTCACCAATTTGATTTTTTTTTATTGGATGTGTTTTATATCCAACGAGCAGTGCCCTCTGATTCCTCTTGTACCAAATCGTATTGTAACTCTACGGTCATTTCCTTAAGCACTGTGCAAACTGTTGGCGCTATATAAATCCTGTATAATATTAAATAAATAGTAGAAAGTAAAAAACATTTTTTTTTTTTTTTAAATGGTCGGTCTTATTTTGTTTAGGCCGGGTTCACACTGCTACGGGGGGGAGATCCGGATGTGATTCGCACCCGCACTGCAGTGCAAATCACATCCGATCTCCGTAGCGATGCAAGTTCAGCCATACAGATAGTATGGCTGAATTTGCATCGCTCCCACAGCAAACTCGCACGGGACCCTTTTTTTGGTCCGCAACAGAATTGGATCGCATGGGGGTTCACACCATGCGATCCGATTCCTGTGCGAGTCTGCAGATCGCACTGCGATATCCGGACGGATCTGGGGGTGTCATTAACATATCATTGACACTCCCAGCCGTCCGCATAGGGCAGTGTGAACTGCCGGCGGGAGGTGTGCGATGCGGGAAAACGCTGCGGATTCGCGGCGTTCCCGCATCGCTGTGGTGTGAACCCGGCCTTATAGTGAAAAAAATAAAATAAAAAAAGCAGTAGTGATCAAATACCACCAAAAGCAAGCTCTGTTTGTGGGGAACAAAATGGCATAAAATGTTATTTGGGTAGTGTAGCACAACAGCGCAATTGTCAGTTAAAGTAATGCAGTGCCGTATTGCAAAAAAATGGCCTGGTCATGAAGGGGGGCAAATCTTCCAGAGGGCAAGTGGTTAAGCCATAAAGCCCTTCATTTTACCTTACACAATATGGAATGAAATATCTTAAGGTATGGTTTCCATTTAAACTCTTCTTAAGAAAGGAGTTTTAAATGTTGTACAGGTTACAATGACTTGGGTATGTACAACAACCGTTGGAACACATTAATTGTCATGTCAATACACAATATAACCTGACAATACGGTGTGTTCATAGTCAATAATGGAGCTTAAAGCATTAAAAGAAATGTAAAAAGACTGAGAGGAAAAGGGTGGGGATGGTTGAGTAGAAGTGCCAAGAGTAGGAATGTCGTTAACCACTTCAGCCCAGGAAGATGTGGCTGCTGAATCACCACATCATTTTTTGCATTACAGCACTGCGTCGCTTTAACAATTGCACAGTCATACGACATTGTACCCAAACAAAATTGAAGTAATTTTTTCCCCACAAATAGAGCTTTTTTTCGCTGGTATCTGATCATCTCTGCAGATTTTATTTTTTGTGCTATAACAAAAAACAAAAAAACCCCACAATATTTTGTACTTTTTACTCTAATAAATAGCCCCAATAAAAAAACAAAAAAAAACGCAATTTGTTTCCTCAGTTTAGGCCGATATGTATTCTACATATTTTTGGCAATATAAAAATAAATAAAAAATAAATCGCAAAAAGTGTATATTGATTGGTTTGCGCAAAAGTTAAAGCATCTACAAAATAGGGGATAGGTTTATGGCATTTTTTTTTTCTTTTACTAGTAATGGCGGTGATCTGCGATTTTTATGTAGACTGTGACATTATGGTAGACACATCAGACACTTTTGACACATTTTTATGTAGACTGACAATTATATAATGATCAGTGCTATAAATATGCACCGATTACTGTATAAATATCACTGTCAGGGAAGGGGTTAAAGCAGAGTTGGAGTAAATTGTGTCACACAAGTGAATATTGTGTTGAAGACTAAAGGATCTGGGGGTTTTGGTAGATCATTAGCTTAAGAGCAGCGTGCAATGCCGAGCAACAGTTTCAAAAGCAAGCAAAGTTGTCTCTTGTATTAGGAGAGGTATGGGAGAGGGAGAGGGAGAGAGGGGGGGGAGAGGGAGAGAGGGAGAGAGGGGGGGGGGAGAGGGAGAGGGGGGGGGAGAGGGAGAGAGGGGGGGAGAGGGAGAGAGGGGGGGAGAGGGAGAGGGAGATGGAGATGGAGAGAGGGAGATGGAGAGAGGGAGATGGAGAGAGGGAGATGGAGAGAGGGAGATGGAGAGAGGGAGATGGAGAGAGGGAGATGGAGAGAGGGAGATGGAGAGAGGGAGATGGAGAGAGGGAGATGGAGAGAGGGAGATGGAGAGAGGGAGATGGAGAGAGGGAGATGGAGAGAGGGAGATGGAGAGAGGGAGATGGAGAGAGGGAGAGGGGGGGGGGAGGGAGAGGAAAGGCTATGGAAAGGCTTCTTCACAGTAAGAGCTGTGAAAATTTGGAATAAACTCCCTCAAGAGCTGGTTCGGGCCAGCTTCATAGATTGCTTTAAAAAAGGCCTGGATTTTTTCCTTAATGTAGATTAATATAATTGGATACTAACATTTATCAGTAAAGTTGATCTAGGGCAGTGATGGTGAACCTTGGCACCCCAGATGTTTTGGAACTACACTTCCCATGATGCTCCACTACACTGTAGAGTGCCTAAGCATCATGGGAAATGTAGTTCCAAAACATCTGGAGTGCCAAGGTTCGCCATCACTGATCTAGGGAATATCCGATTGCCTCTTGGGGGATCAGGAAGCAATTTTTTCCCCTGCTGGAGAAAATTGGATCATGCTTTGCTGGGATTTTTTGCCTTCCTTTTGTGGGTATGGGATTGTGTATATAGGATTTCCCCATTTTATTGGTTGAACTACATGGATGTGTGTCTTTTTTTTTTCAAGCAGACTATGCAACTACATTTCTCGCAGTTATACTTTTGTACTTGCAGCAAGAGACGAACATGAGGAAATGGAAATGTATTGGAGAGAAGAAATAAATAGATTTATTTTTGCCTTGAAATATTTCTTTAGGCCTCTTTCACGCCAGAGGACCAATATGGTCCATCTGTTTGTTTTTTAGATAGACACTATTGGGCCACCCATTTTTCTTCTATGGGTGGGGGAAGATGGGCATCCGATCTGTCAAAATCCACTGAAAACAGACGTATGGGGATAGGTTCACCATCCGTCCAGCCGGTAGGATCAGATGACAATTGGACCGTCCCATAGAAGAGAACTGGCTCGGTCCTGCTCTTCTCTGCATAGCAGAGTGGACATGGACCCGTCATCTTCTGGCTCAGTGGGGATCCATGTGAAAGGGGCCTGAAAGCATAACCCTTTGCAAAGAAGATCTACACATCCTATACCCTCACCCAATGAAATAGAACCAACCTGATCTCCATGAATCGGATAACGTCTTCGGGTCTCAAGCATTTTTCTTGACGGTAATATTCGTATGGTAGGAAGTGAAACTTGAGTTTATACACTTGATGTTTTTGGGACTTTTCCTCTATCCGGAAAGTTTCCTCCACATCCAATTTATGCATCACCTGTAACAATGACAAAAGAGTATTAAAAACCTGCATGGTGGGTGCATATCACAGAACTTCAATAGGATGATGGGATTTCCTTTGCACGCTTTATTGAATTACGCCTACAAGCAACGGTGGTACAGAATCAAAACCAAAGAGCCACCACCCACCTAATGCTCTCTGTGGTAACAGGCAGTGCTACAGGTAGTAACTGCTCTGCCCATCCTTAATCTATTCCTAACTGGAAATGACCATTGGAGATTTACCAAAACTGGAGAACTTAGAATCTGGTGCAGCTGTACATAGTAACCAACCAGCTTCTAACGTCATCTTGTTCAATTAAGCTTTGACAATAAAACCTGAAAGCAGCTTGGTTACTATGCACAGTTGCACCAGATTCTGTGTGCTCCAGCCTTAGTAAATCTTCCTCACTGTGGTGACGCAAAGAAGGATGCTATGGTGAATTTGTAGGAGGCCTAAGGCGTGTCAGTACGAAGACATGGCATTCCTCCAAGTACTTCTCTACACCTTACACACACTGTAATGTACTCGATCAACTCCAAAAGTTAGTTTTCCTGTTAAATCTTAAGATTTAATGTCCTCCATTTCAGAGCAGCAATAATGACAACAACATAAATTTTCCAAAGGATAAAATAAGCATCACTGCATTTACCCCCCACTTAAAGTTCCAGCATTTTGACCCTCTAGCAAAAATTACATTTTAAAAAAAGGAATATGTACTGTGGCCAAGTAAATCCTTTTTGCATCATCCTTTAAAAATAGGATTTTTATAACCGCTTACCTGTAAAATCCTTTTCTTTTGAAGTACATCACGGAACACAGCGCCACAATAATTATTATGTGGGTTATAGTACACCTTCAAGTGCTGGACACTGGCACACCCTAAACAGGAAGTTGCCTCCCTATATAACCCCTCCCACTACTGGAAGTATCTCAGTTTTGTAGCAAAGCAATACACATGTATACCAGAAAGAGACCGCTGTGTCCCGTGATGTACTTCAAAAGAAAAGGATTTTACAGGTAAGCGGTTATAAAAATCCTATTTTCTTTAATTGTACATCACAGGACACAAAGCCATAGTAATTACTATGTGGGATGTCCGAGAGCAATGCCAACTGAGGGGAGGGAGACAAAACCAAAGTAGGGCGCGCCATGAGATCAGAGGATTTATACTGCTGCCTGCAGTACACTGCACCGAAGACGACATCCTCATGTCTTTTTACATCCATCAGAATCTGGTAAATGTATGGATTAAAGACCAAGTTGCGACTTTGCAGAATTGAGCCATAGAGGCTTGGTGATGCACTGCCCACGAGGCACTTACAGCCCTAGAGGAGTGCGTTTTGATTTGAGAGAGTAGACCTACCTCTTTAAACCATAAGCTTGAACAATTACTTGTCGAATCCATTTGGAAATCGTAGATTTCGATGCTGCCTGTCCTCTTTTAGGACCTTCAGGCAACACAAACAAAACATCAATTTTCCGAATATGAGCAGTTGCCTTTAAGTAGACTTTGACTGCTCTCACCACATCAAGAGAATGTAGTGATTTTTCTTCCATAGAACAGTGTTCTGGGTAAACAAAGGTAGAACAATATCCTGGTTTAGATAAAAACCTGATATTACCTTCAGTAAAATGTTAAGATGAGGACGCAATACTACCTTATCCTTGTGAACAATAAAAACATGGCTCTTTACAAGAAAGAGCAGCCAATTCTGATACCCTTCTTGCAGCAGATATGATTACCAGAAAACAGTTTCTTTGTCAAAAAAGGACCAAGGGAATATGTCGTATCAGCCCAAAAAAGGCTGTTTTGTAATGCCAGCAAAACTAAATTCAAGTTCCAAGGGTTCAGGGGTTACCTAACCAGAGATTAAGCAGTGTTACCCCCTGAATAAAGTTATGAACCAAAGAATGCGAAGCAACTGGTCGTTGAAATACCGATAAGGCCAAGACCTGTCC
Source organism: Lithobates pipiens (assembly GCF_037356315.1). Lineage (NCBI taxonomy): Eukaryota > Metazoa > Chordata > Amphibia > Anura > Ranidae > Lithobates > Lithobates pipiens. The sequence continues at coordinate 483,086,704 of NW_027507718.1, forward strand.
TTAGAAAGCACTCAGGCCAGCCTTATTTCTCACCCCATCTGCAGAAAGTCAAGGATTCTACCTTTGATCTATTTCCTGGGGTGTAACTCTTGGTTTCACACAAAGACATGTGTTTCCCAGACTCTATAATATAGAATTATGGAGGCCAGTTCTGTTGCATTAACCAAGGTAGAAACTACTGAACCTGATAGCCCACACTTCTTCAGATTGTGGGTCTTAATAGCCAGATCATTAAAATTTAGCGTTTGTAAAATGAGATGGAACACCGGACCTTGCGAGAGAAGGTCTGGCTGTGATGGTAGGGTACATGGGTCCCCTACTGCCATCTTTAAGATCTCTGCATGCCAAGATTTCCTGGGCCCTGCTGGGGGCCAAAAGAAACAACAACTTCCCTACCTGCTTGATCCTGCAAAGAAGTCGTAGACGCAGGCAGAATATGAGGGAACGCATAAATCAGTGAGAACCGATTCCACGGGAATAGCAAGGCATCTGTTCCGCGCGCTAGAGGATCCGTTGTTCTTGACACAAAGTTGTCAATTTATTTGTTGAACCTGGACGCAAACAGATCTCTGTCTGGGATCCCCCATTTCTGACATATTGACAGGAAGATATCGAGGTGGAGGAACCATTCTCCCAGGAAAAACTGCTGGCAACTCAAGTAGTCTGACTGCAAATTTTCTATTCCTAGAATGAAGAATGCCGATAGGCAAAGTACATTGTTTTCTGCCCAAGATAGGATATGATTCACCTTTCTCTGGGTTGCACAACTTCTTGTACCCCCCCCCCCCCCCTTGGGGATTAATATAGGCCATTGCTGTGGCATTGTTGGTTTGAATCCTGGCAGGACAATACCGTAAACCGAACGTTCAGGCCCTCAGGACCAAGAGCTCTGCCTGAATTTCTAAAATGTTAATGGGCAAGGTAATTTCTGAACTGAGCCGCTTCTCTTGGACTGCTGCCTCTTCCAGGACTGTTCTGCAACCTAAACAAAAAAGGTTGGCATATGTTGTTACCACTTCCCAGGTAACTGAAAGAAGGATTTTCCCCTTAGATTTTTGGATATTAACAATAAACTGAGGCTCCGGCACACAGAGCCTACAGCACGTCATATTTCCAGGTGGTCTCTTATCTGGGGACTAACCAGGCCCGATCCTGCTTAGCCTCCAAGATCAGACGAGATCGGGCACTATCTGGGTGATGTAGCCGCAGGCTTTGGAGTCAGGATACTGTTTTGCAGCAGTCTCGAATGAAACTGAGCATAAGGAACGGCCTCGAATGAAGCCACCATCTTTCCCAACAACCTCACGCAAAGTTGAATAGAAGAAATTCATCTTGCTTCGACCACCTAAATCAGTTCTTTTATGGCGCTGATCTTTGCCTGGGGCAAGAATACCCTTTTCTGGGTGTACCTATGATAGGACCCAGGTATTTTAGCCTTCTTCATGGTTTTAAAGTAGATTTCTCCTAAGTTGAGAATCCGACCTAGATATTCCAGGTAGTTGAATATTTTGACCATACTTTGGTCTAAGTGGGCTACCGACTGGTCTATCAAGAACAAATCGACTAGGTAAACCATAATCACTATACCTTGGATTCTTACTCTGGCTAGAAGAGGGGCCAGAACCTTTGTAAACATTCAAGGTGCAGTAGCTGGACCGGAAAGGAGAGCTACACACTGAAAATGAAGATTTTCCACGTTGAAAAGTCGATATTACTAGTGAGTGAGGAAATAGGCATATGGAGGTATGCATCTTTGATGTCGATTGACACCAGAAGTTCTCCTCCTTGTAGTATGAAGATAACCGATTGAGATTTGACTTCATACGAGAAAAAAAAAAGTGCTCATATTCAGGAATTGAATTTAGATTTTTGAGATCCAGAATGTCCATTCGGATTTGGCACAGTGAAAAAAAGAGGTTTGAATCAAACCCCAACCTCTGTTCTTACACGGGGACCCTGAATCTCTGGATCCTTAGAAATGTTTGAGCTGAGAAAACGAGGAGACAGGAACTCTTCGAACTCCAGTTTGTCCCCCATTCGTCTCTACACACTTCCTGCCAAATCCTTGAGAACTGCAGAAGAATTCACCCTATTCGATTGAACCAGACACAGGAGAAGGAGCTTTAACCACTTCCCGACCGGCGCACGCCGATGTATGCAAGAATGGCACGGACAGGCAAATGGGCGTACCTGTACTTCCCTTTAAACTTGCCGCCGTGCCATCGTGTACGCACCGATTGGGACCTCCGTGAGTCGGATCGCGGGTCCTGCGGACTCGATCGCTGCGGGGATACCCGCGATCGTCTCACTGGGAGGGAGAACGGGTAGATGCTAATGTAAACAAGCATCTCCCCATTCTGCCTAGTGACAGTGTCACTGATCTCTGCTCCCTGTCGTCAGGAGCAGAGATCAGTGATGTGTCACACAACCATGCCTCCCCAGTTATAAACACGCCCCAGGACACACTTAACCCCTACATTGCCACCTAGTGGTTAACCCCTTCACTGCCAGTGTCATTTACACAGGAATCAGTGCATTTGTATAGCACTGATTGCTGTATAAATGACAATGGTCCCAAAAATGTGTCAAAAAAGTCTGATGTATCCGCTATAATGCCGCAGTCACGTTAAAAATCACTGATCGCCGCCATTACTAGTAAAAAAAAATATTAATAAAAATGCCATAAAAACGATCCCCTTTTTTGTAAACGCTATAACTTTTGTGCAAACCAATCAATAAACGCTTATTATGTTTTTTTTTACCAAAAATATGTAGAAGAATACGTATAGGCCTAAACTGAGGTGAAAAATAGTTTTTTATATATATTTTTGGGGGATATTTATTATAGCAAACTGTAAAAAATAATGCATTTTTCAAAATTGTCGCTTTTTTTTGTTTATAGCGCAAAAAATAAAATCCGCAGGGGTGATCAAATACGACCAAAAGCTCTATTTGTGGGAAAAAAAGGAAGTCAATTTTGTGTGGGCGCCACGTTGCACAACCACGCAATTGTCAGTTAAAGCGACGCAGTGCCGAATTGCAAAAAGTGGTCTGGTTTTAAGCCAGCAAAATGGTCCGGGGCTTAAGTGGTTAAAGAAAAAGGTCATCTGTACATAAGGAGAGAAGTATACGGAACAGTTTGAACAAAATGGTGACCATAGATATCACTGTAAAAAATATTTTGCTTGAACAGCCCAGATGCATTCCAAAGAATTTGGATAGTTTTACAAAGTCGATCAAATGAATTTTTTTTTTTTTTTTTTATTAGAGTGGTTGTTAACCCACTTTCACACATTTACATAATCTGCTCTGTCTCTTTTTACACAGAGCCCCCTGTCTGTTTTATTAAAAAAAAAAAAATCCTCCTTTATCATGGTGGCTCATGTAACCAGCCGTATCTCCGCTCTGGCCGTCTGACAGGAGGAACGGGCGGGGCCGAGATTTCCCCACTGACATCAGTGGGACACGAGGAGAAAGGAGACACGGCTGGTCATGTGACCACCGGGAGCCGCTGTGAGATACGGTAAAGGAGGGATTTTATTAAAAACCACAGAGACAGGGGAGCACTGTATTAGGAGAGAAAAAGAATAGTATAAAAATATATTAGAAATTCCTGCAACGGGAGGGGGATGGGGTGGCACAGAAGAGAAGGCTGCGGAGGATGGAGGCCCGTAAACTGACTACGAAGTGCCAGGGCTCAGCATCCACGATTATTGTGGTCAGTTTACATAGGGGAGGGGAGAAACTAGCAGGATCAGCCAGGTTTTTTAGGTGTTACAGGGGTCCAAATTACACAGCACAAGCACTATGCTGTATAAAATGCTTTAAAGGAGCAGGATCCATATTTTTTTGGGTTCAACGCTTTAAGCTTAAATTTCCTTAGACTGATATTAATATCTTCTATTAGGTGTATAAAACATTTATGATGGAGTTCCTCAATGACATTTGTCCCACAGCACATAATGGGTTTTCTACTGAGAGCAAAACAAGAAGCTGATTTCCTTCAGACCCCATTCACACCTGAGTGTTTTGTCGCTTGAAGCCTGAAGCTACAAAAACGCTGGAGAGGAAAAAATCCATTATTCTCAATGGAGATGGTTCACATCTCCACTCCAAGTCGACTGAAGCCCTACGCCTGAAGCTCAAACAAGTTCCGCGAATCGGGCTGATTTGGGCGTTTTTATTCCCATAGAAACTAATGGAAACGCTCGATTCAAGCGACAACGAGCATTTCTATGGGCGTTTTGTCGCTGTATCTGCTCAGGAGAAAATATAATTTACATAAGGAAATGACAGATGAAAAGCAGAAGCAGAAAAGGAAGCAGATGAAAAAAGAGATGAAGATTTTTCCTATTGGCTGAAAAAAAAAAACGAAGAAGTTAAAAAACGCCGCAAACACTGTATGCAAACGTGCAACAAAACGCCGGTAAAAATGCTCAAAAACGCTACGCTGAGGTGTGAATGCAGCCTCAGACTCTAGCCCTTTCAAACGCCATCTCATCACAGCAAGCAGGTGGAGTGATTGTAAATTCACTGTCCCCTCAAAATAACTCAACACACAGCCATTAATGTCTACACAGCTAGCAACATACGCCCTAAGTGAAAATGTCCATATTGGGCCCAATTAGCCATTTTCCCTCCCCGGTGTCATGTGATTTGTTAGTGTTACAAGGTCTCAGGTGTGAATGGGGAGCAGGTGTGTTAAATTTGGCGTTAATCGCTCTCATAAGCATTGGAAGTTCAACATGGCACCTCATGGCAAAGAATTCTCTGGGATCTGAAAAAAAAAAACGTTGCTCTACATAAAGATGGCCTAGGTTATAAGAAGATTGCCAAGACCCTGAAACTGAGTTGCATCACAGTGGCCAAGACCGTACAGCAGCTTAACAGGTCAGGTCCCACTCAGAGCAGGCCTCACCATGGTCAACCAAAGAAGTTGAGTACACGTGCTCAGCGTCATATCCAGAGGTTGTCTTTGGGAAATAAGACGTATGAGTGCTACCACAATTGCTGCAAAGGTTGAAGGGGCGGTGAGGGTCAGCCTGTCAGTGCTCAGACCATACGCCGCACACTGCATCAAATTGGTCTGCATGGCTTTAGTCCCAGAAGGAAGCCTCTTTTTAAGATGATGCACAAGAAAGCCTGCAATCAGTTTGCTGAGGAGGAGCAGACTAAGGACAAGGATCACTGGAACCATGTCCTGTGGTCTGATGAGATCAAGATAAACGCATTTGGTTCAGATGGTGTCAAGCGTGTGTGGCGGCAGCCAGGTGAGGAGTACAAAGACAAGCGTGTCTTGCCTACAGTCAAGCATGGTGGTGGGAGTGTCATGGTCTGGGGCTGCATGAGTGCTGTCAGCACTGGGGAGCTACAGTTCATTAAGGGAACCATGAATGCCAACATGTACTGTGACATACTGAAGCAAAACATGATCCCCTCCCTGCGGAGACTGGGCCGCAAGGTAGTATTCCAACATGTTAATGACCCCAAACACACCTCCAAGACGACCACTGCCTTGCTAAGAAGCTGAGGGTAAAGGTGATGGACTGGTTAAAGAGGAAGTAAACCCCGATGAGTTTACTTCCTCTTTCATTCCCTGCAAAGGTTAAGCATAATGGACTACTATGCATCGCATAGTAGTCCATTATGTGTCACTTACCTGACACAGGAGCCAGCGATGTCACCGCTGTCCCCTGTAGTCCGGCGCATCCATCTTCTTGGTGGGGTCTCGCTGCTCCGCCGCTGTCATTCGGTGAAGCCGGGATGACGTCACTCCCGCGCATGCACACGGGAGCCGACACGCGATGCATCTTCGTCATTGACGGTGCCGCGCTCAGTGCGCCTGCGCGCCGCTGTCTACGGCACATGCGCCGTAGACAGCAGTGCCTGACTTTTCGGCAAATATCTCCTAAACCGTGTAGGTTTAGGAGATATTTCTTGGACCTACAGGTAAGCCTTAATCTAGGCTTACCTGTAGGTCAAAGTGTGTTGTAAGGGTTTACAACCACTTTATTATTATTATTCAGGATTTATATAGCGCCAACAGTTTGCGCAGCGCTTTACAATATGAGGGCAGACAGTACACTTACAATACAAATCAATACAGGAGGGATCAGAGGGCCCTGCTCGTTAGAGCTTACAATCTAGAAGGGAGGGTCAAGTTGAAACAAAAGGTATTAACTGTGGGGGGGATGAGCTGATGGAGAACATGAAAATACAGTTAGGTGTGGGTAGGATAGGCTTCTCTGAAGAGAAGTGTTTTCAAGGATCGTCTAAAAGCTAATAAAGTAGGAGATAGGCGGACAGATTGGGGTAGGGCATTCCATAGGATTGGAGAGGCTTTGGAAAAGTCCTGGAGGCGAGTATGGGAGGAGGTGATGAGGGGGCTAGAGAGCAAGAGGTCTTGAGAGGAACGAAGAGAACGAGTAGGTTGGCATTTAGAGACTAGGCTAGTGATGTAGCTGGGGGCAGAGTTGTGGGTGGCTTTGTATGTAGTTGTTAGTATTTTGAATTTAATTATTTGGCTGAGCGGAAGCCAGTGGAGGGATTGACAGAGAGGAGTAGCAGACACCGAGCGATTGGTAAGGTTGATGAGTCTGGCAGCGGCATTCATAATGGATTGAAGAGGTGATAGACTATGTAGAGGTAAGCCAATGAGAAGGGAGTTGCAGTAGTCGAGGAGGGAGATGACTAGCGAGTGAATTAAGAGCTTTGTTGTCTCATTGGTTAGAAAGGGGCGTATTTTGGAGATGTTGCGGAGGTTGAAGCGGCAGGATTTGGACAGTGATTGGATGTGTTGCTTGAAGGAGAGTTCAGAGTCCAGGACTACACCTAGAACCTTGGCGTGAAGGGATGGGCTTATGGTTGTGCCATCAATTTTGACAGTGAGATCAGGGGAAGGGGCATATAGGGGAGGAAAGTTTTTAAGTTCGGTTTTGGATAGATTGAGTTTGAGGAAGTGATGACATCCAGACTGATATATCTGATAGTAAATTAGTGATACGTGAGGAGACAGAGGGAGTGAGCTGAGAGGTAGAGAAATAGATTTGGGTGTCGTCAGCATAGAGGTGGTATTGGAAGCCGTAGGAGGTTGACCCAGGGAGGAGGTATAGATTGAAAATAGGAGTGGTCCAAGAACAGAACCTTGGGGGACCCCAACAGAGAAAGGAAGAGGAGAGGAGGAAGTAGAGTTGTAAGAAACGCTAAAGGTGCGGTTGGATAAGTAGGAAGAGAACCATCGTAGAGTAAGGTCACGGAGACCAAAGGTGTGGAGTTTTTTGAGAAGGAGGGGGTGGTCAACCGTATCAAAGGCAGCAGAGAGACCTAGACCTAAACCCTATTGAATATCTGTGGGGCATCCTCAAATGGAAGGTGGAAGAGCGCAAGATCTTTAACATCCATCAGCTCCGTGATGTCATCATGGAGGAGTGGAAGTGGTCTCCAGTGGCAACCCATGAAGCTCTGGTGAGCTCCATGCCCAAGAGGGTTAAGGCAGTACTGGAAAATAATGGTGGCCACACAAAATATTGACACTTTGGGCCCAATTTGGACATTTTCACTTAGGGGTGTACTCACTTTTGTTGCCAGCGGTTTTTGACATTAATGGCTGTGTGTTGAGTTATTTTGAGGGGACAGCAAATTTACACTGTTATACAAGCTGTACACTCACTACTTTACATTGTAGCAAAGTGTCATTTCTTCAGTGTTGTCACATGAAAAGATACAATAAAATATTTACAAAAATGTGAGGGGTGTACTCACTTTTGTGAGATACTATATACTAAACATTATGTGTGGTAGGGGGTCGAAATTGAGGCACCCCTATACATCAATTGACAATCACTGGTCTACACTATGCCTTGAGTATTTTCAGAGTTTTGTAGACAGCCCCAGGCTGGATTTTTCCAACCTAAAAGACAACAGACCGATTATAATAACAAAGTCATCAGGAAGGTCAGCAGACATCACGAGCACGGTGTTTATGTCAGCAGCAGCAAATGTTAGCACTTTTTCTTCACAAGTTCTGTGCCTTAAATACAAAAGGCATACAACCTAAATAGTTCAGAGATAATTCACCCAAGCACAATATATAAAGGTACAGTTATCTCTTAAAAACAGATTTGTAGGTTCATTGGATTTCACCCAAACTTGGAATGCGGTTGTGTGCAGACTGTAAGCTCCTCGGCTGAAAAGACAGATGTGAAAGGATCCATGTGTTCTACTTATGCTAGGAACTCAGCAGAACACATTTGGGCTATATCAGGGATATGCAATTAGCCGACCTCCAGCTCTTGCAAAACTACTAGTCCCATCATGCCTCTGCCTCTGGGTGTCATGCTTGTGGCTGTCAGAGTCTTGCTATGCCTTATGGGATTTGTAGTTCTGCAACAGCATGAGGTCCACTAATTGCATATCCCTGGGCTATATCATTGCACTTTCAGAGACTGTGTCTGACAGACTCCGCCCCTTTCCTGCCATTTGAACTAAGCCCAAGTTCATACTATTGCAACGCGGCAACTAGCGTGATTGGTGCTCGCATTGCATCTCCCTCACAGGCAGTTAACACTGGTCTCTGCGAACCGCTGCAGGTGTCAATACAAAGTTAATGACACCCCCAGATAGGTTCGCAGATCGCAGTGCCAACTATGAATTCGGACAGGAATCAAATTGCATGGACGTATCGCCAGTTTCAGATTGAAAACCAATAGGTTACTAAACTTTCAAAATTCAAAATTTCTCATACGACGTAATACAACTGCAGAAGTGATGTAATGTATTGTAATGCATTCTTTCATTTCCGAGCATGCTTGATCTTGCACGATCCAGAAACAAAAGGTGGGGCGGGCGGAAATCACTGTTCTAGGTGGATACGTGGATAAAAAACTCTTCTCAGGACTGGAATACCTGCAGGCTAAGCATATAGCAAATAAGGCAAGGAAAAGTTCTGGACAGCCGCACTCTGTAATATAGCCTTTATTGTAAAAAAAAAATCCAAAAATACAAGCCACAGCAGAAAATGGGACAAACGAACTGGCGCGTTTCACACTTAACAGTGCTTAATCACAGCTTCAACTTTTCCTTGCCTTACATGCTAGGTCTTGGATACGTGATTTTTTCCCTACAATTACCATACTAATTACTCAAAAAATTTCGCTCTGTTACCGTACAAGAAAACGTTTAGTCCTTGTCCCTTCAGATCAGCTCTCGAAAGCTGTGTACTAATGATCAGATTATCGGAAAAGTGGTATTTTTCGTCCAATTTTCTTATTGTGTGTACTAGGCCTTAGATATTACACCCTAAACAGGAGTTTAACATGTTCCTAGAGGCTAACTTGGCCTGTAACTACACAAAGACTTTACAGCCCATCCCCCAACAGTGCACTTGCTCCCTAAACTTTGCTGCAAAATATTCCATCCAAAACTCATCAAACACTTGTGTTAGAGCGTATATATCTCCAGACAAAGGGTTATTTTGTGTTTTGCATAGTGTGTAGGGTTAGACCTTCCATTAGATTTTACTTCCAACAAGAACTGAGGGGGAAACATCCAGGAGGGATACAAAGCCATAATACGAATACTGGAAACATCTTTTGAATAGTACATTATATATCTAAGCTATATATGATTAACCTTAGGGTAAGCACGCTGGATCAACATAATTATTTTAGAACAATCATAATATTATATTGGTTATGAAATCATACCTTGTCTATTTCATAGAGTCCCATGACCATTAGAGGATATTATACCCCCTGAAGAAGCCCAGCGGGTGAAACATGTTGGGCTTTATCATCACAATACTGCTATGAAATCAAGGACTACAAGAAATGGGTCATATATATATATATTTCCCTTACCTCTTGTCCTGGTGACAATTTCTTACCAGGATAGAGACTGAGGGGAAATTCCCCATTCAAGGCCTAATAAAAAAAAAAGTCTGACAGATCGCCGAACCCTTCGACTCACTCTAACAGAAAATAAGCTGGCTTCAGCTATAACTGGAGGGAAATCGATCTCAACCTTTCATATTCCTGATATGTGCCTGCTGTTTCATGTACTTCTATGAAAAAGTATCCTGTTCTCTTTGTATTGCTTCTTTTGTGTGATATCCCTGGTGTTCCTGCCAGGCCCCCTGCTTTCCTATTAAAAACTGACCACACTAGGCACGAGAACACACTGTGGTCAGTCCTCTAGCTAAGCTGGGAACTTCGCCTGCTCTTCATTGATTAAACTTGTGTTGTCACATCTCACCCAGCAGTCATTCATTGGGAAGACCAGTGTGCTGCAGTTACTCCTCCCCTTCATTTGGATCTGAGTTCTGGCTGAGCCATTCCAAAACTTTAATCTTCAAATTCCTTTGTTGATTTGGATGTATGCTTTGGGTCGTTGTCATGCTGAAATATGAAGTTCCTCTTTATGTTCAGGTTTCTAGCAGAAGCCTGAAGGTTTTTGTGCCAATATTGACTGGTATTTGGAACTGTTCATAATTCCCTCTACCTTGACTAAGGCCCCTGTTCCAGCCGAAGAAAAAAAAAAGCCCCAAAGAATGATACTGCCACCATCATGCTTTACAGTGGGTATGACGTTCTTTTGGTGATGTGCAGTGTTATTGTGCCTAACATATCTTTTGGAATTATGTCCAAAAAGTTCAACCTTGGTTTCATCAGACCATAACACAACATGCTTTTGGGAGACTTCAGATGTGTTTTTTGCAAAATTGATCTGGGCTTGGAGGTTTTTTTGCAAGAAAAGGCTTCCATCTTGCCACTCTACCCCAGAGACCAGACATAAGAAGAATACGGGAGATTGTTATCACATGTACCACACAGGCAGTACTTTCCAGATATTCCTGCAGATCCTTTAATGTTGCTGTAGGCCTCTTAGCAGCATCCCCAACCAGTTTTCTTCTCATCTTTTCATCAATTTTGGAGGGACGTCCAGTTCTTGGTAATGTCACTGTTGTGCCATATTTTCTCCACTTGATGATGACTGTCTTCAAGGTGTTCCATGGTATATCTAAAGCCTTGGAAATTCTTTTTTACCCTTCTCCTGACTGATACCGTTTAACAATGAGATCCCTCTGATGCTTTGGAAGCTCTCTATGGACCATGGCTTTTTCTGTAGGATGCGACTAAGAAAATATCAGGAAAGACCTACTGGAACAGCTGAACTTTATTTGGGGTTAATCAGAGGCACTTTAAAGCGGTTGTATGCCCAGAAGAAAAAAAAAAAAAAACTATAAAGTAAAGGCATAATGAGCTAGTATGCATGCGGGAGTCTTCTTTCCGGCAAGGAGCTCTGATTTTCCCGCAGCATCCGCTGGAGCTTTAGAGCGCATGTGCCGCTGATGTCAGCGGCTGCATGCAAGGTTAATAGCGCCTAAACCATACAGGTTTAGGAGATATTTATTTTACTTACAGGTAAGCTTACCTGTAGGTAAAAATGTACTAAAGGGGTATACATGCTTTAAATGATGGCAGGTGTGTACTGACTGCTATTTCACATGCGTTTGAATGCGATTGCTTAATTCTGAACACAGCTACATCCCCAGTTATAAGAGGGTGTACACACTTATGCAACCACGTCATTTTATTTTTTTTACATCGCAGAAAGCTAACATTTTAACGGGTGTGTAGATTTTATATATCCACTGTAGGTGGTGTGAATGATCAATACAGCCAATACAGCCTAAGGCTGGCCATACATTATACAATTTTCTTCTACAGCTTTCCTTTAGATTTACCAAAACTGTATAATATGAGGTCAAACCTTAACACTTTGCATTTGTATGCAATCAGGCAGGCCCTTGTAATACATAGTTGAAGGTAAATATAAAGGAAATTGAACAATAAAATGGTATAATGTATGGCCAGCTTAAAGCGGTAGTAAACCCGCATGTTTTTTTTTTTTTTTTTTAAACCTGCAAAGCAAAAGGCATAATGAGCTAGTATGCACCGCATACTAGCTCATTATGAAATACTTACCTTAGAACGAGGCCCCGACATCTCGCTCGATCCACGCCGAGGAAGCCGACATGCTCCCTCGGCGTCTCTTCCGGGTATCGCGGCTCCGGCGCTGTAAGTGGCCGGAGCCGCGATATCGTCACTCCCGCGCATGCGCGCGGGAGATTTAAATCCGGCCGGACGAGCGCTGCCGGATTTTCGCGGAGAGAACCCCCTTGTGCGCATGCGCCGCTGCAGTCAGCGGCGCATACCGAGGGGAATATCTCCTAAACCGTACAGGTTTAGGAGATATTTTTTTTACCTACAGGTAAGCCTTATTATAGGCTTTCCTGTAGGTAAAAGTTAAAAAAGTGGGTTTACTTCCACTTTAAGGCTGGTGGTGTGAGTGAGCTCTTATAAGTACTATTGTTGCAGCAGAAGGACTCTTTGTTGAACGTGCTTTGTTTGTGATGATGGGGGAAGGATGTTATCCAAGATGCGCTTAAGTTCCCGGTACGGTTCAGTTACAGTTCAAATACGTTATTGAACTTTTTTTTGTTGTTGTCAAAGAGCAGCTTTTCACTTGGCTGTACAAAAAGAACAGTTGGAATCTGGCTGCTATGGACAACAGTTATTTCACTTTGTACTTTGTCTTGTTTAGTGGTGTGGTAAGCCATGCTGTCTGCTGACATCACATCTAAGATGGCGGCTCTCAGCAGTGGTTTTAGGGCTCTTGGATGTCTACACAAGAGAGGCTTTTACAGGTAAATGTCTAAAATATGTTAAATTTATCTAGAATCTTATAGGAGGCATAGCTCAGTGCAGGTGGTGTGAACGAGCAGTGCGGCCCAACGTAGGTGGTGTGAACGAGCAGTGCGGCCCAACGTAGGTGGTGTGAACGAGCAGTGCGGCCCAACGTAGGTGGTGTGAACGAGCAGTGCGGCCCAACGTAGGTGGTGTGAACGAGCTGCCGTGCGGCCCAACGTAGGTGGTGTGAACGAGCTGCCGTGCGGTCCAACGTAGGTGGTGTGAACGAGCAGTGCGGCCCAACGTAGGTGGTGTGAACGAGCAGTGCGGCCCAACGTAGGTGGTGTGAACGAGCAGTGCGGCCCAACGTAGGTGGTGTGAACGAGCAGTGCGGCCCAACGTAGGTGGTGTGAACGAGCAGTGCGGCCCAACGTAGGTGGTGTGAATGAGCAGTGCGGCCCAACGTAGGTGGTGTGAACGAGCAGTGCGGCCCAACGTAGGTGGTGTGAACGAGCAGTGCGGCCCAACGTAGGTGGTGTGAACGAGCAGTGCGGCTCAATGTAGGTGGTGTGAACGAGCAGTGCGGCCCAACGTAGGTGGTGTGAACGAGCAGTGCGGCCCAACGTAGGTGGTGTGAACGAGCAGTGCGGCCCAACGTAGGTGGTGTGAACGAGCAGTGCGGCTCAATGTAGGTGGTATGAACGAGCAGTGTGGCCCAACGTAGGTGGTGTGAACGAGCAGTGCGGCCCAACGTAGGTGGTGTGAACGAGCAGTGCGGCCCAACGTAGGTGGTGTGAATGAGCAGTGCAGCCCAACGTAGGTGGTGTGAACGAGCAGTGCGGCTCAATGTAGGTGGTATGAACGAGCAGTGTGGCCCAACGTAGGTGGTGTGAACGAGCAGTGCGGCCCAACGTAGGTGGTGTGAACGAGCAGTGCGGCCCAACGTAGGTGGTGTGAATGAGCAGTGCAGCCCAACGTAGGTGGTGTGAACGAGCAGTGCGGCCCAACGTAGGTGGTGTGAATGAGCAGTGCGGTCCAACGTAGGTGGTGTGAACGAGCTGCCGTGCGGCCCAACGTAGGTGGTGTGAACGAGCGATACAGCCTAAGGTTGGTGGTGTGAGTGAGCTCTTACAAGTACTATTGTTGCAGCTGTTTGGTCTTGAGTTTTTGCTTGGTGAACCTTCTTTGTAATGACTAGACTATTTTCCTGATGCCTTAGGACAGTGATGGCGAACCTTGGCACCCCAGATGTTTTGGAACTACATTTCCCATGATGCTCTGGCACTCTGCAGTGTAGTTGAGCATCATGGGAAATGTAGTTCCAACACATCTGGGGTGCCGAGGTTCGCCATCACTGCCTTAGGAGAAGGATGTTATGCAGGTTTCGCCTAATTCCCTGGTACGGTTCTCTTCTGTTACAAAAGAAGAGAGACCTAAACGCCTTTCTTGGTTAAATAGATTGTAAATAAACACCTTTTTTAAAACAACCCATTCAGTTTAAAATAGAAATGAAAGGTAAAAACATGTGTGTAGATATATAAAATATTATAAATACGTTTTTTTTCCCCCCAACTTTATAAATGATCACATTCCCTCAGCTGCATAAAATCTAGGGGAGGAGAAACTGCAGCACACTGGTCCTTCAGCTGCAACAATAGTACTTATAAGAGCTCACTCACACCACCAGCCTTAAGCTGGCCATACATTATACCATTTTATTGTTCAATTTCCTTTATATTTACTCTTCAACTATGTATTACAAAGGTCTGCCTGATTGCATACAAATGCAAAGTGTTAAGGTTTGACCTCATATTATACGGTTTTGGTAAATCTAAAGGAAAGCTGTAGAAGAAAATTGTATAATGTATGGCCAGCCTTAGGCTGTATTGATCATTCACACCACCTACAGTGGATATATAAAATCTACACACCCGTTAAAATGTCAGGTTTCTGCGATGTAAAAAAAATTAAATGACGTGGTTGCATAAGTGTGTACACCCTCTTATAACTGGGGATGTAGCTGTGTTCAGAATTAAGCAATCACATTCAAACACATGTATACCCCTTTAGCACATTTTTACCTACAGGTAAGCTTACTTGTAAGTAAAATAAATATCTCCTAAACCTGTATGGTTTAGGCGCTATTAACCTTGCATGCAGCCGCTGACATCAGCGGCACATGCGCTCTAAAGGTCCAGCGGATGCTGCAGGAAAATCAGAGCTCCTTGCCGGAAAGAAGACTCCCGCATGCATACTAGCTCATTATGCCTTTACTTTATAGTTTTTCTTTTTTCTTTTCTTTTGGGCATACAACCGCTTTAAAGTGCCTCTGATTAACCCCAAATAAAGTTCAGCTGTTCTAGTAGGTCTTTCCTGATATTTTCTTAGTCGCATCCTACAGAAAAAGCCATGGTCCGCAGAGAGCTTCCAAAGCATCAGAGGGATCTCATTGTTAAAAGGTATCAGTCAGGAAAAGGGTACAAAAGAATTTCCAAGGCATTAGATATACCATGAAACACCTTGAAGACAGTCATCATTAATTGGAGAAAATATGGCACAACAGTGACATTACAAAGAACTGGACGTCCCTCCAAAATTGATGAAACGATGAGAAGTAAACTGGTTAAGGAGGCTGCTAAGAGGCCTACAGCAACATTAAAGGATCTGCAGGAATAGCTGGCAAGCACGAGCTGTGTGGTACATGTGACAACAAACTGCCGTATTCTTCATATGTCTGGTCTATAGGGTAAACATCCAAGCCCAGATAAATTTTGCAAAAACACATCTGAAGTCTCCTAAAAGCATGTTGTGTTATGGTCTGATGAAACCAAGGTTGAACTTTTTGGACATAATTCCAAAAGATATGTTTGGCACAATAACAGTGGACATCACCAAAAGAACACCATACCCACTGTGAAGCATGGTGGTGACAGTATCATTCTTTGGGGCTTTTTTCTTCGTCTGGAACAGGGGCCTTAGTCAAGGTAGAGGGAATTAATAACAGTTCCAAATACCAGTCAATATTGGCACAAAAACCTTCAGGCTTCTGCTAGAAAGCTGAACATAAAGAGGAACTTCATCTTTCAGCATGCCAATGACGCAAAGCATACATCCAAAACAACAAAGGAATGGCTTCACCAGAAGATTAAAGTTTTGGAATGGCCCAGCCAGAACCCAGACCCGGGATCCAAATGAAAGTGATCTGAAGAGGGCTGTGCACAGGAGATGCCCTCGCAATCTGACAGATTTGGAGATGTTGAGATGTGCCATGCTGATAGACTCATCCCAAAAGAGAGTGCTGTAATAAAATCAAAAGGTGCTTCAACAAAGTATTAGTATAAGGGTATGCACACTTATTCTGCCATATTATGTTAGTTTTTTATTATTTTAAACTTCCCTCTCCAAAAGATTTCAGTTTGTTTTTCAATTGAGTTGTACAGTTTATAGGTCACATTAAAGGGGTTCTATGCATTAAGGTGAAAAACATCCTGTGATGCAGCCCCCCCCCCCCCATAACCCCCCCCTTTTACTTACCGGAACTCGGTCTTTCCATCGTTGGGGACGAGCATGCCAGCTCCAGCCGGTGTCTTGAGTCCCGATTGGATAGACTGATAGCAGCGCAGCCATTGGCTCCCACTGTTGCCAATCAAATCCAATGACGCGGAAGCCAGGGTCGAGTCCTGCTGTCTGTGTCAATAGACAAAGCAGACGGACACGGGCGCTGTCTGAAGGAGAGCGGCTCCCCAATGGGGCACTCCAGAAGCGGAGGAGCCAGGAGTGCCACAGAGGGGCCCCAGAAGAGGAGGATCGGGGCCACTCTGTGCAAAACCAGAGGAGCAAGTATAAAATGTTTGTTTTTTTTAAAAAAAGGAGCCTTTACATATCTTTTAAAAGGTGGAAAACGTACTGAAACTTTTGTCTCTTTTTTTACATCACAGAAACCTGACATTTTAACAGGGGTGTGTAGACTTTTTACATCCACTATATGTTGGGCAGCATTGCTCATCCACACCACCTGCACTGTATAGGATAATATATTTTAGATATTTTTCTGTAAAAGCTTCCCTTGTGAAGGTATAAGGTATAAAATAAAATAAAAAAGCCCTGAAACTGCTGCCAGGAGCCGATATCTTAAGCAAGCCATATCCAATATAATTTTCTCAGGTTAAAGGAATAAAAAATGCTCAATTCCTATATTAATACCATTAATGCAGTCAGTATTGATGGGGGGATACCTCCCATGGGGGGTTATGGGCAGGGAGATGTGTCAGCCCAGATAGTAATTAGACACACTTAGAGGAGAGACCAATGACATGTAAGAAAAGGAAGGGGCTGTGCTACATTTTTTCTGGCAAGTTTAAGTTTTCCAGAAAGTTTTCTGAGCATGTCCTTTTTTAGAACTAGAAACAAACAAAAATGTTAATGTTACCCCTAAAGATCTGATGTCATAATAACCCACAGTATGATCATGTGTGGACTTGGAGCGCCGTTCAAAGCTGGAGGATAACAAGTGTCCCTACGGGTATGAGGTCAGGCACCAATTTAGAACCGTGAACAACCCTGAAATGGTCATTTTTGTTGTGCAGTTACTGGAAGAATTGTACACTAGGGATGCACCGATATCGGTGCCGATACCAGGCCTTTGAGAAAGCATCGGTACTTGCCCAAATGCCCCTGACAACAAAAAGGATAGTTTGCGGTGCAATTTGCGTCAATACAAAATGAATGGGTGCAAATCAACTGCAAATAATTGCATGCAATTTGAACAGGAACGTGGTGCGATTCCTGTCTGACTGGCATGCGATTTACCCCAATATATCTGTGTAGAAAGAGATTAAAGCGCCATCTAGTGGGCAGTTTAGAACTCACATTATATGTCTGGTAGCAAATCAGGGCTGCTGAAGGTGCTCACAGGTTTGGAGATGATGCAGAGGCGGTCCGCCCCCAAGCGGACATCACTCCCGCCCTATACCCACGGGGTTACAGAACTTCTTCAGCCATGTGATCATCTCCAGCAGCCCTGATTTTCTACCAGATATGCACTGTGAGTTTTAACATTGTTTAAACTGACTAGATGGCACTTTAATCCCTTTGTACTCACACGCGATTCTTTGCAGTGCGATTAGCGCAAATTTTTGTATTGCCGCAAATTCGCACTGCAAAATATCGGTATCGGCAAGTACTAAATCAAAAGTATCTGTACTCGTAATCGCTGTTAAAAAAAAAAAACAAACAAAAAAAAATAAAAAATAAATAGAACGGTAGCGGTGCATCCCTAACATACATGGGTTCTGTTTTTCAGAAAGGTTTAACAAAACAACTGACCAATATCATTGTGGAGGGTCAAACACCAAGACATTGCCCAGAACTATTCTTCCTAATCCCTTTTTTTATGTATGGCTGTAATGTGATCACAATTCCCACGTCCAGAGTGTGCGCCTTCCCTGCAGTCTGGATTTTTTTTTTTTTTTTACTTAAAAAACAATCAATGACATAAAACCCGTGGGAGCCAACGCACAGGAATTTGTTAAACCGTACAATTCACACAAGGAATATTCTGAGGACAAAACCACAAAAACATTTCTTCATTGCATCTCAAAGCCAAACAATTCATCTGCATTTCATATGGAGACACGTTGGTTATTTGCAAAGGGTTCATCAAAAGAACGTCAGCATTTTGGATTCCCATGGTTTGTCAACCACTTAAGGACTGACTCTTTTTGAGATTTGTTTACAAGTTAAAAACTGTTTTTGTTAATAGAAAATTACTTAGAACCCCAAACATTGTACATTTATTTTCTTCTAACAGTCTAGAAAATAAAATGGCGGTCGTTGCAATACTTTGTCACACCGTATTTGCACAGTGGTGTAGCGGTTAGCACTTTCACCTAGCAGCAATAGGATCGCTGGTTCAAATCCTGACCACGACACTACCTGCCTGGAGTTTGCATGTTCTCCCTGTGCCTGTGTGGGTTTCCTCCGGGTACTTTGGTTTCCTCCCACACTCCAAAGACATGCTGGTAGGTTAATTAGACCTTATCTTTAAAAAATTGACCTTAATATGTGTATGTCATTGTTGTATGTGTGTCAGCACCTTATGGGGTAAAAGACCACGCAAAGCCACAGATGGACTCTGGTGGCAAGAAAGCGCCCTGAGGCGATTCAGTTCGCATAGGTAGCGCTATACATGTCACTCACTCACTCAGTGGTCTTACAAAGCCCACTTTTTTTGGAAAAATACACGTTTTTGAATTAAAAAGAGAGCAGTAAAGTTAGCCCAATTTTTTTTAGACTGTGGAAGATAATGTTACGCTGAGTAAATTGATACCCAACATGTCACGCTTCAAAATTGTGCCCGCTCGTGGAATGGCGATAAACTTTTACCCTCAAAAATCTCCATAGGCAACATTTAAACAATCCTACAGGTTGCATGTTTTGAGTTACAGAGGGGGTCTAGGGCTAGAATAATTGCTCTCGCTCTACCGATCGTGGTGATACCTCACATGTGTGGTTTAAATACCATTTTTATATGCGGGCGCTACTCACGTATGCGTTCACATTTCTGCACGTGAGCTCCTATTTTTTTCTTATTTATTTTACCTTTTAGTTTTACACTGTTTAAAAAAAAAAAAAAAAAAAAATTGTGTCGCTTTTATTCTTATTACAAGGAATGTAAACATCCTTTATAATAGAAAAAAAAAGCATGACAGGACCTCTTAAATATGAGATCTGGGGTCAAAAAGACCTCTGATCTCATAGTTACACTAAAATGCAATAGGAAAAAAAATTAGAGTTACGCTTACCGGTAACGTCTTTTCCAGTAGTCTTTCAGGACAGCCACTATGAGAGATAGACTCCTCCTCTTCCTCTGGAAACACTGCGCCAGCCCATAAATTCTTACTTCCCCTGCCGGACCTCAGTTTATATCGAGAATACCTCCGGCCAGCTGGGGAGACACAAGAACACATTAATAACATATTTATCAAATACCATTATCTTGCTGCGCTCTGGTCTTTTGTAAGACACCCCCCAATTTTCGGGTGGGAACTAGGGCTGTCCTGAAAGACTACTGGAAAAGACGTTACCGGTAAGCGTAACTCTAATTTTCCCTAATCGTCTTTCAGGACAGCCACTATGAGAGGATAAGCGAGCACTTAACAGTTAGGGTGGGACTACAGCTTGCAAAACCTTTCGCCCAAAGGTCTGCTCACCTGCCGACACCAGATCCACTCTGTAGTGCTTTACAAAAGTGGAATAGCTGGACCATGTTGCTGCTCTGCAAATCTGCTCTGGCGTTGCTCCCGCTCTTTCTGCCTGGGAGGCTGCCTTAGCTCTAGTGGAGTGTGCTTTAATACCCACTGGGATTTCTTTCCCTGAACTAAATAAGCCTGCTCGATGGCTACTCTGAGCCACCTAGCAATAGTGCACCGGACGCCTTACAACCTTCCCTGGCCCCGGAAAACAAAATAAATAAGGAATCTGACCTTATAAATGACTTGGTCAGTTCCAGATAGTGTAGGATACATCTCCTAACATCCAATAATGGAATTTTAGTTCCTTCTCACCGGAGGGATTGGGACAAAAAGAGGGCAAAACAATTTCCTGGCTTCTATGAAAGCTGGATACCACCTTCGGCAAAAAGGCTGGATCGGTCTTTAAAACTATCCGATCCGGAAAAATAACGCCAAAGGGAGCCCTGACTGATAAGGCCTCCATCTCACTGACCCTCCTAGCAGTTGTCACTGCTACCAGAAACACTGTCTTCAGAGTAAGCTCTCTCAGAAGACACTCCTTTAAAGGCTCAAAGGGGGGTCCAGTTAAGCTCTGCAAAACTAAAGATCAATCCCATCTGGGAAAGGACAGGCCCTGGACCGGTCTCTGTCTGGACAGGGCCCTAAAGGACCTGACTACCCATGGGTTGGCAGCCAAATGATCCTCTAAATAAACACTGAGGGCTGATACTTGACCCCTAAGGGTACTAATGGATAAGCCCTTATCTGCCCCACATTGTAAAAATTCCAACACTGCGGAGGAGCTCTGTACTGGGAAAGAGTTCTCTGCGCACCACTTGTTGAAACGTAAGCAGACCTTTTCATAGATCTGGCGAGTTTCCTTTTTTTCTACTGTCCAGGAGGGTAGAAACTAGTTTCTGTGAAAATCCCTTAGATTTTAATAAACCCTCCTCAGTAGCCAGGCCGCTAACTTCCACTGGCGTACCTGTGGGCAGAGGACTGGCCCCTGAGAGAGAAGATCGTCCATGAGGGGGCAAGAGTAAGGGAGGTTCTACCGCCAACTGCTTTAGCATTGAGAACCATGTTCTCTTGGGCCAATGTGGAGCCACCAGAATCAGAGATGTGCTTTCCATCTGAAACTTTCTCAGAACTGCTGGCAACAACGCTGGAGGTGGGAAGGCATAGCAAGTTCTGAAGTGCCAATTCTGGCTCAAAACGTCCACCCCTAAGGCTCCTTCTCCCCTTTTTAGGGAGAAAAAACAGGGGGTTTTTGCATTGTTTCTGGACGCGAACAGGTCCACCTCCGGAGACCCCCATCTCCTTATTATGAGATTGAAGACCTCCTGGTTGAGAACCCAATCGTCCTCCCTCCGCCTTTTTCGGCTGAGAAAAGTCTGCTACCACGTTTTTCTCTCCCCTCAGAAAAACTGCTGAGAGCGAAAGGGGGTAGGTTTCGGCCCAGGACAGGATCTCTGTCGCTAAAGACAACAGGGTTCCGCTTCTCGTGCCACCCTGTTTGTTCAAATAGGCCACTACGGAAGAGTTGTCCGACCGCACCTGAATGTGGTGACCCCGGAGCTCTTTTTTGAAGAATCTGAGGGCTAGTCCCACTGCCCTTAATTCTTTCTAGTTGGACGATCGAGTCAACTCGCCGTCCCCCCAGGTGCCCTGGGCTAGAAGGGAACCCAAATGTGCCCCCCAACCTTTTCCACTTGCGTCTGTGGTTACTATCCGAGAAATCGGGATGAGCCACAGACGACCTTGCGACAGATTTGTCACTTTCCTCCACCACCGGGGGGATCTCCTTACCTGGTGTGGAATATGAACTAAGGTGTCTAGGGCCTCCTGACTGTGGTCCCACACCCCTAGGATGAAGGACTGTAGGGGACGAAAGTGTAGCCCTGCCAACTGCACTGCTGGAAGGGTGGATGTAAGGAGATCCCGTACTGACATCAGAACCCTTATGGAAACCAGCTGGTTGCTCTGAAGAGAGGCCACCGCACTGTCCAGTTTTTGTACCTTTTCTCTTGGTAGAAAAAACTCTCAACAGTGTTGAGTCCAACAGGAAACCTAGGTAGGAGATCTGTTGTGAGGGGATCAGGCTGGACTTTTCCAAGTTCAGAAGCCACCCCAGGTCTGTAAGGACCCCTTTGGTTAGATCGAGATCCCTGACCAACTGTGTTGGGGATGCTGCAAATAAAAGCAGGTCATCCAGGTAAGCAATTATACATATCCCCTGGAGCCGAAGAAAGGCCATGGCTTCTGCCAGGACTTTGGTAAATATGCGGGGTGCAGAGGATAGCCCGAATGGCAGGGCCTGAAACTGAAAGTGTATTGTTTCTCCGCCCAGATCTATGGCAAGGCGTAGAAACCTCTGCGAGGCTTCCGCTATAGGGATGTGTAAATACGCGTCCCTTAGGTCCAGGGATACCATGAAACAGTTGTGGGGCAGAAGCGCCTTTACTGAAAAGATCGATTCCATGCGGAATCTTTTGTATGTCACTGAAGCGTTCAGGGGCTTTAAGTTCAGAAACAACCTGAACTTCCAAGGGTTTTTTCCCCATGAAGATGTGAGAAAAAAAACCCCTTCCCTCTGCTTTTGGGACCCTGAGAATAACATCCTGATTCTCCAATTCCCTCAGAGCTTCTAGCAAGGCCTCGGCCTTTACCATGCACCTGGGTAGATGCGTGACAAGGAGCCTTTGAGGGGGTGGTCTTAGGAATTCCAAGAGGTACCCCCTTCTTACTACCCCTAAAATAAATTGATTGGGGGATATTGTCTCCCACTGTGGAAGAAAAGCCCCCAGTCTTCCTCCCCCTGTAGCTGGAAAGTCACTGGGTTTTACGGGGCTGGATAGGAGGGCAAAAAATCGCCCCTCCTCTGCCCCTGCCTTTTTGGGGCCAGGTTCTCTTTTTTCCCCTCTGGTTTAGAGGTTTCCCTACGCCCCTGCGGAGGAAACCTCTTTTTTGTTGGTACGGAGGTTTTCCGTTTGAGAGGAAAGGACTTTTTCCTGTCCGCTGTCCGGTCTAGAACCGTCTCTAGCCCTGGGCCAAACAGGAGGTCCCCCGTCAGGGGTATCCCACATAGCTTTATCTTGGAGGCATTATCCCCTGGCCATGTTTTTAACCAGAGGGCCCTTCTGGCCGAATTGGCTAGAGCCGCCGTTCTGCCCGACATGCGGACGGACTCAGCAGAGGCATCAGCTATGTAAGTGATCCCTCGCAGCATAGTAGGGAAGGATGACAGAATGGTTTCAATATGTTGTTGGATCTGTGAGAGCCAGTGCTCTAAATTGCGAGCCACAACTGTAACTGCCATTTCAGGCTTTAAATTGCTGATAGCCGAGTCCCACGTCTTTTTAAGCAGAGAGTCAATCCTTCTGTCCATGACATCTGCCAAGGCCCCCATGTCTTCAAACGCCAAATCTGTGTGTCTGGAGACCTGGGAGAACGCGGCATCCAATTTGGGACTATTATTCCAAAGGCATGCCGGGTCCTCTGAAAATGGGAACCTTCTTTTGAGGGATCTAGATAAAAAGGGTTTTCCCGATCCTGCCACTCCTTTTTAAACTGTTTCCATTAAAACTTTGTGTACTGGAAACACCCTTCTTTTTGGCTCCCCTAAACCTGAATACATTTGGTCATGCAGGGTTAGGGGCTTTTATCCATCTGGATACTGAGGGTTGCATAAATTGCCTTTAAGAGGTCCCTACCTCATAAGGGATAACTTATATCTGGAGGCTTTCCTGGACCCGTCCTGGTCCTCTCCCTCAGAGCCCTCCTGGGAATCGGAGGAGGAACTATCTGGAAGTTCCCTACCTGTCCCTGAAGGGCCTGCAACCTCTGTCCCCCCTGTACTAGCAGGTTGGACTGGAGCAGAACTCTGTGCTAGAGGTGGGGTTGTATCCTGGGGAGATGGACCCGTGGGAACAACACTTTGGTCCAAGATTCCCCTAAAATGTCCCTACAGGAGGCACACTTCTTTTTAGAGCTATGCGTAGACCTAGTTTTTTCCGTAGCTTTCAAAAAAAAAAAAAAAACAGAAAAAGACAAAGTCAATCAAAAGCTTGGGATACAACCCTGGGAGTGTACTAGACCCTTTTTTAAAAACGAAGGGATCTGAGCCTCCCTTCCCCCCTGGCCACCCAGGGGGTCTGCCCCCCCACCCATGATAGAACCATACATTGGGGTGGGGGGATCCTAGATAGAGAGAACCCCTCCCCAGGGCGCTCTTACCTTAGGAATGCTGGAGATAGAGTCTGTCGTTTGAGCCTCAGCTTCCGACATGACTGCAGGTGGCTGCTTACTACAGAGTTCCACGTTGCCTGTGCACGTTCTGAACCCATCTCCAGCTTGTGCCCGGACCTCCTATCAGCTCCACGACCCGGAACCGGAAGTCGATCGTATTTCGAGGTCAAGCCTTCGTTTCCGCTGGATACGACGTCGCCCGTCGTTCGGCCCGCTCGGTTCAGAGAAAAAAAGGGGCGGACTGTACCCATGTACAGGGAAATCTTCCGAACGGCTTGCCAGCTGCGTCCCTGTAGACGCGATAGGAGTCCCCCACGACCTGAAGCCGCGCTCGACTCGGAAGGGGTGGCAGTACCTGGTGAGGTAAGTAAACCGTTCGACCCGTCCGACACGCGGACGTTGGTTTCGAACGGTTTGAACCCAGCTTTCTCCAAACGAAGCCCCTGCTTCTTTCAACCGGGTTCTTTTAACGAAAAAACGGCCACAGCCTCCCCAGCTGATCGGCCTGGTTCCTTGCACAGTGTCTCCCCGCCGGAGGAAACACTAATAACTGAGGTCCGGCAGGGGAAGTAAGAATTTATGGGCTGGCGCAGTGTTTCCAGAGGAAGAGGAGGAGTCTATCTCTCATAGTGGCTGTCCTGAAAGACGATTAGGGAAAATAAAATGTTGTCATTGTAAAAAATAAATAAATAAATAAAAAAAGGTCCTTTAAGAGCTATAGGCGGAAATGAAGTTTTGACGTCGCTTCCACCCTGCAATGGTATGGAGACGGGTGGGTGCCATCTTCCCCTCACTCGTCTCCATGTCACAGAGGAGAAAGGACCCGATCACCTCCGCCGCTGTTGTGGTAAGGTTTGGTGCACTTTCTGAATGCAGGACATTTTTGGTGTGCTCTCAGAAAGTGAACCACACCTGCAGGATATAATAGAAGTCTATGGCAAAGTGCAGCTAACCCAGGAAAGTCACAGATGCACGGTGCAGGTAAACCGCAGCACATCAGTGTGAAAGCAGCCTGATAAGGGGCTCAGAACAGTAAGGGTTCATTTACACTTGCAGTTCGGGGGGGTGGTAAAACCCCATAGTTAAGACATGTTTTAACCACCCCTGCCCAACCGCACCCCCCTTTCCCCCCCAAGTTGTTCAGGAAGATCTCCACCTCCTTAAAGTGGATGTAAACCCACTCTCATCTCATCCTTTCTAAATTACTAGCCTCCGTTCGTTGATCAGTCCATTTGGAATCCCCCCCGATAATAACCTTCCAGGTTACCATCACACCAGTGGCTTTACTACATAAGGTAGTTGTTCAATCTAACAATAAACACCACAATTAAGTGTCGGTCACAGACCCATAGGCGGTTCCTACACTTAATTCATTATGAAAGCAATCTGCTTACAAGCAACATAAAGGGGGACATAAAACAGTTTAGATAGGAGGTGAATACAACTCCTCATCTAGGGCACCCAGGAGACAGACCATTGAGTCATACCATATAGGAGGTGGCAAATACTGAAGAAAAAGTGACGATAGTATCTAAACAGTTTTGGACATCTTCAGATGTATTAGATTGCCTCTTCAGCATTGCACTTAGGACAGAGGTGTGCCCCATTTTTTTTAGGTTTTTCAGGTGTCCTGTAGACATGATGCAAAAGAAAAAGTAGCGATAACTTTTGCCATGGAGGTCCCCGTCATTACAAAACAAATTTCACACAAAATAAAAAGCTGAAGTACTGTATATCCAAGCCAATGTTTTCCAGTTTTGGATAGAGTATGGCTAACACACTTTAGGGAGTGGTGAACTACATAGAGGGGACAAACACATCAACAAAAAGGCATTCTAACATTCCCCTACTCTAACCAAATAAAAAAAGCTTATATTTTAGATACAACTAACCAAAATCTATTCATATTTTCTTTTTAGAACAGGTTTATTTAATAAGGCAGCACAGGGATGATATGCAAAAGGTCTCGCTAAATAACATTTAAATCGGTTTACTTACCTCTGCGAGACACACTCGAGTAAGCCTTTTCTTCAGGGCCTGCACCCTCTTTAAGGCTCTCTTGGTGGTTAGGACAGGAACTCGCATCATAGGAGTTTTAATATTCGAGCTGGCAATTAACAGAATTTCTCTAAGCCTGTAAAAAAAATATTAGGGTCACTTCAAATAATCAGCGCAGGGCTTGAAACGGTCAGTTATGTACAACCCCCACCTTTTCCCATTGCAATTTCTACAGTGTCAGAGCACTGCCTATTAGCTACTAAATCTCTTCTTTATAACGTTAACATGTTAATATACCATATACCCAATGAAGTGAACAGCCTCAGATACACAGAGATGAAACAAATCCTCCTGCATAAGTTTTACATGTATATCTGCTGTCTTCAGCTTGCTATGTTCTTTAGAAAGTGCACATCCTGTTAGAATTTTTTCTTCCTGTTCAGCACAGAGCGAAGTCTAGGCACACACAGTGCGACAGCTGATTGGAGGAAAGGCACACCAACCCCTCCTCCAAATAGGTAGAGGAAGGAAGCTGTGCTGAGAACAAATCAGCTCTCTGCTAATCTATTTATAGCACCCACCCCGACACAGGTTTTATTTATGGTTTTACCCTGGTTGTCGGAGAACTTGTCATATAACAGAAGAATAGAGCAGCAGAAAGACACAGGACACAGGGCTTTGGAGAGAGATAAGTAAGCACTATAGATATGTGTTTCATTCAAAATTCATGAATCGATTTTACTTTAATAAAATGAGTGGGGATCAATGCTGGCTTTTAATATAAGACCACTTACCTGTCCAGGGATCCCACAAATGTTGGCACCCCTAGTGGATTCATCAATCCGTTTTGGGTGCAGGAGCTTACTGCACATGTGCAAGCGGCGCTTTCTGATTTGTCCTGCCATTTTCTGGGACCTCTGTGTGCCCCATAAGGCACCGGGGGAAGGAGGAGGAGCCAGAAATGTTGTATATCGCAGTGCGGCGTTTTTGACCCAAAAGTGGAAACGGATACCTGTCAAAAACAGGTTCCCGCTCCCTGAAAAAAAGTGCCAAAACGTGGCTTCCCCTTTTGGGTGGAGGTTCGCTTTAAGCATAGCAGTTGCATAAGGTAGTTGTTCAAACTAACAATAAACACAAATAAGTGTCGGTTACAGACCCATAGGCGGTTCCTACCATTAATTGACTATGAAAGCTCAATTGGATCTGTAAAAGCTTATCCTTAATTAGCTGGAAGTGTGCCAAGCGCAGAGTGTCTAGCCACGGTTGCCAAATTTTTGTACGTTTTTTAGGGGCATTTTGATGCTGATAAGTACGTTTTTTTTGTATGCTCATAGAGTTAACCTGGGTAATCCACTACAGAGTGGTGGAGTGTGGGGAAAGCCCCAACCGGGCAATCTGCTTACGAGCAACATAAAGGGGGACATAAAACGGTTTAGATAGGAGGTAAATACAACTCCTCATCTAGGGCACCCAGGAGACAGACCATTGAGTCATACCATATAGAGGTGGCAAATACTGAGGAAATAGTGACGACAGTATCTAAACAGTTTTAGACATCTTCAGATGTATTAGATTGCCCCTTCAGCATTGCACTTAGGACAGAGGTGTGCCCCATTTTTAAAGTTTTTCAGGTGTCCTGTAGACACGATGCAAAAGAAAAACTAGTGATAGCTTTTGAGATCCCGATACAGACAGAAGAGGGACGGACGCTAGGTAGGCTTCCCACTGCTCACCACCAACCTGGTCCACATCTTCCTCCCGTTGCCTTCTGCAGAAGTCTTGAACTTGTGCTAATAAAGTTCTATATATATATATATATATATATACACACACACACACACACACACACACACACACACACACACACACACACACACACACACACGATATCATACCCTTTTTGTCTGTTGCCGTCATAACCATCCTAATAAACCGTGAATCTTCTAAAGCCATATGTGTGTGCGTGGTTTGTGATTGAAGCACATGGAGCAGACTGTACAATCTTGGAACACTTTACTTTTGATTTACGAAACTAAGTAATATGAGGACCCTCAAACTTTTCAAATGGGCAGGCCCTTGAACCTCAGTTGTTGGTAGAAAGGAGATTTTATTGTCAGATTATAAGGTGTGCGATAGCTTTAAGGTCACGCCAGCAGCAGTAGATAAGGGCGGCTGTAAAGGAGGGAGAGCTAGTTCCAATGGAGCCAGAAGGTGAGCCCAATCCTATAACCTTTTAGGCTCCATTCACACTGGCTTAAAAAACTTTTGTGGGGGGGGGCGTGGTTTTGACGTACAGCAGTGAGGACGCACTGTTCTTGAGCTCCGGCCCTGACCCCGTTTAATTCGCACTTTTCACCCGCATGAACGACGCTACATGACCGGGAGCGATGGGAAGGAGAACCGGCAAATCTCTGCTGAAGAAAGGGGCTCCCGAAGGCTCGATTAAATGCTTTCTGGCGGAGCCAGACGAGGTGGGAGATGCGGATGGCCTGGGCCACTCACCGCTGCTCTCGAGCGGGATGGTGGGCACCGCCCCCCGCCTCAGGCCTGAACGAAGAACGCAATCACCGCCCTCGTCGGCGGGCTCTGATGGAGAAGAGAGTGGATCTCGTCATTCGGAGGTGGCGGCATTGGTGAGTGGGCTCCCCACTAAATCGGAGCTGGCCTAGATTCTTCTGGGACTCGAGAAATCTATCAAGCGGGAAGTGTCCGCGGTCCGGTAGGACCTAGCGCAGGTTTTAGACCGAGTGGAGGAGTCTGAACTAAGGCTGGATAGACACGCGGCCGCCATTAGGTCCTTGCAAACAACAACCCGCTCGCTTGCCATTGCACACCGATCCGCCCTCTACAAGATCGAGGATCAGGAAAATCATAACCGCCGGAATAATATCCGAATCCGAGGGCTTCCAGAGGCAACCGGTGATGAGGATCTACTCCCGACGGTGAGAGGCATCTTTAATGGCCTCTTGGGAAACGCAGCGGATCACCCCCTAAAAATAGACCGAGTCCACAGGGCACTTCGCCCGCGCAGCTCCGCAATGGACACTCCGCGGGATGTGATCTGCAGAGTTCACTATTTTGAGGAAAAAGACCGAATCATGAAAAAACTTAAGGCGATTCCAGTCTTGGACTTTGATGGGGCATCGCTTTCCTTCTTTCCCGACCTAGCCAGGGAGACTCTGGAGCGTCGTAGGGCGCTGCGGCCCTTGACCGAACAACTGCGTGCGGCCGCCATTTCCTATCGGTGGGGATTCCCCGCCGCATTGATCGCACAAAGGAATGGGAAGACGGCGGTCCTGCGATTCCCGGAAGAGCTGGAGAAATTTTGTTCAGATCTCAACATCTCCCCGCCGGAGCTACCTGGTTGGCAGGAAGGCATCCCACCCCTAGAGCCTTCGTCCGAAGAGCCCTGGCAGAAGGTGTCCCGCAAGCAACGTGCCCCCTGCTTCAACTCCTCTGAAGGCCATTCGTAGTCGTTACTTCTGATGGCACCGCTAAGCTGGTTCTCATGTTCTGTTAACCTGTCGTTCTGGGTCTTGCAAGAACAAGTCGTTGTTTTCATACTCTTTTTTTTTTTTTTTTTTTTTTTTCCCTGCAGTTTTTTTTTATGTTTTTCTGTTGTGATGTTTTCACCCACAATATTATGGACACCCATGGGGTGACGGGAGTGGGGAACCTGATCCTCTGGTTACTTACGATTGGAACTGCTGTGGAGATAGGCGAACGGTGATCGTGTGGGTTTCTGACTTACACAACTTGGTTCCCCCTTTTATTATAATTGCGGGATATGTGTCGTTCTTCGTTTTTTATTTTTCTAGACGGCTTTCATGCTTTTTGTGTTGTTTTTTCGTTTTTACACTAATGCTAATGTCTATTTGGTAAGAGGGGTCGGGCCGCGGCCTGCGTTCTCGGTCCTAGACGGTTGCGGGTTGCTGCAGACCAACCCCTCATGCCACCCCGATGGGGGGCGTCGGACGGGTCTCGGCTCCCGGACTCCCACCGTCTCTTTGGCGGGGAGCCTGGGGGTGGGGTCACGTTCGACTGCCCCTGTTCTGCACCATGGGCGGCTGCATGTACATGCTGCCCTTGGTTCAGATAAGGCTTTGCCTTCTGTATCACAAGATTTACTTGTGATGCCCTGTTTGCTTTACTTTACTCTTAAGCTTTGTCTCTGCCTTTTCTTTCTTATCCTCTTTCTCTTCCTTCCCTGCCCTTCTATCTTCCTGCCTCAGGTCGTATCTCTTCGTATTATTTGTTAGGTAATGTGCTCTGATGGAATCCCATGGCCACGGTTGAATTGATATAATTTAATGTTAGGGGCCTTCACGCCCCTGGTAAGCGCCATAACTTATATCGGGAGTTGGGTCGCCTGCGGGGGGACATTGTCTTTCTGCAGGAGACCCACCTCACCCACACTACTTCGGTGAAGTTGTTCTCCCCACAATACCCAACCTGGTATTACAGCATGTCTGATGTGCATAAGGCAAAGGGTGTGGCCATTGGGTTCCGCAGAGGCACCCCTTTTAATTTGGTGGAAATGCAAAGTGATCCTCTCGGCCGTTTTCCGTTCCTCAAGGGTAGTTTGGGTGGGATGCAGTGCACGCTGGCGACCCTTTATGCACCTAACCGAGACCAGGCTAACTTTATTGCAACCACATTGAGGAAGTTGAGGGACTTTGCCCGCGGATGCGTGGTCCTAGCTGGGGATTTTAATATCTCTTTGGAACCCGCATTCGATACCTCCTTGGGGAAATCTTCGGTTCCCCATAAGCGTCTTGCGTTCATACGTAGGCGCTTGGGTGACGCCCAGTTGATAGATGTATGGACGATGCACCCGCGGGATAGGGACTACTCCTTTTTTTCAAGTGTTCATAAATCTTATTCCAGGATTGATTTCTTTTTCCTCGACCACCACCATCTCTCCCTCTTGTCTAAATCAAGTATAGCGTCCTCACCCATCTCAGATCACTCCCCCATTTTAATCACCCTCAATTTAGCGTCTATGCCCCGTAAATCAAAACTGGAAACTGAATGAGAATCTTATTAGTGAGGAGGCAGATATTTCTCTCATGCGGGAGGAACTCACTCAATATTTCAACGACAATGACCTCCCAGACATTTCCCCTGGCGTACTATGGGAAGCCCATAAGGCTCACATAAGGGGTAAGCTCATGGAGTTGGGGTCCAGAAGGAAAAAAGAGGCCACCCGGTTACAAACTAAACTATTGTCCGAGATCGCTGTCCTTGAGTCGCAACACAAAGCTAGCCTCGCCCAAGCAACGTTCCATACCCTGATGGTGAAAAGGGAGGAGTTAAAAACCTTATTTCAGGAGCAATGGAAGAGAGAGGCCCGTAGGGTGTCCCAAAGATTCCATGAATGGGGTAACAAACCGGGGAGGCTACTTGCTCGGTCCCTCCATCAGGCAAAGACTAGGACTTTTATTGAAAAAATCAAGACGCCTTCCGATTCCCTTACGCATGAGACCACAAGTATAGCTAAGGAGTTCCATACTTTTTATCAAAGCTTATACCACGTCCCTCCAGCTGTGTCGGACTCGGAAACCAAGAGAAATCTGATCCGAGATTATTTACAGCAGGCCAACTTGCCCAAATTGGACCCGGAAGCTACATTGGAGGGGGAGATTTCTACCCAAGAGTTCACCGTGGCGTTGAGGGCTATGGCGAGCGGCAAGGCCCCTGGACCTGACGGCTTTACGGCCTTATACTACAAGACCTTTGCGGGGGTCTTGCTGCCGCGCCTGGCTTCCTATGCTAACACGATCTCGGGGGGTGGGGTTTTTCGCCCGGAAACTCTGCATGCACACATCTCGGTGCTTCCCAAGCCAGGGAAGGACCCCAGTCTTTGCGGGAGTTATCGCCCCATATCTCTCCTGAATTTGGACGCAAAACTCTACGCTAAAGTTATCGCAAACAGGTTACTCCCTCTCCTTCCGAGTTGGGTTTCTAGCGATCAGACTGGGTTCATTCTGGGTAGGGAGGCACGGGACAATGCCCTTCGCACCCTTTCCCTGATGTCTTTTGTACGGGGGTCCTCCCAGTCCACCCTGTTACTTTCTACGGACGCAGAAAAAGCGTTTGACAGGGTGGATTGGGAGTACCTACTGGCTACTCTATCTTACTTAGGCCTCGGTCAAAATTTACTAGCTCACATTACAGCACTATACCATTCCCCTACGGCCCAAATTCGTATCAACGGCACCCTAAGTGACCCTTTTACACTCTATAATGGCACACGTCAAGGCTGCCCCCTTTCCCCGATCCTTTTTGCTTTGTCCTTAGAACCCTTCCTCTCTACAATTAGAAGTAACCCAAACATCCATGGGATCACGGTCGGTGATCGGGAACATAAATATGCGGCGTATGCCGATGATATTCTGTTCTACATACAACAGCCCATGATCTCTCTCCCCAACTTGTTGTCTGTCTTTTCACAATTCGGTCTCATTTCTAATTTTAAAATTAACATGTCCAAATCTGAAATTTTGAATATCTCGGTCCCGGCGGAAACTGTTCATCTCCTCAAGACCTCATTCCCGTTTACTTGGCAAAAACACAAAATGAAATATTTAGGCATCTATCTCACTTCAAAGCCCCAGGCCCTTTTCAACGCGAATTATATTCCCCTGCTTAATTCTATTAGAATGGATTTTCAACGTTGGTCCCAAATTGCTCATTCCTGGTTAGGGAAGATTAGCGTGATTAAGATGAATGTTCTACCCAGGGTATTGTTCCTGATCCAGATGATTCCGGTGGGTGTGCCGCCGAGTTTTTTTATGCTCTTGGACTCTTTGATAGGCAAATACTTGTGGAACAGAAGGCGTCCGAGATTGTCCCGATCCCTTTTGTACAGACCTAAACGGATGGGGGGTTTGGCTTTACCGAACATTAGACTTTATTTTTGGGCTGCAGCTCTCAGCAGGATATCTGACTGGAAATACCACCAACGCTCAAAGCTGTGGGTTGCTATCGACAGGGCACTTAGTGGTTCGGATTTATATACCCAAATTTGGATCCCTCGCAAATATCGTTCGCTTGCACCCACTACCTCTCCCCTCACCTTTTCCACTCTACAAGTATGGGACTCGATTTGCAAACATCACAAATGGTTACACCATTCTCCTATTATGCCTTTGACCGGACATAACTACTTCCCCCCGGGGAACATTGATCCTAGAATTTACGCTTGGAACCTGGGCACTAGACCGTTGTTACATCACGTAGCTAATCAAGATGGCATTCTCCCATTCTCCCGCATAATGCCCACTTCTCAGGCCACACCCATGGATCACTGGACTTATCGTCAATTGGCGGACTTTGTACGCACTCTCCCAAAACCACTTCGCTCCTTAGCAGATTTAAATCCGATTGAAACGGCCTTTTTGGAAGCCCAACCAGTGGAGAGACCTTTGTCCTATTTCTATCACACTCTACAACACCTGTTGATTAAGGGTTATCCCACCTTTTTGTCCAATTGGGAAAAGGATTTGCAAAATAAGATTACGGACGTACAGAAATCTACTATATTATCCATGGCCATATATCCTCTTCGGCTTCCAAATCAGCAGAAGTGAACTATAAACTGTTGTCGAGGTGGCATTATACCCCTGTTGTCCTAAATAAACTCTTTTCGCATATCTCTCCTCTATGCTGGAGGGGATGTGGTGAATCTGCCTCACATGCACATATCTGGTGGTTTTGCCCCCTTATTAGGCCCTACTGGGCAACTGTCCTACACTGGTTGGAAAATATTTTGGGTTACGCGATACCGAACGATCCATGGGTTATACTGTTTCACTGTACGGACTCCCCAGCAGGATCTTATACAAAGTCTGTGACCCCTCATTTGCTCAATGCTGCAAAGGCGCTTATACCACGTTGGTGGAAGCAGCGTTCGGTACCTTCCTTACGGCAATGGTTTACGGAAGTTGATCGCACTTACCATCTGGAAGATCTTACTTACTCTCTCCGGAATAAGTCTGATGTGGGGAAACGGATTTGGTCCTGCTGGGTAGCCTTTAAGTATACAGCTGCATACGCAGAGATTATGGCACAAACTAGTTGAATATTGGCGCTTTTACATACTATATATGCTATATTTTATGTGTTCTATTTTGATGACAGAGATACGACCGAGGCAGTTTTCTTTTTCTTTCTCTCTTTCCTTCCTTCTTTCCTCTATCTCTTTCCTTCTCCTCCTCTTTCACTTTCTTTTACCTATATTTTTTTGTTTTCTCCTTTTTCAATGATTGGGTTTACCGCAAGTGGATTGGCGCACCAGCTGTTCCTAGTTATTGCATTTTCATATACAAGCTGTGGTTGGGGATTAACTCTTATCATTAGCGTGGTTGAAATGGACATATAGAGACGCTTAATGTTAGGTTGCTGGCGTTGTAATGTCACATGTCAATAGCCCTGCCCTATACTTTTTATAACTCAGGTGTCTTTTTACGTTATACAATATGTGTGCCAAGCTCATTGTTCGTATTTCTTTGTCATGTCTTCTCTTTTTTCTTTTCAATAAACACATATTAAACAAAAAAAAAAAAAAACTTTTGTGTTCTGCCTGTAGAAGCAGCTCAGTGTTATCCTATGTGTCTATGCACATTAGAACATTTAGAGGCATATTTTGAGCTCAACGTTTAGAGGCAGGATAAAATAAATAAATAAATAAATAAAACAAAAACCTTCTGGTTCGAGTTTCTGATTGGAGCTTACTGGCAGAAAAAACATAAAACTCTTCTAAACTTGTACAAAAAATGCTCTATATGAGCGTTTTTTACTCGTTAGGCCTCATGTACACTGCGGCTGGTAAACGGACGCTCAGAGGCAGTTGGCTGCTTTTTTCAGCTGCTCCTGAACTCAACCAATGTTATCTTATGTGTACATGTACACAGGTTCGTTTAATGTCATTTTTCAGCAGTTGTGTTTAGAGGCTTTTCTTTGAAGGCAAAAAAAATTTGTTCAGACGTTGAAGTTTCCAACGTTTCAGACGCTAAACGCAGTACCGGCGTTTAGACGCGTCTCATTTACAGGGTTTTTTTTCATTTTTGGCCATTTTGAAAAAATAAATAAAAACATTTTTTTCAAATGCTTCCAAACAAAAGCGGCATTTAAACGTGGCAAAACTGACGTTTTAAACATGGGTTTTTATCTGTCAAGTTAAATCGTTCAGGAGAGGTTGTAAAAACGTCCCGTGTATATTAAGCCTAAGAGAACAGAGGTTTTTTTTAAGCCCAGTGTGCATGCAGCCTCAAAGTAAGATAACAACCTCTACTCCAATCACATAGTAACGCCAAGAGTCACAGCCTGCCTCACATTTTATGACTGAGCTGTAAAAAGCAAGCCATAGCAAAAAAACAGCCAAGCAGAGTATAAATAGAGCATGGACATCAGTTTTGCTCTCCTATATAATCTGAAGCCACTGTGTAAAGCAGCATCAGGAAAGTGAATTATGGCAGTATGTGTGGAAATTACAATAAAGATGATGAATAGAGGCTTTCACTACATCACTCACCTGGGAATACCCAACGTGACATTCATTTCTCCTCTGCCAGCAAAGTGAAAAGTGTTCAGTGTCATTTGCGTAGATGGCTCCCCGATACTCTGAGCTGCCAGAAGCCCCACGGCCTCCCCGGGATCACACAGCGCTCTCTGCCACTTCAGCTGCAGCAACGTCCTCAATCTGCAGGCACAAAAATTAGGATTTTTGTCATCACCATAAAATCACTTTCTAGCATTCCATTGATGGGATAGAGAAGTCTTTAGCTTTCAAGTCATACCGCTTCTTACAGGATGATACGACATAGGAATTTTATTTTAATTTTTTTTTTAAGAAAAATAGTCTGGTGTCAACAGTGGTGCACCTCCATCCCTAATAACCATACATACAAAGACAGACCTTTGCCCTGAGACTTTAAATGAGGTGTACCACAAATGGCCATTGAATGAAAATTAGACATGATAAATGGGTTTATTAGAAGATAAAAATAAAAAAAACACCACTGTAGGACAGCCCCAATAACTACCCTCCTACTACCAGCACACCTACGTTTTGTGGTATAGCAATACCAAGAGCATGATCAAAAACAGAGGGTGGGACCTGCTTCCCTTAATGGAAGAAAATTATTTTGTGGGGAGCATAAACATCCTATATTCTTTCTTATACATGGAGGGACAAAGGAAGTGCAACTTTTGGGATGTAAAAAAGTTCCAATGAGGGGTGGCCAACACAGTCACAAACAGTTCCAAGAAGAAAAAAACTGGGGACTGGCTGCAACTCAAAGAATCACCTGAAAGACATTTCGCCTGAAGCTGGAATCAGAGGTGGCCGAAAAAACATCTACCTAGTAGAACTTAGCGAAAATGCAAACAAAAGACCAGGTGAAAGCCTTTTAAATCTGGTAAACAGTTGCTTGATGTCTAGAAGCCCAAAGAAACGCTCACAGATGTAGTAGAGTGCACCTTGACAAGAAAATGTGGAACCAACAATCATTGAGACCACAGGATGATGGTCTGCCTAAGACACAGAGATGGTGGAAATAGAAGCCAGGGTAACCTTCAGGGGTCCATTAGGGACGAAAAAAAAATCACATTAGGAAATTGGAGGGGAATCCTCTTTTGGTGAACAGTGATGGAAGAGCAATCTCTTGAATGAGGTGAAAGAAGAAACTACCTTAAGCCGGCCAGAGATGGTTTGAATCTCAGAGAGGAAGGGAGAGAACACAATTTCAGTTAGCGTTACTGAAAGTCGAGTGGTGGCAGGAAAGAAAATCGCTCAATCTATGGCTTGAGCCTCAACACATCTTGTTCTATTGCAAAACAAGGATTAAGCATACATAGTGTGGGGTACGAATCCTTCTTGAAAGTGCAAACATCCCTGTATGGCACGTTAGAACAAAAAACAATTAAGATAATGGGACTTTAGGCATACATGATTAACCACTAGAGATCCGCGCTATAGCCGAATGACGGCTACAATGCGGACCTGCTTTTCCGGGACTACGTCTATTGACGTCGTCCTGTGCACGAGCGGCCTGCGCGGCGCGCTGTGATCAGCGAGACTATGAGACTCGCCTGATCACGGATCGGAGCAAGGGGTCGATTCTGACCCCTTACCACGTGATCAGCTGTCAGCCAATGACAGCTGATCATGTGACACAACAGAGCCGGTAATCGGCTATTTTTCCTCCTCACGCTGACCGCGCGAGGAGAAAAAAAAAAAGCCGATCACCGGTGG
This sequence comes from Lithobates pipiens, assembly GCF_037356315.1. Classification (NCBI taxonomy): domain Eukaryota; kingdom Metazoa; phylum Chordata; class Amphibia; order Anura; family Ranidae; genus Lithobates; species Lithobates pipiens. The sequence continues at coordinate 483,124,128 of NW_027507718.1, forward strand.
CCGTGATCGGGACATTAGTCCCGATCACGGCTAGCTTATCAGTGCCCACCCGCCCCCTGGGTACAGTGTTGTATGGCCACGCCATTCAAAGTGCATCAGCGCTGAAAGCTGAAAATTGGTCTGGGCAGGAGGGGGGTTTAAGTGCCCAGTAAGCAAGTGGTTAATAACTATAAAATCGCATTTTTATTACAAAGCCTTAAGAATTATTTCTATATCATAAGAGGCCGATAAAATACTGCACAATGTCACTGATTACACAAATAATCTCTAAATTCTGAATTTATTAGCAGATGTGGGTTGAGCTCAACAAGTTTCGCAAACATTCCTAGGAGCTGGAGTGACTAGATAATATACATTAGACAGACCAACTGTTATATCAGCCTAGTAATAAAAGGAAAGCCCCCAGTTACATCATCATCATTATTATTATTATTGATATACAGGATTTATATAGCACCGATAGTTTACGCAGCATTTTACAACTTGAGGATAGACAGTACAAATACAATACACTTTAATACAGTAGGAATCAGAGGGCCCTGCGTTGATAAATGTGCATCTCAACATCCTAGAATGAGTTTACACCATAACAAAAACAACTACATACCGATCAGCTGCAATATTGGACTTGTAGTAAGCATTTCTTTCCTCCGTGGTGACTTGGTGGCTGTACTGATCCACCTTCTCTTGAAACGATTCAGATACAGATCCAAAATACAAATCTGGCTGAAAGACTGAAAAGCAAGGGTCAGGCAGATGGGCCGCTCGCTTCATGTATTTGTTCTGAGACTTTTTATCCAAGGAGTACCAAGTCTCCATCAGCTGGAAAAATAAGGGCATCTTAAAATAAAGCTTTTAATAACATGGATTAAAATATCAGCATACAGCTAACAATGGAATCGTATGCATAGTATAGACCTGTCATGGCCCACAATTGTGTCTCATTTTAAATATGAAACTTGTAAGATGACCAGTTATGCTGATAGCAGTACATATGGAAGAATTCCATCAATTCCTCTGTGCAGTATTCATACACTATATTTTCAAAAGTATTGGGACACCTGCCTTTAACCACTTTAAGACCAGACCACTTTTTGCAATTCGGCACTGCGTCGCTTTAACTGACAATTGCGCGGTCGCACGACGTGGCTCCCAAACAAAATGGACGTCCTTTTTTCCCCACAAATAGAGCTTTCTTTTGGTGGTATTTGATCACCCCTGCGGTTTTTATTTTTTGCGCTATAAACAAAAATAGAGCGACAATTTTGAAAAACACGCATTTTTTTTAACTTTTTGTTATAATAAATATCCCCCCCCCAAAAAAAAAAAATTTTTTTCTTCAGTTTAGGCCAATACGTATTCTACATATTTTTGGTAAAAAATAAAAAATTGATTGGTTTGCGCAAAATTTATAGCGTTTACAAAATAGGGGATAGTTTTATGGCATTTTTATTATTATTTTTTTTTTACTAGTAATGGCGGCGATCAGCGATTTTTTTGTGACTGCGACATTATGGCGGACGCATCAGACATTTTTGGGACCAGTCATTTATACAGCAATCAGTGATATACAAACGCACTGATTCCTGTGTAAATTACACTGGCAGTGAAGGGGTTAACCAGGGGGTGGCAGTGTAAGGGTTAAGTGTTCCTAGGGGCGTGTTACTAACTGTGGGGGGCTGGGCTTTGTGTTAGTGAACACTGATCTCTGCTCCAATCACATGGAGTTGAGATCAGAGTCACTTCTTGCTAGGCAGAATGGGGAGATGCTGTTTACAATGGCATCTCCCTGTTCAGCCTCCCCGTGAGACAATCGCGGGTATCCCCGCGGCGATCGAGTCCGCGGGACCCGCGAACGGACTCATGGGGGTCCCGACCGGCACGCGAGCTTGCCACCGGTGGCGCACACGTGATGGCAGGGCGGCATATAGAAATGGACGTACCTGTAAGCTAATATGCCTGCCCGTGCCATTCTGCCAACGTACATCGGCGTGCGTCGGTCAGGAACTGGTTAATGGCATCCCAGTCTTAGTCTGTAGGGTTCGATATTGAGTTGGCCCACCCTTTACTGCTATAACAGCTTCAACTCTTCTGACAAGACTGTCCACAAGGTTTAGGAGTGTGTCTATGGGAATGTTTGACCATTCTTCCAGAAGCACATTTGTAAGGTCAAGCACCGATGTTGGACGAGGAGGACTGGCTCGAAGTCTCTGCTGTAATTCATCCCAAAAATGTTCTATCAGTTTGAGGTCAGGCCAGTCAAGTTCCTCCACCCCAAACTTGCTCATTCATGTCTTTATGGACCTTGCTTTGTGCACTGGTCCAAATCATTTGGTGGAGGGGGGGTTATGGTGTTGGGTTGTTGTTCAGGGGTTGGGCTCGGCCCCTTAGCTACACTGAAGGGAACTCTTAAGATGTCAGCATACGCAGACATTTTGGACAATTTCATGCTCCCAACTTTGTGGGAAGTTTGGGGGTGACCCCTTCCTGTTCCAACAGGACTGCGCACCAGTGCACAAAGCAAGGTCCATAAAGACACGGATGAGTGAGTTTGGGGTGCAAGAACATGACTGGTCTGCATAGAGACCTGACCTCAACCCGATCAAAACACCTTTGGAACGAATTAAGAGTGGAGACTGCAAGCCATGCCTTCTCGTCCAACATCAGTGCCTGACCTCACAAACATGCTTCTGGAAGAATGGTCAAACATTCTCATAGACACACTACTAAATCGTGTGGACAGCCTTCCCAGGAGAGTTGAAGCTGTTATAGCTGGAAAAGGTGGGCCAACTCAATATTGAACCCTACAGACTAAGACTGGGATGCCATTAAAGTACAGGCGCCCCAATACTTTTGACAATATAATGTATGAATACTTCACAGAGGAATTGATGGAATTGTTCCATATGTACTGCTATCAGCATAACTGGTCATCGTCGCCATTACTAGTGAAAAATAATAATAAAAATGCCATAAATATATCCCCTATTTAGTAGACACTATAACTTATGCGCAAACCAATTGAGCAATTGTCAGTTAAAGCGACGCAGTTCCAGATCGCAAAAAATGGCCTGGTCATTGAGCAGTTAAATCTTCCGGGGCTGAAGTGGTTAAACTGTATCCTCCAAAAAATGGGGTTTGAAAAAAATGCTGATTTTTACATGTAGGACAGGAACGTCAGAATTGGCCAGTGGGTGAAGTGGGTAACAAGGGCCAAAAGCCCACAAGTCTCACCTGCTTGGCAGCCAACTCCCTACCATTCTCATACTGATCAGCCTCACACATGGCCCTGGCAGCAGCCATCTTCTTCTGGGAGTACAACAAGAAAGCGCCCAGCCTCTGATATGGTGAAGGATGCTTGGCTTTCCATTTCCTGATGGCATGGTTGTGTTGGGCTGCCTGCTCAGAGTCCATCCTTGACAAGACCTCATCCAAACGCTTGGATTGTTTAATGACCTGCAAGAAAATAGAAAAAGAATACTTCTAAGATCTCAATTCCACATAAAACAAAAGGCTGCTGCCTGGTGCCTCTAGACATGCCATGGGTCCTTGTAACATACGGTGTGGTATTGCCATGAGAATCCAGAGACCGAAATCTTAAACTCACTTCATAGGCCCTAATACTTCAGAAGTCGTACGGGTCCATGCAACCATCATTTTAATCAAACACATCTCAGTCATGACAAGTTTCTTGTGCTACTTTAAAAAAAATCCATTAGAAAAAAAAAAAAAACACAACATGCTACAAAAGACAGAAGACACTTATGGTTTTTTGGTTTTTTTTTTGCTTCTATGGTAAAGACATGGTCACATAACCCCAGCCTCAGGGCTGCCATGAGAGTTTATTAATGGAACAATCCAGATGTATTATTCTGCAAGCCATGGAAGGAATTAAAAAGAAAATGATCAAAGGGTTAGCAAATACATTTATGCGTTTCAGATCCAGATCAAGACTGCCAGTCCCAATCCGATATGCTTTCTGAACATGTATCAGACGGTCAGCTCCGGACAGGTAACTGAGAATTTTTGGGATGTACAGAACCTGACTATAGGTCTTGGAGGAGATATATTTTGGTATAAACGCCAGTGTTATCAGGGCATTGGGACTACATAGGAAATCTGTTTCTCATTCAACCACACTAACAAAAGTTTTTCCACCTCTTTCAGCACTTGTGTCCTCTGCTTGGTTAACATCGTTACTCCTTTTGCCACATCAGCTCCTTTGACGGCAGCTTTGTTCTTTAAAATAGCTGAGATTGTCAACTTCGCCATCTTGTACTCCGAGCCAAGAGCAGTCACACAAATACCACGGTCATGCTTTTCTATCATTTCCTTCTTCAGCTCAATGGTTATTTTCTTCAACCTTATTCTTAGAATTCCTGCTCTGTCCATTCCTGTCACCTTTATTACAGCTCTGCACTTTACCACCATGCTTGCTCGGCACATTCTTGTCACCTGCATTTCCGCTCTTCATATTCTTGTCACCTTCATTACTGCGCCGTACTTTCTTCTACAACCATGCTTGCACTTCATTTTTTAGTAGCCATAAAGGAAGTGTGCACAGGGATGTGCACGGTATGTGCTAAAGCGTACACCAAAAAGCTTCAAAATACTCTAAGTGACTTTACAGTACACTCACAGTACTCTCTCTCTGTGACCACGATTCACCTACAGGAAGTTGCAACCACATGTCAGAGCAGGCTAAATGGGCGTGGCTCGTGTTCGTGAACCGAAGCAGAGTTCGCGTCCCGAAGCAAATGTTTATGAACTTACTTATTACTGTACCTCTGAACTGACCTTAAGGAATAAATATCTATAGGCTAATAAACAGCATAAACATGACTTTATTTTTTTGTGCATGGAAAGGACAGTTCATCATAGCTGCCATTTCTCCCTGCCCTCAGGAGATGATCCTAAGATGTACAGAACACCTCCAGGTAGCCATATTATAGAAAATTACAGTGGCTGTAGATTGGAAAAAAAATTTTTTTAAAAAATAAAAATTTTATTTTTAACAACATTCCATTACAATGCGCCTTGTGTCACAATTGTGTGTGTATATATTATTTTGCCATTTTTTTCCCCATGAAAGTGGAGTTACCCTTTGAAGTATAGATGAATGCAAAAGATCATGGGGATTTTTCTAACTATTGTCCAATTTCCTTGATAAACGTGAATTTTAAAACAAAAAGGGGCTAGCCCTTAGATTAAATTGCTTTCTTTCACAATATATTCACCTAGACGAGGCAGGATTTGTCCCCAATCATCAGGAAAATCAAGCAGACCAGAAGAATTATATAAATAAATGTCAGCCCTTCAATCTGATATCCATAAAGTGTTTGATTCCCTGTCGTGGCACTATTTTTCATGTTCTCATGCGGTTTCGGTCAAAAAATTGTATCTCCTCCCCAAGTATTATATGACACTCCCACTGCGTCCTCAATGCTTAAGGGGTATTCTACACGATCCCATCGCTATCCACAGAGGGACTCAGGGTGCCCCTCTATCCCCATTTCCATTTGTTTAACAGCAGACTTGGCTAGATGGCAACTTCAGCCTCTATTGTGGTTCGGCACACTACAAATCGGTAAAAAATTCTTCAGAGAATTTTATATTTTTTCCGGACTATACTAGTGGAACTTGTTAGATCTGATCTGATGCACAATTGTGGATGCTGGTAGAATCCTATTCCTGCCAAGTTAATCTTATTTCCTACGTTATGTGGTTCGCCTCCAATTCTATGCCCTTTCCTCTCTTTGTCATTAAGCATTTGGGATAGACTGTCCAAGTCTAATAACTTTTGCCCCACAGCTCACTAGCTCCCGTCTGACGAAATAAGGACTTCACCCTGGGCCTCACTCCCCTTGCTTTTAAATAAAGTGGTCCAATAAGGGTTTCATGCGGATTGTGGATCATTGTAATCACAAAGGAATGCTATCCAAACAATCGCTAATGGAAAAACACCAAATGCCAGGCTCTGAATGTTTTAGGTATACTCAAATATATCAGTACCTACATACTTTATCACGCAAATGTGATCTTGCGACTATGTCACCCATGGAATATAGGTATCATCGATATGATAGAATCCAAGGTCATATATCTGAAATATATACTTATACCTTAGTAAAATTAAGCTATATGGTTAGATGGGAACAGGATATCCAGGAAACCCTGGAAATTGAAGAATGGCACTCGATAGCAATAGCAGCTTAAAGGTCACTCATCAACACTTCTATTGTAGAAGCAAATTATAAGGTATTACTGAGGTGGAATTTGGTTGTCCACTTTTGTCCCAGGGGCTTCTTCTAAGTGTTTTTGGGGCTGTGGACAGGAAGGGACGGCCTACCACATTTGGTGGCAATGCCCCAAGGTACAGCGGACTGGATCAGAGTTTACAATTTTTTTTTTTCTCACTCAAATTAACCTTGCCAAGTCCCCAAAACATGGGTTACTGGGTTGAGGAGGCCTCTAAAATTCAGAGACGTCTCCTGACATTTATAGTTTATAATCGTCTCTGCTAAAATTACAATAGCAAGAAACTGGAGGTCTGCGGCTATACAATTTGACCAACTCAAAGAAACTTTCCTGGCTAATGTTAAATGAACAGTTGACAGCAATCTCGCAGAATAAATTGAAGATGTTTGAAAAAAAAGGTATGGGGTCCATGGATCGGATATTTGACTAATGATACCCAGACTGTCGCTATCTAGATTTCCTCCTGGTTGACGTAGACCAGAGTGTGGAGTCTTTTTCCCTTCGTCCTTTTCCTTCATCTTTTTTTCCCCCCCTCCCCCCCCCCCCGGCGTGCGGCAATATATTCTTTAAATTGGAAAAACTTCTATAAAAATATTGAAAAAGTATAGCTGAAAGCAAAACAAAAAAATATAAAATGTATTTGTTTTAATAGGTTTGATTTAATATTTTCACGCAACCTTTATTTTAATATATAATTTTTCATACTTAAACAGAAGCTTTTAAACGCTATCTTGCCTTGGTTGTATTACACAAATTATTCTCACAAACAAAATTCTAATACAGATAGGAAAATCCTTTCTTCTGCCATCCTGAAAATTATTTTCAATCACTGTTGCCAGTCACCTGACTTACGCAGAGGTACTGGTTGTAGAATCTTTGCTGAAGTGCACAGCCAATCCATGCCAGTCATTCAGAGGAGACCATATGACCAACACCAGGGCATTAGACACATGACCAGCACAGAACATAAGAATTTCGATGATTCAGACAATAGCCACACGCATGGAACATTCAGTAACTAGTGGAACTTCAGTAATGAAAAGTTAGTAAAGGGCAGTAAAGGTCTGAATTGCTCAAAGCCATGCTGTCAATGGCCTGCTTTATGCAAGTCTTACACGACACTCAGGGAAAAAATCCATACCTGGTGCCAAAGGTTGCAGGCCAGAGAAGACTTCTACCCCGGTCACATTAATATAACAGCTATAGCAAACATTGTAAATTCCAAATGGAAAAGGCTTTGGCATCTGTTAGTCAATGCATTGCCTCCATCAATGTATACCACATGTCACATTGTAGATAAAGTGCCTTTCTACAAATCAATTGTCTATGGCAACCCACACCCTAACAAATGCACACTTCCCATGCCATAAACTCCTAGGTCTTCTAACTGTGCTAAAACCAGCTGACCAATTCTGCCCCTTCTTCAAAAGTCACTTAAGCCCCCTTCAAATTGGGGACAGGTCAAATCGCATGTCAAATCAGAGCCTATTGCCAGCAATAGAAGCGCCGCAGTCGGTGTGACGCCGACTTTGCGGCGGCGCCGCACCGATTTCCAAAAGTAATTCCTGCACTACTTTTGGCAATTTCGAGGGCAATTTCAATAGACATCTGTGCATGAACCCACACAAATATCTTTCAAGTCCTACCCGAAGTCAGACTGAAATGCGGCTTTGAAATGGTGCTGTAATGGATGTGACTAAGGCATCACATTAACCACTTAAAGGACCAGGCCTCTTTTTCAGACTCGGTGTTTACATGTTTGGGGGTTCTAACACCCTACAGAATAAAATGGCGGTCATTGCAATACCTTTTTTCACACCGTATTTGCGCAGCGGTCTTACAAGCACACTTTTTTTTGGAAAAAATTCACTTTTTTGAATAAAAAAATAAGACAACAGTAAAATTAGCCCAATTTTTTTTATATTGTGAAAGATAATGTTACGCTGAGTAAATTGATACCCAACATGTCATGCTTCAAAACTGCACCCGCTCGTGGAATGGCGTCAAACTTTTACCCTCAAAAATCTCCATAAGCGACATTTAAAAAATTCTACAGGTTGCATGTTTTGCGTTAACGAGGAGGTCTAGGGCTAGAATTATTGCTCTCACACTACCGATCGCGGCAATATCTCACATTTGTGGTTTTCCCGCCGTTTTCATATGCGGGAGCTACTCACGTATGCATTCGCTTCTGTGCGCGAGCTCGTCGGGACGGGGGGGGGGGGGGGGGGGGGGGGGGTTTAAAAAAATATGTCTTATTTATTTTACTTGATTTTATTTTTACACTTTAAAAAAAAAAAAAAAAAATTTATGGATCACTTTTATTCCTATTACAAGGAATATAAACATCCCTTGTAATAGAAAAAAGCATGACAAGTCCTCTTAAATATGAGATCTGGGGTCAAAAAGTTCTCAGATCTCATATTTGGACTTAAATGCAAAAAAAAAAAAAGGTCATTTGAAAAAATTACATAAAAAAGAAAATATACCTTTAAGGGTATACGCCCTCCTTTGGTATAGAGACGAGTGGGGGCCATCTTAGCCTCACTCGTCTCTATACCCAGCTAGGAAAAGGACCCGATTGCCTCCGCCGCTACGACGGCTCCGGTAAGCGGCGGGAAGGCGTGGGGGGGTGGCACCTCTCCCGCCGCCAATGGTGATCTCGCGGCGAACCCGCCGCGAAGACCACTGCTATCGTGCAGACGACCGGCGCCTGAAGAGATGGATATCTCGGTTGTGGCAGCAGCTGCTGCCGTTACCGAGATATCCCTCTTCAAAAATAGGACGTACATCGGCGTGCGCTGGTCGTTAAGTGGTTAAATCGTCATATAAGGTATTAGGTAGAATGCTAAAATGCCCATTTCAATATGCAATATCACAACATAAGCTTGCTAAACCTTAACTTTACTTCAGATAACTATTAGCTCTTCCCTCCCCCTCCCCCCCCCCCCCCCCCCCATCTTGAAGCCGAACCGCAAAGAATTATAAAAAGACACTGCCACTTTTTTCCGAGAAATGCACACAAGACAGACATGACAACATCCAACGTCTCGAAGAAAGAGGAAGAAGTTGCCAAAATATCCAATATAGCTATGATTACTAAACTTGATAAATCAGCTAAAAGCATATAAACCTACATTTGTTACAGTAATACGTCGCAATAATATGTTTTGCATACATCATGCCTTGCTTGTTTTTTTCATGACCAGCCGGTATTATATAAACGGCAAGCAAAAGGGGAAATAAAGATCAGAAAGCAATTTTCACACTGGACAAACGGTGTCAGGGTGATTACTTCACAAGCATGCATGCTTTATATTCAATAATTTGATCGGGCAGATATAAAAATACCAGACCTTGGTTCTGATCCAAAACAGTGCAAGTTCAGATGAACTCATATGATTTCAAAGCCGTGTTCAGGGTGAACGAGGGCTAAAGGAGAAGTAGGGTCCAAAACCCTTATGGATCACAGGAGTGCAGTTTGTTCTGACCTGTCTTCAGCTGACAGCAGGCTAAAGCCAGTGCAGGCTCTGGAAATATCCCAACCATATGGTCAGGATCCACCCAGAAGCTGACCAGTAGCTGGCCCAGCCTGGCATGCTCCTGAGAGCCTGAGCCAACTGCTCCCGACTCCTACACAGCCCAGGGCTTCAGTGAGCACTGACAGTCACCGCCCATCTGCTCACTGAAGACTAAGAAGCAAGCAATCAGCAATCCGATAGCTCAATTCTCAGTCTTTTTTTTTTCAACCGCTTAACCACTTCAGCTCCGGACCAATAAACACCTTAAGGACCAGAGGTCTTTTTGCAATTTCGCACTGCGCTGCTTTAACTGGTAATTGCGCGGTCATGCAATATTGCACCCAAACGAAATTTGCGTCCTTTTCTTCCCACAAATAGAGCTTTCTTTTGATGGTATTTGATTGCCTCTGCGATTTTTTTTTTTGCAATATAAATGGAAAAAGAGCGAAAATTTTGAAAAAAAAAGATATTTTCTTCTTTTTGTTATAAGAAAAATCGAATAAACTAAATTTTAGTCATACATTGAGGGCAAAATTTATTCAGCCACATGTCTTTAGTAAAAAAAATGTCAATAAGCGTATATTTTTTGGTTTGCGCAAAAGTTATAGCGTCTACAAACTAGAGTACATTTTCTGGAATTTACACAGCTTTTAATTTATGACTGCCGATCTCATTTCTTGAGGTGCTAAAATGGCAGGGCAGTACAAATCCCCCCCAAATGACCCCATTTTGGAAAGTAGACACCCCAAGGAAATTGCTGATGGGTATGTTGAGCCCATTGAATATTTATTTTTTTTGTCCTAAGGGATTGAATAATGACAAAAAAAAAAAAAAAAAATTTTTTTTACAAAAAGTTGTCACTAAATGATATATTGCTCACACATGCCATGGTTATATGTGAAATGACACCCCAAAATACATTCTGCTGCTTCTCCCGAGTACGGGGATACCACATGTGTGGGACTTTTTGGGAGTCTAGTCGCACACGGCACCCCGAAAACCAATCACCACCTTCAGGATTTCTAAGGGTGCAAATTTTTGATTTAACTCCTCACTACCTATCACAGTTTCGAAGGCCATAAAATGCCAAAATAGCACAAAACCCCCCCAAATGACCCCATTTTGGAAAGTAGACACCCCAAGCTATTTACTGAGAGGCATGTTGAGTCCATGGAATATTTTATATTTTGCCAAAAGTTGCGGGAATATTACAAACTTTTTTTTTTTTGCACAAAGTTGTCACTAAATGATATATTGCTCACACATGCTATGGGCAGAAGTCAAATTACACCCCAAAATAAATTCTGCTGCTTCTCCCGAGTACGGGGATACCACATGTGGGGGACTTTTTGGGAGCCTAGTTAACTAGCTACCTAGCGACACTAGCGACACTGATGCAGCGTTCAGAAAAATTATCGCTTAGTGACACTGGCAAAAGGGGGTGAAAGGGTTAACTAGCGGAAATCAGGGGGTTAAAACCATTATTGGGTAGTATATCGGGGTACCTAGCGCTATAAAAACCTGGCGGTGAACCTAAAAAAATAACTAGCTACCTAGCGACTGTAGCGACACTAATGCAGCGATCAGAAAAACGATCGCTTAGTGACACTGGCAAAAGGGGGTGAAAGGGTTAACTAGCGGCAATCAGGGGGTTAAAAACATTATTGGGTAGTATATCGGGGTACCTAGCGATATAAAAACCTGGCGGTGAACCTAAAAAAATAACTAGCTACCTAGCGACACATGCAGCGATCAGAAAAATGATCGCTTAGTGACACTGGCAAAAGGGGGTGAAAGGGTTAACTAGCGGCAATCAGGGGGTTAAAAACATTATTGGGTAGTATATCGGGGTACCTAGCGCTATAAAAACCTGGCGGTGAACCTAAAAAAATAACTAGCTACCTAGCGACTGTAGCGACACTAATGCAGCGATCAGAAAAACGATCGCTTAGTGACACTGGCAAAAGGGGGTGAAAGGGTTAACTAGCGGCAATCAGGGGGTTAAAAACATTATTGGGTAGTATATCGGGGTACCTAGCGATATAAAAACCTGGCGGTGAACCTAAAAAAATAACTAGCTACCTAGCGACACTAGCGACACATGCAGCGATCAGAAAAATGATCGCTTAGTGACACTGGCAAAAGGGGGTGAAAGGGTTAACTCTAGGGGCAATCAGGGGGTTAAATCTTTATTGGGGGGTGATAGGGGGCTACCCTGGACCTAACACTAACTGTCCTGACAGTTTTTACTGTCACAACTGACACTGAATGCATTGATCAGTAAAGAAATGATCAATGCAATCAGTGACACTGTGACTGGGGGGGGAGGGGATCGGGGGGCGATCGGGGGGGGGGATCGGGGGGGGTTTGTGTGCCTGTGTGTACCTACATGTCAGTGTAGTGTTCGTGCAGACTTACTTTTACTCTTCTCCTCGTAGTCCGGTCAAAAAGACCGCCCCGAGGAGAATGACATCACTTCCTCCTTCCTGTGTAAACAATACACAGGGGAGGAAGCTTCTCATTGGCCAGGAGCGATCCAGAGGGGGTGGCCGAAAACGAACGGCCATCCCCTCATCACGGAGCGCTCCTGGACCGAATCGGACCGCCGTAACCAGCGGGAGGGGGTCCGATGGGACCCCCCACCCGCTGGAAGGCAATCACGTAGATGTACGTGATTATGCCTGCCTGTGCCATTGTGCTGACGTACAATGGCAATACGGCGGTCCTCAAGTGGTTAAGGACTGCCCCACAAACATACTGGGGAAGGACAGCCCTTAGGCTGTACATGATCCCTGTGTTCGGCTTGGGGGCGCATGCGCTACCGGAGCCGCGCTCCCGCTGTGATTGGACACCACCACCCGCGATCATTCACAGGAGAGACAGAACTGCAGTTCGCCTATGTAAACAAGGCAGACTGCTGTACTGCCAGAGAGGAAAACTGACATCTTGTGTTTCCGCTAAGCAGAAACACAGATCTGTTTTCCTTTAGTCAAAGCACATCCGCCCCCCAGTTAAAAATAACTCATGGGGAACACATTTAATCCTTTAATTACCCCTAATGTTAACCCCTTCTCTGCCAGTGTCATTTATACAGTGACAGTGCATGTTTTTAGCACTGCATTGGTGTCACTGGTCCCCAAAATGTGTAATTTAGTGTCAGATTTGTCCGTTGCAATGTCGCAGCCCTGCTAAAAATTGCTGATTACCGCCATTACTAGTAAAAAATATTAAAAAAAAAAATAAAAGTCTCTAAATCTATCCCATAGTTTGTAGATGGTATAACTTTTGTGCAAACCAATCAATATACGCTTATTGGGATTTTTTTTAACCAAAAAATGTGTAGCAGAATACATATTGACCTAAACTGATGCAGAAGCTCATAAGTTTACATACCCTGGCAGAATTTATGATTTCTTAGCCAATTTTCAGAGAATATGAACAACATTAGAGGTTTGCTAAAGGTTTACTCTTTTTAAGTCATAATCACAACAAACTACCCAAATGACCCTGATCCTGGTGATTTTGGCCTGATAATATTCACACAAGTTGACACAAAGGGGGTTGAATAGCTATTAAAGGTAATGAACTTCACCTGCGATCCGTTTGCTTGTAATTAGTGTGTGTATGTATAAAAGGGCAATGAGTTTCTGGACTCCTGACTGACCCTTTCATCTTTCATCCAGAGCCGCACTGACGTTTCTGGATTCGGAGTCATGAGGAAAGCAAAAATAATTGTCAAAGGATCTGTGGGAAAAGGTAGTTGAACTGTATAAAACAGGAAAGGGATATAAAAAGATTTCCAGGGAATTGAGAATGCCAATCAGCAGTGTTCAAACTCTAAATCAAGAAGTGTAAAATGAGGGGTTCTGTTGAAACTAAACCACGGTCAGGTAGACCAACTAAAATTTCAGCCACAACTGCCAGGAAAATTGTTCGGAATGCAAGAAAAAACCCACAAATAACTTCAGGTGAAATACAGTACTCTCTGAAAACATGTGGTGTGGCTATTTCAAGATGCACAATAAGGAGGCACTTGAAGAAAGATTGGCTGCATGGTTGAGTCGCCAGAAGAAAGATATTACATGGAGGTGGATCGCTGATGTTTTTGGGATGTGTCAGCTACAAAGGCACAGGAAATTTGGTCAAAATTGTTGGCAAGATGAATGCAGTTTTTTATTTTAAAAAAAAAAAAACTGGAGGGGGGCGTGGCCGGGATGTGAGCCGGAGAGGTTGTGCGTCTGCGGTGCTCCGTGCAAGTCCTGTTAATCTGCCCATTTCAACACTTCATTTTCTGCTGAAAAGACACCCCTCACTCTCCTCACACACCCTGGACCTCTCAGCGGCAGCAATCATGTCTGCAAAGGGCCATGCAAACACACAGAACGCCGTAAAAGCACATAGACTGGGTAAGGGGCAGGCCGTCGGCTCTACGGGCACCATCTTAGGCTCTGCCTCCAGAGCACAGCGTGGAAGGAAGAAGGAAGGAGCAGAGCCCAGTACAAACTCCTGTGGCAATGGCATCTCTTGTGGAGGAGATTGAGGCTCCCTTATCCCCTGCATTAGTGGAAGAAACCCCAGGGGCGATTACTAAGTCCATCCTGGCAGCAAAAGAGGGCTTCAAGTCCATGCTCATGGTGAAAGTGGAACACACCTGGCATCTGAATGCACTCTCATCCGCATTGACTTGGATAAAATCAGGGGGAGTATTATTGAAGCGGAGGGCCGCATAAGCATGTGGAAGACCAGCAAGGATCTCACTCCTCGCAGATTACAGAATTGTAGTCCCTGGTAAACACGCTGGTCCATAAAGTGGACGACGCCGAAAAGGCGGAATAAAATATGCCTGTTGGGACTACTGGAAGGTGAGGAGGGCTCCCGCCCGGCAATATTTGCTGAATCTCTGTTTAAAAATGTACTTAATCTGCCCGATATGCCACCCACTTACATGGTAGAAATAACCTACGGGCCACAGTCCAGATGGGGCACCACTGCAAGCATTCCTGGTCAGGTTCCTTAAATACCAGGACAGAGACATGATTTTGGCTGAGGCACCGAAACATCCAGAACTACCCTATGAAAAACACCAAAGTAATGTTCTTCCCTGATTTTTCAGCTGAGGTGCAGAAGAGACGCAGATCGTTTAATGAGTCGAGACGCCGGCTGAGGGAAAAATAAATCGAATACAGCATGCTATACCCCAGCAGAATGAGGATCCCGTACAAAGGCACCGTGTGATTATTTGACACGCCTATGGAAGCCAGCGACTGGATCAACAGTTTGTGAGTCAAGGGCCCCAGAGCTTGTTCACACTGTTCAGGATTTTCCTGTTTAGGGTTAGGAGGGGGTTTCAACATGCACAGGCACCTGAAATGTGCAGATCCAGCTGCTTAATCTGGTTTGCGTTTGGGGCCGCCCCCTTTATGTCTCCCTCCGATTGAAACACCTCGCATCCTGGAGGATGGAGGGGGGAGAATGTATACTTACAGAGACTTTCACGAGTATCCGTAGCAGAGACATGGAGCATTACAGGACTGACACTATGTCTTCAGACTGATGGACTCCAGAAAAGTTCTTTTGTACTTTTTTTACTATTTTTATTTTCTCTTGGGCCTATTTTTGAACGTTTCTATGGTTACACTTTCAAGGACTTTTTTTGGACAAGTTTTGTGTACTTTGTTTTTTCTCTTTGCTACACGGCAGCAGGAAGTTAAGGGGGGGGGGCTTTGTTTCCTTCTTTTCAGCAGGTGCAGCTTTTCACACTAGAATCTCAGTTAGAACAATGCTCAGGTGCACGCATGGTTCGCATAGTGTACCAGGTTGTTTTGTTTTTAGCAGTTCACTATGCCTTGTATATCAATTTGAAATGTGGTTATGGTAGGATCAATGGTTAAATTTAGTCTCTTGTAGTGTCCGAGGCTTGAATGACAAATTCCTTCGAGCCTTAATGTTCCAACACTTAAAGATGGTTACACCACACGTGGTGTTTTTACAAGAGACGCATCTGGATGGGAGTAGGGTGCTAGCCTGGATACAACGGGCACTTCACGCAACATACTCCATCTATGCTAGGGGAGTGTCAAACCTGATTAGCAAGATGGTACCCTGTACCATACATCATGTCATCTGAGATCCTGGTGGCTGTTTCCTAATTGAACTTTCTTTTGGTGGGATTTGATCACCTCTGCGTTTTTTTTATTTTTTGCGCTATAAACAAAAAAGATAGCGACAACTGTGAAAAAAAAAAAAAAAAAGCATTATTTTTTACTTTTTGCTATGATAAATATCCACAAAAAAAAATATATATATATATATATATATATATATATATATATATATATATATATATATATATATATATATATAAAAAAAACGTTCCCCTCAGTTTAGGCCGATACATATTCTTCTACATATGTTTGGTAAAAAAAATAAAAAAAACGCAATAAGTTATAGCGTCTACAAAATAGGGGATAGTTTTATGGCATTTTTATTATTTATTTTTTTTCACTACCAATTTTTATCGTGACTGCGACATTATGGCGCAATTTTGGGAACATTGACATCTATACAGCGATCAGTGCAATTAAAAATGCATTGATTAATGTGACTGGCAGTGAATGGGTTAACCACTAGGTGGCACTGTATGGGTTAAGTGTGTCCTAGGGAGTGATTCTTACTGTAGGGGGAAGGGCTGTGTGTGACACGACACTGGATCACCGCTCCAGATTACAGGGAGCTGTGATCAGTGTCCTGACACTAGGCAGAATGGGGAACTGCTTGTTTACATTAGCATTTCCCGTTTTTGCTCTCTGTGAGATGATTGTGGGTATCCCAGCAGACAGAGTCCGCAGGACACACGATCAATCACAGAGCTCGTGGCGGCGGCATGTGCGTGCACGCAAAATGCTTCTTAAATGGCAACGTACAGATACATTGATCTGCCTGTACGTGCCCTTCTGCCAACGTATATCGGCGTGAGCGGGTCGGCAAGAGGATAAAACGTGCAGTTCATGCAAGACAGCCCAAGAATTTACAGGAACTGGAGGCTTTTGCCAAGAGGAATGGGAAGCTTTACCATCTGAGAAGATAGAGAGCCTCATCCACAAATACCAGAAAAGACTTTAAGCTGTCATTGATGTTAAAGGAGGGAATACACAGCATTAAGAACTGGGGTATGTAAACTTTTGGGTTATTTGGGTAGTTTCTGTTGCCATTATGATTTAAAAAGAGTAAACACAGTTGATTGAGAATAAATGGCTTCAACCAAACACTAACCATGAGTGAAAGAAAAGCTTTTGTGTTATTCATATTCTCTCGCAATTGTCAGTTGAAGTAGCACAATGCCGTATCGCAAAAAATGGCCTGGTCAGGAAGTGGGGTAAAACCTTCCGGAGCTAAAGTGGTTGAACAAAACCCCATACTTTAATTGTACTTGGTGAGGAAAGGTCAAGGGTTTATTCACACGGGTCATCTGACCGCTTGTTTTCCCAGCATGGGCATGCGCAGATGTTGCATGCATCCTTGTGCTGGCAGTCCATAGAAGTTTACTGAGACACACATCTGCACAGACAAAGCCACTGTGTCCCAATAGGGCATGCAGGTGTGGGTCCCCAAAATCACTCGGGAACCCTTACTCACGTCATATTGGGCCACAGCGGCTCTGTCCGTGCAGCTGCGTGTCAAAATAGACTTCTATAGACTGCCAGCACAAGGATGCATGCAACATCTGCGCATCCCTGTGGCAGGAAAACACAGACCTGCACTCATGTGTGAATGGACCCTTAAAGTCAACTTCAAAATGCCTGCACTGGTCTTTTTCTGTACACAAAATCACTTAAAGGGGTTGTGAAGCCAGAAGGTTTTTTATCAACGCATTCTATGCATTAAGATAAAAAGCCTTCTGTGTGCAGCAGCCCCCTTAATACTTCGCTAAGGTCCCTCTCTGTCCAGCAATGTCCACGGGTGTCTCAGCCACCTGAGATTCTCCTTACCGATTGGCTGAGACAGCAGCAGCGCCATTGGCTCCAGCTGCTGTCAAAGGCATCTAGCCAATCAGGAGAGAGGGGTCAGGGCTCTGTGTGTGAATGGACACAGGAAGCTGCGACTTGGCTCAGGTGCCCCCATAGCAAGCTGCTTGCTGTGGGGGCACTGAACAGGAGGGAGAGGCCAGGAACACAGAAGAGGGACATGAGAAGAGGAGGATCCGGGCTGTTCGGTGCACATCCATTATGCAAGGCCGGTAAGTATAAGGTTTGTTATTTTTATAGGGAAAAAAAAAAAAAAAAAAGACTTTACAATCATTTTAACTAATTTTGTATCATACAGATGATTTTGTAAAGAGAACCTGTCAAGATAGAAATATGGGAGCTGCAACTACCTACTTGCTTTTTAAAGAGCAAGATCATTGGCTGTCATCTTTACTTTTGCTACACTTCTTTATTTAATGCCAGTATTTATAACAAATTACTGAGACAGAACAAGAAAGTCACAAGTGAAGTGAATTGCAAGCACTTATTCCATGTCAGTGAATTAAGAGACAAAGCAAATACTGAGGACGCCAAAATACAGGGTTTATATAATTCTTCAAAGTAAAAAATCTGTGCTTTGCCCACACATGGCAAACCAACATGGAATACAATAAAGCTAGAAGTAAACAGGAGAAAGAAAAAAACAAAAAACTTTATTCTGACCTACAATCATAGTTCACCTATCTTCTAAGGTTTTTTTTTTGTGTTTTATGGGATACATGAAACATCTGTAATAAATAAATCACACCGACATTATCCAGGTTTGTGATCCAATGTAATGTATAATTAAATAAACCATACACAGATTATTTTATCAATCTTGGTTAATGTCCCTCATTTCAAAGACTCCGTTTCTCATTACAGAGCTCATGCATAAACTGTTACTAAACCCACAATAGTAAAATCAGTCTGTATATGCAGGAAAACATGCTTGTTATACTCAGTGTTGAACCTAAGGGTCCTTTCACACGGGGCGGATCAGTTTTGATCCGCCCCGTGGATATCCGTTTGCTCAGCGGGGATCACTCCGTCGATCCCCGCTGAGCAGGGAGATGACCGGTCCGTCTCTGCACACTGCGCAGGGACGGATCTGTCACAGCGCCGCTCTCCCCTATGGGAGATCGGATGACGACGGACCGCAGTGCCCGTCGTCACCCGATCCGATCCGCAGACGGATGGAAAAATAGCTTTTTCCTCCGTTACACTTTTTCGGATCGGAGCGGGTCGGATGTCAGCGGACATGTCACCGCTGACATCCGACGCTCCATAGACCTCTATGGAGCACCCGTTCAGGTCCGCCTGAAAAACTGACAGGCGGGCCTGAACGGGACGTCAGTGTGAAAGAGGCCTAAGGGGTTAATCCTTGTGAAAAAAAAGGCTGTTTGTTCCTGTCTGTGCGGATTTCCCCCCACCCTTTTTTTTATTGTCCCTAACCCATCGGATAGTACAGAGCTTTGGAGTCACTCTGCACATGCTCAGTTTGGTGTGCATTGCTAGAGAGGTTTTTGTTTTTGGGGGGAGGGGGGTGCTTTTGATCAGCACTGTCCAGACAGAGGGCGCTGCCTCATAGGAGAGTCAGAGCAGAATGAAAACACCTCCTACAAGTTTTAACCAGTGCTCGGTCACATACTGATAGAAGTCATATGACTGCTATATGCTGCTGATGAGGAAAGGTATTTAGTAGTTTATATTTACTAAAATAATTGCATTTCCATGTTCTGTGTAATGTGGGAAACCGGATATAGTGACTAAAGTGTTACTAAACCCAGGACCCTGCAATGATGCATCCCCCATGCACTGCATAGTGGGAGACAGCAGGCAGTACTTATGCGAATCCCACACCCAGAAGTACCACATTTTTCCTAGGGCTCAAGCATTATACAAAACAGTTTGGGACATATAGTAAATGCAAGAGCAGGCATTGATATAACACTGTAGGTAAAGGCAAGGTTGCCTTAAATTAGTTAGTACTAAAGCCTTTTCTTTTTTAACAGCAACACATTGGTATAGACTAAAATAGCACAGGATAGTAAATACTATTTGCATGGTGACTGACCCTGGTGATCGGCCCCCTAAGTTCACTATGCAGCAGTCCATGCCCCCTAAGACAGCAGTAGTGGTGGCAATTGGAAATGGAACTATTTGCGGTAAACAAAAAAATATGCAACATACGTTTGCAAAATGTGACAATGAATGTGTTTGTTCACCAATGTCAGAAGTCTGCCAAGCAAAATAGGTGGGTTGGAAACTCTGGTGCCCAAGGAGAACTATGACCAAGCTATGATGGTATTGCTGAATCTTGGCTTCATTCTTCACATGGCTGGGCTATTAACATTCCTGGCTATGCTCTCTTTCGGAAAGACAGGATAAAACGGTGGGTTGGTGGCGTCTGTCTCTATGTGAGACGTGATCTCAAAGCGAGTGTGAAAGAGGACCTAGTTGATGGAGAGTGTTAAGAGTGAAGTATTATGGGTGGAACTGTACATGGGTGTGCGTACTACAAAGGTTGACATTGTAGTTTGTTATAGACATCCCAGTGATAGTGAGGAGGTGGAGACTCAGCTCATTGCACAGATGGAAAGGACTGGGACAATGATAATAATAGCCTGATAATAATTATGGAAACCCCTAGAGATATGGACTCCCCTCCGCCTGTATGTGGCTAGCCCTCTCATAATAGGTACTGTCTGGGGGGGGGGAAGAGTAGGGGGGGGGGGTCCGGTATTAGTCAGTCTGTTATCTTTCCTTATCTGTATGTCTCTTCTATCTCTGTCTTAGCCCATCTAGATCAGAACAGCAACGCAGCTCAACGCATAGAGGAAGCGATTCTTCTAAGTCTTACCACCGGCATTCATATTCTAAGTCTAGACATCACGGCTCACCCTCAAGATCCGGGCGCCGTAGCGAGGATCGATCTCGCTTCTCCAGGGCTCATTCCAGCTGTTCAGTTATCAGTACTTGCTGGGGATGCAGATCGCAAGTTCCTTCTGGGAAATCCCTGTGTGACCTCTGCTTTTCCAAAGCCTCTAGTGAGAGAGGGGGTACGGAGCAGCAACTGAGATCCCTTGTGGAAAAAGTGGTGAAAGAATCCCTGAAGGGGATCGGGGCCAGTCAGGCTCCTGTGCCCCAGTCAGAGTCACCTCAGTCTCCAGTCAGGGAGTCGCATGCTCAAGAGCTCTGGGAGTCCTCTCTAACAAGCCACCCTTCAGCTGCTGCATCAGACAGTGAATCTGAGGAAGATAGTCCATGTGTGGGGTTTGACTTTGCCTTACTCTCCCCCTTGGTGAAGGCTATCAGAGAGGCTTTGAACTGGGAAGATGAGGTGGCTAATCCTTCCAAACAAAGGAAGTATTTTAAGCAACTTAAAAGGGAGCGTCTTAACTTTCCATTCCTATCTGAACTTGGTGAGGTCATCACGGATGAATGGAGTAAAGTTGAGAAAAAGATTAGTATGCTTTCAAAAGTCCTAAGGCTATATCCCTTTAAGGAGGATGAGGTCAAGTATCTGGAATCAGCTCCTCTCGTGGATGCAGCGGTGATGAGACTAGTAAAACATGTAACCCTTCCATTGGAAGATACAGTTTCATTCAAAGATGCCTTAGATAGGCGGATTGATTCCGATTTAAAGAGAGTCTACCTCACTGCTGGTATGGCATGCAAGCCAGCATTGGCTTTAGCGGCAATGTCCAAGGCCATGGAAGTTTGGACGGACGGTGTGGATGATACCCTCAGAAACATTTCGGATGAAGTCGCAAGAAACTCTCCTATCCAGGAGTTACGGCTTGCATCGGCTTTTCTGGGGGAGGATTCGATTGACATCACCCGCTTAGTGTCTCGGGTTATGCTTTCAGCTGTCACCGCCAAACGGGCTCTTTGGCTCCGCCCCTGGCTGGCTGATCCAGCGTCTAAACAGGTGTGGTGCCGTATCCCTTTTGAGGGTTCTTCCCTTTGTGGGAATAAATTGTATAATGCCATAACCCGGGCCACTGGTGGGAAGTCGGGGTTTCTTCCTCAGGATAGACGTTTAAAAAGCCAGAGGAGGGGGGCGTGGCCTGACCTTGCATGGAGTAGGACGCGTGTCTCCGGAGCTCCGCCGAGGAATCCTGTCTCCCACGCTGATCCTGTGACACCACAGCACCGATACTCACCTAACCACGTCTGGCAGGCGTCCCTCCATTCCGGCACGTATGTCTCCCTCGAAATCCCGACAATCGGCGGCGGCGCGATTGTCACAATACCGCCGACATGTGAGTGAGGAGGGGGAGGAAAATGGCGGCGCGGAGGAGCCGGGAGGGCCGCGTGTGGCGGGAGACACGGACAGGCTTCTTGAAGCCATTACATTGTGCCGCACGTCCCTTACATCCCAAATTGAGGAAGTGCAAACTGACATCTCTTTATTGAGGCAAGACTTTCAGAAACTACGCGACCGGGTGAGGGAGACTGAGACCCGTATCAGTAATGTGGAAGACGCTCTCCCACCACTGCAAAGTGATGCTGACCACATGCAGAAGCAAATAGATCTCCTGATTGCTAAACAGGACGAAATGGAAAATCGTATACGCAGATGCAACATCCGACTGATTGGTCTCCCGGAGGGGGCTGAAGGTAAGGACCCCACAACTTTTCTGGAACAATTGCTGATAAGTACCTATGGCCGAGAGTCTTTTTCCCCCATGCTGGCGGTTGAACGCGCGCATAGTATGCCTGCCAGGCCTCCACCTCAGGGTGCACCTCCACGCACCTTTATTGCAAAACTCCTGAACTATAAGGACAGAGACGCGGCCCTCCGCATGGCTCGGGAAAAGGGTAATATTCCTGTGGGCAATATAAAAGTTGCAATCTTCCCTGATTTCTCCGCGGACGTCCAGAAACGCCGACAGAGTTTCATGGAGGCCAAACGATTACTGCGTACACAGCAAGTGAAATACTCTATGCTATTCCCAGCACGCCTCAGGGTGGAGGCAGGAGACCGGGCGATCTTCTTTGAACAACCCAGAGAGGTCATAGCATGGTTGGAACGCAGAGGGCCTCAAGATGGAGCTGCCTGAGACCCATTGGGACGTGTGAGCTAACAAAAATTTTTTTTCGTCTCTCCCCTGGTGTTCTGGAACTGTGGCAGGTCGCCTGATCTCTACTTGCTGCTCTATTATCGCCAGGGTGCTTGCATCTGTGGCGTATGTTACCTTTATGCCCTTTTCTACTTTGAGATCTGCTGAACTTTCCGATTCTGGGACATTTGCGCCGGCTGATGGTGTCAACGTCCATGGATCAACTTTTTTCCTTTTTTCTTAGTGTCCCTGTTGGGGGACCTTTTCTGCAATACATACCTGTTTGCTTTATTTCAACAATTTTGGTTTTCCCCCTTTTTTTTTCTTTTTCTCCCAGAGCAAGGGGAGACATGTTAGGCCTACGGGCTAATTGCACTTTGCAGCAGAACACTGCTCCATTGTCTGCTGGGACTTCTTCTTGTCAAGAGGGAGCTGATCACTGGAACTGGACGGCAACCGGCACTTTTGCCTATTTACCCGGGTCACCACTGTGTACGGTTATACAGGGGGCTTTGTTTTGCCGTGCCGTCTGGTGCCGATGGCCGCGACCCTCTTCCAGACTTATTGTTCTAAACCTTTTTATTGATTTAATGAAACTGGTTTTCCCAGCCAGACATGTTTGGTTTTTCAGGGAACATACCCGCACAAGTTGGGGTTGGTGCAGGGTAGGGTGGGGGGAGGGGGATGGTTTGGTTAGGGTTTCTATGCAGAAGATTACTATAAATATATCGAAGTATGTATCTGAACTAAGTGTTACTTTTACTGAATGTTTTTTACCACTACTGCCTATACAGCCCCTGTTTGGGCTTGATCAAGCACGGCTGTGTTGGGGTGTGTTTATAGGAGGGCTGTTGGGGGGTAAGCAGACTGCACCTATTGCTTTATATGAATCTTTATGGCATCTATACGGTTTATTACCTGGAACGTGAGGGGCCTGCGCGATAAAATTAAGCGCGCGGCAGCCTTCACGTTCCTCAAAAAGCAAAGGGCGGAAGTGATGGTGCTAGTTGAGACGCACGTGGAGGGTGGACTGCAGATGGCCCTTAAACGCCCTTGGATAGGGTGGGCATTTCATTCCACCTACACGTCTCATTCAAGGGGGGTTTCGGTACTTGTAGCTAAGTCTGTCCAATTTGAACTTTGCGAAATTCTTACTGACCCACAGGGCAGGTTTGTTTTTCTACATGCTAAATTGTATGGGGAACCCTACCTCATTATGGCCTTCTATATCCCCCCTCCATTTACCATGACGCTGGTTGTTGAGGGTCTGTCTTTTATGTCCAGACATCCGGCGGTTCCTGTTATCTGGCTGGGGGATTTCAACACTACGCTTAACCCTTCCCTAGATAGGCTCAAACCCCCCGAGTTGATGGTGGGGCAAGCTGGGACCACTAGGTTGTCCAGGCTTATAACCACCATTCACCTTGTGGACACTTGGAGGCACAAATTCCCTCAAAGGAAGAAGTATTCATGCTTCTCACCCACACATGGTTCTCTCTCCCGTATTGACTTTATACTAATATCTAAACAACTCACTCCCAGACTCAGGGAAGTATTGTTCTGCCCCAGACTACTTTCGGACCACAGCCCCTACTCTGTAGTGCTTGACGTGCCCCTGGGTAGGCCTCCGCAGACGTGGTGACTAAATCCGTTCTGGCTGACTTTGTTACCTGAAGATGACACTATTGAAGCGGAGTGGATAAAAAATTTTGAGGATAATGACCACACGGCCTCAGTTCCAGCAGTGTGGGATACATTTAAATTACACGCTCGATCGGTGCTGACTGCCCACATTAATAGGCTCAAAGCTGACTCGGCCACTGTCATTATTGAGGCTGAGGCTGATTTGAGCTCCAGGGAACGCACCTACATGGATGACCCGTCTACGGCAAACGCAGATGCACTTAGACTACAGTCGAGGGTGGTTTCTCAGCTACACCAAGACAAGGCCCGACAGAAACTTTTTTTTACCAAACAAAAATACTTTGAATCCGGGGAAAGAGCTGGTAAGTTGCTAGCATATTTGGTACACAGGGAAGACAGGCCCCCGGTTGTTATTTCTTTGCGGGGTCAGGGTGATACAATGATCACGGACCCTTCTGAAGTGACAGCTAGATTTCGGGACTTTTTCGCGGACCTATACACCACTACAGTCTCCGACGACACCACTCCGATGGACGGCTTTTTGGCTCAGGTTTCCCTCCCCCAGGTTACGGAGGAACAGGTGCAGGCTCTGGAGGCCCCCCTGACCACCGATGAAATAGTGGGTGCTATTGCGGAATTTGCAAAATCCAAGTAGCTGGGGTCAGATGGTCTTCCCATTGAATTTTATTCCCGTTACCAAGCCGTGCTGGCGCCTAGGCTTCTTGCCCTCTACGGGAGTCTTTTTGATACACTGACATTGCCTCCGTCCATGAGGGAAGCAACGATAGTTTTGATTCCCAAACCTGGCAAAGATCCGGGTTTCCCGGAATCATACCGCCCAATCTCCCTATTGCAGGTAGATATTAAGATTTTAGCTAAAATACTTGCTACTAGATTGAACGGAGTGATCCTTAGCCTGATTCAGGCTGACCAGGCGGGCTTTATGCCGGGGCGGAATACATCGTTCAATCTACGCAGGCTCTATATAAATCTACAGGCAATGCATGAGGCAGTGGGTGAGCGTGTGGTGGTGACACTTGACACGGCTAAGGCATTTGACTCAGTGGAATGGGAGTATCTGTGGAGGTGTCTAGCGGGATACGGCTTTGGCCCAAACTTTATCCGGTGGGTGAGGCTGCTGTATCATCACCCAACGGCTAAGGTGGTGGCGAATGGGTGGTCCTCCCGGGAGTTTGGCCTTAGTAGAGGTACCAGACAGGGGTGCCCACTGTCCCCGCTGCTATATGCCTTGGCTGCTGAACCTTTAGCGGTGTCGATTCGTGAGGACCCAGCGATCAGGGGACTGACGATGGGTCGACTAACTGAAAAAATCAGTCAATATGCTGACGACACGCTGTTATACCTGGCGGACTCGGGCCCTTCCCTCGCAAAGGCCCTACAAAAGATAGAGTGGTTCGGTAGCTTTTCCGGTCTTCGTATAAATTGGGAAAAATCCCAAATTTTGCCTATTGACAGGTTTTCCACAGTCAGAATCTCAGGCCAGTCTGCCTCTTCAGCGAGTCGGCACTATTAAGTATCTGGGGGTATATGTCTCTAGGAATCCAGCAGATTACATTGCGCTGAATGTAGAACCATTATTCTCCCTGGTGCGTACTAAGATTCAGGCCTGGTCTCGTCTCCCCCTTGGGGTTTGGGGGGCGCGTTAATCTGATTAAAATGGTCCTATTACCTAAAATACTGTATGTGTTGTGGCATGCCCCGGTATATTTGCCGCTGAAATACTTTAAATCCCTTGAAAGTCTCCTTAGACCCTTTGTATGGGGGAATAATAGACACAAGCTTGCTTGGCAGGCTTTGAAAAGCCCGACTGATATGGGGGGCATGGCTCTTCCAGATCTAAATCATTACTATGTTGCCTCACAACTGTCTCAGCTTTTCCATGTAGACAAGACTGATAAACAACGTTTTCTTACCCTTCTCTCCCCTACTTGGGCACAAATGGCAGATGATCCAATAGCTGCTATCTCGACGGGGGCGGGGAGCTCAGTCGTGAAGCCAGGTAAACACTCCATGCTTTTTCATTACAGAAAGATTTGGGATCTGGCATCCACTAAACTGAATGTTGCATCACCAAATGACTATACCCCACTTTGGCATAACAAACAATTGCCGGAACTTCAAAAGATCCAGAGTGTTCAGTTATGGGTATCGAGGGGAATATACTACCTGCATCACCTGATTCACCATGGTACTATTAAAACGTTTCAGGCGCTGCAGGAGGCATATGGTATTCCAAACACTATGCTATTTCAGTACCTACAGGTTCAACATGCACTTAGAACACAATTCCCGCAGTCATTGCCTCGGCCTGCTCCCAATCCTATTGTCGCCATAGTGAAGGACACTGATCCCAAAAAGCTTATCTCGTGCTTTTATGGTATGCTTACGGCCCCCGTCTCAGTGAGACTGGCGTATGCTCTGAAGTCCCGCTGGGAGGGTGATGTAGGTGAACTGACAGACGAGGAATGGGAGGAGGCTCTGGAGACGTGCAAGTTGGTGTCCCCTAGGCTCCAGGACAGGCTTTCTCAGATTTACATAGTGCATAAAGCATACCTCACCCCACTCAGGACCGCCAAATATAATATGAATCAATCTGTGCTTTGCCCGATGTGTAATCTTGAGACTGGGACGTTCTTCCATCTTATCTGGTCTTGCCCCAAACTGCAGGAACTTTGGAAACAAGTAGTATCATTTCTACATGATGTTATGGGCTCGCCCTTGGCTCTAGACCCCAAACCTTGTCTACTAGGGATATTTCCTGACGTATTAGATAAAACTACTGGCACTTTCCTGCAGGAAACCTTGTTTTCTGTTCGAAAAGTGATAGCTAGACAGTGGATGAGGCCCCTTCCACCCCGGGTTGAGGACTGGAAACGGGAAGTTAATCTTACGCTCCCATACAAAAAATTCTTATATAAAAATAGGGGTTGCCCAGCTAAATATCATAGAATATGGGATAAATGGCTGCAGGAGGTTGCCACGTGTGATGAGGGAATTTGATGTACTGTTACAGTAAATAACATGTCAATGTTAGGACTTTCCTTGACTGTGATACATAATCGATACTGTAATGGTAAAATGTCTTTTATCTACTGTTATGATTATGACGCAACGCCTTTTGAATGTTCGGTGTATGCCACTGTGATTGTAATCTCTGCAATAATGTTCAATAAACATTACCTGTTTAAACGTTAAAAAAAAAAAAGCCAGAGGAGATTTTTTCCTAAAAAACAATATCAAGAGCAGGCCAGGGAGGCCCGTAGCTATAGACCGGGTCGGGAATATTCCAGGTCATGGAAGTCAAGGCAGTCTTCCTTTAAGAAATCCGCCAAGAGCAGTGCGACAGGAGAGAGGAAACCAACTAAATCTTTTTGAGATTGGGCCCGCTCAGATAGGCCAGGTGGGGGCTCGTCTTCTACATTTTCGGCATGTCTGGGCGGCCTCAATCCAGGACTTCTGAAACGTCAGAACGGTCTCTTCAGGCCATTCTTGGACCTTCAGCAGGTCCCGAAGACTAAAGTATGTTCCCACCTCCCTTTCCGGCCTCAGAAGAAAAAAGGCAGATCCTGTTGGCCTACGTGAAATCTTTATGGGCTCAAGGCGCTGCCGTTCCCGTGCCAGTCGATCAACGAGGGAGAGGAATTTATTCTACTCTTTTTATGGTCCAAAAGAAAAACAGTTCTTGGAGGCCAGTCATAGACCTTACACATCTGAATCGTTTTATCAAAAAGGAAAGGTTCAAGATGGAAACCTTGTCAACAATACAACAGTCAATCCAGTCAGGCGATTGGATGATTTTAATAGATCTAAAGGATGCTTACTTTCATGTCCCTGTGGCAGAAGATTTTCAGCAGTTTCTGCGATTTTCAGTAGGAAAACTACATCTTCAGTTCGTATGTCTCCCGTTCTGGCTTTCAACGTTCCTCCGAGTTTTTTCAAAAGTCTTGTTAGCCGCAGTGGCTCTATTGAGAACCAAGGGAATTCGTCTTCACCACTATTTGGACGATCTTCTGCTGCTAGTCCAGGACAGAGACCGTCTGTTATTGCACAAGGATCAGTTTATCTCCACTCTTCAAGAATTTGGTTGGATCCTGAATCTAGATAAGAGTCAGTTAATCCCTTCTCAGTCTCTTGTATTCCTAGGAGCACTCTTCAACACAGTGAAGGGTACCATCTCATTACCCGAAGAGAAGGTAGCGGTAATTCGGGACAGAATTCGTCCGGCCCTCTCAGCCTCCCATCTACCGGCTCTTCAGTGCCTGAGAATTATCGGCACTATGGTGGCCACGATTCCAATGGTGAAGTGGGCCCAATGGAAGAGGAGACCGTTCCAAAAAGGGTTTCTTCACCAATGGCTAGGCGACAAAACTCAACTTATCCGGATCACATCTTCAATGAGAATCTCTCTGCCCTGGTGGCTTCAGAAGGAGAATCTGTTCAATTGTCATTCCATTCTCCCCATCTCATGGATAACAATAACTTCGGATGCAGGCAACAGGGGCTGGGGCGCTCACTGTTTGACGGAAGTAGCACAAGGCACCTGCAACTTCCCTTCCAGGAGGATGGTGTCGAACATTCTAGAATTAAGGGCAGCCTTCCGGGCGCTCCTAGCCTTTCGTCATCTGATCTCAGGAACCTCGGTTCTACTCAGACTAGACAACACAACGGCAGTGGCATATATAAGGAGACAAAGAGGTACTCGGAGTCTGTCCCTTCTTCAGGAGGTAGAGCCAATCATGTCTTGGGCTCAGAAGAACCTGGTCAACATTACAGCAACTTATGTTCCAGGAACGCAGAACGTTCAGGCGGACTTCCTGTCTCGAGTCAGTCTGGACAACAACGAATGGTCCCTTCACGAAGAAGTTTTCAGTTGGATTCTCACGTTGTGGTTCTCCCCAGAGGTCGACCTATTTGCCTCCCCTTGCAACAAGAAACTGGCAAGGTATTATTCCAGGTTTCGGGATCCTCAGGCTTACGGAGTGGATGCACTGACGGATCGATGGTGGTTCAACAAAGCTTACGCCTTTCCTCCGACTCTTATTATTCTACAGTTCCTGCGGAGACTCAAATCAGAAGCAGTAGAGGTGATAGCTGTAATACCTTATTGGCCCAACAGGCCATGGTTTCCACTAATAATGCTCCTCAGTGTAAGAGACCCGATTCCCTTACCTCTCAGACCCGATCTTCTATCCCAGGGCTCGAAGCTCCATCCCTGTCCGGCCCATCTATGTCTGAGGGTCTGGTTTTTGAGAGGGGAAGGTTAGAGGCTCTGGGTTGTCCCAAGGAGGCCATTCCTACTCTCATGAGTGCAAGGAGGAAAAGTACCAACCATGTGTATGAGAGGATTTGGTCTAGATTCACGAGTCACTTGTCTTCCAGGTCTTGCTCTGATGGTAATCTGATGGTTCAGGATGTTTTGGGTTTCTTACAGTCCGGACTAGACATTCCCCTATCTGTCAGCGCTCCTCGTGTACAAGTCTTGGCAATTTCGGCCTTTTCTGGAGTATCCTGGGCTAAACATCCCTTGGTTCAGCAATTCTTTAAAGGAGCAATTAGACTTAGACCACAGAGGAAACCTAGATTCCCTAAGTGGGATTTACCGCTGGTTCTCGACTTCTTCTCAACTGGACAGACCACTTTCAGTCAAAGAATTGTCCCTAATGACATCTTTTTTGGTAGCCATATCTTCAGCAAAGAGAGTCTCTGAGATACAGTCTTTAGGATCAAAGGAACCTTTCCTCACATTTTTCCCTGACAGAGTGGTCCTAGTGCCAATGCTGGGGTCGAATCCAAAGGTTACCTCAGTCTTCCACGAAAATCAGGATATTACTCTTCCTACCTTTAATTCTGCTGGGAGTCAGGATCTTCATCCTCTCGACATGGGAGTTATTCTGAAACGATACTTGGTGGCGACAGCTTCTTTCCAGCAATCGGATTATCTTTTTGTTCTTTTTCACGGTAAAAGCAAAGGCCTTAGGGCTTCGGTCAGATCCATCTCCACGTGGGTGGTTCAGGCGATCCAGTGGGCTTATAAAGAGAAGGGCTTGGCTCCTCCTGAGGCGGTTATAGCACATTCCACGAGAAGTCTCTCTACTTCTTGGGCAGCTTCACGTCATGTGGCTCCTGAGGTTATCTGCAAAGCTGCCTCTTGATCATCCATTCATACATTTATGGCTCACTATTGTGTTGAACCTGCCAGTTTATCTTCCGTTGATTTTGGTTTAAAGGTGCTGTCGGTTGACAGTGTTAAATAAATTTTTGTTCAGCATTTTTGCCCACCCGAGTGTGTTTGGCGAGTTATTTCCCACACGTTGCTGCCATGGAGTCTGTCAGGAAAACGGAAAATTCCTATCAAAATACTTATCGTAGTTTTCCTTTCCTGATGGACTCCATGGCAGGGGGAGTTCCCTCCCAAAATGGCTGGAGTAGGCTAGTTACCGAACACAGCCATGGGCAGGTAGCAAAGATTTATGGGAGTAGTGTCCTATAGGGTAGTGGAGGCGGGACTTAACCCACACGTTGCTGCCATGGAGTCCATCAGGAAAGGAAAATTACTGTAAGTATTTTGATAGGAATTTTCTGTTTTATTGCACAAGGGAGTGGGTACTTACAACAAGTAAGATCAAACAAGCCTCAAACATGGAGCTGTAAATGTAAAAACGCCGTTCCTGGTGTGCGTTCCATGGGACCGGAAGTGACGTCAGTAATGCCGGAAATTGTGTCAACGTTTCACCCTCCCTCGGGGCGTCTTCAAGGACTTGATTTCCGGCTAACTGTACCACCTTTAAATAGAGGGCGGAGGAGAACTTCCTTTACACAAAACCAAATCAAATTTGGCATAGCGGCCATTTTATTGGTGGGATGAAAAAAAAAATGAAAAAAAAGCCAACCCACAGAAAAAACAGCCTCATCCCGGCTCTTTTAGTGTAGCGCCAGTCTTATGGGGGGTGGACTGGACTGGGCCGGGGGGGGGGGGGGGGGTTTGGCTGATTATTTCACTTAATTGTATAATGACTAGGGACTTGCTGGTCATTATACAAGTAAGTGAATTAATCCTACAATTGGTGGCAGCAAACACAAGTCCAAGAATCTTACAAGATAGGAGTAATCTCACTAATCCAGTGATATATTGTTGTGATAGTACATATAGGTGAGTAGGTCTTAGTTTAACTAAAACAAAGTCCCAGATAATAACTTAGCCAAGATCAGTGGTATAAATATTGCTTCTCTACAACATACTGTACAGTGTGCAACGCATATTACTGTATATTATTCATGTCAAAACTCTGTATACTCTCAAAACTGAATTTCTTATTGTTAATTCTTGTAGTTATTAAATCATTAAATGTTTTATAATATTTATATATACTTGATTATCTTTTAGTTTAATTAAACTACAATCAAGAACATATATACATATATATATACACATACATATATACACACACATACATACATACATATACACATATATACACACACACACACACACACACACACACACACATTATATACACATACATACATACATACACACACACACACACACACACACTATAAAAAATATGTATTTGCTGGCAAGTCTTATACAGGAAGGGGTGTGTCCTTGACAGGAAGGGGTGGATCATAATTAAATTAGGGGACACACGAGTTTAGTCAGGCCTAGGGGAGCACAAAACCTAAATACACCACTGGCTGGGACCCTTACATTTTAATATCTTTATAAATTATATTGGGTCTGGGATTAAAAGTAACATTTCTGTCTTTGCAGCACTAAGCTATGCAGTAGAATAACGTCCTTACAGGATATCTCCAACTTACAAGCCAACCTCAATGCTCTGTCTAAGTGGGCAACTAAGTGGCAAATGAGGTTAAACATAGATAAACCTAAAGTCATGCACTTGGGGGCTAAGAATATGCATGCATCATACATACTAGGGGGAGAACATCTGGGGGTTTTGGTAGATCATAAGCTCAATAAAAACATACAATGCCAAGCTGCGGTTTCTAAAGCGAGCAAAGTCCTTTCTTGTATTGAGAGGTATGGAATCCAGAGCGATATCATTTTGCCCCTGTACAAATTAGTAAAACCTCATCTGGAATATGCAGTTCAGTTTTGGGCACCAGTTCTCAAAAAGGATATCAGGGAACTGGAGAAAGTGTAGAGAAAGGCAACCAAACTGATCAGAGGCATGGAGGAACTCAGCTATGAGGAAAGATTAGAATAACTGAATTTATTCCCTCTTGAGAAGGAGATTAAGGGGGGATATGATCAACGTGTACAAATACATAACAGGTCCATATAGTGAACTTGGTGTTGAGATATTCACTTTAAAGGTCATCACAGAGGACAAGGGGGCACTCTTTACATCTAGAGGAAAAAATATTTCATCTCCAAATACGGAAAGGTTTCTTCAAAGTAAGAGCTGTGAAAACGTGGAATAGACTCCCTCAAGTGGTGGTTCTGGCCAGCAAAGTAGATCGATTCAAAAAAGGCCTGGATTCTTTCCTAAATGTACATAAAATAACTGGGTACTAACATTTATAGGTAAAGTTGATCCAGGGAAAATCCGATTGCTTTTTGGGGGATTAGGAATTGATTTTTTCCCCTGCTATAGCAAATTAGATCATGCTTTGCTGGGGTTTTTCAACTGGTTCTCAATCTCCTGTCCTCAATTACCCCCCAACTGGCCATGTTTTGGGAATTTCTCTTTGACAAAATAGCTGTCCAAAATACAAAGCCATTGACTCTGATTTAAAGCACCTGTGCAAGATAAAGGAAACCCTACAAATATGGCCTGTTGGGGGTACTTAAGGACAGGGTCGAGAACAACCCATGTGCACTCTTTCCTCCATTGCCCCACAATATTTACATCTGTAAACTGCTGGGTTATGCGAGTTGGGTTACCATTCAAAATGAATAGAAGTTAGGCACACCGCACATAAGTCCATGCATTATAGTTGTATGAATAGGCCTCCAGAAGATTTACCCCCCTTCTTTACAAGGCCATTTTTTGCGATATGGCACTGCGTTACTTTTGTTAAGGAATCCAATGTACATAATGATAATCAGAAAATGTCTATTTGCTTATGTGTATACATGTTCCCATGCTCCTTACTTATTATGTAGCATACAGATTGACCCTGTTCTGCGGAGCCAAGATGGCGTCTATACCCTACATCCCACGCGTCAGAAGAATGCATTCGAGATAAGGGAACCAGCTTCAACCAAACTTCAAGCATCAAGTTTCTTAATTTCTCTTGTATTGTAACCAATAAGATGTACCTATTAGACTGACATAGCAATGACGTATCTTTCTGTATAAAATATTAACACCGCCCACGAATAAATCAGTATTTAGAAGTAGCCTGAGCTGAACATATCTCAGAGAGTGTTTACTTCTAATGTGCATGCACATTTATACTTTTTAATTAGGAATAGCAGCAGATAACCAAGAACTGATTTATAGTTCTAATCCATTACAACTGGCGCCCAAATCTGTGGGGGCTTTCAGGCTTCAATCGAAGGGAGACCGCATTCCAGGACTGAACGGCTGGCCAGATCAGAGAAGGGGGTTAAGCGCGCAGCCCTAACAGTACGGTAAGCATATTTATCCTTACCATTTGTACGACTTCTCTGTTTTGACTGGTTGATTTTGTCTTGTTGGCTCCTTTCGATTGTTCAAAGAGGCAGGTAACTTATTTCTCGCCTGAAGCCGTTTTAACGAACCTGCTAATGGTTTTCTGCTGACTATTATCTGTTCAGTGTCTGTCATTCTGAAGGGCTGCAGATTTAGCAGACTGAAAGTGCAGCTGCAGGCGTGTGTCCATCCTCACCCCTAGATTCTACCTCTAGTGGTGGGGTGGAATTCTGCAGGCATTTATAGACGGGGTTACTCGAGGTTGGCTGTGTAGGACCTCTGAGGGTTAATCTCAAACTGTGAATTAGGGCAGTTTGAAAGAAGGCTTGCGGATGTGGCAGTCTTGCGAAACGTCTATGAATGTTCTGCTCGGGAAAGCTTTCCTGAGGGTTTATCTCAAACTGTGAATTAGGGCAGTTTGAAAGAAGGCTAGCTGGAATTTGGCAGTCTTGTGACTCAGGTGAGCTTTTCCCGAGAGCTATCTTTGCAGTTCAAAGAGTGTCAGGTGTCATGTCCTGTGAGTATTTGTCCATTACTGTTTGATATACACGAAGAGGGTGACAGTGAGAGAAAGTGGCTACCTGAAGGATCAGTTGGGCCATAAGCCACTGCTCCACACCACCTCTGACGTGCTAGTTTTGACCCTCGAAGAGATAGAACAGTCAGGAGTGTGCTAGGAGACAGATCTCTGGCAGGGATGCAAGCCCCCACCCTAGGAATTCTTTGATAAGACAGCAGTCAGAGGAGTATTAACCACTTTGTTGCCTGTATTCTCCTCTTGAGCCGTCCGGGGGGAGAGAGGGAGAGAGGGAGAGAGGGAGAGAGGGAGAGAGGGAGAGAGGGAGAGAGGGAGAGAGGGAGAGAGGGAGAGAGGGAGAGAGGGAGAGAGGGAGAGAGGGAGAGAGGGAGAGAGAGAGAGAGAGAGAGAGAGAGAGAGAGAGAGAGAGAGAGAGAGAGAGAGAGAGAGAGAGAGAGAGAGAGAGAGAGAGAGAGAGAGAGAGAGAGAGAGAGAGAGAGAGAGAGAGAGAGAGAGAGAGAGAGAGAGAGAGAGAGAGAGAGAGAATGCTAGAATGTGATATTAGAAGAGGAGAGAAGATGTTGCAAGAAGCAGAGGAATGGCATGTGCTGATAAGAGAAAAAAAAAGAGGCGCTATGTGTGATAACGGCTTATTGGATGTGGCAGAAGCATGGTTCAGGATGGCAAGGACATTGCAAAGAGGGTTGGGTAGAAGAGGAAATCAAGAAAGATGCAAATTGTACTATGTATGTGTATCACAGAGTTAAATGTGGCTGTACCGCCCCCATATACAAAAAACTGGAACGAAGGAGGAGAGGGACAACTAACACCCACTCCCTTCTCACCACCCCAACCCGAGCATAACCCACTGTGACCACTCCCAGGCGGCCATCTTGGTACACCCAAGCCCTCGCTTCAGGCACAGCCCAGTGCACTTACTGCCGGCGGCCATCTTGGTACACCCAATAGGCCCAGCCCTGGCATATAACCAGTTCTTCCCATTTAAACCAGGATGGTTCCTACCACACACCTGTCTTCCCTTAATATGGAAGCACTACCTTCACAGGCCGGATATGTTAATGATGAAGAAGCATCCGAGTGGGAAGCCCAACAACAGGCGGCAAGGCCACCTGCTGATTTAACCCCTAATCCGGCTCCAGCCTCACAGTTCCGGGAGGATCTCAAACGTATGCACCACCATAAGGAACAGTGCCCCTTCCCTGCCCCAACACCAGTCTCGGTTACCAGAAGGGGCACCGGTGATGTATGTCGCTTTTACCCCATCACAAGCAGCAATCTTAGTGACAAGTCTGCCTGACCCAGAGAAACAGCCAATGCCCTTCTACCGCAGGATAGTGCAGATACAAGAAGCTTACTCAGCTGCCTGGAGAGACTTGATCAGCCTATGCCAAATTAAAGCAGGACATGTCTTTTGGCCAGTCATGCAGACAGCCTTCAATGATGCCTGCCTGGCAAGTGCCACTTCTTATACCTCAGGCTTGGAGTTCTGTGCACAACTCCGCGACTGGGCAAAGGAGAAATTGGCAGATCAGACCACCACACTCCAAGATATTGCCCAAGATAAAGGGGAGTCTGTGGAGAAGTATCATGCTAGACTCATACAGGCCTTTGATGATCTGGGCTTCTCCCTCTATGAAAAGACACACACACACACACGTTATCATCTGCTTTTGTCTCAGGACTCAGAGAGGATATCAGAAAAAAGCCTGATGGTGGCCCACCCTGAATATCGCTCAATGAAAATGTCCAATTTACTGTTGGTGGCCAGAGGGATAGAAAACCAAAAAGGAAAAAAAACCAACGCCCCTCATGGTAACACAAGACGAAGATCCTGCCTACACTCGTCCACCACCACTGCCCAATACCAGGGAAAAGATCATCTGTTACAACTGTGGGAAGCGGGGTCACATCAGAAGAGTACGCAGAGCCCCAAGACATCTGAGACAAGACAGGGATCCCCGCGAAGTGCAACGTGGACATGAACCTCCACCACCACGCCCCAACTCATGCTAGGAAATGAGAAAACCCGTGTCAACCCTTATGACAGTGTCCCTAGCAAAGGTCACGTTACCTATACAAGGAAAACCTACCACTTTTCTCATTGACATGTGTGCAGCCAGGAGTGTGTTGAGGGCTGAGGACCTGCCTGATAATTCTTTCCTTTCCACTATTGATGTTTCCTGCGTGGGAGTGGATGGGGTGCCCCGCTCCAGTCCACTCACTGAGCCTCTCCAAGTGGGGACATTTCCTGATTTGCTTACCAGATTTGTGGTGTCCTCTACATGTCCCTTGAATCTACAAGGAGCTGATGTGCTGTCCAGACTACAGGCGTCAATCATTTTCACACCTATGGGGGGGGTGAAGTTACATACTCCCCTATCCTTGGAAGACTCATCTGCTTTGTATTCTCTGCCTCTCCTGATGACACTTCATGAAGCAATAACTCCAAGTTCAATACCAAAAGAAGTACTTGACAGAATTCCTGCGTGTCTATGGTCCACAGGCCCGGAAGACATTGGTCACTTAAAAGTGCCACCAGTTTCAGTCAAGCTCAAAGAGGGCGCATCATTGCCCGGAAACCACAATACCCACTTAAGTTGGCTCAATCAGAAGCTATCTCAAAACATGTAGCTGCCTTGGTCCAGAATGGGGCCTTGATCCCCTGTACCTCACCATGTAATACACCTCTTTTTCCTGTCAAGAAGAAAACACCTAAGGGAGAACCTGACAGATACAGGATGGTGCAGGATCAGCGAGCAATTAACGAAGTCACAGTGTTGGACACCCCAAATTGTGCCAAATCCACATACCTTATTATCAGCTGTACCTCCAATGGCTGAGTACTTCACTGTGGTGGACCTGGCAAATGCATTCTACAGTGTACCCCTGCATCCTTCCTGCAGGTACCTCTTTGCCTTCTCCCACGAAAAGAAACAGTATACCTGGGCAGTTATGCCAGAAGGGGCACAGAACTCTCCAAGCTAGTTTGCAAACGCTATGGCTATCATCCTTGACACATAACAAGAGGATCACCTGGAAGTGATTCTCCTCCAATATGTTGATGACCTTCTCCACTGTGCAGCTGACTTACCCACTGTTGAAGTCACCTCAGAAAGCCAGTTGTGCTATCTTGCCAAACAGGGCTGCAAAACCTCAAAGCCCAAATTGCAGTGGTGCTCAACATCTGTAATTGTTCTTGGACACTGTCTTGTCCCATGGGACAATACACCTCACTGAAGACAGGGTGTAAGCAATCTCTGACATCCCACTGCCACAAGGCCAGAAGCCCCTTCATTCCTTCCTTGGACTAATTTCGTATTGCAGAGCATGGATTCCAGAAGGC
The DNA here is from genome assembly GCF_037356315.1 of Lithobates pipiens. Taxonomy (NCBI): domain Eukaryota; kingdom Metazoa; phylum Chordata; class Amphibia; order Anura; family Ranidae; genus Lithobates; species Lithobates pipiens. The sequence goes on from NW_027507718.1 coordinate 483,162,166, forward strand.
TCCCTACTGATGCAAGTTTTGTATGATGCCCTGAAATCAGACCCCTTCCAGATGTCTCCTGAAGCAATATCCAACTTTGAGGCCTTCAAGCACACCATCTCTGGCGCTAGGGCTCCCAGACTACGACAAAACGTTCAAGCCCTTTGTATCCGAACATCTGGGACATGCTACAGGTGTACTCGCCCAATCACACGGCATCTGCCTACGCCCTATAGGATATTATTCCTGTTGGCTGGATGCGATAGCAAGAGGAGGCCCATCGTGTCTGTGAGCTGTCTTTGCTGTACAAGCCTTGTTTGACAAAACTTTGGACTTGGCTCTCGGACTCTGCCTCGTTCTGCTTGCTCCCCATGACATTGCTCCCATACTCCACCAAGATCCAGCCGAAACATCTGTCCATTGCCAGACACTTGAGACTCCTGTGTTTCTACCTTCTAGACAGCATTACTCTATTACGTTGTCAAACACCGAAACCTACCACCCTTCTTCCACTTCTCGAGGGGGGTAAGGAGGAGGAGTCGAGTCTTGACTTGTCACCCCATGACTGCATCGAACTAATGCGGCTGGAAACCACGCATCTCCCCACCGTGAGTGAAATACCCCTGCAGGATCCAAGTCACCACTGAAAACTGGGTTCTCCAAAATGAAACCTTACCGCCGGTGATGTCTGCACAGGTGGCAGAGCTGCAAGCACTTACTACAGCATGTAAATTGGCAGAGGGAAAAAGAGCCAACATTCATACGGACTCAAGATATGCTTTCAGCGTTGCCCATTATTTTGGTGTTATCTGGAAGGACAGAGGGTTCCTAACGGCTGCAGGAACACCTGTGAAATAGCTCAGCCATCAAGGACTTGATGGACGCCCTGCTTCTCCCAACCCAAGTGACTATTCTAAAAGTAAAAGCACACAACAAACTAAACTCGAAGGAAGCTCGAGGCAATCTAGACGATTCAGCTGCCAAACAGACAGCCAGTGGTCCACGGGAAGTGGACAGCAGGGTGGTAGAAGAAGACCACCCTGTGCTTACCCTACAGACTCTCCCAGTGGACAGAGTTTATCTGAAATAATTACAGGAAGCAGCAAGTCAGGATGAGAAGGAAAGCTGGAAAACGGAGAGGAGGAACTCTCAGAGATGGACTATTCGAGTGCAGCAAGAAGCCTTGTCTACCCAGGAGTATGTACCCAGCCATGGTGCAATGGGGAAATGGAACTGCCCACTTGACAAAGACTCTTATGAACTTATGAGTTACTTCATTGACCAACAACTTCTGCAGATCATGCACTATCTGCAACAAATGTAACCCAGAATGTACAGAAAAGGCACAGAAGAAGCACCTGGCAAAAGCTCTATACCCCTTCCAGAGGATACAAATTGATCACTCCCAAATGCCAAAGGAGTGACAGATTGGAATACGCCCCCTAGTGGAGGTGGACATGACTGCCAGGACCACAGCTAAGGAACTACTGAGTGAGATAGTATGTAGATTTGAGGTCCCAGAGGTGATAGAGAGCGATCAGGCCCAGCCTTCACAGCAACCCTTACAAAAGATTAGGGCAGCACTGGGGGTTCAGTTGGCTCTACACACCCCTTACCACCCTCAAAGTAGCGGGAAGGTAGAAAGGATGAAAGGGACACTAGAAAAACAGGATGTTAAAGATGGCCCAAAAGACTAACATGAGTCGGCCAGACAGTTTGCCCATTGCCCTGTTCAGTGTCAGACACACACCCCGGGGGAAATATGCCCTATCTCCTTATAAAATTTAGTTTGGTTCAGCCCCCAGACTTGGCTGTCACTTTCCACAACAGTTACAGTTGCAATCTGATGTGTTGACTAATTATGTAACCGCATTATCACGAGAATTAACCCAAATGCATGTCCAGGTGTTTTCTTCCATTCCAGATCCTGAATTAGATACAGGAACACACCAACTACTGCCTGGAGATTGGGGGCTGGTAAAGAAATTTGTGAGACAACATTCTCTTGAACCCAGATATGATGGTCCATTCCAAGTTTTGCTGACCACAGCCACCTCAGTGGAATTGGCCGGGAAGAATACCTGAATACACGCCTCCCACTGCAAGAAAGCTCCACCCCCGAGGACAAGATCCCGCCCACTTCATGACGACCATGCTGCATATCCTTTTTCTGTTTGGTCTAGGGGGGAGGCCCAGGAGGGGGTCATCACAAAAAAAAAAAAAAAAAAAACACAAAAAGATAACATAATTACATTTTGGTACAACTCTTCAGGTACACACGTGACCACCTTTACCTTTGATTACTGTGACATAGTACCTTGTCCGTTTGACTCTTTCATGGCAATGCCATTGGTAAGGTGAGACATCCCTGATGGTAATATGTGTGTTTTACAGACAGTTACTGGGGCCAGAATTGTGGTTCCTGGGAGGGACAGTGGGTTGGAACATAGGACCAGATTAGAGGGTATCTGGACCGGTGAATGTGCATCTGAAAAGGTGATTATGCCCCTCCATATCCTAGCAGAAGATACCCCTGATACATACACTGACTCAGCACACAGTCAGAGGAGGAAGCGAGCAGCTCTCTCCGGAAGCTTTGACCCTCATGTGTACATAGATGCTATAGGGGTCCCAAGGGGGGTCCCTGATGAATTCAAATCCAGGGATCAGGTAAAAGTTGGTTTTGAGTCTTTGATCCCCATAATAAATGTGAACAAGAATGTAGATTGGATCAATTACATATACTACAACCAACAAAGATACGTGAATTACACTAAAGATGCCCTCCAGGGAATTGCTGGCCAGTTACCCCCCCACTTCCTACATGACATTCCAGAACCGGATGGCCTTAGACATGCTGTTAGCTGAGAAAGGAAGTGTCTGTAAAAATTGAAAAAACGGGAACCTGTTGCACCTACATTCCTGATAATACCGGCCCAAATGGTAAAATAACTTTAGCTATAAAGAAATGAGAAGATTTGTCATTGGAGTTGAAGAAGAACTCCGGTATTACAGACCCATGGGATCAATATTTTAGCTGGATGAGTGGGTGTCAGAAGGTGCTCGCCCAGATAGGGGTAACGGTACTAATAATCCTGGTTCTCTTACCCCCCCGATTGTATGCCGTATTCTACCTTTCGTAAAGAAGTTAATGAGCAAGGCTGTAGACAACAGCCCACCTACATTTCTCCACTAAGAAGAAGAGAACCCTCTTATGATGGAGGGTGACAAACCCTTCACTCCTCTACAGTCACTCCCTGTCCAAAATCTCACAATCCTCTAGGGTTATAGGGGTAGATAGCACCTGATTGCCCTTCTCCAGCTGTATCGAGGGGGGTAGTGAACTAGTTGCTGCCCAACTCTATATACAGCTTAAAAAGAGTTGCTGAGGAGAATGGGCCAGGTGAGTAGGACCTTTAGATGAGGGACAGAAGAAAATAGCCATTTTAGGGGGGACTGTTAAGGAATCCAATGTACATAATGATAATCAGAAAATGTCTATTTGCTTATGTGTATACATGTTCCCATGCTCCTTACTTATTATGTAGCATACAGATTGACCCTGTTCTGCGGAGCCAAGATGGCGTCTATACCCTACATCCCACGCGTCAGAAGAATGCATTCGAGATAAGGGAACCAGCTTCAACCAAACTTCAAGCATCAAGTTTCTTAATTTCTCTTGTATTGTAACCAATAAGATGTACCTATTAGACTGACATAGCAATGACGTATCTTTCTGTATAAAATATTAACACCGCCCACGAATAAATCAGTATTTAGAAGTAGCCTGAGCTGAACATATCTCAGAGAGTGTTTACTTCTAATGTGCATGCACATTTATACTTTTTAATTAGGAATAGCAGCAGATAACCAAGAACTGATTTATAGTTCTAATCCATTACACTTTAACCGACATGCGAAGTACGCTGCGCTTTCTAATTGGCCCGGCGGTGGGAGGGAAGGAGGAGGGGGGCTGAACTTCTGAGGGATGGCGACGTCTCGTTGAATCGGGGAAGTGTACTAGTCAAAAACAGGTACACGTTCCCCCCCTCCCCCCAAAAGGTGCCAAATGTGGCACCATACGTGGGAGAAAGCAGATCAGCGGAAGTTTCACTTTTTGGTGGAACTCCGCTTTAACGGTGTTCCTAGCCAGTGTTTTACTATAGTGTAGGAGGTGCTTTTAGTAGGCAAAGACATGGATCATTGTCCCTGCTTTGCAGAGACACAGGATCTAGGCCTTCCCTCCTATCAGAATGGCGATCTGCCTTGCTTATATAGCCAGACCGCCGTTTTGCCTCTGTGTTGTACGATCGGTGGGCACTGCCAGACATGGAGTCTGCCGCTGGGCTCCCGCTGTGTATGATCACAGTGGAAGGAAGCCGCCGGCACGCATGCTCGCTCCCTACCCCGGAAGAGTTGGATTTTATTATATATATATATATATATATATATATATATATATATATATATATATATATATATATATATATATATATATATATATATATATACACACACACACACACACACACACACACACACACATACATACATATATACACACACACACACACACACACACACACACACACACACACACGTTGCCGACGGCAAGTGGTTAAAATGTGTTTTCCTCTATTCTTGTAGTATGAGTATTATGAAATTATTTGTACTGCCTTTAGGTGTGTATTTTGGCATTATTGTCCTGGGTTCCAAGGAACCATGTCCTGGCACTGCCTAGGACATGCAAGCTATTGGAATCCATATTGATTTTTAGTGACTGTGCGAATTGATGCACTGTTAAGCTGACCCCCCCCCCCCCTCCCCCCATCAGTAGCACCACAGAAGATAACATAACTAGAGATAAAGACATCCGGGAATAGTGCAGAATTAATCATCAACCTCAAAGACATGCATCTTGAAAACATTTATGGCAGGAACATGATAAGCAATGGTCACAAAGTATTGATTATGATCAGGAGTAAGTACAGCCAAGGTCTGGCATTTAGATTTAATGCAATTCCTGTTGTACAAGAACAAAAAAAAAAAAAAAAAAAAAAAAAAAAAAAAGAAGAAGAAGTGGTCACCATGCTCCAGCTCCCTTCCACAGAAAGCCTTGCTAAATGTGGGATAATCTATGGGAAAGAGCAGAACATAGTTTTTCACTCGACTTTTGAATATATATTTTGAAACTACAGCCCAGGACCAGTCACCTCACACACATTTTTAATTCCAGTTTTCTAAATAGAGCATGTTGCAGTTAGGCCCCTTTCCCATGGCGCAGACTGCGATTAGATCAGCAGGGGATCTGTCTTCTGATCAGGCAGGTGGCACATCCTTGTCCCCTCAGACTGCACAGAGCAGACATGGACTGGTGGGAGTAAACAGACTCTGCCTGTTCATTTTCCAGACTGCTCTATGATCTGCCATTCCGTTTTTTTTGTTTTGTTTTTTTGTGAACCAGATCAGAATGGATGTCTATATGGGTGAATAGAGGGCCCAATCAGATCTGCCTAAAAAATGGACGAGCAGACCTGATCTGACCCTTCGTGTGAAAGTGGCCTTAAAGTGGCCTTTAAAAAAAGTAAAAAAAAAAAAACACAACACACAAGGGTTAAAATAGTTTATTGCACAGCTCCGGGGGTCTTCTGTCTTCGGGGGTCTTCTCGCCGGACTCCTCCGCTATCTTCTTCTAGCTCTTTTACTAGCGGAGGAGCCCGGCTTTCTTCCTCGCCGCCGCCCTCTTTTTCCGACTTCGGGGGTCTTGTCCCCCTCTTCGGTTCTTCTTGCCGGGCCACCGCGCCTTCTTCTAGCTCTTTTACAGGTGGTGGCCTGGTCTTCTGTCGCCGCCTTCTGTTCTTCTCTTCAGATGTTGCCTCGTCACATCCTCCGCTCACAGTGGCACAGACGCGACGCGCGGCGACTTATATAGATACATCGCCGGATGATGTCCCCACCTATTATGATGTCACAGTCCCAGCATCCTCTGGGACTGTGACACCATAATGGGCGGGGACATCATCCGGCGATGTCCCTATATAAGTCGCTGCGCGTCGCGTCCGTGCCACTGTGAGCGGAGGATGCGACGAGGCAACATCTGAAGAACAGAAGAACAGAAGGCGGCGACAGAAGACCGGGCCACCGCCTGTAAAAGAGCTAGAAGAAGGCACGGTGGCCCGGCAAGAAGAACCGAAGAGGGGGACAAGACCCCCGAAGTCGGGAAGAAGAGGGCGGCGGCGAGGAAGAAAGCCGGGCTCCTCCGCTAGTAAAAGAGCTAGAAAAAGATAGCGGAGGAGCCCGGCGAGAAGACCCCCGAAGACGGAAGACCCCCGGAGCTGTGCAATAAACTATTTTAACCCTTGTGTGTTGTGTTTTTTTTTTAACTTTTTTTTTTACAGGTGAATGGGTAGGGGTACATTGTACCCCATACTCATTCACATAGGGTGGGGGGCCGGGATCCGGGGGCCCCCTTATTAAAGGGGGCTCCCGGATTCCAATAGGCCCCCCGCCCGCAGACCCCAACAACCAACGGCCAGGGTTGTCGGGAAGAGGCCCTTGTCCTCATCGACATGGGGACAAGGTGCTTTGGGGTGGGGGCCTGGTATGGCTCAGGAGGGGGGGCACTCGCTCGTCCCCCCCTTTCCTGGCCGGCCGGCTAGCGTGCTCGGACAAGGGTCTGATGTGGACCTGCGGGGACCGCCACGCCAATTTTTTTCGCGTTGGGGTTCCCCTTTAAGTCCATACCAGGTGGCGGGGTGAGCGACGTCTCCTTCGCGGGCCCCGTCTACCTGGAGACGCGATCAAAATGAGCGGACTTTTCTCCTCGTGGGAAAAGTCCACTCATTTCAAAAGTACGGCGGACTGGCATACCAACGACCGGATTGTCCGCCGAAATGCAAGTCCGGCAGGAAGATTGGAGTGCAAAAATACTTTCTAAGTCTGCCGTACTTTCGGGTAAAAAAAGTCAGCCGGAGGCTACACACGGGGGGGGATTGTCCGGCGGACTTGAGTTTGCCGGACTTTTCCACCCGATTGTTTGATCGTGTGTACGCAGCATTACACAGCCTGGCCACATACAAAAGGACCAAAATTGAAGTGGCACCTTCTGACGTTCTACGAGCATAAATGACGCATCTTATTTCTCAACCACCTATTAAACTTTTGAAGGCCCTGGAGCATCAGGACAATGGAATTACATACAAAATGACCACATTTTGGAAAACAAACACCCCAACGTATAGTCTATGAGGCATGGGCTGCAGATAGGTACTCGATTACTCTGATGGGCTGGTGACGGGTACTCGGTTACTCTGATAGGCTGATGACGGGTACTCGGTTACTCTGATGTACTGTGACAGGTATTTTGACGGGTGGCGACAGGTCCCCTTTATTGGGGAGGGGGGCAATCAGCGTGATTGGTGTACACTGAAAGCGGTAATGAGATGATAACGCAATCTCCTTCTCACACGCGATCATTGTGTGAGGAGGAGAACCCGATAACATCTCGTTACCGCTCTGCGATTACATTCAGTGATCGTCTGTGAAAGGATCACAGCTGATCATGTGGTAAACAGTTGCTGGCCAATGGCTGTTTACCAGCGTCGGTGACAAGCAGTGTTCCCGGGAACATGCTACGTGCAGGGAGCTCGCGATCGCATGCATGCGCCGTGCAAAGTGGGGAGGTACCATCTGTGATCAGCCGTGAATTCATCACGGCCAATCACATGGTAAACAGCCATGGCCAATAGCTGTTCGCCCCCCTCAGTGATGAGCAGTGTCTGCATGACACGCTGCCGATGACAGTACAGGGCTGCACGCATGCCCTGTTTAAATGGACGAACGTCATGACGCCCGCCCATAACAAGAGCCACGCCGCCTGGCCGTCATATGATGGTAGGCAAGCTGTTAAAAGCCCTACTGGTAGCACTCTGAACACTACTCTAATGAACAGTGCTGCTCAGGGAGTGAGACCAATTAAAGCCGAGTTGGACCTCAGAAGAGTCAGGTCACTGCTTGTGTGCGGGAGCTGCAGTTCAACTCTGGTGCATGGAGCCAGCAAAGGTTTTTTTTGTATCCTTAAGGCCCCTTTCAGGTGGAGTGAATCTGTGCAAGCGGATCTGTCTGCTCAGTGGGGGATCTCTTGGCTGATCACTACCAAGCAGGCGGATGAGAGGTCCGGGTCTGTTCAGCTATGCAGAGAGGACACAGACACAGCCCAATCTCCTCTATGGGGTGGTTGGATAGAAAGGGACCGCATGTCCATTTCTATCCGACTGTCATCCGATCCGGCGGATGTATACCCATCGTCTGCTTTTAGCAGAGCGGACCGGATCTGATGCCAGCGGTCTGCTTGAAAACTGCCAGGCAGACTCGCCGGTGTGAAAGGGGCCTAATGCAGCCTTTGCATGATAAAAACAAAAACAAAAAACAAACACACACAAGAAAAAAAATACCCACATGTATTAAAATAATAGTTTAGGAGGATTTGATGGGGCTTGAGGGAATACTTTTTTTCTATCTGCCTACAGATGCAGGGCCTTGAAGAAAAACTGAGAAAAAATAAATAAAACTCCACTATTTCTATCTGTTGTTGCTGTAGTTTTCTGAAACTCGGTTGCATTCAGTATGGTATAGAACAAAATGTTGTCAGGCCTACAGCCTCTCTCACAAGTCTGCACTAAGATACAAGCCAAACTCTGAGTTTTCCTTGTAATAGATGTACCCTTTTTGATTACATACTTCCCAAGGTTTGTCTTCATCTTTTAGAGAGATGCAGCCTTCCACATTAGAAAACTGTAGTGTGGTCATGTTATAATGAGTTCAGACCCTCCCATTTAGGTATCAGTCTGGAAAGGACATGATGAAACAAATAGCTGTCCCTTTAGGAAAGAGTAAGGTATGACTACAACAATTTTGCTAAACTGCTTGCAATGCATACAGAATTGATTATCTACAGATCAGTTTTTTTTAAAGTGGATGTAAACCCTCACATATATAACCACGGAAGTGAACAGCCTCAGATGATAAACAGGGATGAAACAAATCCTCCTACATAAGTTTTACACATATCTGTTGTCTTCAGCTTTATATACTGTTTAGAAGGTGCACGTCCTGTTAGAATTTTCTCTTCCCGATCACCTGTGGGTATGGATTCTTGCCATACACTGAGACAGCTGATTGGAGGAAAGGCACCCCCACTCCACATAGGCAGAGACTTCCAGAGCTGTGCTGTGAATAGACCAGCTCTCTGCTTATCCATTTAAAGTAAAGGATGTAAAGGTTTACATCCTTTATTTATCCTTTACCTCTACTTTAAAAAAAAAAAGTTAAAAACTGTAAATGCCTAGAAAAGAAGATTTAGGCCTCTTTCACAGGACCATCCAGGGTGTACATCGCCAAGATCGTCGTATTTCTAAGTACAGCCAGGTCTTTGTGATCAGCATGTACAACTCAATGACAGGCTCCGACAGCTAGTTGAATGTGGAAGTACATGGAGTGAATATCTGTGGTTAGGGACAGGTGCATGGTACTGGAGGCATATTGTCTGCCTGCTGATCTGGGTACTATATGGCCCTGGAGAGCTGTATGAATGAGGCCTTAAATTGCAGTATAATAGCCTTCAATATCCTTCAGTCTTCAAACCTCCTATTTATCATACAAGCAGTATTAAGAAGCATCCTGGAAATATTGTTCCTTTGACAGAAAACTACATTATGCCATACCTCATAATTCTCAGCAATGAACGGGAACTGCTTTGGCTGTAGAAACTGTGTCTTGGGAACATCCAGGCCATCTTCTCCATAGAGAAACTGAATCACGCTGCCATCACTGTCACGGACCGTAAGATCATACTGGACCACTAATCCTTCCAGATGTTTAATAACACACCTGCAAGAGGAAAGGCTTTTGTCATTCTACTCCAAAAAAGAAGGGAATAGAATTTTATACTTTAAAGATATTATTTTAGATATATCTATATCTCTCTATCTATGCATGCATACACACTGATCAGACATAACTTTATTACCGCCCACCTAATATGGAGTAGGTCCGGTCCCTCTTTTGCCACTTAAACAGCCTTGATCCATAGAGGCATGGAACCCACTAGACCTGTGAAGTAATGCAGTGGTATCCGGCACCAAACCGGCAGTAGCAGTTCTATAAGTTGAGAGGTGGGGCCTCCATGGATAAGATTTATTTTATCATTACATCCCACAGATGCTCGATTGGACTGATATCTGGAGAATTTAGGAGGCCAAGCCAACACCTCAAACTCATCGTCTTATTCCTCAACCCATGTTTGAACAATTTTTGCAGTGTGGCAGGGGACGATATCCTGCTGAATAAGGCCACTGCCATCAGGGAATGCCTTTACCGTGAAGGGGTGTACTTGATTAGCAACAATATTTAGGTAGGTAGGAAGTGTCAAAGTAACATTCACATGAATGGCAGGACCCAAGGTTTCCCAGCAGAACATTGCCCAAAAGTATCACACTGCCTCTGCCAGTTTGCCGTCTTCCCATACCGCATCCTGGTGCCATCCCAGGAAAATGACACACAGACACAGCCCACCATCCACAAGAGGTAAAGGAAAATGTGATTCATCAGACCAGGCCTCCTTCTTCCATTGCTCTGTGGTCCCGTTCACGCTCACGTGCCCATTGTTGGCACTTTTGCCTGTGAATACAGGTCAGTATGAGCACCCAGACTGGTTTGCGGCTATGCAGCTCCATACACAACAAACTGCGATCCCCATTTGTTTTCTGCATTCAACACATCAACTTCATGAGCAACATGTTTACTTGCTGTCTAAAATATCCCACCCACTTTAACAAGATAAGATTAGTTACAGTAAAGAAATGTCTATTAACCAACTTCATAGCAAAGCTTTTTGTTTTAAATTAGAGAATTGGGTTGACTTATTGTAGACACACAGAGGTTTGTACATGGAGTCAAAGGCGCTCTCACAGCCCACACAGTAGAAGAACGATACTGACCTCTGCAGGTATCCAGAACGACTTGTTTTCACAGCAGTGTCCACCAGGCCTTCCCTCCCAGCCATACAATGAAAGAAGAATTCCTAGAATAAAACAGGATCTTCATTTAGAAAAGCAGGAAATTAGTTATTCATATAAACAAGGAAATGCCTTTTATTAAGGGAGAGGTGCACCAAATTTATACAACACACAGTAGCTTATTGTTAAGATGAGATACAACATGGAGCGGTGTTATTAACATGTAACAAGATGGAGTTAGAAGGAAGCAATCTTGGCATGAGTTACATGTGGACTATGCCATACATCATGTTTCAAGTTCATTATTTTCTTTAGTTGTTAAGACAATGTGGGAATGAATGGATGTGGAGGACGTCAATAAATTTATGCTCATGATGTAAGCATTGTCCTAGATATGTGGGATGGTGGTTAGAAGCTGATGGCTAGGACACCGCAATTACTTTGCACAAGGATCACAGCACACACACACACACAGTATCTCACAAAAGAGTTCATCCCTCACATTTTACACAGGTTGGAAGAAAAAAATATTATATTAAATATTTTTTAAATATTATTAATACATTCGCATATACACAATCTTTCGTGCACAGTTGATTGAGAGGAAGGCAAAAAAAAAAAAAAAAAAGCATTCTCCAATTTGCTATTTTGCTATAGCAGGGGGAAAAAATCCTTCCTGATCCCCAGAGAGGGAATCAGATTTTCCCTGGATCAACTTGACCTATATATCTTAGTACCCAGTTATATTCTGTACATTTAGGAAAGAATCCAGGTGTTTATGAAGCACCTGTTTAGAGCCATAGGCTTTAATAGGCATAAAAAAAAAAAAAAAAAAAGGGAGGTACACCCTGGTGTGTTAGCAAAGCAAATTAATATTTGCTTTGCTAACACAAAACCGCCTCTCAGCCGATCAGGAGGCCTGGATATAATACCAAGCTGATTGGCTGTAGGTAGAGGCAATCTGATTGACCACCTAGCAAAGCAGGAAGAAGACACGCACGGAGGACACTGAGCCATCGCCGTGCTACCCGTCCCACAGCTCGCCGCCTGACCCACCACCAGGTTGGGGTAAGTGCCAAGTAGACAGCGGGCAGGCGGCCACAGTTGGCTGCATTTGCGGGGGGCACAGGTGGCTGCAATTGAGGTTTATGTTTCAGTATTTTTCTGAATTTTTCAGTTAGTCTGCGCCCCCCACAAAAATTTTGAGCACCAGCCGCCACTGCTGCAGACTTTACCTTACACATAAGCCATGTGTGGGGAACTGCATCAAATGCTTTTGCAAAATCCATGTATACCACATCCACAGCCACCCCTCTGTCCAAGGTTTTACTTAACTCTTCATAAAAAGAAATCAGGTTTGTCCGACAACTTCTCTCTTTCATTAATCCATGCTGTGTTACTTAATTTTTTTTTTTTTTTTTTTTTTTTTACAGCAAGAACTCATCTATATGGTCTTTTATTAAACTCTCCAATATATTCCTGACTATAGAAGTTAAACAAACTGGTTTATAGTTATTCGGTAAAGACTTTGATACCTTTTTAAATATGGGCACCACATTGGCCCTGTGCCAATCCACTGGTACCATTCCAGTCATTAACCAGTCCCTAAATATTAGAAAACAATGGCCTCGAAATGACAGAGCTCAATTATTTTAGTATATGTGGGTGGATGCCATCTGGTCTATATCACTTAAATGATCCACAATGGCTCAAAAGTGATAGTCCAGAAATATTTATATTTGAGGCTTTGTCAATACCCTCCCCATTATGGACACGAGCTCCCCAATGCCCTCCCCTTCAACACAGAACTGAGGAAAGTATTTTATACATTTCCCTTCTCTTTGTCCCCAGTCACTCACTCTAGCTTATTTTGTAAAGGGTCTACATGCTCAGACCTGACCTTTTTACTATTAATATATAGGAAGAATTTTTTGGGGGTTTGTCCTATCTTTTGTTTTGAATTTTTGCATCCTTGATTTCCTTTTTACATATTCTGTTATATTCATTGGAACATTTAAATGATAGTGTTTCTGCATTTTTATATTTTTTAAAAGCTTTGTTTTATTATTTATAGCCATTTTAACTTTGGCCCGTGAGCCACATACATTTTATTTTAAGCCTTTTAAACGTATTGCCCATGGGACTACACTTGGAAAGTTTGCCCTCTTAAAGTTAAGTGTTGTTCTCTTACTCATATGCGATTGTTGTTTATAGCTAACATTAGATGAAATCATGTAATGGTCACTGCTACCCAGATGTTTTTATATTAATATTGGTAATAAGATCTGCATGGTTTGAGATTATCAGGTCCAGCATTATTCCTGGTCAGGGCCTCAATAAACTGGACCATAAAATTGTCTTATAATAGGTTTATACATTTTTGCCCATTAACTGTCCCAGCAGTGCCATTACTCCAGTCAATTTCTGGGTAGTTAAAATCCCCCATTATGATCACCACCCCAGCCCTGTCCATCTATGCAAGGAGTTGAGTCTCCACCTCCTCGCTAACACTGGGAGGTCTATAACTTAAATAACTCCAATGATAACCTTTGTAGTACACACACCCAATGTACAGTTCCACCCATAATGCTCCAGACTCATCACACTCTCCATCAACTAGGCCCTCTTTCACACTCTCTTTGAGATCACGTCTCACATAGAGAGACACCACCACCCCTCCGTTTTACCGTTTAATATTTTTGTAAATATTTTATTATATATTTTCATGTGACAATGCTGAACAAATTACACTTTGCTACAATGTAAAGTAGTGAGTGTACAGCTTGTATAACAGTGTAAATTTGCTGTCCGCTCACTCAATAACTTAACACACAGTCATTAATGTCTAACTGCTGACAACAAAAGTGAGTACACCCCTAAGTGAAAATCTCTAAATTGGGCCCAAAGTATCAACATTTTGTTTGGCCACCATTATTTTCCAGCACTGCCTTAATCCTCTTGGGCATGGCATTCGTCAGAGTTTCACAGGTTGCCACTGGAGTCTACTGTTTATTGCTGCCTAAAAATCCCGTTGGTGGGGGAATTTGTTTTATTTTTCTGATTCATAGGGGTGAGCAGCACCCTTTTTGCTCTTGTTAGCAGTGTGTTCCTCTCAATGCCACTGGAGTCCTCTTCCATTTCTCTATAACAACATCCCACAGTGCTGGTGGATGTTCTAGACCTTGCGCTTCTCCACCTTCCGTTTGAGGATGCCCCACAGATGCTCAATAGGGTTTAGGTCTGGAGACATGCTTGGCCAGTCCATCACCTTCACCCTCAGCTTCATTAGCAAGGCAGTGGTCATCTTGGAGGTGTGTTTGGGTTTGCTATTTTGGAATACTGCACTGCACCTCAGTCTCCAAAGGGAGGGGATCATGCTCTGTTTCAGTATTTCACAGTAAATGTTGGCATTCATGGTTCCCTCAAGTAACTGTAGCTCTGGTGCGCAATCATGTTGGAACAGGAAGGGTCATCCCCAAACTGTTCCTACAAAGTTGGGAGCATAAAATTGTTAAAAAAGTCTAGGTATAGTGACACCTTAAGAGTTCCCTTCACTGGGACCAAGCCAAACCCCTGAAAAACAACCCCACACCATACACCCGCCCCGAACCCCCCCACCAGGGGTTGGACATGTGAATTGTTCGCCCCCTTGTGGTCGCTCTGGGCTGTTCAAACTGAGTGTGCACACACTGCCCTCTCTTCTTCCCTAGCTGAACTTGGAGAACTAGAGCATACACGGCGCACAAATACAGTTGAAAGGTTACAGATATAGAGCTGCATAGGAGAATTTGGGGAAAATGTTGCTAAAGGTTAAACTTACACATCAATGTTGGTGGGGGGGGGGGGGGGGAGCTCATCACTATCAGAAAACATTGCTATGCACATTTTAAAAAGTGATAGGATATAAAAATAAACTACCTGAGGTTTGATGCCAGTGAGAAAGCGACCCGTCACAAAGCCGCCAGATCGTGGAGTAAAGTCATATGGCTGGAAACAAGGCAAAGACTTCCCTGACGGCATCAATGGCGGTCGCCGACCTTCCAACTCAATCTGACCCAGCAGACAGGAAATCTGTAAAGAACAGGACAATCAACAGTGGAGATGACAACTAAATAGCAGAAATCAAATAGCACACAGCGTGCATTATGCATCTAATGCTGACTCTGGTTGCTGCTACAAGGCCAGAGGCCTGCAGTACCTCTCCCCAGAGGCCTAGTAGTTTAGTAGCATGTGCTGAACAGTGGACTACTGTTCCCAGCCAGCCCAGCTTGCAGATCCTGTGCCCTTAGGCCGCATCGATTTGACACTATTCCCCAGTCTCTCCTATGATCCAGGACTCCTCATCAATGACCGTGTAAAGAGGAGGGCTTTATCCATGACTGTGCAAGGATGAAGTTCCCTCAAAGACTTCCTGGCACGTCTCCACATCCAGCCCTCCACTGTGATACACTCACCGTCCTTTCTCTGCCCCGAGTCCATAATGGAGAACTTAACCAGACTGTACGTTCCGACAGCTTCACCTGCCCCTCTGTTCCAGGGATTCCTCATCAATGACCATGTAATGATGAAGACTTCACCAATGGCCGTGTAAAGGTGAAGTTCCCTCACAGTTCCCCCGGGTCTCTTCCTGTGATCAGTGAACCCCCCCCCCCAGCTGGTGGGTGCCCTCCTGCTTCTGTCTCGTACTCTATTCTCCACTTTTCCCAGCCAACAACTCCCCCCAGTGGCCCGTTACCTCAACTTAAAGCGGGAGTCCGCCGGGACTCCGCATTTTTTTTTTTTTTTAAAAGCCAGCAGCTACAAATGCTGCAGCTGCTGACTTTTAAAATAGTGACACTTACCTGTCCAGCGCGCCCGCGATGTCGGCACCCGAAGCCGATCTCTAGATCGTCTCTCGGGTCCTGCCGCTGCCATCTTGGGTATGGGAATCAGGAAATTGGAGCCTTTCGGCTTAATTTCCCGGTTCCCTACTGCGCATGCGCGAGTCGCGCTGCGCAATAAGGACGGTCCCCGCTGCCTCTGGGATCTGTGTGTTTCCCAGCAGGCAGCGGGGCACTTGCGGAAAGGGGCGTAATCTCCGCCTTTTTCCGCAGAGAGCTATCCCGGAAGTGGGTGCAGATACCTGTACTGTACAGGTATCTGCACCCCCTCCCCCTGAAAGGTGCCAATTGTGGCGCCGGAGGGGGGAGGGTTCCGATGAGCGGAAGGTCCACTTTAGGGTGGACCTCCTCTTTAAATAGGAGGTCTGTCCCCTGCCAATTCCAGTTGGGGATTGGTCAGGGCTACCACATGAGCTGCCTGCCACTCTTCCAGAACATTCTCCCTGGAAGCAGGGGAGGTGCCCCAGCACTGAAACACAGGTGGTGACGCCCACTGCTACAATAACCACTCCCTGCCCCCAGGTCAAAACAACAGGCCCAGCTTGCAGCATAGGCCTGCCTAAATTTACCTGGACTGGCAGTTCTAGCAAAAATCATATGCTAGCACCTACCTATGGTAGAGGGTGCTACACTAGTATTTACAGTTGTCATGAACCCATTCATGACAGTTCAAAGCACTGCTGATACAATGATCTTCAACAAAGGGTAAAAAACATATATATCATATAATATATCAAGACGCTGTACTGCACTGTACAGTACGTATAATATAAAAAAAAAAAAAAAACTATTTTGTCCTAAGTTTCCCAAAACTTGTGACAAAAAAATTACAACTTCAAAAAACTTGCCATGCCTCTTACTAAATACCTCAGTGTCTACTTTCCAAAAAGAAGACATTTGGGGGATATTTGTCCTGACATTTTAAAGGGGTTGTAAACCCTCGTGATTTTTCACCTTAATGCAAAAAACTTCTGTCACGACAGATCGATTTTCAAATATACAGTCATGGCCAAAAATATTAGCACCCCTACATTTCTGTCAAGAGTCTGTCAGTCGCCCAGGAGTTTTTTTCCGTGAAATGCGTCAGATTTGGCTTTTTGTTTCTCCACTTTTTTGTGCCGATATTTTTGGCCATGACGGTGTATACATTATATATATATATATACACACACACACACACACACACACACACACACACCATAGTTTGTAGGCACTATAAAAACTTCCCTACATACTAAAGAATATACACTTATTAGGATTTGTAGCAGAATAAATTTTGGCCTAAATGTATGAAGACATTTTTTTTGTATAGGTTTTAGAACAGAAAATATTTTTTTCCAACAAATTTATAAAATAAAAAAAAAACAAAAAAAAAAAAAAAAAAACACTAGGGATAGTTTACCTGGAGTTAAACATGTTATATTAGAGACATAGAATGATACCTGCATGGTATTCACTGTTGATCCTTTGGCTCCAGACTGAACCATAAGCTGCAAATTATTCTCTGGGAAGTGCCTGTGGAGACCAAGGGGCATGCACACCTAGAGGATACAAGAAACAGAGCAAAGAGAATCAACACCAAACCAGCATCAAACATCTACAGGGGACAGAACTAATGCAAATAAGGGCCGATTCACAGCACAAACACACACTCTAGACGCATTTATAAATGCACTTTTGGATGCATTTTTTACTGTGTTCCAGTGTGTTTTTTTTCCCATGGGTGGGTTTAAGCTGTAATGCATTCCGGTGCATTTTTGATTTGTTTATATGCATTCCAGCACAGCTCAGTGCAGAAAAAAAAAGCAGCATGTTCATTATTTTTTTTTTTGACTGCACCGTTTTGAGCTATGCCATTGAAACCCATATTTCCTCCTGTCCATGCTTTTTTAATGCAGAAAAAACCCCCACAATGGACTGCATCTGGCTTAAACCGGCTCCCTAGGCTGCATATGGATTTGAAAGACTGGTTGACATGCAGGGATTATTCAACCACCTACAAGGTTAAAACATTTTCAGAGCGATTCAAAATGTTTCATAAACGTATACATAAGGCTTTGGCATGTATACAAAGTTATGTCAGTAGAGAAAGGATGAGATGGAGAAAAATGTTAGCGCATATGTGTGTTTTCATAAAAAGCAGCAGCGTTCCCAGTCACCCACAACCATGAAATCATTACCAAGATAACTGTCATAAACAGGCACATTTTGCTGAAAAGATTAAGCAGAACAGAATAACTAAATCATCAGCCCACCACTTCATGTGCCTTAAAAAGTAGCGCAAGGCTTCCAACCACCTATTTAAAAAAAAAAAAAAAAAAACTCACCTTATTGATTTCATTGCTGAATTGATTAACTTCTTCCTTGAATTTCAAATCCACCATGTTGAAGTCCCTCTGATCTTTGTTTAGATGGGCATCCTCCCACTTCCCTTTGGCCTCTTCATCTGAAGCCATCGCTGAGAGGTTGAAAGCAGCTCTCACAGCCTACAGAACAATATCAGTGATATTAATGATACCAATAACAGTTTACATGGCTAATCTAAACAAGAAGATCGAGATACACTACAGCATGACAAGTCGCATTTATCTAGACCAGCCTTTCTTAACCAGGGCTCCTCTGGAGATGGTAAGGGATCCTTGACAAATGAGACAACTTTGCTGCTCCAATTTGTAACCACTGACAGCAAACAATGATCTTTTTAACCACCTGTAAAAGGGGCCTTTCTTCCCACCGGCCACCAAAAGAAGGGGTCAATTCTTCCCACCGGCCACCAACGTAAAGGGACAATTTTTCACACCGACCGTCGACGTAAGGGGCCAATTCTTCCCACTGACCGCCAATGCAAGGGGCCAATTCTTCCCACTGACTGCCAACGTAAGGGGCCAATTATTCCCACTGGCCGCCAACGTAAAGGGCCAATTCTTCCCATTGACCGCCAATATAAGGGGCCATTTCTTCCCACTGACTGCCAATGTAAGGGGCCAATTCTTCCAACTGGCCGCCAACGTAAAAGGCCAATTCTTCCCACTGACTGCCCATGCAAGGGGGAATTCTTGCCAGTGACCATCAAATTAAGGGGGATTCTTCTCACTGACCTCCAATATAAGGGGCATTCTTTCTACTGACCGACACAATAAAGGATGGCAACATCATTTTACTTACTGTACTGCATCTATGGAGGAGCAGCACTATCACCCTAGGACAGGAAGTGTTAGGACTACAAAACACCACCTCCTCCCCCCCCCCCCTCCCAATTATGATAATGCAGATGGAATGTGTTATCAAAACCTAACTCACATTAAGGATGTGGAGCCCATGGAGAAAATGACCGCTAGAATACAGGATAGACTGGTAGACCGTGATAAGATCTGGGAGCTGTGGTATCTCCAAGAGGACCAATCTTGAACCTGTGGCGGAGCTAATGTGATGACACTTTACTTTTACTTTTTCTTTCCCATTTTCTTCTTGTTAGCTCTTCATATTAACCTCTTTACTCTCCATGCCTTATTTTATGTCATGTCAGATTACATATATCGCTTAATATTGTTCTAATGTTCCAGCACATATTGTATAATACTAAACTATGTTATTTGCAATTGTTATTTCCAAGTTTCTCTCACAATGTCATTATTGCTGATGAAACGTATATTGTGAACTTTGTAAAATGGCCCTTCCTATCTCATTGCTATTTTGAACATTGACACGTCTTTTGTACTTTTTCTCTTCTGTGATAACTAAAAAAAAACAGTTATTTGAAAAAAATTAAAATAAACCCCTAACTCACTTCCAGTTAACATTGTGAGAAAGCTGCAAAGTGCACAGGACATGCAACGGGTTTCTGGCAGGATCAAACATTCTTTCCAGCACAGATGTAACAAAACCCTTTCAATGGTTCTGCAAATATTAATAAAGACTCTTTCATACGGACTATTGGAATACACATACACAATAGCACCGAACTTACCTTCCCACCACAATGTGCAGAACGTTTCACAATCTTCTGTCTTTTGGCATTAGCGTAGGGTCGAACTAAAATGTCCTCCACTCCTAGAAATGATCAGAACCAGTCACTGAATGTTTTCAAAAAAATTAATACTGAAGGAAGCAAATCAGCACTGGCAGTAAGAATTTAGGAGGCCTATTGATCGAACGAGTTAAGAATCTTCATAACATGTGTCATCCAATCATGAAAAAGGCAAAATTCCGTCTTTCTTATTTTATCTGCACATGATTGGATAATCAAAGTGAATATTTTCACAAGTTATAGTGTGAAGATGAAGATTCTCAACTCCTTTAGTATAAAGCAACCCATATGTGCCCAACCTCTGAGATATAACTGCAATTACATTTAGATGCAAAATAAATAAATAAATAAATAAATAGGGAGTTCACCACTTGAGAGCATCTAAACCCAAAAATAACCATCTATTATATTGCAGCTTGCCAGTCTTTAGATTTAGTGGATGCATTACCTGTGTTCTTCAGGTCAAGTGCATTTACTACTGGTACAGGAAAATGCCCATTGGTCCTGCCACGTTGTGTACTTGTACCTTCCTATGCACTGAGCTGAAATAACAAACTAGCTATTTCCTGTTAACTACAAAAACACCACCACTCTGATAGAGATGAGGAGAAGAAAAGAGGCTTGCAGCCCAAATCAGCTGCAATAAAAAAAAAAAAAAAAAGGAGAAGAGGTTCTATCCTCACTGTCTTTTTTGGCTTGCAAAATGACTGTAACACTAGAGAAAAAATAAACATATAGTCCCGTCCCCCCCGAATGCATATAAAAGTAATGAATCAGAGGCAAGATGCATAATTCTGCATTATGCTAACAAATGGGATAACCGCAACACATGGTAACGCACAAAACGTGATGTGGTGCCCCATTCATTTTTAATGGTACCCTAACTGAAATATTTTGTAGCATCCCCATGACAGTGCATTGCCATGTGTTGCAATAGAAAGAAAAAAAAAAGTGCCAGTTAGGATGAGTTGGCAGCCCATTCATTTTGACTTAACGCAACTATTGTTAATGTTAGAGATGTAAATAACCTATAAAACTAAAAACACGTCAGATTTCAGATACAATATGATGAAGATTTTCTAGTTCTGTTCAGCCAAGTGTTGTTATCCAAGTTTAATGCCAGGTTCTGTCTGCACAGACAACGCTCTATAGACTACACTACAGCTGAACCAGGAGCCACAATGCCATGTGACTGGGTCCAGGAGCCACCACGCTAGTTGGGTAATGCAACTGAGGTTCTATCATTGGTTATTCTACTTCTCAGCAGCCTGCCAGTGTTAGATGGACAGGATTTAATACAGAAGTGCCAACTGGCTTAGGCTGGGCCTACACTGGGTTGCGTTGATGGCATCAGTTTGACATCCCTTTGAGATGCTTCAGAGATCAGAAGGAAGGAAGCACCCCCTTATGGTCATGCACAGCATTACTTGCGTTTATAGTATACATGCCCATGCAGCCAGTGCTGGCATGTTAAAGCGGATTCAACTGCATAAACTGATCAGCGCTGCCTGTGATTTCAGTCGTAAAAGCTAGAGGAAGGAACTAGGACATGAGCAGCCACCATAAAAAGGGAAGGGCCAACATAATTATATTTAAGTGGTTGTGGTATATATACCCAGTGAAGTGACTGGGCTCAGGTGATACACAGATATTTAAAAAAATCCTCATACATGAGATGACTGCACATTAAGAGGTACAACTTTTCTCCACATCCATTCAATGTACAGAATTTATCAAGCTCTTCTGAGATTTCAGAAAACGGGACGGAGTTATCATCAAGTTACACTCTGCAGAGCTCAATGAGGAGATCTCTGAGAGCTGATTGGAGGGAAGGGACACCCCCCCCCCCCCCTCTTCACACAGGACACAGGAGCAGAGCTGAGGCTGTCAATCAGCTGGAGGTCCCTCCCCCGTCACCATTTTTCTCTTGGTGTCAGGAAAACGTGTCAGAAGTGACTCATGTAAGTAGCAGAGGAAAGAGGAAGCAGACAGAAATAACACTACAGGGATATGCTTCATTCATATTTCACAACCACTTTGAATTAAAAATAAACACGCTCTGCAGCAGAGATGCTGGCTCTGTGCTTGATGGGTAGAATAGCAGGCAACTGCTATTCATGGTGACTGCTAGTACTCTTTAAGGTGGATGTAAACCCTCACATATACCCAGTGACGAGAATAGCCTTAGGTGATACACAGAGCTGAAACACTCCTATATAAAAGTTTTGCAAGTTTGTCTTTCCCTTTCTACACTCTGAAAAGTGCAGATCATGTTAGAAATTTTTTTCAGCAGCACATGGGGTGGGTGGGGAGACTGGACTTACACTGTGTGTGAGCCGATTGGAGGAAAGGGACACCCCCCTTCTACACAGGCAGAGGAACGAAGGAACATGCAGAGCTGTATTCCTGCTGATCTCCCTCCCCGACACAAATTTTCAGTTCAAGTCATCTCATGTGTCAGAAAACATGTCAGAAATGACTCTGCTGATAACAGAGGAATGAAGCACCAGAGAGAAACGACACTTAGAGCTTTAGAGAGATAAGTAAACACTTCAGATGTATGAGCTTAGTTCAACTTTCATGAATGGGGTTTACAACCACTTTAAGCTGCAAACGAGTTAAGAGAAGCCTTGGCGGGGGGCGCACACACAGAGTAATACATGCACGGAGTGATTTGCACTTCCGCCTAACAGCACTAGCATCACTGGTTCGAATCTCAACCACAGCACTACATGCCTGGAAATCGCATGTTCTCCCTGTGCCTGCATGAGTTTCCTCCCACACTCCAAAGACATAATGGGATGTATGTATGTACGCGAGTTAGGGACCTTAGATTGTAAGCTCCTTGAGGGCAAGAACTGCTGTGAATGAATATTAATATATATATATATATATATATATATATATATATATATATATATATATATATATATATATATATATATATATAGCGCAAATTGATGGCACTATACAAGTACTTGAAATATAAGCCTGTGCAATTGTTGATTGTTAAGTTTACCAATTATTTATTAAAGAAAATTATATTATTCCACTCACCCATGGTAAAGCCCCGGTAAAGCTGTAAGTAGGCAGTAAAGAGACGAGCCAGGCAGGTTAGCAATCTTCCACTAGTCTCTCCACCATAGAGCTCATAGCAACAGTGAACAAGTCCAAAGGACGAGCTGCCATAGTGAGCTTTGTCCAAGACTCCACACAGCAGTTCTCCGCTACGAATGATAACCTGGTGGGGGAAGAAAAAAGAGCAACGCATTATTTATTCTCCTTGGTATAAGCTCATACTGACAGACATTTCACTATAGTTATGAAAATAGTTGCTCATGTACCCAATAAGCCAAATTCTATTTTTAAACCACTTAAGCACCAGAAGATTTTACCTGCTTCATGACCAGGCCACTTTTTGCTATGCATTTAAGTTTTGAAAGGATGGGAGCGTCAAACCAGCTTGTACACTTTTAAAAGATTTTTATTTTGGAACAGCCAACGCGTTTCGGGGGCTCAGCACCCCCCTTCATCAGGGCTAAAAACAGAATGATGTAGGCACTTGGATTGGAAAGGCCCACTTTTTGCTCTTCGGCATCTGCACTATTTTAACTGGTAATTAATGCAACACTGTACACAAATTAAATGTATATTATTTTTTTTCACACAAATAGAGCTTTCTTTTGGTGGTATTTAATCATTTGTTATTATATAAATTAATTTTGAAAATCTAAAATGTTCTATTTACGGTTATAAAACATATCCAATAAAAAAAATCCTGATAAATTTAGGCCAATATGTATTCTACTACACGTCTCTTTGGTTAAAAAAAAAAAAAAAAAAAAATCCTGAATTAAAGATCTAGAATCCACAAACTATGGGATATATATTTGAAAATTGATAAATCTTGATCCATCGACGGTCGTTTTTTTCTTCTTGGGGCCCTTAAAATGTCAGGGCAGTACAAATACCTCCAAATGACCCCTTTCTGGAAAGTAGATAGTTTGAATGTTTAGTAAGGGGCATGGCAACATTTTTGAAGTTGTCATTTTTGTTACTATTGTTTTGGACAATTAAGAAATGAAATAAAATGTTGTTTTTTTTTCAAATTATTATTTTTTTTTTTTACATAACATCACCAGCGCAGAGTCATGATTTTTTTTTAACCACATGCTGACCGGGCCATAGCTGAAAGACGGCTACAGCGTGGTTCAGCTTATTCTTTGGGGCGCGCACCTGGGAACATCTATGATCACGGATCACGGTAAACGCTCTCTCAAATGACGGAGTGATCACTTGTAAACAAACCTCCCTCCCCTCTGTACCGATCGGTACAGTGAGAGGGGGAGAGATGGCAGCAGCAGCTCTGTGGGCTGGATGTGAAGTGCCCACAGTGCTGCTCAATGCCAATAGCAGCCAATACTCTGCTAATAATTTTTTTTTTTTACTGAATTTTCAGTCTTTTTTGATTAATGGCGCAAAAAATAAAAAACCTACCAGTGATTAAATACCACCAAAAGCTCTATTTGTGTGAAAAAAGGACAAAAATGTCATATAGGTACAGTATTGCATGACGGAGTAATTGTCATAGCACCGAAAGCTGAAAATCGGTCTGGTTAGGAAGGGTGTTTAAGTGCCCAGTGGTCAAGTGGTTAAAGCGGAGTTCCACCCTAAAGTGGAACTTCCGCTCATCGGAACCCTCCCCTGCTCCGGTGCCACAGTTGGCACTCCCACGGGAGTCTATGGCTCTTCCTGTCCCACCGCGCTGTCTGCTGGGACACACGGGTCCCAGAGACAGCGCGGACCATTCCCATTGCTCTGCGCGACTCGTGCATACGCAGTAGGGAACCGGGAAGTGAAGCCGCAACGCTTCACTTCCCGATTCCCTCACTGAGAATGGGGGCGGCAGCAGACGAGAGCCGAGCGATCAGCCTCGGCTGCCAACATCGCTGGACCCTGAGACAGGTGAGTGTCCATTAATTAAAGTAGCAGTAGTATTTATAGCTGCTGGCTTTTAATAATTTTTTGGGGCGGACTCCCTCTTTAAGATGGTTTAAAAAAAAAAATCTATTTTTTTTTTTAAATACTTTCATCAGAGTAGTTCATAGTAAAATGGTAGTACTCTAGGAGGATCATTGTACTGACAATGTTTTTGAATTGTCATAAATAGCAAAATCATGACAGCTGTGAAGACTAGTGATCGGTGATTGACTACAGCTAATCACATGGTACAGGTGTGATTGGCAAAAGATACAATGTGATAGCTGTGGGCCAATCACAACTCCCTAGTAAATGAGTGGTAATGAATCATATTGATTCATAACAGCTTTGTTGACTTTATGATCACATGAGTGCTGGGATCTGCATGTACTGTGCAAGCTCATCTGCTACCATATTTTACCTATAAAAACGACCCTATAGTGGATGGGGAAAAAAATAAAAAAAATAAAATAAAATCGCTGTGCAAGCCCAGAACACCACCAATTTATTGTAACTAGTTCAAAAAGAAATACCTTGATTTAAATTTACCTTAACCGATTAATAATTTTTTATTAACTATTTGCAATATTGGCGTCAACACCAGTTCTATGCCTTTTTGAACACTTCAATCTGTGTGTGAAGCTGAAAGTGGCTGTAAACCCTTACAAACCACTTTGACCTACAAGCAAGCCTAAATTAAGGCTTACCTGTAGGTCCAAGAAATATCTCCTAAACCATGTAATTACTAAGAGACAGGCATAGCTGTCTACGGCGCATGCACAGTAGACAGCGGCGTGCAGGCGCACTATCGCGGTTAGCAGCATGCCGCTGCTAGCGGCGATATGCCGTTAGTGGCAGCTCCCGTGTGCATGCGCGGGATTGACGTCATCGCTGCTCCGGCGCTGTGAGTGGCCGGAGCAGCGATACCCGGAAGAAGATGGACACTCCGGACTACAGGGGACAGTGGTGACATCGCTGGCTCCTGTGTCAGGTAAGTGACACATAATGGGCTACTATGCGATGCATAGTAGCCTATTATGCTTTACCTTTGCAGGGAGACAAAGAGGAAGTAAACCCATCAGGGTTTATTTCCTCTTTAAGAGGGAAACTTACACTTCGTTTTACCTCTTGTATATGCCGTCCTCGATCAAACCATGAACAATACAGGTATACCAAAGTTTTTACATGCCATATGAACATGAGCAGCCCATAGTTTATGGGATTTTCTTTTCATCCACCGTGGGTGGTACACAATGATTACTGCTAGCGGCTATAGCTGCTGGCAGAAATCGCATGTAAAAAATCTGACAGGCTGTCAAGTCCAATGGATCAACTTGGGTACAACCAGCCTGCCATTAAATGGATCAAATCTCGGCCGGTCCCTGCTGAACTGGCTGAGAATCGATCCATCTGTGGCTGGCTTTAGTGAAGTAATACAATAAAATCATTGAGTAAAGTCAATAAGCAAACAAATTCTACTTACCTGAGACTCACACATGGAGTCTGAATTAAAACCCGGTATTGGCCTAGATGGGACCTTCACCCATGCCTTCCCACCAATCTTTGCCTTTCCTGTCAGGTTGAGAGGGATGTGATGATCTGGAATTACGTTGAGGAGCAACGTAGAAACTACCTGTGTTAGAAGGGACAGAAGAAGGAAATGAACGTTTAAAACATGTCAGGTCTATGACAACTTTTCAGTTTGCGTTATATCAGTGATTTTTTTGTTTAATATTTTTATTACCCATTTTACTTGAAACCAAATATCTTTGTTCACTCGTGTGTCAAAACTGGAAAACTTAGGCTCTCCACATAATCCTTCCTCCCCCAGCCACAATTCTATACAATAATATATGAATATGTACTCCGAACCCCCAAACATTATATATGTTTTTTTGTTTTTTTAGCAGACACCCTAGGGAATAAAATGGCGGTCATTGCAAATTTTTATCGCGCACTATATTTGCGCAATAATTTTTCAAACACCTTTAAAAAAAAAAAAAAAAAAAAAAAAGGTTTCATAAATGAAAAAAAAAACAGCAAAACACGCTGT
Organism: Lithobates pipiens; assembly: GCF_037356315.1. Taxonomy (NCBI): domain Eukaryota; kingdom Metazoa; phylum Chordata; class Amphibia; order Anura; family Ranidae; genus Lithobates; species Lithobates pipiens. The sequence goes on from NW_027507718.1 coordinate 483,189,100, forward strand.
TACGCCGAGTAAATAGATCTCTAACATGTCACAATTTAAAGTGCACACTCATGGAATGGTGCCAAACTTTGGTACTTAAAAATCTCCATAGGCGATGCTTTGAAAATTTTTACAGGTTACCAGTTTAGATTTACAGAGGCGGTCTAGTGCTAGAATTATTGCTCTCACTGTAACGCATGCGGCGATACCTCACATGCGTGGTTTGAATGGCGTTTACATATGTGGGTGGGGCCTACATGTGTGTTCGCTTCTGAGCACGTGCTACCGGGGACAGGGGCGTTTTGATCACTTTTATTCCTATTACAAGGAATGTAAACATCCCTTGTAATAGGAATCGATCATGACAGGTCCTCTTTATGGAGAGATGCGGGGTCAATTAGACCCCACATCTCTCCCCTCCAGGTTGTTAAAGCGGTTCTTCACCCTAAAGGGGAAGTTCCACTAGTATTATCCCTCCCCCCTCCGGTGCCACAATCGGCACCTTTCGGGTGGGAGGGGGGTGCAGTTACCTGGATAATCCAGGTAACTGCACCCACTTCCGGCCAGACCGCCGCATCACTCCGCCCCCCCCCCCGTTGTGTTCTGGGAAACACACAGTTCCCAGAGACACAGCGGGGAACCAGCGCAGCGCGATTCGCGCATGTGCAGTAGGGAACCGGGCAGTGAAGCCCTCGTGCTTCACTTCCGATTCCCTGACAGAGGATGGCGGCGGTGGCTGCAGCGAGACGAGCGATCGCTCGTCATCTGCCGCCGACATCGCTGGAACCTGGGACAGGTAAGTGTGATATTATTAAAAGTCAGCAGCTGCAATATTAGTAGCTGCTGGCTTTTAATATTTTTTTTTTAGGTGCAGCTCCTCTTTAAGCATAAGATCGGGAAAAAAAAAATTCTCCCATCTCATGCTAACAGCTACGATTGTGGCTTTGTTTACAATGCGGGGTCCGGGCGTGATGTCATAACGTCGCTCCCAGGCCTCCGACGGTCATAGAGATGACTGGTGACCATCTGGTCACCGGAAATCTCTATGCTCATCATCTGGCGGCAGGCGATTCTTTCTCCGGGCCCCCGATAGCACAGGAGAGTCCGGAGAAGCACCGGATGGCGGCGGGGCGTGGGCGTCCCCTCTCAGCGCCTATAAGAAAAATCAAGTGGTGGAACTGCCCCTATGATAGTTCTGATCATGCACAGAATCGGCGGCCAGAAAGAATGATGATATCTAAATGATGCCTGTAGTTATCCCCCAACAAAGTAGAGAATGCAATCTTACTATGGCCCGGTAGTGAAGTTTAGATTTAGATGGAGTATGAGATAGAGAGATACATAGAGAGATAGAGAGATAGATAGATAGAGAGATATCTAAAAAAAAAAAATTCACAGCAAGGAAGAGGAGGGAGGGGGATACAGGGTGTAGCGAATACCTGTATTTGATGGTACCTGCTCCCACTTCCTCATCAGCACTCACCTAGACAAAGAAAAGCTGTACTGGTTTTCAACTAAAACCTGAAAGGTCAGCTGTCAACTGGCCCACTAGACTGAGGATGATGGGGGAGTTTAGAGAAGTATGAAGAAGACAACACACATGGCACAGTGTGACAGCCAGGCTGCTTAACATTATCCTATAATAATCTGTTATTTCTTTCAGGTACTTGTATAGCACCGTCAATTCACGCAGCACTTCACAGATATATTATACAGTCACATCAGTATCGACAATTTTTTTTTCCAAGTACTTGCTGATAACGATTGGACACGGAGGGGGAGCCGAGGAGCACAGAGAGGAGGACACGGAGGGGGAGCCGAGGAGCACAGAGAGGAGGACACGGAGGGGGAGCCGAGGAGCACAGAGAGGAGGACACGGAGGGGGAGCCGAGGAGCACAGAGAGGAGGACACGGAGGGGGAGCCGAGGAGCACAGAGAGGAGGACACGGAGGGGGAGCCGAGGAGCACAGAGAGGAGGACACGGAGGGGGAGCCGAGGAGCACAGAGAGGAGGACACGGAGGGGGAGCCGAGGAGCACAGAGAGGAGGACACGGAGGGGGAGCCGAGGAGCACAGAGAGGACGACACAGAGGGGGAGCCGAGGAGCAGAGAGGACGACACAGAGGGGGAGCCGAGGAGCACAGAGAGGACGACACAGAGGGGGAGCCGAGGAGCACAGAGAGGACGACACAGAGGGGGAGCCGAGGAGCACAGAGAGGACGACACAGAGGGGGAGCCGAGGAGCACAGAGAGGACGACACAGAGGGGGAGCCGAGGAGCACAGAGAGGACGACACAGAGGGGGAGCCGAGGAGCACAGAGAGGACGACACAGAGGGGGAGCCGAGGAGCACAGAGAGGACGACACAGAGGGGGAGCCGAGGAGCACAGAGAGGACGACACAGAGGGGGAGCCGAGGAGCACAGAGAGGACGACACAGAGGGGGAGCCGAGGAGCACAGAGAGGACGACACAGAGGGGGAGCCGAGGAGCACAGAGAGGACGACACAGAGGGGGAGCCGAGGAGCACAGAGAGGACGACACAGAGGGGGAGCCGAGGAGCACAGAGAGGACGACACAGAGGGGGAGCCGAGGAGCACAGAGAGGACGACACAGAGGGGGAGCCGAGGAGCACAGAGAGGACGACACAGAGGGGGAGCCGAGGAGCACAGAGAGGACGACACAGAGGGGGAGCCGAGGAGCACAGAGAGGACGACACAGAGGGGGAGCCGAGGAGCACAGAGAGGACGACACAGAGGGGGAGCCGAGGAGCACAGAGAGGACGACACAGAGGGGGAGCCGAGGAGCACAGAGAGGAGGAGCCGAGGAGCACAGAGAGGAGGGGCCGAGGAGCACAGAGAGGAGGAGCCGAGGAGCACAGAGAGGAGGAGCCGAGGAGCACAGAGAGGAGGAGCCGAGGAGCACAGAGAGGAGGAGCCGAGGAGCACAGAGAGGAGGACACGGAGGGGGAGCCGAGGAGCACAGAGAGGAGGACACGGAGGGGGGAGCCTTTGGCCATACTTCGCTTGAGGCTGGATTCACACTTAAATTCGATGCAGCTCATAGCATGGGTGCGGTACGTCCCTGATCTCCATTTCAGGGACGAATCAGGCCCAAAATGTTTGCCTGAATTCGGACCTAACACAAAGCCAAAGACACACAGGACCTCTGTGCAATCCGCTCTGTGGCTGCCACGGGGATGTGTGAGCCGGGCACTGTCAGGCGATTTGGATGCGGGAAAAATCTGCATCCAATTCGCACTAGTGTGAACCCAGCCTAAAGTGTATGTAAACCCAAACTGAAGTTCTTTCATTTGCTAGTCAGCAGGGCCACAAAGAGAAGCAAGGCCACAAAGAGAAGCAGGGCCAAAGCTTTTTTTTGTCCATTTACTTGTGCTCTCCTTGGACCCAGAATCAGCCTACAGCACGCTAAAGTCTGCTGTCAGCGAATGTCACAAAGCTGCTGCAGGCTCTGGAAAGTTGCCGACAACGTCAGGATCCACCCAGATTCCCTACTGGCAGCTGGATCAGCCTCTCAGCACATTGCCACCTTTTCCCGCCCCCTCCCAGTGAGTGTTGGAGGGACAAAGCACAGAGCAGTGACTGACAGTCACCGCTCTCTGCTCAGAGGAGACCCAGAAGTGAGAAATCTGTGATGCGATTGCTCAGTTTGTCGCAGGCTTAGAGCTGGCAGGAGACAGCTGCAGCATCACAGCGATTATACAGCCATAAAGGCGAGTTTGAATGGTTTATTTTATTTTATTACAATCCAAAACGTCTTATTTATTTTTTTGGTGTGTGCAAGAGAAAAAGAAAAATGTGAGAATCCAACTGGCTGTATAGTGGGGCAAAACATAAAATGGGACAGATGAAGCCAGATGTACTTAAACCGCAGATTCCTCTTCCTTCCGCCACATTAAAAAAATGCATTGTTGGATAAAGCATGAATGAATTGGTATAGGTTAGCAAACGAGCTAAAATAAAACAAGCATTTGCATGACCCTATTAGAGAATTCTGAACAGCTACAGCTGCTGCCTATAAAATTCAAAATCGCTGGTTTGCTTTACCTGCTTTCCTGTCCAAAGTCTGTATGGTTTTATGATTGCTGGTTGGAGGGTTTTTACCCGACCACTTTTATCAGTCAGCCCCCTGTAGACCAGCTCCATGTACTGTTCTCTGGTGAAGAAACAACCTCGGATGGTCATGCTTGCCCCAGACACCATGTGATCCTGGATCAGTCCTGCCAATGGCGTCCCATCCTTTGGGGAAAAAATAAATAACATAAGAGAAACTGCCAGACAACAGAAAACAAAAAAAAAAGTTCCCCCCCATGAGCTATTGAGAGTTTCCTGGAATAAGACTGTAGTCAGTTATGTGTTAACGTATGAACTATGAATCAGATTCAGCATATCATCGTTTTCATCCCAAAAAGGTTGCATTTTGGTGTTCAAAAAAGTAAAAATGGATATTCAGTCTGGTCACCCTATGTTATATTACTGAGACTAAACACCACTCCTGCAGCAGCAAGGGGCGAGGGTTTTCAAATTGGAAAATTAGAATTTTTTTTGCCTTTTGCCTGTTGAGCTCCGATTGCCTGAGCCCTAAAAAAAATTTAAAAAAAAATTAAAAAAAATTCTGAGAAAGGACATTAGTTATGCCTCATGCACATGATTGATTGATTTGACCCATCAACATTAAATATGTTTTTTTTTTATGGCACAAATGCAGCACATGTGCTTAGGGAATTAATACAAAAAAAAAATAAAACACACACACACATACACACCCCTGATTGTATAAGGTGCAACTACTCTGCCCATATTTTTCTCTGTTAGGCTCCATGCATACTGGTGTTTTTTTTAGCCAAAAAAAAAAAAAAAAGCAATGCTGGAAAAAATTAATAGCTTTTTGTAGTAGCATTTTATTGGCGTAACAAAAAAAGAGGAAGAAAAAAAAACCCTCAAAAACTCCCATTGGGAGTGTTTAGGAGCAACTCTGTTGGAGTCCAGGAAACTCTACAGAAACTAATTTTTTCTGCTCCTAGACACTGAAGTTCAAAAAATGCAAATAACCTAAAGTAGTGTGCAACTGGGCATGGACACATCAGATAACACGATTTATCTTCTAGGAGCTTTAAAAAAAAAACAAAAAAAAAAAAAAAAAAACGCTAGCGTGCATGGAGCCTAAAGATTTCGAAAGGCTGCTTGGATGATAAACCTGTGCCTCCTGAAAATACAGCGATTTGTTGCAGATGGATTAAGCCAACCGTGTGCATGCAGCCTAAAGCACATATCACTATCTTTACAGAAGAACATTTCACTTTAAAAAGAAGGGCTGAAAATTGATTCGCAGATAGATTACTTAGTAAATATATAATAATAATAATAATAATCTACAGTAGTTGCTGACAAATATAGGGGCTGTCGAGAACTGATGACCTGAATAAAGCGCGATTGTGACAAATAGGATATTTTTCTTTGGGAAGATAAAACTTTTAAAAGTCCAGTAAAGAGAAAAACGGGTCAAAAATGTTTTGGCCACATAAGTTTTGGAAGGGTAAACGCATTAAAAACAAAACAAAAAAACATTTTTTTAAAGTAAAATTTATGAATTTGTGTCGAGCCACATTCAAAGCAGTCCTGGGCTGCAGGTTGGACACCCCTGCTCTACCTCAATGCTTTTGCATTAGATGTAAAATACTGTTCAATAAAAGCAAAGAGGAAAGACTGGGGTTGATTTACTAAAATCTGGTGCGGCTGTACATGGTAGCCTATCAGCTTCCAACTTCAGCTTGTTCAATTAAGCTTTGACAATAAAACCTGGAAGCGGATTGGTTTCTGTGTAGAGCTACATAAGATTTTGCACTCTCCAGTTTTAGTAAATCAACCCCAATGTGTGCCAAAAACATCTATAGCAAAAATGATTTCATATGACTTTAGCGGTGTTTGAATATCATCACTGGTCCTTGCATTGTTTTACTGGATCTAAATAGAAGTCTTTCAAACGCTAAAAAACAAAAGGGATTACTTTAGATGTGTAGTACCTTAGGCACCAAGTACTGCTCATCAGTACATGCTATGGTATAGGCTTCTGCCCGGCCTAGTTCACTCTGGGGGAAGTGAGCATTCATTTCATCACCATCAAAGTCAGCATTGTAAGCCTTGCAGTTGGCATAGTGCAGCCTCAGAACCTTCTCCCCTGGAAGTACTCGGGCCTTGTGGGCTTGTATGGATGGCCTGTGTAAGGTGGGCTGCCGATTAAGCAGCAGGATGTCCCCGTTCTTTACATGGCGATATACCTGACAGACACAAAGTACAAATTAATAGCACAGTAATCTGTATTAAATAAACAGATAGCCCAAAAAAAAAAAAATTTTCAAGAGACCCAGGCCATTGATTTCTATAACAATCCTCTCATAAGATTATGTGCATTTCATTTATTTTATGCGCATTCTTTACCTGTAAAAGGGCTCCCTTGCATAACCATCCAATAGCCACAAAACTGCTGCCGAGTGCCACCATCTTGGATGTGATGTCAGCAGCACTCATCTTTCACCCAAGTGACACTATAGTATTCCTTTTTGCACCTTCCCTGGCAGCTACATAAACTTATGTAGGTGATGAGGGGAAAGGCAGAGGAGCTGGGTGCCAGCTCAAACAGAAACAAAACATTTCCAAAAAAAAAAAAAAAAAAAAAAAAAAGGTGAAAGCTATGACACGCAAGGATCAAGAGGGCTGTGCTAGGGAATGAACTCTTCCTGGTGTAGTCAAATGGTCCACCAAGTTTAACCACTTCAGCCCTAGAATAAATTTACCCCCTTCCTGACCAGAGCACTTTTTTGCGTTTTTTTGAGTCTTCTCACGGTCGCTCTTAGCCGGCGGTCATCGCGACCGTCAGCCATGAACATTGGCACCCCTGCTGTGCAGCGAGTTGCCTGCTATCCCGGCCCTGCGAGCCAACGTATAGCTACGATGGCTCACACAGGGGAGAAAACCTGGTGCAGTTTAACTGTGGCGGTTGGTCGGGAATTGGTTAAGCCCCCGTTCACATCCGCAAGTTTTGATATGTCAAATCGCATGCTAAATCACAGCCTATTACCGGCAATGGCACTGTCCCAATCGGTGCGATGCCGACTTTGCAGAGCCATACCGATTTCCAAAGGTCGCTTCTGCGCTACTTTTGGCAACTTCGAGGGCAATTTCAATAGACATCTGTGCATGAACACATACAGAGGTCTTTTAAATCACCCCCGAAATTGCACTGAAATGCCGGTTTGAAATTGTGCACGTTCAGCTGAACTCACATGATTTTAAACCCACATTCAGTGTGAACAAAGGCTAAAAGGAACAGTGTCAGCGCATTAAAAATGATTTTTGGAAAGTTAAACAAGCATTTAAAAATACTAGATTTTTTGTACTCTTATGTGCAATTAAGTGGGTGACAATAGTGTTGAGATCCACCCAGATTCCCGACGGCCAGCTTGCTCAGCCTCTTAGCGCCACTGAGCACCTGAGACAGCTGCTCCTGCTGGTGAGCACTGGAGAAGGCAGAGCAGAGAGAGGTGCCCAACAGTCACTACCCTCTGCTCAGAGATGACCTGGGAACTGAGTGATCAGCAGTCACGCATTCGCTCAGTTCTTGGGCTTAGAGCCAGTGAGGGACAGCTGCAGCATCATGTAGGTAAGGATATAAAAATATACGTGTAGGTTTAGGAGATATTTCATGGACCTACAGGTAAGCCTTAATCTAGGCTTACCTGTAGGTCAAAGTGGTCTGTAAGGGTTTACAACCACTTTAAAAGGAAATAAATGGGAATATTAAAAATATAAATAAAAAAAAAAAAAAAATATATATATATATATATATATTATATATATATAATATATATATAATATATATATATATATATATATATATAATTTTTTTTTTTTTTTTTGAATATTCACAGACCACTTTGACCTACAGGTAAGCCTAGATTAATGCTTACCTGTAGGTCCATGAAATTTTTGCAAAAAGACTTGCACCGCTGTAGACAGCGGCGCGCAGGTGCATTGAGCATGCCGCTGCTAACAGCGATATGCCGTTAGCGGTGGCTCCCGTGCGCATGCGCGGGAGTGACGCCATCGCTGCTCCGGCCAGTCACAGTGCCGGAGCAGCGATACCCGGAAGAAGATGAACGCTTTGTGCTACAGGGGACAGCGGTGACATCACTGGCTCGTGTCAGGTAAGTGACACATAATGGGCTACTATGCGATGCATAGTAGTCCATTATGCTTTACCTTTGCAGGGAGACAGAGGAAGTAAACCCATCAGGGTTTACTTCCTCTTTAAGTTCCAGTGTTGCTGCTTGGTACACCAGATCAGCGCGGAAACTGGTATGGCCTCTTGCACACGCTACTGGATGTTTGAGAATCTGCTTTCTGGACGTAATTTCATGTGTTTGTTTTGGGCGTATTTATGCGTGCATTTGCGCAATGCATTCCTAGGGAAAAAAACATTCATATTTATGCTCATTTACTCAAGAATACGCAATGCTTGTTTAGGCGCCTGTGTACACAGGCAGGTTGTAAACAATAGCTACATTTTAGATGAGAAAAAAATAAATAAAAATAGCAAATCACAGGCACTCACAATCTTGGCGGTCAATCGCTGTACACCGGTGGATGGAGTAAGAAGTTGCTTTGCAACGGCCTCCCTCTGTGCTGCATCAGTGGCACTCAATATTGTACGTGAGCAGTCTTCACTGACCACTATGGAAGCTCCAGGGTGAACGTTTGGCCCATTCATAACAGCCTGTCTCAGTTCCTGCACATTCCATGGCGTCACAAACTGGGGGTAGGTCAGCTTTGTAGCAAATACCTTATAGGGAAAAGGGAAATCCATCAGCAGTGAAAACAAACAAGATGTCGTTAAGAATTCAAAAATTTTTGGTAAATATTTACACCACCCTAAAAAAAGACATTTGTTCTTCTGGACGATGTAACTGGGCATATCCTCCTATAAAAGGAGACTGATAACTGAATATGCATACTTTGTTCTATTTACCATTAACTGTGGTAGATGCAATATTCTCCAGTAATAAACATTGGAGTAAATGGCCTTTAAAACCCAACTTCAGCCAAAACACTGTATTGGTTTGTACAGAGCAGAGAAAAAAAAAATCAGATCTACTGTTTGGTTTTTAAACCTGTCTGGGGATAATTCCCTTCATTTTATGCCAGGACAGGACTTCTGACCTGTTGGCACAGTTCCGTCTCCTTATTGTAGCCCACCCTTCTTATTCATTGCTTGTAGATATCCCATGGTGTATGAATGCTCTGCCCGAGTCCTGTACAATAAAGGGTGACTTCACACAATGTGCTGTGACCGGTGCTTTACTGCCTTGTAAAACATCAGTCACTGTAAAAAGCAGCTGCACTGCGACACAATGCAAACATGCCGCATTGTATTGCGGTGCATTAAACAGAATCGTATTTAACTGTACAGCAGTGCTACACATCGTACCACTGTACAGGGGACATGAAGTGTACTTTTGTACACTTGAATAAGGATCAGTATTAAAGAAGAAGAAAAAAAAAAAGAAAGAAAAAGTAGCAGGCTGATGCACTGAATCACATACTACACCACCCCTACCTTAGTCGAAACAGACAGCTGCCGGTGAGGTACAGTGCTGCTGTTTACTCTCTGGCATCTGTCTGTTCAGTGAGAACAGGCCATAAGATAAGAGGAATTTTGACACACCTGTAAATTCCATACATTGGAGTACAGTACAGGACACATGCCACATTCCCTTTCATTCCTTGGCTAACTCTTCATTGCTTGCTTTAAAACTGAGGTCTCACAGGATGGGGTAAGGCTATAGGGAAGGCACCCAGGGAGCATGTCCTCAAAAGCTTTGCCAGTGCCCAATCACCCGAAGGTACAGTACGTGTATAAAAAAACTCAAGGTCTGTGAATACTTTGCCTGTGCCCACTGCCCTGTACTACACGATTACACATATCAGCAGAGCGGGGAAGGGTTAGAACTTCTGACCTCCTGTCTATGCCTTTGTCTTTCAGTCCTGGTGACAGCACTCCCTAATACTTGCAGAAGGGTCAGAGGGATGGTAGAGGAGTCAAAAACTCACCCATGAGGTCTTGGGCAGAAGTAAAAAAACTGAAAATGTTAAATCTTTCTTTTCAGCAAAAATCCGCTCTCTGCTGACGTCACAGAGTCGACACCCAGCTCAGCAAGCCACTGAGAGCCTGATCCAGCCACTCCTGCCTGTTCCACAGCCCAACGTTCCACTGAACGTGGGGGTCAGAGCAGACAGCCAGTGACCGACAGTCAGCTGCTCTCTGCTCAGGAAGCTGCGAGAACCAAGCGATCGGCGGTGTCCGATCAGTTGGTTCTCGGTGTTAAAGGCGCCAGGGGACAGATGTAGCATCGGACTGATGCTCAATCAACCTAGGGAAGTACGAATTAAAAAAAAATAAAAGTAAAAAACACTTTTAAAAGCGATTGTTATTTTAATAGGAAAAAAAAGCAAGACTTTACCAACACGTTATACTTACCTGCTCTGTGTAGGGGTTTTGCACAGAGCAGCCCAGATCCTCCTCTTCTCGGGTCCCTGGCTGGAGTGCCTGGCCCCTCCCTCCTGTTGAGTGCCCCCAGAGCAAACAGCTGAATTGCAGCTCCATGTATACATTCAGACATGGAGTTACGGTTCATCCCTGCCTCCTCTCTCTCCTGATTGGCTAAGACAAAGCAGCGGTGCTCAGTTAGCCAATGAGGAGGGAGAGTCTGGAATGGCTGATTCACTCATGGACACTGGATAAGGATGGGCTCAAGAAAGCAATGGGGGGGCTGCTGTACAGAAGGCTTTTTATCTTCATGCATAGAATGCATGAAGATAAAAAAAAAAACTTTTGACTTTACAATCACTTTAAAAAGTGTATTTAAACCAAAGAATGAACATTTTATAATTTTTTATCTCACCATTCCTTTAATGTGGGGACTGGACTGCAAAAGTTTACTTTCTTTCATGCTTTTTCCCTGCTTACTTTCAGGCTGGCGAGTCTACCAGGACCACACTTTCTGTCCTAGGGTTAAAACTCTCACTCACTAAGCTGCAATTATGTTGTCCCCATACAACAACAATACAAAACAGAAACCACCGGAAAGAATCATTGCAGAAAGATGGCTCTGACCCATGTAGGATGCTGCTCCGCGGGGAGCCATCTTTATACTTGATAAATTGTTTATTAATCCTACTACAGGATAATCTTACCAGGTGTGGTGGGTCTGGCTATTGCAACCACGTGGAAAAGCCCTGTTATAGCATTAATGAAACGTAAACTCAAATCATGTTGAATAAAAAAAAAAAAAAAAAAAAAAAAACACATGCGTGTTCTGTGAGACAAACAAGAGGACAAGTGTTTAGTAACTGGAGTACTCTGTTCTCAGTCGGTGCTGCCCATCTCCTGTGTACAGAGAACCTTTAGATAAACCCCCTATAGTAAGTCACCTCTACATACCATTGGAATTCCAATCTCGTTGGTGCCGATGTACATATCGGGGCAAATAACAGATCGTGCAGCATAGTCCACACGTTTTCCCATCATGTGTTTTCGGAAAAGACCTTCTTTCTTCTCCAGGATCTACAATAAAATACAGATCATTTGTATCTGCAAGACATCTCTACAAAGACTTTGAGGATAAGACATTTTTTTATGACACTCCCCTGCTCCCTTCTTCCTGCATTGCCCTCTTCTCAAACAGGGACTTAAGATACCAAGGGAGCAAGCTCCCCTCCCCGGAATTTGAGAAAATTGGCACTCTGTGCCCAGAGCAAGCTGTAAAGGTTGAGGACAACAGGTTTTTAGATGCCCTGGGGGAATTAAATTAAAGTATAAAATGCTGAGCCCTTAGTAATTTGTTAAAACGCCAATATTGCTGAAACACCTAAAGGGTAACTCCACTTTCATGAGAAAAGAAAAATTGGCAAATAAAAATAAAATACAGTGTATACAACTGCAACTCAAGTCATATTGTAATTGAAAGTTACAAAAAATTACTGTTCTTTTTCAATCTGCAGCTCTGTAATTTTCTGTAAAATGCAATGCAATATGGCTACCTGGAGGTGTTCTGTACGCAGATGATGTACAGACCGTCCCCCGAAAATGTAATTTCCTGCTTGCGCGATTGGCTCACTGATTTTCCCAGAAGTCTGCACTAAGATGCAAGTCGGATTTTGGGCATCCCCTGCAGCAAAAATGTCATTTCTGGTGAGATGCTCCCAAATGACGGAGCGATCACTTGTAAACAAGCCGGCATCATGTATTCCCTACACCACAAGAACAATCATAGCGGCTGCTCCGCTGCTTGATTGTTCTTACAGGAGGCGAGAGGGGACGCCCCCTCCCGCCGGTGCTTCTACCGACTCGCCAATACGATCAAAGCCAGAATCGTTTTTTTTTATTTCAGGCTTCCCAGCCTAGAGGTTAGAGGTGGGGTCTTATTGACCCCATATCTCACTGTAAAGAGGACCTTTCATGCCATATTCCTATTACAAGGGATGTTTACATTCCTTGTAATAGGAATAAAAGTGATCAAAAAATTTATTTTTGGGAAAAATAAATAAAATAAAATGAACAAAAAAAAAAAAAAAATTTAAAGCGCCCCTGTCCCCATGTGTTCGCATGCAGAAGCGAACGCATACTTAAGTCCCGCCCACATATGAAAACCACACATGTGAGGTATCGCTGCAAACGTTAGAGCGAGAGCAATAATTCTAGCCCTAGACCTCCTCTGTAGCTCAAAACATGTAACCAGTAAAAAAATTTAAAGCGTCGCCTATGGGGATTTTTAAGTAGCGACATTTGGCGCCATTCCACGAGCACGTGCAATTTTGAGTGACATGTTAGGTATCTATTTACTCAGCATAACTTCTTTCGCATTATGCAAAAACATTGGGCTAACTTTACTGTTTTTTTTGTTTTGTTTTTTAAGCACAAACAACTTTTTTTTTTTTCCCAAACAAAAAAAACAAAAACAAAAAAACCTGTGTGACAATTTTGTGGAAAAAAAAAAAAGGAAAAATAAAAAAAAAAAACTTGATCTTGCAAAGAATTGTAGGAAAAAATTACAACTTCAAAAAACTCATCATGCCTCTTACTAAATACCTTGGAATGTCTTCTTTTCAAAAAGGGGTCATTTGGGGGGTATTTATACTTTTATGGCATGTTAGGGTCTCAAGAAATGAGATAGGCCGTCAGTAATTCAGGTGTAATCAATTTTCAGATATTGGCACCATAGCTTGTGGACTCTATAACTTTCACAAAGACCAAATAATATACACCAATTTGTACTTATTTTTATTAAATATATGTAGTAGTATAAATTTTGGCCAAAATTTATGAAGAAAAATTACTAATCTGCTAAATTTTATAACAGAAAGGAAGAAATTTTTTTTATTTATTTATTTATTTTTACACAGAATTTTCGGTCTTTTTTCTTTTATAGCACAAAAAAATAAACCCAGCGGTGATTAAATACCACCAAAAGAAAGCTCTATTTTTGTGTGAAAAAAGGACAAAAATTTCATATGGGTACAGTGTTGCATGAGTGAGTAATTGTCATTCAAAATGTGAGAGCACCGAAAGCTGAAAATTGGTCTGGTTATTAAGGGTGCCCAGTGTTCAAGTGGTTAAAATCATTGTAATGTACATAGAACACCCAAAGGGAAAATGTTTTCTGCACAAAAGTGCAGTTACTCTTTAAAGCAAACCTGCTCAGCAGGGAAAATCAGTATTCCCCACTCACACATTCCTAGCTTTCCTCCAAATAGCTATCAGGAGAGAGGAAAGGAAGTCATGTAAGCTTCAACTGAAGCTTACACAGGAGAGAAGCTGGAAACTCTTTTCTAACTCCCAGGGCTCATGCACACTGCAGCTCAAAGTAGCTGCCCCTACAGGCTTTTTAGGGTCCTTTCACACGGGGCGGATCAGTGCTGATCCGCCCCGTGGATATCCGTTTGCTCAGCGGGGATCACTCAGTCGATCCCCGATGAGCAGGGAGATGACAGGTCCGTCTCTGCACACTGCGCAGGGACAGACCTGTCACAGCGCCGCTCTGCAGCGCAGTGTCCGTCGTCACCCGATCCGATCTGCAGACGGATGGAAAAATAGCTTTTTCCTCCGTCACACTTTTTCGGATCGGAGCGGGTCGGATGTCAGCGGACATGTCACCGCTGACATCCGACTCTCCATAGAGCTCTATGGAGCATCCGTTCAGGTCCGCCTGAAAAACTGACAGGCGGGCCTGAACAGATCGTCAGTGTGAAAGGGGCCTTCAGCTTTTTTTGGGCTCTGCCTGGAAACTCCCCTCCATGTTAGCCAATGGTCCATGCACACTATGGCTTTTTCAGGAGTTTACAGGCAAATGCTCTTACAGGCAGAAAAAAAAAAAAAAAAACTTCCCAAACACAAGTTTGAGAGGAGCTTTCGAGCAGAAAAGACTCCTAAGTGCCCGAAAACACGCAAAAAAAAAAAAAATAAAAAAAAAAAAAAACGAACACACATGAAAAGCTTAAAGTAGATAAAAAAAAAAAATAACCAAGGGAAGGGTTTGTGGAAAAAAATACATATGCTCAAGCAAAAAAAGCTCAAAGGAGCTCAAAGAAGCTCAATAAAAACAGGCAAGTCCAAAACATTGCGGGCTCCCTGGACAGGTAAGTGTCCTTACTTAAAGTCAGTAGCTACAGTGTTTGTAGCTGCTGACTTTTGAAAACTTTCTGTGTGGAACTCTTTAAATGTAACTTCCATCCGAAACCTTTCGGTTGTCTGTGTTGCTATTGCAGACATTCCATAGAGGACCCTGGTGGTAAGGTCTGCATGTTTCCGAGTTTCTGTCTTTGCCCATTTCAGTGTCTAATCTCAACTTTATAGCTGCATTTTAGAAATCCACGGAGGGCTATGCTGGTCAGACACTTCACAACTGTTCATATAGTTCAGCCCAAAGACATCAGCAGAAAGCTCTGACCTGTCTGATTCCAGGGAACTTGTCTGTCATCAGTCTGTCCATATCACTGTCAAACACAATGTTAACGTGACTCTGTAATCGAATCCAGGAATTGTACAGCTTGTCTGTGAGCGTCTGCCCGGGCAGCATTGCCAAGAAGGAGCGGTCTATGACTTGAGAAGGCTCACTCTGCTCCTATAAAACATAGAAGAGGAAAAGCTCAAAAAAAAGTTGTCTTATTTGAAATGTCTTTTGTGATGTTCAGCAAACATTACAATACGCAAGGTTAACATGTATTTGAATTTACATTTGGGTAAAATTACATATTTTACCTGCAACCAGTAGTTGGCAGATTCTATGCAAAGGCAATAGAATGGAGGCATAAAGAACCATTGGACTTAAAAAAAGAAAAAGCACACAGCTCAACTGCAGGAGAGAACAATTCAGAAAAACTGCTAGCAAACTATGAGAGATACCCCTCCCTGGGTATGCAGAGACCAGACCAGTAAGAATAAGTAAATTTGCCCAGGCTGCAAACAATCATGCTGGTACAGTAGAAGTGTTTGACCCTTTTGGTGCATTGCCAAGGTTTTTAAGGATCATTTTGACACAATAATATAATACAGAGTGGTATGACCTCCACTGTGCCACATCCATAGTGACAGAAGCAAAAAATCTATAGGAAAAAAAATAAAATTTTATAACAATGTTGAACTTTAATGTCACTAGCATGAGACAAGAGCCTTATGGTATATATATATATATATATATATATATATATATATATATATATATATATATATATATATATAAACATAAGGCTCTTATGCAGCTATCCATTGTCTAAGTGTCAGCGGTGGTTATCCCGGGTCTCATCGGCCTCTGCCTGTTAGTTTGTGAACACTTCAGGAGGAGAGCGGTGAGAATTAACTGATCGCCGCTGGATGATACTGATGATTTTAATACAATGACTCAAGAATGTTTAAATGTAAGCAGTTTTTATAGCATGCGGAGTGTGGTTTTTAAATAAAACAGGTTTACACTATGGATTCTCTCTGTCTGTTTTTTCCGATTATGGTAATGAACTGACTGAGAGCCTAGTGGAATCCTGGTATAAGCAAAAGTTCCTGGGTGGAGACACCTGTGGTGGGCTGATGATTGCAGTGCAAGAGGACTTCCCAGTAAAAACCCTTTACGACGCCCAAGATTAATCTCTTAGGGGTAAGTGCATTGGCAAAGGGGGGAATCACACGAAGCATGAGGCTGTTTATATGCATGGTGTGCTGTGGATTCTTTGAGAAGACTCTCCTATCAAACCTAAGGGCTTTGGGATCACAACACTCCTTTTTATGAACTTTTCCATTCTTTGGACCCTTTGTTTTCCCTATAGTATGTATGCATGCATGCATGCATGCATGCATGCATGCATGCATGTATATATATATATATATATATATATATATATATATATATATATATATATATATATATATATATATATATATATACATACACATATATATATATATACACACATACATACATACATACATACATACATATATATATGGTACTCATTTTATTTTTATAGCGCTGTTAATGTGTAGGTACTGTGTTTAGCGAAATTTTGAGATTGTACCTGCTCATATTTTATTATTTATGATTATTATAACAGCAGCTGTATACAAAAAGAGAGATTTGTCCTTGTAGTGCGCTTGGATCGGTTTCACGACTTGATTGTGTGACTGATAATTTGTGATGGTTAAGTAAACCTGTCATGGGTGAAATCCCATAAAATTATAGTAGTCTTGTTTCAATAATTTGTGTCACTAACCTAGGACTAATGTGTAGATCAGAAATTAACAAATGAGAAACCCTCCTAACTTCTTACCAGGCCGATCTCCGTTTCTTGCGGTGGCTTTGTCTGCTCTTCCGCCATGACAGCCAGAAGCTTCTGTATCAGCGACACGTCCTTCAAGACTGCCTGCAGGTTAACGGTCTGGGCATTAGTGTACATCTGATCTCCCAGGCGGTTTACTGGCCGATAGCTGTAGAAATATGAGTCCATTATACCAGTTAGGAAAGGAAGGATTAGCAGCAACAGACCTAAAAGTCAGCCACCTGGTAAACTGGACGCGGTTTAACCAATTAGCAAACTATCACTGCAGTAAATGAGTAACACAATTTATTTTATTTTTTTTATCCCCTCTGGGTGATCAATATACATGAAAGGATTTTAACCAACCTTGTTGCAAAATCCTAGCTTTTGATACTCTAAAGAAATAGCCATTTGTCTGTCGATGTGCACAGTGAATCTGAATGGGAGTGACTTTCATTACCAATCGGCTGATGCACATGCAGGAAAATGTCAGGGTCTGAATTCCTTTAGATGTAATTAACCCTTTTGGAATATGTCACCAAAAATTGTTGCCTAAAAACTAAATTTGTAGTGATTTTTCTGGGGAAAAAATAAAAAATAAATCAGTGAGCCAATCACACAAGCAGGAAATGACATTTCTGTGGGGCGTTACATACACCGGCTGTGTACAGAATGCCTCCAGGTAGCCATAATGCATTGAATTTTACAGCGAATTTTACATTGCAAAGGAAAGGTTATTTTTGATAACATTCAATTAAAATATGGCTTGTGTAGCAATTGTATGCGCTATATTTATTTTTATTTGATTTTTTTTTCCAACAAAATTAGTGTTACCCTTTAAGCAGCCATTCAGAGCACCAAGTATTTCAATAAAATATGAACATTTTGTTCTACTATATTGATTTT
Organism: Lithobates pipiens; assembly: GCF_037356315.1. Taxonomy (NCBI): domain Eukaryota; kingdom Metazoa; phylum Chordata; class Amphibia; order Anura; family Ranidae; genus Lithobates; species Lithobates pipiens. Next base: position 483,206,861 of record NW_027507718.1, read on the forward strand.
TGACATTTATCTAAGTGCTGTTAAAGTCCTACACCCCTCTCTTTCTATATAAATATTTCAAAAGGACATTTATAAACATCCCTGTTTATAGATGGGATGTGAGCATCATGTGCACTCTCAAAGCCTGCGTTTGTGAGGGGTCAGACAATGCAGATCACAGGTAAATTGCATATATAGTCACTTGAGTGATCATTGTGAACCAGTCACAGCGATCACAAGCGTAAACCTTGTCTGCATTTACAAACATCCTCCCTCCCCTTATGCCTCGTTTGCACCATGTGCAGAGATGTTTGTTTGCCGACAAGGGCACAAAAGAGAGAAAAAAATAAAAATAAATAAAACACACACACAATTGTTCTCTATGTGCCTCTTCACACCACAACACCGCTATCGTGCTGATTTTATATGTGCAGGAATCTGCAGTTCCCTGCGCAAAAAAACATTAAAAAAAAAAACACAGGCATGACATCAACAATGAGGTGTGGACAATGAACCTAACTGACGTGCATGAAAAAAGGATCTCAACATGCATTAAAACATGTCAGCGTTTAGTTTTCATGCACTTCAGCGAGTTTTTATAATCTAAAACATGCATAAAAACAGATGTCAACATGGAGGGAAAAAAACAAAACAAAAAAACACTATAATAGATAGAGATATATACATATCCATCTATATCATCATATTGAAGCTGATCTCAACGTGCATAAAAACTCTGAAACACGCATGAAAACTGACGTAAACGCATGTCTCTGCAAATTAAATCAGTTTTCACGCTTGAATGGTGTGAACAAGCTCTCTCACAAGAGAGAGGAGATGAACGAGGATTGCAGTGGTTTGAAGAAAGGAAAAGAAGGTACACTGAAACCAAAAATACAGGATGCATTTGGATAGAGAGAATATATATACATACATACATACATACATACACACACTTTTTAAAATATATAATTGTATTATATTCGACTTTTTAATTATCATGAATTTAAAATGTATATTAATGTTATCGGCACCTTTTCGGCCATTAGGCTGCTTTCACACTGAGCAGGTTTTGAAACAAAGAAAAATACATCCCTTTAAATTCTATGTATGACTTCACACTGGTCCGTTGCACGTCCACTGTGTTAAAAATCCTGCTTGCTACATTTTTGGTCAAAGGAAAAAAATAAAAAAATAAACTGCACCTTCCCATTGAAAACGCATAAAAACACACCCATGATGTGGTTTTTGAGTTACATGGCCTATGAAAAAAGGCACACCTTAAATGCAGTTAAATCGCACTAGTTTTTCGGCATCTTTTGTTCTATCGGGAAATCACTGATAACCATATTTATGACTGATAATTTTCAGCGGCCAGTAAAAATATTGGAGATCATGGATGTATATTGGATATAAAATTCATTTGGGTACACTCATTTTAATGACTCAGTAATAATTGTCATTTTATCACAGAACAAAAAAAACAGCGTGAACAGAAAATGGAGTAGAACATGAATGTGGGAACAGGTTAAGATGTAATAAAATTTACCGAGCTGGTGGAACGACCACAAGATCCAAAAAAAAGATGTCCGGAGAGAATTCCTTGCCGATCTCCATTCCAGAAAAGAGGCAGTCCAAGAAAAAGCCTAGAGAAGAAGGAAAAAAAAAAAAAAAGGGAGAGAATGAGCTAAAGCTGACTGAAGCTTATATGGCTTTACACATGTGGTCTGTATGGAGTCTGTACCCCACTGGGGGAGGAAGAAATCAAACACAGAAGGAAATGAGTTTGATAGGCTAGTCACCTTGAAGCTGTATGCAATAGCTGCACACCACTGTAAACTTTACTTTCATTCAATAAACTTTATTCTACATCGAGGAGGACACCACCTGCCAGTCTCGAATAATCCTCCTATGGAATGTATCACCTCCCTAGGGTCTTAAAGTGGTTGTAGACCTCAGACATGAAATATGAACAAAGCATATCCCTCTATAGTGTGGCCTGGTCTCAATACAGAGCACTAAGACCCCTTTCACACCAGGGCGTTTTGCAGGCGTTATAGCGTTAGAAATAGCGTCTGCAATCCGCCCTAAAGAAGCTGCACCATTGTGTGCAGTGTGAAAGCCCCGAGGGTTTTCACACTACAGCGGTGCGCTGGCAGGACATCAGAAAAAAGTCCTGCCAGCAGCTTCTTTGGAGCGGTGAAGGAGCTGTGTGTTTACTGCTCCTCCACAGCTGCTCCCCATTGAAATCAATGGGGCAGCGCTGTAATGCCGCCGGCAAAACACCGCTACTGCGGCGTATTGCCGGCAGTTTTAACCCTTTCGCGGCCACTAGCGGGGGTAAAAAAGTGCCCCCCCCTAGCGGCCGAAATGCGCCACAAATCCGGCGGTAAAACCGCCGACGCTATCAGTGGTGTGGTGTGAAAGGGGTCTAAAGGGTTCGTTTACTAAAGGCAAATCCACTTTGCACTACTAGTGCACTTAGAAGTGCAGTCACTTTAGATCTGAGAGGAAGATCTGAAATGAGGGGAAGCTCTGCTGATTTATATAATCTAATCATGTGCAAGCAAAAATGCTGTTTATTAGTTTCCTTGCATGACCCCCTCATATCTACAGCGACTGCACTTCCAAGTGCACTTGTAGTGCAGAGTGGATTTGCCTTTCGTAAATAACCCCCTAAGTGCAATTTCTGTCTCTTGCCTCTGCTACCTGCATGACTTGCTTCTGACAAGTTTTCCTGACACCAAGAGAAAAAAAAAGGGGACAGGGAAGGAAACTACAGCTGATTGACAGCCTCAGTTCTGTGGAGGGCAGGGGGTGTGTCCCTTCCCTCCAATCATCTCTCAGCGCTCTCCTCATTGGGCTCTGGAGAGTGTAATTTCAGCTCTACACCCCCTGCGCAGATGAGCTTTATAATTCAGCACTTTGGACAGATAGAGAAGAAAAGATTGCAGATAACCAGGTACAACTTATGTAGGAGGGTTTGTTTCCTCTCTGTGTATCATCAGAGGCCAGTCACTTCACTGGGTATATGTGAGGGTTTACAACCACCTTAATCTATGATGAGGCCCCTGAGCTCTGTCAGTCTAGGGGTGAAGATTCCTGGGAAGGCATTACCAGGTTAAAAATAAAAAGAAAGAAAATCTATGGGATAAATCGAGACATCTTCAGAAAGGAAGCAATACATCCAAGGGAGACACTAGGAGTGAACTAAAATTTTCTTTTAGTTTAATCCTAGACTATTTTTTTTCTTTATTTATTAATTTTTTTTTATATCTTTGGAGCATTTACCATGTTAACCTATGTTACTCATTTACATACCTTCATTTTCCCATAGGGCCTCAACATGTTCCTTTGTGGTGCTGGGGGTCAGGTAACCTCGTTTGGGCAAATCTGAGGTGGCAAATACTGAAAAACAAAGAAAGTTACAGATTCAATTATTATTATTATTATTATTATTGATTTCACACAACAAATGGAGTCAATAATTAAGAAAATCCAAAACAAATCTCTTAAGGCTGGCCATACATGTTCAATTTTGTTTGATTGTGATTATTAACAGCTTGCCGATCATATACAATACATATACAGCCACATGCTGCCGGCGACCCAGTCACGCTGTGATTGGACACAGCAGGAGCCAATCAGCAGGTCCGGCTAACTCGATCTCCGTTGGGACCCACTGATCATTCGGGAGAGAAGCAGAACATCAGTCTGCTTATGTAAACAAGGCAGAACGCCGTTTTGTGTGATGGGAAGCCACAGATTCTGTGTTTCTGCTAAGCAGGAACATGGATCTCAGCTTTCATATAGTACAAGCACCTCCCCCACACAGTTAGAAAGCACTCCCTAGGCACACATTTAACCCTTTAATTAGCCCTGATGGTAAACCCTTCCCTGCCAGTGTCATTAGTACAGTGACCGTGCATATTTTTTAGCACTGATCATTGAATTAGTGTCACTGGTCCCCAAAATGGGTCAGTTAGGTGTCCAATTTGTCAGCTGCAATGTCACCTTTCCACTATAAGTCGCTGATCGCCACCATTACTAGTAAGTATATATATATATATATATATATATATTTTTTTTTTTATTACATTAAATATATCCCCTATTGTGCAGATGTGATAATTTTTGCGCAGACCAATCAATATACGCTTATTGGGATTTTTTTTTCTTTTTTTTTAACCAAAAACATGTAGCAGAATACATATTGGCCTAAACTGATAAAGAAATTCGATTTTTTTCATTTTTGTATCGGGTGCGTTAAGCAGAAAGTAAAAAAATGTTGTTGTTTATTTTTCAAAATTGTCGCTCTTTTTTTATTTATAGCAAAAACCGCAAAAGGTGAAATAAGAAAATAAAGCTCTATTTCTGGGGGGGGGGGGGGACATCAATTATATTTGGGTACAGAGTCGCACGACTGCGCAGTTATCAGTTAAATTATTGCAGTGCTGTAGCGCAAACAATGGCCTGGTCATGAATGGTGGGTAACTCTTTTGGAGCCGAAGTGGTAATGAATTCTTTTTCTATATACTGCATTTAGTTGGCGCCCTCTGCTGTTTAATTTATATATTGCAGGAATTATTTCAGTCTGATTGAGGAGCTGCCACAGAGAGCTTTGGAACTATGGACTTTTTAGTACAGCACATTCATATGTATGGTTATGTTGTAAGCTCAGCGATATGCCTACCTTCCAGATAACTCCCTCTGCAGAAAATGTTGACAGTGTTATGCGGCATAATAGAACTAAGATCTTTAGCATTCTCTGCAGCTCTCTGGACATAGAATCTCAAGAATTATAGACATCTAAACAGATCACGCAAACCCAGTACAAGAAAGGAGCCTGTACAACTGTGCAAGACTAAAGATAAAGGCTGGATTTCAGCTTTAACAGCTTGCCGACAGTATACTGTAGACATGCTGCAAGGCGGCTCTCCTGCACAGGATCAGGCATCTAGTACATGACCCTGTACTTTCGGGTCCGTGGGGGGGGCAGGACGACACGCGTGTGCACTGGTGGTGGTCCGCTACTGCCGTCACCCACGGATGCTTTGGTAAACAAGCAAAATGGCGGTCCGCCTGTGTAAACAAGGCAGAATGCCTTTCTGTCAGTACAGAAGGCATGGATCCTGTGTCTCTGTTAAGCAGGGGAACCAATCCATGCCTTCCCCTAGTACAAGCACCTCCCCCACAGTAGTAAAGCACTGGGCAGGCAAACATTTAACCCCTCGATTGCCCCTGATGTTAACCCCTTCCCAGTCAGTGTTAGTACAGTGACAGTGCATTTTTTTTTAGCATTGATCACTGTATTAGTGACACTGGTCCCCAAAAAGTCAAAAGTGTCAGTGTCCTGACTGTCCACCGCAATATCGCAGTCCTGCTATATAAAAATCGCTGATCTAACTAGCTAACTTTTGCGCAAACCAATCAATATACGCTTATTGGGTTTTTTTCATTTGTAGCAGAATACATATTGGCATAAATTGATGACGAAATTAGATTTGTTTGCTTTTTTTTTTTTTTTATTGGATATGTTTTATATCATAAATCCTCTCACTTCCTGTTTGGCTAGGTGACAGGAAATTAATGGAAATATCCACAATAAGATAGATGGGGAAAGAAAAAAATAAAATAAAGGAAGAAATGACCACTGAGGCATCTCAGCTGGCATATCATAGCAATGAAATTAAAGGTAAATCAGCCCCCCAGTATAAAAGGAAATCCAAACCTTAAAGTAGCACAAAGGAGACTTTCCTGGCTAAAATAAAAAAAAAAAGCTTATTTTAGTGTCTGCAATACTTTTAAAGGGTTTCAATTTTCTTTAGAATCATACTTACCTAGGTGAATGCAGCATCTGTCCCCCACAGGCTCTAAGACTGAGAACCGATCGATGAAAAAACACTGCTGACCCCGCGGTTCTCAAAAGCTTCGGGAGCAGAAAGCTGGTGACTGTCAGTCTTCGGCTCTGTTCTGCCCCTTCAATGCAGCTCTGGGCTTTGGAGGGGGGGGGGGGGGAGCAGCTGGCTTAGGCTCTCACTGAGAGGCTTAGCCAGGTGCCAGTCCAGGGATCTGGACGGATCCCAAACACACGGTTATAATCTTTCCCCAGCCTTGAGCGGCTCTGTGGTCAGCTGACAGCGGATTTCAGCCCACTGTCAGCTAAAACCGGGTCACAGGAATGCAGAACGTACTGCACTCCCGTAAAAACCAAAATAAGATAAACAGAAATAGATATTTAACCAGACTGCAACTGCACTTACTTTCTGAATCTTGAGTTATTTCGTCGTCACCCTTCTGCTTTTTTGATGACATTATTATAGTCAGCTTGCTGTTGTGTTCTTTTCGCACAGTAGATTTTGGTGCCCTAAATGATGAAAAGGTCAAGTGAGCTATAAAAATTAAACTGGTTTTATAACAGTGGCTGTGTGCCTTATAATAAGATTTTTTCATTCACTGCAAAATCCTTTCCTTGAACTTCATTGAGGGACACAGGAAGTCGGTAACTGTTGGGTCAAACTTCTGCCTACAGGAGGATTGGACACTGGCAAACAAAAAATAGTCGTCTTGTCTAAGATAACTCCTCCAACCTGAATCCCAGAGATTTACAGCAAGCAAAGTAAGCCTTTGTCAGATTACAGAACTTGGAAAATTTCCTAGCTTTTAGCATCATGGGAATAATAAATTTAGAGATGCCCTCATGCTCTAGAAGCTGGGCTTCAACAGATATGCCGTCAAAGCCAGCGATTGAAGCAGGATGGTATATCGGTCCTCAAAACTGAAAATCCAGATAGCATGGGAGGAGCCAACACAGCATCCGCCAGGAGAGTCCATCGAGGAAGTGAACCACATCGGCCTGGGGCATTCTACAGTTATGAGGAACCCCCCCACCACACCTAGTCTTGTTCCTTCAAAACAGACAAGGAAGGTATTTCAGGGGAGGAAAGGTGTAGCTGATCCTATAGAGCCACCAGAGCCTCCACTGCTTCCGCTAGGGGATCCCTGTACCTGGAGACAACCCCAACTCATTTCTTTTTAATGTGGCGGCCAGGAAGTTCACCTTCAGTGTACATCACTTGGGCCACTCCTCAAGTAGAGACACTTCCAATTGTCCATGCCTGAGATGTAAACGGTTGACAAGGCTGGAATGTGAAGTTCTGCTAAAGGACAGGACTATCTATACCCCTCCTGCCATGTGACATCTAGTTCCTCCTTGACAGTTAACATATGCAACTGCTATGGTGTTGCCTGGCTGAACATGGAAAATATGACCCTCCAAAATAGGTGATTAAGCACTAAAAAGGACAACGAAAACAGCCAAATATTCAGAAAGTTGATGGGGAGACAGGAGTCCTCAAACAAATCCCCTGTACCAAGAGGGTACCCAAGACTCTCCACCAGTAAGACAGGCTGGTATCTGTTGTGAAAATCTCTCAAAAGACATAAAAAGGAAGGAAGGACTTCCGAATCTAAGGCCGGGTTCACACCACAGCGATGAGGGAACGCCGCGAATCCGCGGCGTTTTCCCGCATCGCGCACCTCCCGCCGGCAGTTCACACTGCCCTATGCGGACGGCTGGGAGTGTCAATGATATGTTAATGACACCCCCAGATCCGTCCGCATATCGCAGTGCGATCTGCCGACTCGCACAGGAATCGGATCGCATGGTGTGAACCCCCATGCGATCCGATTCTGTTGCGGACCAAAAAAAGGGTCCCGTGCGAGTTTGCTGCGGGAGCGATGCGAATTCAGCCATACTATCTGTATGGCTGAACTCGCATCGCTACGGAGATCGGATGTGATTTGCGGTGCGAATCACATCCGGATCTCCCCCCGCAGCAGTGTGAACCCGGCCTCAAGCTGAAAATAAAGCTGAATTTCTGAGCCACCAAGCCAAAGACAACCTGGTCCCCGGGATCCAGAAAAATTTGTCTCTCCAAGGACTGTTCAGGACCTGTCCCATGAAGTAGAATGTTGTGTTGTAGGGGTCTGGATTGAAACTGGGAAAATTAAACTGCCTAAAAAAGAATGATACTGTCAGCCATAGAAATCCATTGCAGAAGTGAAGAAACCAACGATTCCTGGACTGAAGAGAATGAACTTAGGAGCAGAGCGTTTGAAGTTACTCCTGGGGAATAAATACTCGAGATGCATCTAGGAATATATTCCAAGGTTTGAGCAGTAAGAAGTATGTTGTTCCCCAGAACCTGAACTGACTGTTCCCTCAGCAAGTAGTTGTCCAAAATGGAAATGCCCTCAGAGTAAAGAAAAAGTACTGGGGCCAGCACCTTGGGAAACACCCGAGGTGCAGTAGATAGGGCAAAGCCTAATTCCTCAGTGACAGGCTTATCCCAAAAGAACTGGAGAAAGTTGGCACTGGACAAGTGGCTTGCAGGTCGCTAAAGGAATGTGTGCCGCTCAGGCTGTAGGGGGTTTTAATCCGGTGCCCAACACTGTGAGTGCCGGCTGGGGAAGGAGCTTGTACTGGCTCCAAATGTCAAATGTAAAACAGAGGCTGTATTCCACAAGCTGCATATCAGAGCAAACCCACTGTGGTAAAGTATGTAGCAATCTCAGCCCGAGCTCATGCCAGGCACATTTTTCTCCGCCCCTTGGAGCTTAATCGGGGGGGTTCATGATTAGGCTCCAAAAGGGCAGAGCGAAACGTGTTGGAAGAGCGTTGCCTGAAGGTAAAATTCCAAACTAGCATTCAAAGTTCAGTCCAGTCCAGTGGGGCCTGGGTATGGCACCCCAAAGTTAGGCTAACCAACAGCTAAAGAAAAGATGCTCATACTCCTAAAACGGAGGCATTTGTGTGCAGGAAGAGTTATCCTGGGCTGGTCAAAAGTTGTGTCCAGTCCTCACAGGGCAGCAGTACAACCCAACCCTTCAGGTGTTCAATTGCTGAGAAAGAATACAGTTTTCTTCTATGTCATTTGAAACCTCAAGCAAATTAAAAAAAAAATAATATCTTTAATTCTGAACTCCAGGAAGACAACAAAATACACATAAAAAGGCATAGCTGCCAAAAAAAAGCCCAATTAGTATTTTACAGAAGATAGCATTGATGGCAAGATAAGATAAACAGGTGTTCCCTGTATTTGTTGAAAATGTCTTAGTCTTAAAATGAAAATAAATGCAGTCAAATCTAAGGAATAGTAGCTGCAATTTATTCGGTTTTGTTCTTTGGTTTGCGCTTTAATTTAAGCCTACAGGGCCTTGTCCCTCCCACAACCCTGTGATTGAAGAGCAAAAGAAGGAGCAGAATACTTCATGCTGAAATCACTCTGCTCTCTCCTCCTACTAGCATGTCCCTTGTTAGTGCGTGATCAATATTGCACAGCTGCCAGGTCAAATTTAAGTACTTGCACTGCTTACATAAAAAATAAAATAAAAATAATAATAATCATCATTATTTCATATTAACAAAACTGCATTCAACTTGTATCATTTATAAGCGTCTGGAGTTCTGATTAAAATACAATTTTAAATGCTGCTGGGTATTATTCAAAATCAGGAGTCAGAAATCAAAGCTAACAACTTCCTGCTGTGAAATATAGGACGGTCCCCATGGCTTACTTGCAGTTAGGGCATTTTTTAGATGCCATCTGAGTTTTCCAGAAATCTGAAATCAGTTTATTTCGTGTCACACAGATATTTTTCACCTGCAAGAAAAAAAAAAAAAAAAAAAGAAGATTGGAGTAAATTAGGACATAAAGGTTAATTGTCTAAGGAAATTTCTAAAAGTAAAATTTTTTCACCATGTATAGAAAATGGACAGTTGCTTTACTTTTTCTGTATACTCTTTTTTTTTCTTCAACATTTTAGAATAGGATTGTGTTGAAAAGAAATAGCAAATTTGGTGCCTCAAAAGGGGGCTGTGAGGAGCGCCATAGCACATCCACAGCCTTTGGCCATCTACTGTAGCACGTCCACAGTTTTCCCTTTACTCTAGTACAGGGGTCTCCAAACTTTCTAAACAAAAGGCCAGTTTACTGTACTTCAGACTTTAGGGGGGCCGGACTGTGGCCAAACTGTGGTCAATGCGAGTAAAAAGATTAGATAGTGTGTGGGGTCAGTTTGAGGAGGAATAGTGCCCTTGGGGTCAATGGAAGGACTAGTGCCTCACTGTTGGTGTCAGCGGAAGGACTAGTGCGTCACTGTTGGTGTCAGCGGAAGGACTAGTGCCTAATTTTCAGCGGAAGGAATAGTGCCTCAACATTGGTATCAGTGGAAGATATAAGGCACTATTGTTAGCGTCATGGAAGAATCTGTGCCCCATCTTTGGCATCAGTGGGAAGACTATTGCCTTATATCAGTGGAAGGAACAGTGCCCCTAAGGCCGCATAAAGCATAGGGCCAAATTTGGCCCACTGCCGCAGTTTGGAGACCACTACTCTAGTATCTTTAGCTCAGTATGACAATTTTCCACTGTACATTATGTGTAATGCCACATACACACGACCGGACTTTGACAGCAAAGGTCCGACAGAGCGAATCCATCTGACAATTCGATCGTGTGTGGGCTCTAGAGCTGCAACTAACGATTAATTTGTCTGTCGACTAATCTATCAATTATTTTTTCGATTAGTCAACGACTATCCGATTATTATTATTATTTTTTAATGAATCTAGTGTTTTTTTTTGATTAGCTAATTAATCCTTTGCATAACCTTACAAAAAATAAGTACATAAGGGGGAGGGTGTGTGGGGACAGTGTCAGTGTTTTTAAAAAATAAATAAAAAAAATTATATTTATTGCCATTTTTTTTTTTTATAAGCCCTGTTGGGGGGGGGGGGGGGGGGGGGGCTATGGTGAGATAATCAGGGGTCTTAACAGACCTCTGACATCTCCCATTTGAGACAGGGAAAGGGACTGGAGACAGATTTGGCTGGGTATGGCAGAGTATGGGCAGGCAGAGTATGGGCAGGCAGAGTATTGCTGGGTACTTCAGGGTATGAAGGGATGGCTGCTCCCATCCGATCTCTCCCCTCCAATGTACAGATTAGTACAGAGAGGGGAGAGAGGAACCGAGAGGCCGAGACCATGGAGCGCTCCGCGGATCGTGGCATGTGCCGATCCGAGCGGGGTGACCCATTCGGATCGCGGATCGGTAACGATCCGTTGCACCCCTAGGGACAGCGGCACGGAGGGTGAGAAGAGAAGGGGACGGCGGCACGGAGGAGAGTGGGCGATAATGACGCATCGACGCCCTGCACGCACGTCGACTCGTCGTGGCAGCTCTAGTGGGCTCCATCAGACCTTTGCTGTCCAAAAATCTGACGGACTTTAGAAATAGAACATGTTTCAAATTTTTTTCGCCGGAAATGCTAGTCCGACGGATGAAAACCCGACGCTAGGGCAGCTATTGGCTACTGGCTATGAACTTCCTTATTCTAGTCTGGTCGTATGTCATCACGTTCAAATCGGTCAGACTTTGGTGTGATTGTGTGTGGTCAAGTCCGTTCATTCGGAATGTCCATCGGAACTCCGCCGAAAGTCCGTCAGAAAGACCGGTGGACCTAGTCCGTCGAAAAGTCAGCTCTTGTGTAAGAGGTCATAGGCCTCTATAGGTCATCCACTTAATGCGACAACTTGTTAACCCATCTTGCTATAACTTAAAGCAGAGCTCCACCCAAAAAAGGGGAAGCTCTGCTTGTTTGCTTCCTCTCCCCCTCTGATGCCACATTTTGCCCCTGTCGGGGGAGCGGATACCTGTCAAAAACAGGTATCTGCTCCCACTTCTGTGTAAGATCACCACATCTATGTGCAGCGATCTACTGAACTTCCGGCTGCCCCTCCTCCTCCCGCATTCTGAGAAACACATAGGTCCCAGAAGACAGCGGGACCATTCAGAAAGTGCAGCGTGACATGCGCATGCGCAGTAGGAAACAGGCTGTGAAGCTGGCTTTCCCTTAGTGAAGATGCCGGCGCTGCACCCGAAGCTGATGGATGGATCAGCTAGGGGTGACAACATCGCTGGATCCCTGGACAGGTAAGTGTACTTATACTTAAAGACAGCAGCTGCAGTATTTTTAACGGCTGAGTTTTAATTCCCCCCCCCCCAGGCTGGAACTCCGCTTTAAACTGTGTGTTTCAGAGACTGTAAGAAATTTAACAGCACAAATGCCCCCCTCCCCCCCTCCAAAATGTAATAAAACGTTTCACTTACACATGATGCAACTTTCTCCTTTGAGTGAGCTTTAAGCACTTTTCTGGTGTAAGTTTGTAGCTCTTCATGAATCTCGTTGCCACTGGCAGCAGAATTTCCTTCCAAGAACTGGGGGAAGATTGAAAACTTTAAGTGTTTATATCATGCACTATGCTAGAATAGAATGTTCAACATTATGATAAAAAAAACTGAATTAAATTATTTTTTTAAACTTCTCTACATTAGGAAAGAGGATGGACAAAGCAGGGTCTTACAGAGTGACCCGCCAGTCTTTAGCCGCTCAGCGTTCACTCACCCGACTGAGGACTGCTTCCAGCTCATAAACTTCTTTGAGGGCACCACATTCCAGGACCTTCAGCTGGCTGAGCAGAAGATGAATGACAGAACGGGGACATGTCAAAAGCTGGCAGTGAAAGCAGGAGCCGCGCACCAGGAGGTACAGTTTCTAAAAAATAAACACAAAATTTAGTTCACAGAAGACACCAGTACATTTCACCAATCCATGCCCATTTCCCCAATTTGTATCCCTTTAATAATTCTGTAGTAAAGAAAAGTATCTGTTGAAAAGATATCCAGCAAGCTCCTAACTTTCCATTTCAGTGGACCGCACAGTGCCTCTGCTGTACTGAAGTACCGAGCAATGTTATTAGCACTGCCCAGTTCTCCCTCACTGGACTACCGAGCACCTCTCCCCATGCTCTGTAGTCCAAGAGAACACAGGACATCTCTAAAATACTGTACATGCACTTTTTGCCATGTTTTAACAACGCTGGTTATTTCTTAGACCACCAGACAACCCTATTAATCACTTCCCGTCTGGCGGGTCCCGCGGACTATCGCTGCGGGGATACCCACGATCACCTCATGGAGAGGAAGAACCGGGAGATGCTAATGTAAACAAGCATCACCCCGTTCTGCCTAGTGACAGTGTCACTGATCTCTGCTCCCAGAGATCAGTGACATGTCACACACAGCCACACCTCCCCACAGTTAGAAACACGCCCCAGGACACACTTAACCCCTACACTGCCCCCTAGTGGTTAACCCCTTCACTGCCAGTGTCATTACACAGGAATCAGTGCATTTGTATAGCACTGATTGCTGTATAAATGACAATGGTCCCAAAAACGTGTCAAAAATGTCTGATGTGCCCGCCATTAAAAAAAAAAAAAAAAATTACTACCATTACTAGTAAAAAATATATTTATTAATAAAAATGCCATAAAACTATCCCCTATTTTGTAGACGCTATAACTTTTGGGCAAACCAATCAATAAACGCTTATTGTGATTTTTTTTTACCAAAAATATGTATAAGAATATGTATCGGTCTAAACTGAGGGAAAAAAAATGATTTTTTTATACATTTTTGGGGGGATATTTATTATAGCAAAATGTAAAAAACAATGCTTTTTTTTTCAAAATGGACGCTTTTTTTTGTGTTTATAGCGCAAAAAATAAAAACTGCAGAGGTGATCAAATACCACCAAAAGAAATCTCTATTTGTGGGAAGAAAAAAAAAAGGGACATCAATTTTGTTTGGGAGCTACATGACACGACTGCGCAATTGTCAGTTAAAGCGACGCCGTGTCGAATCGCAAAAATTAGCCTGGTCTTTGGCTTAACTTAATACTGACATAAAATACATTTCTATTAAATATGAGCAACTTTGCAGCCAAAACTCACTCACTCTCAAATTCTAGTCTTAAAAGAGAAGTTTGGGATATGATAAAAATATAAAAACACACATACTCCCCTAGGTGGATGCAACAACCATCCCCCGCCGCCTCAACACTGAGAACTGAGCAATCAAAGACCGCTGATCACCCAGTTCTCAGTCTTCAGTGAGTGGTGACTATCAGTCCCTGGCTATCTGCTCTACTCTTCCACCTCTCACTAAAGTGCTGAGCTGTGCAGGGAGTGGAAGCAGTTGGCTCAGGCTCTCCGCGAACAAGCTGCTCTAGCTGCCGGTCAGCCATACATGCGGCACAGGGCATTTTCTCAGCGGGAACTTGGGGGAACACAGAGGTGATTATATGAAATGGCAAGGGGTGCAGGGTTATGCTGGGTGATCTATTTTTGTGAGGCAGTCTATTATTGTTGTTGGTGGTGGATCTATTGTTGCTGGAAGGGATCTACTGTTGAGGAAGGGGTTCTACCTGTCTGCTGGAGAGTCTATTGACACTGGCTGCTGGGTGATCTGCTGTTGCGGAGGTGATATTTAGTTGCAGATGTCCACTGTTGCTGGGGGAATTTATTGTTGATGTGGGGGAGGGGGTGTGTACAGCTGCTTGCTGCGGTGGGGGGGGGGGGGTTATGGCCTTGTCTATTTTACTGCTTTTGTTACATTCCATACAAAATTACTTAAGGTAGCATAGCAATATTTGGCTCTGTATTCCCTAATAATAATAATAATGAGGTGGCGATAGGAGGTGGGAAGGGGGTGAAACCAAAAAGGATGGTACGAAGGGGGTGGAACCAAAAAGGATGGTGCTCGGAGGTGGGAAGGGGGTGGAACCAAAAAGGATGGTGCTCGGAGGTGGGAAGGGGGTGGAACCAAAAAGGATGGTGCTCTGAGGTGGGATAGGTGTAGAACCAAAGGATGGTGCTCTGAGGTGGGATAGGTGTAGAACCAAAGGATGGTGCTCGGAGGTGGGATAGGGGTAGAACCAAAGGATGGTGCTCGGAGGTGGGATAGGGGTAGAACCAAAGGATGGTGCTCGGAGGTGGGATAGGGGTAGAACCAAAGGATGGTGCTCGGAGGTGGGATAGGGGGTAGAACCAAAGGATGGTGCTCGGAGGTGGGATAGGGGGTAGAACCAAAGGATGGTGCTCGGAGGTGGGATAGGGGGTAGAACCAAAGGATGGTGCTCGGAGGTGGGATAGGGGGTAGAACCAAAGGATGGTGCTCGGAGGTGGGATAGGGGGTAGAACCAAAGGATGGTGCTCGGAGGTGGGATAGGGGGTAGAACCAAAGGATGGTGCTCGGAGGTGGGATAGGGGTAGAACCAAAGGATGGCGCTCGGAGGTGGGATAGGGGTAGAACCAAAAGGATGGCGCTCAGAGGTGGGAAGGGGTAGAACCGAAGGATGGTGCTCAGAGGAGGGAAGGGGCAAATAAACAAAGTGACTCAGAAGGGGGAGTTCCAGCATCTAGCCTCTGAGGAAAAAAAGCCCTGGTGCAGCCGCTGGACATTAATTCATACCCACCCACCACCAGCAGGCAGAGGTTATAGCACATACACTTTCAGCTTTAAATACAACACATCAGCTACAGAATGGTTTTACATCTGTTTGCGCATCAAAGGAAATGATCAGGAGTTACACAAAACCACTTACATCAAACAGTAGCGGATTATACACCGTTAATGGCAGCTCAATGTGTCCGAGGTGTCCAGGGCAATTCCGGAAATCCTGTGCACACGTAGCACATGCTTCCTTGTTGTCCGCAGGGCCCAGAGCAAGATCGTACAGGCCGTTTAACATGGGGTTGCCCACATTGTCCAAGTACTGCGAGTTGGTTATGGCCTTCACACTCAACTTTCTAAAATGGAAGAAAACAGTCAGTCATAGTTCATAGTTATATAGTTAGTAAGGTTGAATAAAGACACCAGTCCATCCAGTTCAACCTGAGTGAGTTTCTACAATTGTCCCTATCCCTGTACATTGCGCACTCAGATCGGTCCTTACCCTCAATCCAAGGTCCCCATTCATATACTAGGGCCAATTTTGGACAGCGGCCAATTAACCTACCTGTATGTCTTTGGAGCATGGGAGGAAACCAGAGTACCCGGAGGAAACCTACGCAGGCACAGGGAGAACATGCAAACTCCAGGCAGGTAGTGTCGTGGTTGGGATTCAAACCAGCAACCCTTTTTACTGCTAGGCAAGAGTGCTACCCACTACACCAATGGGAAATATATATATGTACCACTTATACGTCAATGATTCTGAACAAGTGCCATTCACCAAGTAGAGGAGTAAAGAGGAAGATGGCAGCTCAGGAACCTGCATGTCTGCCATGACAATGAAGAACATCTTAAAAGGTTATCTGTGTCAAAGCAATACCCTGAAAAATGTATCTCCTGCCTGCGATTCCCCTTATTAAATAGCAGCGCATTTCACCAAATGTGAAGGTGCCCACCCACGCACCTCATAGCTGTATCTCTGCAGTGTGAGAGGCAATGCTGCCTATGACTGAGAGAGGTTTAGAGGGAAATCTAGTGATGTCACTACTGTGCCGTTATCCCTTCTCCTTGCTGGAGGCTCTGACATAAGGAAGCAAAGTCCAGCCTCTACCAAGATGGTACAACTGTGGCGGCTGTTTGGCAAGTGGTTAAAGCGGAATTGAACCCTCCTATCCTAGCAGGGGTCCCAAACTGGCGGCCCTCCAGCTGCTGCGACTACAAGACCCACAAGGGATTGCAAGGCTGACAGTTACAATCATGACTCTCGCAGACAGGGGCATGATGGGACTTGTAGTTCCACAACAGCTAGGAGGACCACCAGTTTGAGACCCCTGCTACAGCCAAGGAAGCTGCATTCCGTTTGATCTGCAACTGCCATGGTGTAGCACATGTTCAGTTTTGGTGGTTTGACAGTTTGGTTGCAGACACAAGAAAATGTGACAGTTGGCAATCCCAGCATTCCTGGAATGTAACTTTTTTTTCTTTTTAAAGCGGTAAATTGATGGGTTTAGTTCCACTTTATGATTTACTGCTGCTCAGGGGCTTCAGCAAAATGGCCGCCTCCAGCAAGAAGAAACAGGAACAGCGCCGTAGGCAATTTAAAGCACACACTAATTTTGGTAACATAATAATTAATGTATGTTCCTTGCTGAAGAACATTACTTTTATCACATTGCTATGGGCAGAGGATGTCCGAGGGGGTAAAGGGGAGGTACTGTGGGCTTTAAATTACACTGTTGCCATGGTGACATGATGATGGGGGGTAGTGGAGATCACTGGGTGCATTACCCTCATCACTGGGGTTGATTTACTAAAACTGGAGAGTGCAAAATCTGGTGCAGCTCTTCATAGAAACCAATCAGCTTCCAGGTTTTATTGGCAAAGCTTAGTTGAACAAGCTGAAGTTAGAAGCCTATTGGCCGCCATGCACAGCTGCACCAGATTCTGAGTGTGTCAGGTTTATGTGTCTGTCCATCTGACAGATGTGTGACCATAAGAGGGGAGATCAGCAATGTACACCCAGCACCCCCTATACCACACACAGAGGGGCTCACCTGATCTCCTCCGAGCCGAACATCACGAAACTGACCCCCTGCAGGCGCCGCCATGGTATGTCCCGGGAGAGCAGCATGATGATCCCCAAAACACCCCGCACCGCTCTGCCTCCACTACACACACCGACACGTGCGGGACCCGGAAGTGGAGCACACCACCGCTCAGCAAAGACCGGGGGTGCTCAGAAATACAAACCAACACACATGCACGTTATCGGCAAGGGCAAAAGAAACAGGGCTGAAAGTAGCTGGGTAGGAAGGAAGAAGTGTGGCAGCCCCCCGACTGTATAGACGGTACAGTCCGGATAGAAGGAGGCCTCGGTAGATGGTATAGCCTGGATAGAAGTATGCCGCAGTAGATGGTACAGTCCGGAGAGGACCCCTCTGCAGATGGTACAGTCCGGGGAGCTGAGGCCTCGGGAATATGGCGCTGTCCTGTGCTCCCCTCCGGGCGGTGTGTGTCCGGCCGGGGACTCTGCTCAGGTACCGGGAGGAAGGAGGGAGTGTGGTGCCAGTACAGGCGGAGAGGGAGAGGTGGTAGTTTGGTTGTGGAAGGTAGACTGGGCTCTCTGCAGGCAATGTCCCTGGTAGAGGACATGTCACCTCTACTGGGGACTGTGAGGGACAGTATGGTGAGGTGTAGAGGGGAGGAATACTGGACTGGTCTGCCCTATAGGTGACAGCTCCTCTTCTGCTGGGGATTGGGGGGGATACACTATATTACCAGAAGTATTGGGACGGTGGTATAGCCCATACCTCCCATCTGTCTCTGGTTTGGAGTCATTGAATCTCCCCCATTCACCCTCATCTTGGTCTGATCTTTATAGTTGTGTATAAAATGCACTTTTTATGTTTCAAAAAGTCTTTTCCCAGCACTAAACATTCCATCCGATTTCTAAATTTGTACATTTTAAAAGCCAATATAAAGGAATAGTAAAAAAAAAAAAAAAAAAAATTGAGGATTTACATTTTTTTGGGCGGTATGACAGTCGCTCCAATCACTTGTACCTGATAGGGAATCGGAGGCTGAAAGAAACAATACGGGGATCGCGGGTCTATCCTCCACCATCATCCCATATAAATATGAAAAAAAAAATATATATATATATATATATATATATATATATATATATATATATCACAGAAGTATGGTGGTTTTGAGGTGGTTAAAGCGGTTGTATACCCCCCCCCCCAAAAATGAGCTTGTATGCACCACATACCTACACATTATGAAGTGCTCACCTTAGAACAAAGCGCCCGCAGGTCACCACTGAGGGGCTGTCATGTTCCCTCTGCGTTTCTTCCGGACTCCTGCGCTGTGAGTGGCCGGAGCTGCAATGACATCATGCACGCGGGCGGGAGCTCTCCGTTCCAGCACGATACGCCGGAGTAATGTCAAAATAGCCAACTTGTCAGAAACTCCAACTACTTAACTTCCAGTTTCTTTAAACCATCAGTAATTGGAGACTTTGAGAAATTTGAAATGTATTCGGTTGCCGGTGTTGTGTCCAAACAGCAATTCGTCAAAATCTCCAATTACTAATGATTTAACGACTAGCTGACCAGCCACCATCATTATCTACTTCAGATCCACGCTATAGCCGAATGACGGCTACAGCGCGGACCTGCTTTGCCGGGAGTACGTCTATTGACGTCCTCCCATGCCTGAGAGGCCTGCGCGCCCCCTGCAGGGTGCGCTCTGTGATCAGCAAGTCTACGAGATTCACTGGATCACAGACCGGAGTGAGGGGTCGATCCTGACCCCTTACCACATGATCAGCTGTCAGTAATTGGCTATTTTTTTTCTCCTCGTGCTGACGGCGTGAGGAGAAAAAGAAAAAGCCGATCACCGGCGGCTGTGAGGGGGACATCAGTGCCAATCACGACGAGCTGCCGCCAGATCCTCAGTGCCCCCTAGCACTAGGCACCAGCGTCACTCATCAGTGCCTCAACAACAGTGCTGCCCATCCATGCCACCCATCAGTGCCACCTTACCTGTCCCCACTAGTGCAGCCCTCATCAGCACATATCAATGAAGGAGAAAAATGACCTGTTTGCAAAATTTTATAGCGAACTATTAAACATGATTTTTTATTTTCAAAATTTACCTCCTTCTTTTTTTTTTTTTTTTTTTTTTTTTTTTTATTGTTTAGCAAAAAATAAAAATCCAAGCTATGAATAAATACCACCAAAAGAAATCTCTATTTGTGGGGGAAAAAAAATGATAAAAAATTAATTTGGGTATAGTGTTGTATGACCGTGCAATTGTCATTCAAAGTGCATCAGCGCTGAAAATTGGTCTGGGCAGGAGAGGGGTTTAGGTGCCCAGTAAGCAAGTGGTTATACTTTGGCAGGTCGGCTCTCCTGCGTAAATCACCATAGCTCAGGGCTCGACAAACCCCAGGCGCCAGGTCGCCAATGCGACCAGAAATCGCGACCTGGCGCCTAAGCTGCCACCAGCCGACTCACTATTGATGCCCCAGACATGCAACGCATAACACTGACTGCCGTCCTCCTCCCTCCTTCACACTCTGCAGCACCGCGCTGTGTGTGAAACTGACACGCAATGGAGAGAGGAG
This sequence comes from Lithobates pipiens, assembly GCF_037356315.1. NCBI lineage: Eukaryota > Metazoa > Chordata > Amphibia > Anura > Ranidae > Lithobates > Lithobates pipiens. The sequence goes on from NW_027507718.1 coordinate 483,226,832, forward strand.
GATCTGTCAGCCTGATGTCAGGGTGGGCGGGATCCGGCCGGGGTGGGGGTGGGACCCGGCAAGCTATCAAACACCAGCCAATGGGATCTGGGCGGGCCGCTACGTGTATGTGGCCTGTCCCTTTTCTTAAGCAGCCCAATCGTTGGCTGGTGTTTGATAGCTGCTGAGTCCCGCCCACCCCGACATCAGGCTGAAATCTGACATATCCACCTCTCTGTTACTTGTCAGTTTCACACCCCGGCAGGGTCCCGCCAGCTCCTCTGTTACATTTCAGTAACAGAGTGCTCCGTGTGAAACCTGCCAGTGCCACCTGCCACCAATCAGTGCCAACCAGTGCCACCTCCAATCAATACCACCTGCAACCAACCAGTGCCACCTGCCAGCGCCAACCAGTGCCAGCGCCAGCCAGTGCCACCGCCAATCAGTGCCACCTGCCACCAACCAGTGCCACCGCCAATCAGTGCCACCGCCAATCAGTGCCACCTGCCACCGCCAATCAGTGCCACCTGCCACCGCCAATCAGTGCCACCTGCTAGTGCCAACCAGTGCCACCGCCAATCAATACCACCTGCAACCACCACCCAGTGCCACCTGCCACCACCCAGTGCCGCCAGTGCCGAGTGCCACCGCCAGTTAGTGCCACCTGCCACCGCCAATCAGTGCCACCGCCAACCAGTGCCACCTGCCACCACCTACCAATGCCACCGCCAATCAGTGCCACCTGCCACCGCCAATCAGTGCCACCGCCAATCAGTGCCACCTGCCAACACCAACCAGTGCCACCTGCCATCGCCAACCAGGGCCACCTGCCATCGCCAACCAGGGCCACCTGCCAGTTCCAAACCAGTGTCACCTGCCAGTTCCAAACCAGTGTCACCTGCCAGTTCCAAACCAGTGTCACCTGCCAATGCCAACTAGTGTCACCTGTCGGTGCCATCTGGCAGTTCCACGTGCCTTCCAGTGGCAACCAGTGCCACCTGCCAGTGCCAGCCAGTTCCATCTGTTGCCAGCCTTACTCTTTCTGGTCAGCCCATACCCCTGATGTAACAGCGTTTCAATGGAGTTATTGACTGGGTGCTCCATTGTGAGTTAGGGATAGGGGGTGAAAATGAGTGGCCTTACCCCGGGAGCTGAAAAAAAAAAACTGGCTCCTAACTTTTTTAACTGGCTCCTAAATTCAAAGCAAATTTGTCAACCCCTGCCATAGCTGTATGTCGGCCCTTTAAAAAACTATAGCAGGCGCACGCTGCACAGCAGGGGGGACCCGTTGAACGTGGCCAGCGGGCCGCAATGTCCATCAGCCACGCACGGGCACGAGAGCCAGAATGGGGATGTGTGTGTAAACAACTCCCTGTTCTGTGAGGAGAGATGGATCATCTGCTCCTACTAGCTAGGAACAACAATCTGGCTCCTCCTGTGGTCAGTCTCCTTCCCATACAGTTATAAACACTCACGGGGGAACACATTGAAACCCTTGATCACTACTAGAGTTAACCCCTTCCCTGCCAGTGACATTTACACAGTAATCAATGCATTTTTATAGCACTGATCGCTGTATAATTGTCAGTGGTCCCAAAAGTGTCCGATCTGCCTGCTGCAATGTCGCAGTCTCCCTAAAAATCGCACATCACCGCCATTACTAGTTAAAAGCCATATTTTTGTAGGCGCTAGAACTTTTTGCGCAGACCAATCAATATACGCTTATTGCGAAAATAAATAAATATATATAATCCCCCACCAAAAAAAAATAGAATATATACTGGCCTAAACTGAGGAAAGAAATTTCGTTTTTTTTTTTATATTTTTAGGGGGGATATTTATTATAGCAAAAAGTTAAAAATATTGCTTTTTTTTTTTTTTTTTTCAAAATTGTCGCTTTTTTTTGTTTTATAGTGCAAAAAAAAAAAAAAAACGCAGAGGTCATCAAATACCACCAAAAGAAAGCTCTAATTGTGGGGAAAAAAGGACGTCAATTTTGTTTCCCAATTGTCAGTTAAAGCGACGCAGTGCCATATTGCAAAAAATGGCCCAGTCATTAAGGGGCAAAAATCCTTCTGGGGCTGAAGTGGTTAAAGAAACTGGAAGTGACATGGTTGAATTTTCTGATGAGTTGGCTAATTTGACAGAACACCGGACCTTCACTGCGCATGCGCCACTGATGTCAGGTAAATTTCTCCTAAACCGTACAGGTTTAGGAGATATTACTTTTACCTACAGGTAAGCCTTATTATAGGCTTAACTGTACGTAAAAAAAAAAAAAAAAAAAAAAAAATGAGCAAGCGGAAAATACAACTGCTCTAAATTGGCCATAAATTCTCTAAAATACCCTCGCATTTATACAGCTGTCTGTAAACTTGTCTGTAAAGGATGACTTGTAATTTCCTACTAAAGAGATTTTATAACTGTCTATACAACAAATCCAGGTTCAAGGGTCCCGCTCTAACTGAGATATAGCAGAATATGCAGCAGACTACTGCTTATGTATTGATTTGTGTTGGAACTGCAGCTCCTCTTATAATTTTATATGCTTATTCCTCATCTTTCAGGCACTTTGCAAGAACATTTCAGCAGTCTGAAGCAAGAACAGGTAGGAAATTTTGTAGTCATCTGCTAGAGTTCAGGGAACATTTCTTCTTCTTATATGCATTCTATCACAAAGCTGAATACCGAAGTGGTAAAAGCCTAACTCTGGGTATACATGCACTTTAAATAGTTCAGTAGGGCCGGGTGGAAAATTTTGGAGATCTCTTGATACCAAGCCAAGGTCAGGTAGACCAAGAAAGATTGCAGCTGTAACTGCCAGAAGAATGGTTTGGGATACAAAGAAAAACCCACAGGTAACTTCAGGAGAAATCCAGGCTGCTCTGGAAAAAGACGGTGTGGTTGTTTCAAGGAGCACAATAGGACAATACTTGCGCCAAAATGAGCTGGGTAGTCGAGTTGCCAGAAAGAAGCCTTTGCTGAGCCAATGCCACAAAAAAAAAAATCCTGGTTACAATATGCTTGACACGCCTCATAGCTTCTGGCACACGGTAATCTGGAGTGACGAGACCAAAATAGAGCTTTATGGTCACAACCATAAGCGCTATCTTTAGAGAGGGGTCAACAAGGCCTTTAGTGACAAGAATACCAACTGTGAAGCATGGTGGTGGCTCACTGATGTTTTGGGGATATGTGAGCTCTAAAGGCATGGGGAATCTTGTTAAAAAAAATGATGGAAAGATGAATGCAGCATGTTATCAGAAAATCCTGGCAGACAATTTCCATTGTTCTACACCAAAGCTGCACATGGGACACTTTTGGACTTTCCAGCATGACAATGACCCCCTTTGGCACTTCCGAATCACTTTCCAGGCAATTTGGAAGCGCCGCTTATTCATTTCAATGGACTGGGGTGGTGGGGGAGGGTTGTATACCGCCCCAAAGATGCTGCTTGCTGGACTTTTTCTAACATCCCACAAGCACACCACTCCAGTGTGAAAGCACTCAGGCTTTCCCACTGGGGTGGCATGAGAGGCGCCTTACATTTTTAGCGCTAAAACGCCTAAAAGCGCATCGTTGTGAAAGGGGTCTTTTGCAGAGCAGACACGGGCAGAGCCTGCTGTGCTGTATCAGCTGCTGGGCGTAAACAGATTCTGCTGTCTATTTACACCCGACTGCTGCCCTCCGATCCGATTGACGGAAGGGGACTGATCAGTTTCCCCCCACATAGGGGGGAATGGAAGGTATGATCGGGATCACCTGAAGAACTTGGGTGAGCCTGATTGGACCCTTTTGTGTGAAAGGGCATTAGGCTCTCTTACTGAATGAGGGGGTGGGCACTTTTTAGACTGACAGGTTTGCCGTAAGGGCAAAAAACCTCAGAGATGCATCTGGATTCTTCCATAGCTCCCTTGTAAATAACATTAGTATCCATTCTTCTTCTGCTCCAAACTTCAGCTAGTCCTGGTGGATATAACATTGTTTACAGAGCACCTTTTATATTTGAATTGGTGAATCCCATTTGATTCATCTACAGGTGAAGACTGTGTTTGCAGCATGTGGTAGTTGAAAAGCAGGGAGGAAAGTAGCTTCTTTACCAGGCAAGGTCAGATTCATCTCTGGGGTTTGAGTGGAAAATAAAACATAAGTGGATAGATGAAAAACCTGCATGGTAGTGCATTTGACTTCTCTTTTTTTCAAAAGAAAATAGGTTACAAATGGACCAAATACTAAAGCTAGCATACATGATGAAAAAAGACAAAAAAAAATTCTTCCATCCATACTATACAATGGGAATAAATTGAACTCCTGCTGCGGCTATTGTATTTTGACAGCTGGCCTGGACGGTTGTCAAAATACGAGAACGGCCGCTGCATCTGATTGGATGCAGCCACTGTTCAACTGAGAAATTTCCAACGGGCTCCATCAACAAAATGTCGATTGAATGAATAGCTTTTGTCAGAGCAGGACCATGCAGTGAGTGAAGTTCAGTTGGTTCATCCGCAAGCAGGTGACATTCAGAGTGTACCTGTGTGCACATGGGCTATGACTACTATAAATTTAGCTGGCATCCCCCATACTCATTCAATTCATATTGTCTGCTGTGTAGATATAGTGATTTTCTTTCTTGTATTTTCCAGTCCTCTTGAAGCCTGTGCTATCTCCCCCTGTAACCAGTCATGTAAGAGGAATATCCGGGCTCACTAAATCTACACCAGGGGTCTTCTTGTCGCCATCTAATAGTCAACTATTGACACAGAACACCTCTATACTCAGCAGGTGAGGTAATTTTCTTGCTTTTGTCTGGATCTATTTGTATGTGTTTTCTAGTGGAATTCTGACTATACACCTAACTAGCCTCCGATCCAGGCATGTGATTCGGCTCCCCTGTGCCAGCCAGCACGGCTGCAGGGGAGAGGAGGGAACACCGACAAGGCCATTGAAGCCTATGGGTGAAGTTGCCACTTCAGGCTTTGCTAGTCATTGTTGGAGTGCTCTTTCCTCTCCCCTATAACCGAAGCTGGCTGACACAGAGGTCATGTGACTGCCCTGGAGCAGGCTGAAAATAGGTGTCTTTCTTACACAGGTTAGTTGGCATAGATTTTAGTAGGGGGGAGGGGACGGTTTTATGGCTATTTAGGTGCATAGCCAAAATTTCACTTCAAAGGAGAAGTAAAGGATAGGCTAAATAGTTAATAAATATTACCATAATCATGAATCAGCTGCTATTTCTTTTCTCCCTCTCTTTGTCTCTCTTGTTTTTTCCAGCATGGGCACTTCATCTTTCATATAGGGCCAAGTGACAGTCCATTTGCTGTTTGAAAGTTTAGAGGGGGTGGTTACTTCAGCAATTAACCCTTTCTTTCTGCCCCTCCGCCAACGGGAGATGTGGCTGCACCTGCTGAACAGGCACACACCTGAACACTAAACCAGGCACTGTGCTGTTCCTTTGAATAAAAGTGCAAAATGCATAAGTGGCATGGTCACGGCTGAATCTAGAAGGAGCTGTTGAATTCCAGATTTCAGTTTTTCACAAAAAAACGAAACAAAAAAAACATACTTCTTTTAAATATATATTACATATTTAAAGAAAAACATGAATTGTCACAATTACTCTGTGATCAATTATGATAGGTTAAAGTGGTTGTATAGTCCTTTTTACAACTTTTACTTACAGGAAAGCCTATAATAATAAGGCTTACCTGTAGGTAAAAAAAATATCTCCTAAACCTGTACGGTTTAGGAGATATCCCCCTCGCAATGCGCGACGCTGACTGCAGCAGCGCATGCGCACAGGGGATTCTCGGCTGAAAGTCCAGCAAACGCCAGAGCCTGCCGGAAAGAAATCTCCCGCGCGCATGCACGGGAGTGACAATATCGCGGCTCCGGCCACTCACAGCGCCGGTGCCGCGATACCCGGTATACACGCCGAGGGAACATGTCGGCTCCCTCTGCGTGCATCAGGCGAGATGTCGGGGCCTCGTTATAAGGTAAGTATTTCATAATGAGCTAGTATGCTGTGCATACTAGCTCATTATGCCTTTTCCCTTGCAGGTATGAAAAAAAAAAAAAACTCAGCAGCTTTACTACCGCTTTAAGACCGAGGTGTATGCCAACGTATGTAAAGTGACTTAATCCCTCATTTCCTCTTTAATCTCAGGTGAGGATATGATTAATGAACTACCCTGCAACTAGCAGCTGCATCTTGAGCCTGCCGGGTGAGCTACTTTAGTGGGCCATTGGGCTGCCGAATAGATCTGATAAAACAAACTCCTATGGCCAACTGAAGAAGCTCACGTGGCGAGCTCAAGATGCTGCTATTACAGTGCTTTTAAAGAGTATTCATACCCCTTGAAATTTGCCACAATTTGTCATGTTACAACCAAAATCGTTAATGTATTTTATTGGGATTTTAAAAGACAGAGCAATACAAAGTGGCACATAATATTTAAAATGGAAGGAAAATGATAAATGTTTGTTCACTTTTTTTTTTTTTACCAAATAATATCTGAAAAGTGTGGTGTGCATTTGTATTCAACCCCCTTTATTTTGATACCCCCAACTAAAATCTAGTAGAACCAATTTCCTTCAGAAGTCACCTAATTTAGTAAATATAGTCCACCTGTGTGTAATTTTAATCTCTGTATAACTATAGTGTAGGAGAGTATTCCTGCGCCAAGTCAGGGTAAAGGTAGATGGCGTACTGCTGCACGCACCGAAGGGAAATGTCTGAACCCAGAGAAATTAAAAGTAAGAGTAGTGGTGCGCTATACTGGGTCAGAATACGCCTGCCCCCAAAAAACACTATGCTATATCAGAAATTGGGTTGAACAGGCAGTGATCCTAAAGATTATAGACTGGATAGGTATAAATATAGATACGGCATATCATATAGTCAGCTGCTCAAGTAAAACATACATATAGATTCGTATAGCACACTTCAATAAAAAAGTAGTGATTCCTTTCGTGTTCATATAACTGTGACATTAAAATGTATGACTATATACCAGAAATATATATTACTAGAGCACATATAGAAAAAAATATATTTAAAGTGCAACGTGTATCGATTAATTTTAAAGAATCGCATAAAGTGCTGGTGCTTTAATGCAATACAGGTAAATATCCTTCCCAAATATAAGAAAAAAAGCAACAGAACCAATGCAAATATCAAATGTCCATTTAGAAGTGCGAAGTGCAGCGATTATCCTCAAAATCGCAGTGCCAGTGCTTCAGTATGACAATGTGATTAATCGTGAAGAAATTGCGATGGGGAATAGTGGTGGGGCATATATCCCTCGTGATCCTGTATGATCTGGTAATGGGTGTCCCCTTACCGCTGTAAGGTAACAGCGTATGTAATGATCTTTGAGATCCTTGGTGGTCTTTCCCTTTAAGATCCCGTTGTGGTGTTCCCAGATCCTGGCGTAATTTGTTCTGCCTATTATGCTGTGTGGCCCCTTTAAGAGGTTTCTCTGAGGTGTTTCAGCAATAGGGTCCCTCAGTGGATGGCATGTATGTGGGATCAAAGAGATATAGAGGAAGGATGCCCCATAGTGTAGTATATTTGAGCAATAGATTTTATTAAAAAAGCAAAAAGACAAATACTCACAAACGCAGAGTAAAAACGAGTGTTGTATAAACGAGCAACGAGCTCTGTATGCGTCACTTCCGGTAGCTAGTGTCCCGACACGTGTTCGTCACGTGACTTCATCAGGGGAACCCTATGGGGCATCCTTCCTCTATACCTCTTTGATTGGGGGCAGGCGTATTCTGTATAACTATAGCTGTGCTGTGAAGCCCTCAGAGGTTTGTTAGAGAACCTTAGTGAACAAACAGCATCATAAAGGACAAGGAATACATCAGACAGGTCAGGGATAAAGTTGTAGAGAAGTTTAAAGCAGGGTTAGGTTATAAAAAAATATCTCACGGAGCACTGTTCAATCCATCATCTGAAAATGGAAAGAGTATGGCACAACTGCAAACCTACCAAGACATGGCCGTCCACCTAAACTGACAGACTGGGCAAGGAGAGCGTTCATCAGAGAAACATGCTAGAGGTGATAATTCTGGAGGAGCTGCAGAGATGCACAGCTCAAGTGGGAGAAATTGAAACCTTGAACTTTTTGGCCTAAAAGCAAAATGCTATGTGTGGTGGAAAACTAGCACTGCACATCACCCTGAGCACACCATCCCCACCGTGAAACATGGTGGTGGCAGCATCATGTCGTGAGGATGCTTTTCTTCAGCAGGGACAGAGAAGATGGATGGAGCCAAATACAGGGTAATCTTAGAAGAAAACCTGTTAGTCTGCAAAAGACTTGAAACTGGGGCGGAGGTTCCAGCAGGACAACGACCCTAAACATACAGCCAGAGCTACAATGGAAGGGTTTAGATCAAAGCATATTCATGTGTTAGACTAGCCCAGTCAAAGTCCAGAGCTAAATCCAATTGAGAATCTGTGGCAAGACTGAAAATTGCTGTTCACAGACGCTCTCCATCCATTCTGACAGAGCTTGAACTATTTTGCAAAGAAGAATGGGCAAAAATGTCACTCTCTAGATGTGCAAAGCTGGTAGAGACATCTCCAGAAGACTTGCTGCTGTAATTGCAGCGAAAGGGGGTTCTACAAAATTCATACAAATGTACCCCACACTTTTCACATATTTGAAAATCATTTATCATTTTTCTTCTACTTCACAATTATGTGTCACTTTGTGTTGGTCTATCGCATAAAATCCCAATAAAATTTAAATTTTTGGTTGTAACATGACAAAATGTGAAAAATTTCAAGGGATATGACTACTTTTTTCAAAGCTCTGTAATTGCAGGGTAGTGGATGAACACTGTCAGCCTGCAGCTGGAAGTGCAGCTACTGATAGGATCTCAACATAAAAAAACAAAATGATTTTGTTAAAGCGGACCTGCAGTCGTTATTTTTAACTTTTTTTTTCATCTTTCCATCTATTAAATCTTCTGCCCTTGTTGTTTTTAACCTTTTTGGATCGTAAAACATTTTTATTCTGCCAGTAAATACCTTATACAGCCTACTTCCTCTTTCTTGTCTGGTCATTCGTCTAGGTTTATGACATCATCCACAGCTCTCTCCCACACTTGTGAGAGTTTGCCAGGATGGGAGGGGGAGGTTCAAATCCTGGAGGAGCCCATGTGGAGGAAGGGAGGGGGATGAGTCATAAGAGGTCCAGTGAGAGCTGCAAGTGTGCCTCTGTAAATACAGGAAGTGAACAGGCAGCCGCTTCAGCTGCCCACAGTTAAAATGACTGAAGCCAGACTTGGTGGAGAGAGATTTCTGCAGCATATTTGGCACGTATAGAATTGCAGTATATATAAAATAATATGAAAAGTGGTTGTAGGGAAGCTTCAGAATGGCAAACATGTTTTTTTATCACAAATTATGTGAGCAGACTGCAGTTCCTCTGTAAGGAAACTGTACACAGTGATGCTTGATGCCAGTCAAAAATAGATTCTGGGGTTTACATACTTTTGAATTCTTTTTCTTGTAAGTTGTAAATACATTGATGGGTTGAAGAAGCAAATTTCACCTTTTCTTATGGAGACAAAAAAAGCTTTGAAATTTTAGTTAATAACATAACAGTGCTAAATCTGTATTGAGCGTTTTGACACAGGCAATAATAATTTTATAGGGTGTCACCACTGCTTCCGAGCATTCTCCAACAGTCATCCAGACCGGTCACATATTTTGGCCTTCGAAAAGGGAAGAGGAAGTCTGTGAAATCTGTAGTGGAACGATTTATGCGTCTACACTGTGGGCTCTGGATTCGAAGGAAGGTGAGATGATTGATGGGATCATGATTAGCAGTTTTCATAAAAATGTGAGTCTTGAATAAATATGCTATGAAGTGTACATTTTTATATAGATTTAGAGGTAGCTAGCTCCTCTTTCGGCATTGACTCCATAGGTACTTATTGGTGCAGTCCCACTACTCCTACAGACGTGGATGCAGGGTCTGAGATCGGATGAATAAAGGTTCACAGTGAACTGGCATGCCGTAGTGCTATAGATTCTACCATAGAGGAACTTTATGGGCTTTTATCACACAAGTCTGAAGGTGACAGGTCGGTCACTGTGATGGGAGTAGGCAGTGAGCGCACCCTCAGCGCGGAATCATTGGCCACCATGGTTGCATATGTGCGTCATGTGGGCTTTAAGGACCACCCTCTGTGCCACCTCACTTAAGCCTTCCATAATCAGAGGTAAATATTAACATCAGAACAGTTTGCATTAGTTAATAACAATAGTGGTGAACACAAACATTCTAGAGGGCAGTTATGACAAATTCTAAGAACTCGGAACATAAAAATATTAGAGGAATAGGAGCAAATATTTATAAGACATCAAGCTTCTTCACATTTCCTTGTAAATTTGTGATGCGTTACCAAGGAGTGTTCTCAAAAAACATCTCGATCTTGGGGTTTTTTTTTTTGTTTTTTTTCCAACTATAACCTGCAAAATACCAATTAACTAAAAATAAATAGAAAATGAACCCCTTTCCCAGGAAAATATATACAAGAAACACACATTGACTCCACTGTACTATTTCGGTGGCTGCAAAGGAAGGGTGTCTAAATATGAGGACACAGTCCAACAGGCATCCCCTTAATATAACAGACCTGTTCTGCGATATGGATATGTGTAAGCATGCTTGCTATTAGGAGGTTAATCATCAATACCAGATTGTAAGTTCTAACGAGCAGGGCCCTCTGATCCCTCCTGTATTGATTTTGTATTGTAAGTGTACTGTCTGCCCTCATGTTGTAAAGTGCTGCCTAAACTGTTGGCGCTATATAAATCCTGTATAATAATATGCCAGCATAGAGAACTGATGGGGCAGAAGGCAAATTTCCACTAAAATATTTTTGTTTTTTAATGCATTACAAAGTGAAGACTGGTAAAATCTTTGTGCATGCGAAGCTCACATTTAAAATAAACTCATATCAAGTGGACATAGCATCGGGTTATGTATGTTTAACTGATTTGTGTTTCATTGGAGTCCTCGTTATAAATTCTAAAAAACCTTTGCATTATGCAGGCCGGTTATAAGAAGAAGCTGTGGAAGAAAAGGGCAGCCAGGAAAAAACGCCTGAGAGAAATTGTTTTCTGTAACAAAACGCAGAGCAAACTGCTTGATAAAATGACCACATCCTTCTGGAAGAGGAGGAACTGGTACCCCGACGATCCTTACCAGAAATACCACGACCGCACCAATCTGAAAGTGTAGGATCAGATTCCTACTCGTCTATCTTTTACTTATGTAAATTCTTTGTGAATTGTAATAAAATATGACTTTGAAATAGGTGAGAATTTCTTTGTGTTGCCTCTTTTGTGTTAAAAGCTGTTCAGCATCAAACTTAAAGCCTAAGAATAGCTAAAATGAAAAAATAGGCACAGGGGACATAACCTGAATACACATGTTGATTTATTTGGTATTATTTTTTTTTATAATACATTGTGAGAAATCCTAAAGCCCCTCATATGTAGGTGATAACCTAGGTGGCACCTGTACACACACTATTGCTAGTGCCTTTAAAAAAACAAAAAAAAAAAACAGATTCTCCATGGTCCCTGCAATTGTGGTTGTGCTTTGGGTGTCCTTGCCTACATACACTTTTACCAAAAGTATTGGGACACCTGCCTTTATACGCATGTTAATGGCATCCCAGTCTTAAACTGCGTACACACGATCGGATTTTCCAACAGCAAATGTGTGATGACAAGCTGTTGGTGGAAAAGCCGACCGTTTGTACGCTCCATCGAACAATGGCAGGCTTTAAAATTTTCCGCGGACAAATGTGTGTTGTCGGATTTTAAAAGCGTGTGTACACAAGTCCATCAGATAGAAGTCCAAAGTACAAACACACATGCTTGGAAGCGGTTGGTTTTGTAAACTAGAGTTCATAATGTGGCAAATTATGAAATCTCAAAATGCAGCGTACATTCTCTTCTTCTTTATTTAATGTTGTAGTAATGTAGCTGCGTTTTCTCCCCCCCCCCCCCTCTTTGGGAAAGTTACCACATCACCATTATCCCATAATTTTTAAGCTCTAAGATATATCTATGTTAGTGTCCTTTTGTCAATTTTACATTGGGAGTAGGCAGTTACATTTAATAAAAAAATAAAATTGTCATTTGAAGTAAAACTCATAGCCAAGTATTATTCTACACAATTGTTATATTGTGCATTAAAAAAAGAAAACAAACAAAATTAGACATGCTATCTGCCAATAGACATTAACCAAAAAGTGCATTCTATGCATCCAAAAATTATACCAAATCATTATTCAACCAAAAAAATGAAATAAAAGCTTCATGTGTCATGCTTCTTTAATATAGGGGGTCAACAATGGCAAGAGTTGGTGAAAGCAGGGGTCTATCATCCAGAGAGAATTCCAAAAATCATCTGGATTATTCTCCTGGAGCTCCAGCAGCAAAGGCATATGACATAATTGGTCACAATTAAAAAAAAAAAAAAAATTTTAAACCAATTCCTTGTCCTTGTCCTCGTCCTTCTTCTCCTCCTCCTCCTCCCCCGTTATACAAGCTGTACACTCACTACTTTACATTGTAGACAAGTGTCATTTCTTCAGTGTTGTCACATGAAAAGATAGAATAAAATATTTACAAAAATGTGAGGGGTGTACTCACTCTTGTGAGATACTGTATGGTATATGTATAATCATGAAGATGCTAATGAAAAACTGGCATAGCCAAAAAAGGACCGCACATCTGAATTCACTGTGTTGGCAATGAGTTCATATCCCTAATAGTGCTCAAGCAATGTTCATCATATATTCTGCCTAAGAGCTAACACCATTTTCCAGGGTAATGAAAGCACAGGTGGGATAGACATTGATCTGTGTCAGGGCGCGCAGGTAACTCAAACTCGCGTATCATGTAAACATATGAACCTATGGTTCTTCATACAGTCATGAGCAAAGGTATACCCTGTAAAGTTGTATGTTAACCACTTAAGGACTGGAAGGATTTACCCTCCTTAATGACCAGGCCATTTTTCGCGATACAGCAGGGCTGTCGCTTTAACTGACAATTGTGGGGCCGTGCAACATTTTACCTAAATAAAATTGATGTCCTTTTTTTTTCCTTTTGGTGGTATTTGGTCACCTCCTGTGTTTTTTATATTTTGCGCTATAAACAGCAATTTTTTTTACTTTTCGCTATAATAAAATACCCCCCCCAAAAAATATAAAAAAAAATTCTTCCTCAGTTTAGAACAATATGTATTCTACATATTTTTGTTAAAAAAAACTACAAAATGGGGGATAGATTTATGGCATTTTTTCTACTAGTAATGGTGATCAGCGAATTTTTGTGGGACTGCGACATTGCGGTGGACAGTTCGGACACTTTTGACACTTTTTTGGGACCAGTGACATTTATACAGCGATCAGTGCAATAAAAATGCACCGATTACTGTATAAATGAAATAACAAATAGTGTAGCGCTGAAATGGATAACAAATCTATATAAAAAGATAATGAAATTGTGAAAAAGCTAAATATTAATATACAAAAAATCGTGAATACTGAGAACAAGTAAAACACGGTAGACAAAGTCTGCTTGAATAAACTAGTGCGTAAATATTGTGGTCAATCTTCCTCAAAAAGGAATAGGAGTTTCACTGATCAAGTGCAGCCAGATGTATCAACTTGTCTGAAGTAATCTAAAAGGTAGGTAGAGTACTCTTACCAGAGCAGGTGGACTCATCAGTCTTATGACAGTTGAGTCAAAAACGCTTGGGATCCAAACATGGAACCGAATAATGGATTGAAGATGGTCAAACCGGGTGCTGGGGAGACTTCAAACGATGGGAGCCCATGAAGGACGTCTCTCGGAGTATTCCTCAGGTTGTCCGGATCAGGTATGGCCCGTTTGGGGTTCCAGCCCCAAATGTAGGAGAGGGTTCACAAAAATATAGTAAAAGAAAGCTCCAAATGGTGCAGGTCAAAAAATAACCATTAGGTTTTATTTAAAAGGTCATAAAAATGGACAGAAGTTATGACATGTGATCACAAAAAGCAGAATAAAAGCAATGTGGGGTGCCAGATGCAAGCCCGACGCGTTTCGACAAAGTGTCTTCAACCGGGGCCATACTTTGTCGAAACGCGTCGGGCTTGCATCTGGCACCCCACATTGCTTTTATTCTGCTTTTTGTGATCACATGTCATAACTTCTGTCCATTTTTATGACCTTTTAAATAAAACCTAATGGTTATTTTTTGACCTGCACCATTTGGAGCTTTCTTTTTTCTTTTACTATATTTTTGTGAACCCTCTCCTACATTTGGGGCTGGAACCCCAAACGGGCCATACCTGATCCGGACAACCTGAGGAATACTCAGAGAGACGTCCTTCATGGGCTCCCATCGTTTGAAGTCTCCCCAGCACCTGGTTTGACCATCTTCAATCCATTATTCGGTTCCATGTTTGGATCCCAAGCGTTTTTGACTCAACTGTCGTAAGACTGATGAGTCCACCTGCTCTGGTAAGAGTACTCTAGTACTCTACCTACCTTTTAGATCACTTCAGACAAGTTGATACATCTGGTTGCACTTGATCAGTGAAACTCCTATTCCTTTTTGAGGAAGATTGACCACAATATTTACGCACTAGTTTATTCAAGCAGACTTTGTCTACCGTGTTTTACTTGTTCTCAGTATTCACGATTTTTTGTATATTAATATTTTGCTTTTTCACAATTTCATTATCTTTTTATATAGATTTGTTATCCATTTCAGCGCTACACTATTTGTTATTTTATATTTGTTGAACTTTGTTTGAAGTGTTGGCAGCTGTTTTTTCATATTTTCTGTGTTGGTTTAGCATAGCGTGGTGTTTCCCCCCCCTTTTTTCTACTGTATAAATTACACTGGCAGGGAAGGGGTTAAATGTGTTCCCTGGGAGGTGTTTCTAACTGTGGGGGGAGTGTATTTACTGGAGGAGGAGAGAGATCACTGTTCCTGATCACTAGGAACAGGCAATCTCTCTCTCCTCCCCTGTCAGAATGGGGATCTGTTTGTACATTGACAGATCCCTGTTCTGCCTCTCTGTGGAGGGATTGCGGGTGGCCAGCGGACATCATGGCCTCCGGCACCACACAGCGCTAGCGCGCCACTGGATCTATTTCAGGAACCGTCATACAACTACGGTGATCACAGCAATCCTGTCCCAGCTAGACATGTGCGGGTCGTCTCATTACGAATTGAGATTCGTACAAAATTGTCATTATTCGGAAATTCAGATGTATCTGAATTTCTGAAATTACAAATTAAACAAATTTAAATTAATCCTAAATAACAAATTAAAATTTTGGATGAAATGCAAATTCTAATGCCCCGTACATACGATCGGATTTTCCAACAACAAACCCGTAGATTTTTTTCTGAAGGTTGTTGGCTCAAACTTGTCTTGCATACACACGGTCACACAAATGTTGGCCCAAAATTCTGAACGTGAGAACGCGGTGACTTACAACACGTACGACGAGACGAGAAAAAGGAAGTTCAATAGCCAGTGCAGCTCCTATTGCTTGATTCAGAGCATGCGCAAACTTTTGTGCGACGGACTTGTGTACACACGATTGGACTTTCCAACAACAAGTTTTGTTGTCGGAAAATTTGAGAACTATCAAACATTTGTGTGTGGAAATTCCGACAGCAAATGTTCGATGAAGCATTCACATGGTCGGACTTTCCGACAACAAGCTCACATTGAACGTTTCCCGTCGGAAAATCCAAATGTATGTACGTGGCATAATAGTTGTCAAATCGTATTCAAATAGTTGTCAAATCAAATTTGAATACTTTTTGAATCAAATTCAAATAGCTCTCAAATTTTAAATTCCGAAGAGAATAAAATTGAATGGAAAATAAAGGAATAGATTAGAAAAGAATATAATAGAAAATAAAAGAATAGAATAAAACAGAACAAAATAGAAAAGGAAAAAAAAAAGAACAAAATAAAATAGAATAAAAAATAAAGGAATAGAATAGCATAGACTAGAATAAAATAAAAAAAATATAACCATCTTCTGAAACTCGAATTATGAATAGCAGGAATCCAAATTTGAATAGAAAATAAAATAATAGAATAAACAATAGAAAAGAATAACCTGGTGGCTTGTTGCTCAAAAAACCCAGTTGATCCAATCACAAGGTGAAGCATTACGGGTGCTATGTATCTGAAGATAATATATTAGTTCATATATTTCTGTGTTGTCATGTTGAGTCTGGGCCCTGTGTGTGTGTGTGTGTGTGTGTGTGTTTTTAAAGTAACAACATTGTTAATTTTAGTTTATACTAGGGTTTATATTATTTGTCAAGTCAAATAAAGTATTCTTGGTATACATACCATCTGGGGTCGCATACATACCCTCTTTTCTTGGAGGTACTGTCCTCCCAAATTGTTTTATAATTAGCAAATGACCTGCCAAGAGCTGTGACTTTGTTTCTATTGCCTTCAAAATTTTCTCTTCACCACAATCCCATAGGGAATAATGAGCTGAGTCTGGTGTGCAGTATCTAGAGACTCCAAAGATTACCCGTTTGTCTCTATGGCAGATGCCGGCTCATTCATGGTATTGTGGGGAGGAAAAGGGTCCCATCCCATCGCTATGGGTTCTGTTGATCTATTTTTGCATTGGAGTCGTAAATATGTCCATTTTTTTATGTCTAGATTGTAAACATTAGCTTGAAAAGCATAAGAATTAGTAAAGACTCCATCAAGCTTTCATTGGCTTTCTTGAGGCTCTTAAAATACAACTTTTAGTAAAGTTTTTTGCTTTCCTCTGCCTCTCACTGTAACCCTGAGTCCATTTCAGTCCTACTCTGGGGATGCAAGAGATAACTGGCCATTCACAGCAGTATGGACCAGTGTCAGGGCTTGGCTCAGCCCTTCCTTCTCTGAGCTGGCCGCTCAGCTGTCGGCTAATTGCCAGCTCCTATCTCTCTCCACAGTTATTCAGCTGTTGATGATATCGTGCTTGTCAGTCCTACCTACTTAGGCCCCTTTCACACTGACGTCCCGTTCAGGCCCGCCTGTCAGTTTTTCAGGCGGACCTGAACGGGTGCTCCATAGAGCTCTATGGAGCGTCGGATGTCAGCGGTGACATGTCCGCTGACATCCGACCCGCTCCGATCCGAAAAAGTGTAACGGAGGAAAAAGCTATTTTTCCATCCGTTTGCGGATCGGATCGGGTGACGACGGGCACTGCGGTCCGTCATCATCCGATCTCCCATAAGGGAGAGCGGCGCTGTGACAGGTCCGTCCCTGCGCAGTGTGCAGAGACGGAGCTGTCATCTCCCTGCTCAGCGGGGATCGGCGGAGTGATCCCCGCTGAGCAAACGGATATCCACGGGGCGGATCAGAACTGATCCGCCCCGTGTGAAAGGACCCTAAAGCCGTCCAGTCCAGAGGAGCTCTGCCTTTGCCTTCGCCAACATAACAGAAACTCTCCTGCGAAACTGTTCAAGACCTGCTTTGCTGACAACCCTTCTGGCTCCAGATCCTGCTTGCTGTTCCACTACATTGATCCCGGACATCTGGCTTGGCTGACTATCCGTTTCGGTTACTTAACTTTGGCTATATTTTGACTACATTTGTTCTTTTTACTTGTATTATTAAACAAGTGTGATTTAACTGTACTTCTGTCTCGGCCTGATTTCATGGTTTCTGACAACCAGCCATAGGGATGCATGAGGTTTGTAAGCATTTACCTCTATGGGTTACATCAAAGACATGAGGAACTGTAAAGTGAAGTTAACCTTTAAAGCAATCTTTGCCCTTAGGGCCTATTCGCTACCACTAGGTGAACTAGGCAGCCGTCTGGGGCGCAGCCATGGCCACTGCTTTCCCTATTCTATGCTGTCGGGGCGTAAATAAGGGGGGTTTCAGAGGGAATCAAAACCCTGCCCACTGCCAAACTACCACACGCCAGCCTGTCTTCTCCATGCTGCTGGTAGGCAGGGTGGCCTGGCAGGGACAGTGTTTACAGATCTTCCCATAATATAATACATATGTTCAAGCTTGCCCGAATTGTAAAATAACTTGGGAAGTCCTGTGTGATGTCAGGAGGGATGCATTTATGAGCTTCAGCTACCTATTGGCCGAGAAGGAAGCATGAGGTGATGACACTGCCTCCTCAGCCAATGGGTAAACAAAATGTGCTGTCCATTGCAACTAAATCTTTATCCCATGGGCTTCCTGTCTTAATGGGAGCGGATTGAAGCGCTCTGATGTGAGAAGTCTGCACACAAGATCCAGAACTGCATGCAGCGAGTGAACGTTCAGCGGTGATTGAGGTGAGGGAAGAGAAAGTGGGTGGGGTTTTTTGGGGGGGTGTGGTGGAAGTAGCTGGTTTTGGCTAGGGTGCATAATAGTCTAGCATCAACCCTGTTCACAACTATTCATTTTTTTTTTTTATGCATTTTCCATCGGAATGAATAGAAATGCACCAAAACAACTGTAAACACACAGGATAGGATGCGTCTGTGCGCATCATTAAGTGCATTAATGCATCAGGTTGTGTGTCAAGACATGTTGCCGTGTGTTAGGGCATGAGCCGACATTCTTGCAATGCATGCTATAAAAGCATTGACATAAGCAAAGCCCTTGCAGAGCCAGGATAACTTCAGTAGGATACAGTATGCCATTTTTTTTTTTTTTTGGTGCAAACATGCAATTCACATAATAGGGGCAAGAACCATTTTGAATAGAAAGGGTTCCAAGTTTCACAAATGGATAATATTGTTTTGTGGCAAAAAAGTTGTTTTTATAGTTTTAGATAAACTGGGGACAGATTAGAATTCCTGCAGTAATCTCGTAATGCAGGGCTCATGGGCGCCACCCCATCCATGCATCCGGCCCCCTAATCTACATGTGGGGCGCTGGATGCATGGATTCCAATAGACTTTTTTTTTTTTTTGAAGCACGTGATTAGAGCCGGAGGTTCTAATAGGCTTCAAAAAAGGGTTTGATCGGGGCGCAGAGTAATGCGCTCCGAGCCCACCCATTTGTGTGACAATAGCGATTTAATATTCGCTATTGTCTTCCTAATTCTCCTCCCGGTCAATCACCCGATTAGGAGTGAAGAGATGCATGGCAGAAGCTGCCATGATGCTGAAGAAGAGGAGACGCAGGGGAAGCCTGTCATCCGGAGAAAGAGGGGGTGTGCTTGACCCGGGGTGGTGCTGCAGATGACCTGGAAAAACGGGGGGGGGGTTGTGGGTGCCTTGTTTGCTGCCCCCAAGAAATATACCACCACTGCTCTCAAGGGCTTCTTTAGAGAGATGTTCCTGACAACAAGGACACAGGCACAAATCTTCCTAACACAGCACCAGATAGCAGTAAAACGTAACAAAGGTAAAAAACTTCCTCCATTCTATGCAAAACCAGGTAACAAAAAAAATCATTGGCTGCATATACATTTTAATGTAGAGCTTAGAATGCATTAAGTCGAAAAACCTTGAGACTTTACAACTCCTTTAAGCTCAGATCACTACAACCCTGGCAAACCAATGACACCAGAAGTCTCAAATGACATGCTCTTAGGCAGGTGTGGCATAAAATTAGGCCCCTGCAAGACTTTTCTTTGTGTAAAGCTGCCCTAAAATATAATTCCTCCCCCTGTGCTGCCAAACAATCCGATATCATCACTCTCATTAACACCCTCTCATCCAATCCACATCAACTCTTTTCTATCTTTACCTCTCTATCTCTATCGTCTCTCACTGCCTCCCTTTAATTCAGGGGTGTTAAATTCCATTTAATTGCAGACAGCATCAGGCCCGTACTGGCCATAGGGCACACCAGGAATTTGCCTGGTGGGCTGGGGCCACATGTCAGGGGAGGACTGGGGCCAGGGGGCAGGGTGGCAATTGCCCCACAGGCCGCTCTGATGCTTCAATGGCCACCAATTCACTCACAGTACTAGCCTGTCTGAGACCCGATTCCACTGCTGGCTGCCACTGCCCACTGTCTGGTTGCTAGAACTGCCTGGCATCTAGCAACCAGCCTTCATGTAATGAAGAGAGAGCATTCAGAGCTAAGTAGGATGCCACTTCCTCCTCCTAGTGCTCAGCGCCACCTACCTCCTCCAGCCTCTGCAGCAGTGGCCCCCTACTCAGGAAGGGAAGGGAAGTGAATTTGAGTCTGAGGTGAGGCCGGGAATGAAACTTGTTGGACTGTCATGAGGGAGCTGGGCAGAAATGCGGGGACAGAGAGGATGGCAGCTGAGCTGGAGCTGGATGACAGATGACACCGTCAGAGGGATAGAAAAGGAGTCCTTAAATCTGAGGGATTCATGCTGGGACTGATAATACTCCCCCAAAAGTGAAGGACTACCAGTCCTAGCATGAACTCCTCAGAGCTGAGGACCTGACACCCCCCCCCCAACTAGTGAAGGACTACAAGTCCCAGTATGAACCCTTGAGAGGGGCCACATCATCAGATCTCAGGGGTTCATGATGGGACTTATACTCCTTCACTTTTGGGGATGTGACCCTCAATAGAGATGCTGGCGCTCAAGGCAGGACAGTAGGCTGGTAGTCCAGACAAATTGTCAGAGGAGGAATATAGATGTATCAGGCTATGCACATCACGTAGGATATGTAACATGCTTAGGATACAGTATGGACAAAATACTGTCTTTATTCTTCTTCACTGGTGCTGTGCTGGTCTGCCGCCCTCCAATAAGCTCGCAAGGGTCTTGGCCCCTCTCTCGCAGTAAGGTTTTGGCTTAAAAAAATTAAATAAAAAAATGGGCTGCTCAGTCTAAAATGCCTGGGGCCTATTTTTTGTCCCAGTCTGGGCCTGATTAGCATTATGGTTGTCCTCAAAGAGAATGACAGCTCTGAACCCAGAAGTGACAACATGCTTGTCACATCCAGGTTCATTTAGTAGCAGCATTTACACATGGCAGCACCCATGGAGGTTTTCTGGCAGCTATACAGCTGCCCATGTCACTTCCAGAAGAAAGCTGACGGTTGGCTAAAGAAATACTGTACATATTGCATATCGGTGACTTACCCACCAATAAGCTGCAAGTGGACCTCTGATGTGTAGTTCTAAAGGGAGACTGACCCCCAAGTTTATACGAGCTGCACATGAACCTCCCATCATATGTAGTATTAACGCGGATCTTCACTGCATCTGTGTACCACACACCAAAAACACTATTTAATTCATTTTTAATATTTAAAATTTACTCCTCCATCCATCCATGTCTCCATGCTTTATTTTGTTGAAAAAAAACCCTAGCATTTTTGGCCGTGTCTATCTTTGGTATGTGCAGATGATTCATGTAGCATTTACTTCCTGGAATTCATCTGCCCTTAACTCAAGCACGCAGGCAGGGAAGCCTGCTTTTGCTTAGCTGAGAAAACCACACCTCCCCTCCTGAAATGTATGACATCATTTGCCGAGGCATGAAACCAGGAAGCAACTGAAGAAATGTTAAAAAAAAAAAGCTTAAAACAAGTAAATATGATATACTTTGCTATCTATTTACTAATGCTAGCAGCATGGGGATTTAAAGTTCCACTTTACAGTACTAGCATTGGACTGTCCCCCAAAATTATCATGGACCTCTCATGTGTAGTATTAAGGCATGTAGACAATTTTTGTAACTTTTCTTACCAGGTCTTTGACAACTGCCACGGTCACTATGGTACCCAGTGGTGCCTGGTGTTTTGTTTTTACGAGGGGGAGGGGCAAACAATCACCCTCCCCCCCACCTCGAGCGGCCTACGGCACCCCCACTTACCCCATCTAGGCGGGTAGTGGGTGTGGGCATTGGCTCTGTGTCCTCCCGCTTCCCGATTGGCTGGGAGGGGGATCAGTGTTACAACAGCGAATATTCATTCGCTGTTGTAACACACCTGGAAGGGCTGTGCTCTGAGCCCACCCTATTTTGAAGTCTATTGGAGCCTCTGGCTCTAATCAGTGCTTCAACCCCCCCGCATTGGAATCCATGAATCTGTCATCCTGAAAGGGGCCAGATGCATATATAGGGGGAGGTGGCGATGGATAGGGGGGTGGCGCCCATAGTGGATGGGCCGCCCCTGATGGTACCCCTACTCATGCCATAAGGCCCCATTCATACCTGAGTGTTTCATGAATGCACGCAAAATCATCCGTTTACAAAAGCGTTGCCTTTGCGGTGCCGTTCATTACTATTATCACCCCAAACTTGGCAAGCAGACGTACTTTTTCTGCATGGAAAAACAGATAACAAATGCATCAAAACACGTGGTAATAGCCCCATTCACACCTATGTGTTTTAGGTGTGGTGCGCTAAATAGAGTCCTGCATGCTGCATCTTTGATGCGCTTTTATCAAAATGCATGTGCTAGAGTGCTCAATGGTAGCGCATATAAAACGTGCCTAAAAATGGGGATTTCTACTGCAGAAATGCTGAAGAGATGGAAATATTTAGTGGGTAAAACTTTCAGGGTTAGGAACACTACTTCTAGTGAAGATAACACCAGCCTGGACTTAGAGAAAACAGAACAGACCCCTCCTGTTAGCCCCAAACCAATTCCCAAAACTGAACATGAACCCAAATCCCTTTATCCTGGGGAGGAGTTAGAGAGAATCAGAAAAGGGGATTGGGAGGTTCATTATCCTTTGTGGAAGGAAAGTGAATAACCTGTACAGGAGAGGACTGGGACAGGGGGCAGGGTGGCAACAAGCTAAAAAAACACACCATATAGATGTGAACCAGCCTTAAAAAATACACAAAGCTCAATGCTCAAAAAGCTACATAAGCTACTTTGTTGTGTTTTTTTCGCACATAGGGCAGCCCATTAAAATGAACGGATTGCCCTATGCATGTAGCATGAAAAGCATGAAAATCACGCATGTGTAAAACTTTCAGGTGTCAGTGGGGCCTAAGATTTGGCAGCACGTTCAACCCCCAACCTGAATGTGGGGTTCAGCCTGGGCCCCTCTTAGCCCTATCCTTAACAGTAAACCCAAGTATTCCCCATCTCACCAAAAGTAGTCTTCCTTGCTTCAGTCCTTATGAGAGTATTCCTTCAAAGCAGTCGAGCACAGATTTCTTTCCTGGGAGACGGCGCCATTTTGAGGCCAGGAGAAGTAACCAGTCCACACACAGCGAGCAGGTTGCCATTGACAACGTCAATCATCCCTCTGAGGTGACAAACCTTCACTTGCAAAGAGTTGGTAGTTTGTAAGGCTGGAATAGATAAAAACAATAGAGGTGAGGCCCATGATGTAGAAGACTGCCCAGAGTCCTACACCCCCATGTGAATAGTACCAAACAAAGTCCTGACACACTCCTATGCTGCTCACCGCACCCCCCCCCCCCCCCCTCCCCTGCAGTTATTTCCCATAAAAAAACAATAACACCCTGGCAGCTCCACCATAGGACTACACATAGACAAACCTCCTTACCCAGAAAGGCACCCAACTGGAACTGGCAGGGCTTTCACTAAGGCTGCTTTTACACTGCTCCGTTGCAAAAATGCTGTAAAAATGCCTATGGGTTTTTGCCGTGCTTCCAGTGCGTTTTTTACCTGTGAAGAAAAGCACATGTGACTCAAAAAAAAAACACAAAAAAGCAACCTTGGTGTGTTTTTGTTATGTTTTGATACGTTTTTCATCCATTTCAATAGGGAGGTGCATTTTTGATGCGTTTTTTTTTCTAACCGCACCCAACATGCACCAAAAAATGCAACTGACCAGTGTGGTTACGATACCGACGAGCTCCCAATTCCGCTTGGGCCGCCTAGGCCTTTCCACCCTGCAATCTTCTGGGACACATCACAGTTCCCAAATGATTGTCCTGCTATGCAGGACAGCGCAGTGAGACATGCGCAGCTGGCTGTAAAGCTGCAAGCTGTCACAGCAGAATGCCCACAGTAGTATTGCCAGCACCATGGACAGGCAGGGAAGAGAATGGAGGGTTTGGGTGGCCAGGTCGCTGGATTGTGGGACAGGTGAGTGTTTTTTTTATTAAAAGTCAGAAGATACACTTTTTTTGTAGCTGCTGACTTGTAATAAACAAAAAATTGACTGAAACTCCGCTTTGAGTTAAAAATAACCTCACTCCCTTAAAAAGTGCACTAATCTGGTGCAATACAGGGTACAGACATTCACACACACACGGCTGCTGGGTGGTCAGGAGGGATTACAATCCACAGCTGACAAACAGCCCTGTGAAGTTCCCTGTAATGTCTATGTGCTGACCAGTGACAGCTGGTGCTCAAAATTTTTGGGGGGGCGCAAACAAACTGAAAAATACTGAATCTCCCCCATCAAACGCAGCCACTGTGCCCATCAAACACAGCCACTGTGCCCCGTCAAACGCAGCCACTGTGCCCCGTCAAATGCAGCCACTGTGCCCCGTCAAATGCAGCCACTTGTGCCCCGTCAAACGCAGCCACTTGTGCCCATCAAATGCAGCCACCTGTGCCCAGTAAACGCAGCCACCTGGGCCAATCAAATGCAGCCATCACTTCACTAACCCCCCTACAATGAATGGGCCACCACTGGTGCTGACAGTTCGTTAGCATTCCTGTTTGCACCTTCCAGCACACCAGGAGTTAACAGTGGAATGTGCAAAGGGAAGCCCAGGGACCTGTCAGCACAGAGGTGAGGTGTAAGTAGAGTACAAACACATTTGTACTCTACTTACAGTTGTTAAAATTACTTTCTTTTAATAAATGCCATGTTACAACGAATTATGTGCCCCGCTGTATGTGCTTTTTAAAAAAGTATGTCACTTCATACCGAATTTCACAGTAAATACATTCCGCTCATGTGATCACTTGGCCCGTCCCACCTCTCTCCGCTCTCCTCTCACATCTCTCCTGAGTCCTGACATCAGCGGGGAATTCTCAGCCCTGCCCACTGACTATAGCTATCATATCAGAAGAGAGACGGCGGGGCTGAGAATTCCCCGCTGATGTCAGGACTCAGGAGAGACGTGAGAGGAGAGTGGAGAGAGGCGGCATTGGGCCAGGCCGAGCAGTCACATGATCGGGATGTATTTACTGTGAAATTCGGTATGAAGTGACATCGTTTTTTAAAAAGACCATACAGCGGGGCACATCATTCATTGTAACACGGCATTTATTAAAAGAAAGTAATTTTAAAAATACGCTCGGAACGCTTTGCCGGGAGGGACAGGGCAAGTCGGAATTACGTCACCCGCAATCGATTTTCCGGTCCTTATGCATCGATGCCACATCGGGGACAACCAAATCGCGATGCATCGATGCAACAATTAATTTCAGCACCCCTACTAGAAAGGTACACTCTCCTGCTGTGGGGACATCTAGTGGCCAACTAGCAAACTGCACTATGCCACATTGGCCTACTGTACATCTGTGCCCAAACCCACACTATTCCTCTGTGCTATCGCAACCGGAAGCGTGTGTAAATGCTGCTGATGGTGGCAGGAAAAGGGTTAATGTTACGTTTTTTGTTTCTTTTTTTTACAAAAATCCTAACAAAGGCTCTAAAAGTGACCACATAAGTCATAAATGATATAATGGAGACAACAAAAAATGATCAAGTGAACACGAATCCTAAACCACACATGAACCATTTGATTGATTTATCAAGCGCTGGCAGATCAAATGGCTGTGGCAGAATTTTATTAATCATTTCATACTAATTGTGTTAAACCAACCAATTGTCGACTACGTTCACTAGTGATAATATTTGCATGTGCAAAGCGTATAGCACAAGTGTAACATACTGGTTGCTAGGACACAGGCGACCAGAAGACTATAATAATAAGGTGTTATTCAGTGACAATTTTTCTGTTTGGGGGAGGGCCGCCATAAAAAGTTTGCTATGGGGCCCTGTGCTTTTTAGTTACGCCCCTGGGAGCCCAAAAGCCACTCACACCTTCCCATCCTCTCTATACTTCTTTCCCACTTCTTTTGCCAGTTGGTTGATCTCCTCTCTAACCTCATACCAACTTACAGGCCACTTCAGGCGGCTGGGGAGGGGGTGATAAAAACAGGCAGCTGAGACATGGTTTACTGTACCTTGGCAGCCCACTTAAAAGCTTAAAAGAAGAAAATTCTTGCCTATGCAGTCAAGGGGCCCCAGTGGATATTAAAAAACTGTGGTGCTTTGAAAAATGTTCAATAATATTATTATCATACCTGTAGGTCTTTTGGGTCCCCCTCAGATGCATGCCTGAAAAAACTCCCAGTGAGCAACCCCCATGTCCCGGGTTATTGCTAGGAGACAAAAACCATTTCACATTCACTCATAGCATTACAGTAAAACCAATGTTTTTCACATCTTAGCAACAAGATAGGACATAGGGGTTGCTAATTGGGAGTTTTTAGGCCAGGCTTCTGGGGGAACCCAAATGGCCTACAGGTATGATAATAATAATATTAAACATTTTGCAAAGCTGCACAGCATTTAATATCTACTAGGGCTCCTTGACTGCATAAACTATTTTCTTGTAAGGCTGGGTTCACACTGCTGCGGGGGGAGATCCGGATGTGATTCGCACAGCAAATCACATCCGATCTCCGTAGCACTGCGAGTTCAGCCATACAGATAGTATGGCTGAACTCGCAGCTGTCCCGCAGCAAACTCGCACATGACCCTTTTTTGGGTCCGCAACGGAATCGGATCGCATGGGGGTTCACACCATGCGATCCGATTCCTGTGCGAGTCGGCAGATCGCACTGCGATATGCCGACGGATCTGGGGGTGTCATTAACATAACATTGACACCCCCAGCCGTCCGCATAGGGCAGTGTGAACTGCCGGCGGGAGGTGAGCGATGCGGGAAAACGCCGCGGATTCGCGGCGTTCCCGCATCGCAATAGTGTGAACCTAGCCTAAAGGTGAAATTTAATGTGACATTTGGAGTTGACAGGCAGCGCTGCCCGTCAAACTCGAGCATTAAAGTGTTACTAAACCCACAACAGTAAAATCAGTCTGTATATGCAGTTCTTGTTATACTCACTGTGGAACCTAAGGGTTATACTCCACATTCTGTAAAAAGGCTGTTTGATCCTGTCTTTTCTGACCCCCCCCTCCCATCTTTATCCATTGTCCCCAATCTATCTTCCAATAGAACAGAGCCTTGGAGGCAAGCTGCACATGCACAATTTTTGTGTGCGTTACTAGAGAGGTTTTTTTTTCCCTTAGTACAGTGCATGTAATCAGAACAGGGCCAATCAGCACTGTCCAGACAGAAGGTCAGGGGTCTTGCAGCCTCGTAGGAGAGTCAGGGAAAAATTAATACTCCTCCTACAAGCTTTAACCAGACACTGATAAAAGTCACAGGATTGCTATATACTGCTGACGAGAAAGATATAAGTTTGTATTTACTAAACAAATTGCATTTCCATGTACTGTGGGAGATCAGATATAGTGAATGCAGAGTCCTGGGTTCAGTAACAGTTTAAATACAATGGGCCTGCTTCACAACAACGAGCCAAATGTTTGACTTGTGGTGCATTGGCCAGAATATAAATTGCCATTCGGCAGAAGAAAAAACTAAACAGGCTTTTTTTTTTTTTTTTTATAACCAAATTTATTATGTCAAAGAAAAAAATAGAGAAAAAGTGCATACATATTTTTACATACATCCAAAGTGTCACTGATATCAGAAGGGTGTACAGTAAGTAGAGTACAGCCAGTTCAAAACCGGTGTCATGAATAAAAAACATACGTAAAAAGGAACAAAAACAGGGAGAGAGCAATAGCTGGTCCCGATCATGTGGGTCATCTAGACCTATACCAAGACACACAGCTAGGGGCAAACTATCCAACTGGCAACATAGATTCAAGATGCCTTACATACAAATATTGGAGTCTTGTAACCAACGATCACATATTTTTTTGTATTTACCCATTTTCCCTTAATCGGTTGCTGAGACATTGTATGCACACAAATTGCAAAAATAACTGTTTAACAACCCCCTCCCCACCTTACACTCACCAAAACTTGTGCAGGCATGATCCCTTAGCAACTCTGAACTACCATCTGGGACAAACAGTAACTTCACATGTAAGCAGAAAACCACTTGGTCAAGTAGTGGTTCCGAGCCAGCCACCACAGAGAAAGATGAGGATGGGGCCTAGTTGCTCGCCCCCGTAAGTTAGTGTGAAAAAGAGACAGTAAGACCCAGTTTCTCTGTTCATCTGCATAGTCATGATTCCCAGTGGATAGTGGGGCGTAAATTTGCTGCACTATGCATGCGGCCTGTAGGACCAGCACACCTCCACAGCTCTGTGTGGCAAAGTTCAGGGGTATGAAAAAGACCCCCATGAGGGGAGCAATGAGATGTAGTGAGTCCACTCCAAATATCCAGAAAAAAGCAAAGGAGAAGTGAGAGAAAAAAAAGGGGGATTTTTTAACCCTTTCATGACTAAGCCTATTTTTGGAATTTGGTGTTTACAAGTTAAAATCCATATTTTCTACTAGAAAATTACTTGGAACCCCCAAACATTATATATATTTTTTTAACAGAGACTCTAGAGAATAAAACGGCGATTGTTGCAATATTTTATGTCACACGGTATTTGCGCAGCGGTGTTTTAAATGCAACTTTTTGGGAAAAGGTACACTTTCATGAATAAAAAAAAAACAAAACAGTAAAATGATCCCATTTTTTTTGCATAATGTGAAAGATAATGTTACGCCGAGTAAATAGATACCAAACATGTCACACTTTATAATTGCACGCACTTGTGGATTGACGACAAAGTACGGTACCTAAAAATCTCAATAGGCGACGCTTTAAACATTTTTTACGGTTACCAGGTTAGCGTTACAGAGGAGGTCTAGTGCTAGAATTATTGCTCTCGCTCTGACGATCGTGGCGATACCTCACATGTGTGATTTGAACACCGTTTACATACGCGGGCGCGACTTCCGTATGCGTTTTCTTTGCTTTGCGAGCTCGCGGGGACGGCGGGCGCTTTAAAAAAAATTTTTTTATTTATTTTATTTATTTTAAAATTACTAAATTGTTTAAAATAAAAAAAAATGATTTTGATCACTTTTATTGCTGTCACAAGGAATGTAAACATCCCTTCTGACAGTAATAGGTGGTGACAGGTACTCTTTATGGAGGGATCGGGGGTCTAAAAGACCCCCCACCCCTCCTTTACACTTCAGTGTATTCAGATCGCCGAAAACGGCGATTCTGAATACCGGATATTTTTTTAAAACCGGCGCCATTGGCAGCCGAGTAAACGGGAAGTGACGTCATGACGTCGCTTCCGTGTTTACTATGAGGAGACTGGAACGAAGCCGATTACGGC